>NW_022681466.1:27791666-28991666 GCF_009764315.1 Trachypithecus francoisi
TTAAAGTCTATCCCTGTGTCTTCCTGAATTTAATTTGTTTTTCTTAGTAATTAATATAGGTGAACATTTTTGTGTTTGTTGCCTTTGGATATTGCCTTTTTCTAAAGTATCACATACAGCTTTTTACATTTAATCTTTTTATTTTAAGTTATTATGAGTACATAGTTGTGCATGTTTGTGGAGCACATGTGATATTTTGATACAAGCTTATAATGTATAATGATCAAATCCGTAAAATTGAAGTATCTATCACCTCAAGCATTTATCATTTCTTTGCGTTATGAACATTCCAATTATATGCTTTAAAAAAATGATTTGTATAAATTTAGGTGTATAAGTGCAATTTTGTTCATGGATATATTGCATAGTGGTGAAGTTTGTGGTTTTAGTGTAACCCTAACCAAGCATTGTACATTGTACCTGTTAAGTAATTTCTCCTCCCTTACCCTCCCTTACCCAGCTGCCTCCAAGTCTCCAAGTATCCAATGTCTATTATTCTACTCTGTATCACTCTATGTCTATGTGTACATTATTTAGTTCCAACTTACAAGTAAGAACATATGGTGTTTAACTTTCATTTTCTGAGCTACTTCACTTAAGTTAATGACCTCCAGACTATAATTTTCTGTGTTACTTCACTTAAGAGTGTGCCTCAAATTCCATGTATGTTACTGCAGAAGACCAGATTTCATTATTTTTTATGACATTCCTTTTAATGGCTGTATATACACCACAATGGAATATTACTCAGCCTTAAAAAATAATGTGATAGATATATAGATACATAGATATATATTAATTAATACATATATCCTAGCTGTATGTTTATGGATGACTACATGAAGAAAATGGGAGATATACATATATCTAAATCTAGATATATGTAAGAGAGATATATATATAGATATGTCTATCTAGATATAGATATACATACATCAATATAGATATAGATATATGTATCTGTATCTATCTATAGATATATATCACATTTTCTTTATGCAGTCATCCATTGATGAGCACGAGTTTGATTTTGTATCTTTGCTGTTGTGAATAGTGCTGCCATAAACAAACATATGAATACAGGTATCCATTTTATGAAATAATTTCTTTTATTTTTGGGTAGATATTCAGTTGTGGAATTGCTGGATTGAATGGTAGCTTTATTTTTAGTTCTTTGAGAAATCTCCATATTGTTTTCTATTGATATTTCACTAATTTACATTTCCACCAGCAAACTATATGCATTCCCTTTTCTCCTTATCCTTGCCAACATCTGTTTTTTTAACTCTATAATAACAGCCATTCTGACTGTGTAAGATGGTAACTCGTTGTTTTATTTGCATTTTTTCTGATTAGTGAGGTTAAATATTTTTCATATTTTTATTGATCATTCGTATGTCTTCTTTTGAAAAATGTCTGCTCATATCCTTTGCCCACTTTTTAATGGGATTGTATTTTTGTTGTTGAATTGTGTGAGTTTCTTGTAGAATCTGGATATTAGGCCCTTGTGGCGTGCATAGCTTGCAATTATTTTCTTCTATTCTAAAGACTGTCTGTTCATTCTTTGGATGGTTCCTTTGTGTAGGAGCTTTTCAGTTTAATTAAGTTATGTTTGTCAATTTTTGTTTTTGTTATTTGTGCTTTTGAGGTCTTAGTCATGAATTCTTTGCCTAGGCCAGTGTCCAGAGGAATTTTTCTTAGATATTCTTCTAGTATATAGTTTCATGTCTTACAGTTAAATCTTTAATCCATCTTGAGTTTATTTTTGTATATGGTGAGAAATATAGGTCCAGCTTCATTCTTCTGCATATGGCAATCCAGTTTTTTCAAGTCGATTTATTGAACAGAGTGTCCTTTCCTCAGTGTGTGTTTCATCAGCTTTGACAAATATAGGTTCACTGTAACCATGTGCTCTTTAACAAATATAGGTTGACTGTAACCATGTGGCGTTATTTCTGGGTTCTCTGTTCTGTTCCATTGATCTATGTGTCTAGTTTTATACCACCACCATGCTGTTTTGGTTACTACAGTCTTGTAGTATAATTTAAAGTCAGGTAATGTGATGCCTCTAGCTTTGTTCAGTTTTCTCAGCATTGCTTCCACTTTTTAAACTATTTTGAAATATACAATACATTATTTTTAAGTAGAGTTGTCCCATTGTGCTACTGAACACTACATCTTATTCTCTCTCTCAAATTGTATGTTTGTCCCTATTATCTATCCCCTTTTTATCCTGTCTCATCACTTTTGCCTTCTTTTGTATTGAGTTGTATATTTTTAAAACTTAAATTGAAGAAGTTATTATTATAATCTGGATATGTTACTTCATAAATGATGTCAATTTTTCTACCCACTTTATCACTTGCTTTTATACTGTTTAATGTGTTTTTGATAGACAGGGGTCTGAATTTTCATGCAGTATTATATATCAAGTATTTTTGATGGGCAGTACTTTTATATAGCAGATCATGAAGATGCTTTCCAGTTTTGTTTTTTTTTTCCAGAATATTACTCTGTATGTGATGTGCATGTGTGTGCTTAACTTTTTACACTTGATTTTATGGTCCATTCAAATTTGATTTTTGTTTGTAGAATGATTTTTATTTACAGAATATCATGAGTCATTCTTTTCCCATTGGGATATCCAAGTAACCCAGAAACTTGATTGAAAAGATGACTCATAGATTAACACATTGGAGATTCATTTTTCTCATCAGTTGAGGTAATAATTTTCAAAGCAAAATTTAAGCTACATTAAAAAAACGGGTAACAAAATATTTATGTTTTATTTTAAATAAGCTGAGGATTATTTCTCTGTATAGTGTCCTTAGTTTAATTCATTTGAAGTGAAAAAAGTTCGTTATATAAAATTTTTGAGGCTGTATGAGACAAACCACATTTAACAATATACTAGTTAATGATATCAGTCAATTAAAGATGGATAGTAGTCTCTGAATAAGAAGCTTCAAAGAAACACTACTCAGAAAACTTGGTTAAGGGCTGTCATTGGAATTATATGCCACTGTAGTGAGCGCAAGTTATGTAGTTTCTCCAGTTGTAGCACAAAATAAAACCCATCTTTAATCAGATAAAATAATACTTAAATTTGCTCATGAATATTTATTTCAGTAATGGAAGAAGTATAATTTTTTACATGGTGAGTGTTTTATAACAACAGTACATATTTTTCCTGAATTGAATTTTTGCAAAATATTTGCTAACCACTGTGGCACAATAAATAAAATTTTAATAAAAGGACTTAATGGAATAATATTTATATGTACAATAAATAATCATTAACCAAATAATACTTTGTTTTTATTTATTCATTTTACTTTATTTTTATTTTATGCACAACTATGTATTCATAATCATTTAAAATAAAAAGATTAAATGCATAAAAAAGTATGTGATACTTTAAAAAAAAAGAATATCTAAAGAAAACAAACACAAAAATGTTCACCTATATTAATTATCAAGAAAAACAAAACAATGATAGGGTTACCATTTTGGATTGAGTGTAAGATAAATCTTACTGGTGGTGCCATTGTATTTATTTAAGACAAATTGCATTACATGTAAAAAGCTAAAAACAATTCAATGCCACTACTTCTTCAGAAAAAAATGGATAAATTTTAAAATAAGATAGAAAATACTAGGTAGTAGCAAGGATATAGAATATTTGCAATTTCATATATTGATGGAGTGATTTGACGTGTGGTAGATATTTTAAAAGACTGGGAGTATTTAGTAAAGCTGAACGTAAGATTACATAGAAGCAAATTCACTCATATATATAACTAAGAGAAACAAATGTACATTCTCTGTGAAGACATGTACAAGGATGTGCATGATTGTATTAATGATATAAGCCCAAACAGGATAAATCCAAATGGCCATTAAAAATAAAGTATAGGACTTCAACATGCAATATGTTTATGGATTATATGTTTTTATGAATAAATATATTTTGCAATGAGAATTAATTATTGATACAACAAACAACATAAATTAATCTCACAGCATAGTGTTGAGCAAAAGACGCCAAGAAAATAGAACATTTTATAGTAGATTATTTCATTTATACAAAAGTCACATATATCAGAACTTTTCTATCATATTATAAGTCAGGAGACTATTTACATTGAGAAGGATAATCAATGAGAAAAGGCACAGGGAGACTTCTGAAATACTGTTATTGTTCCACTTTTAATTGAGGTGTTGCTGACCAAGCAGTTTCATGTTATGAATATTTATTATAATGTTTACCTATGACATACATTTCTGTGTGTATGCTTTTATTCAGTAAAATGATCCTTTGAGGAAAAATGGATCCTATAATAAAGTAAGCTTTTATGTCTATATGTTCTCATTTCTGAACTTCAGTAAGAAGCCAGTTAAAAAAACTATAAAATTCTGGAAGAAGTAGGAAAAATTACATCAATGGATCAGAAATATTAAGGAGTCTTTGAACAACAGAAATCAAACAGGATCAGATGTATGAATAAAATAAGCCAAAAAAAATAAATAACAACTGTGAATGAATGACTAAAGATATTGTTGACACCGGGAGACGGAGGTTGCAGTGAGCTGAGATCGCACCACTGCACTCCAGCCTGGGCGACAGAGAGAAACTCCAACTCAAACAAACAAACAAAAAAGATATGATTCACAGGAGTTTAAAGTCCATATTCCACTAATTAACTCATCAAAATGATTACCTACTTTAACATATTAAGATGCAACAGCTAAGCCTATTCTCCTTCCTTTTCCACCACTACCAATTGTGTTAAGGAGTGCTGTTTGTCACCAGGCTAGAAAAGAATGGGTGTTGACATTGGAGATGAAGTCTATCTACTGACCTTGAGAAGGGAGTATAGTTTTGACTTCTAGATGAAAAGCTACCAACACAATATTTACCTTTCCCTCTAAAATCACCATAAGTTCTTTTTAAGTCATAAACTTTTGTAAGTCACAGAGAAAATATGGAGGTAAATAGGATTTATGAACAAAAATATTACAAAATGTATAATTATCAAAAATTTGAGGACAACAAACAACTACAATGAAAATAACAAATCCAGTATTTTTTACTCCAAGATGGTGGGTTAGAGGTTTTCAGCATGCTTCAGCCACTTGGAAATAGCAAGATAGTGCATAAAAATCAACTCTGTGAAACTGAATTCAAAAAGAAAATTAGGCATCCACTGGAATTAGGAAGTATATGCCAGACCCCAGGGAGGAGAATGCTGGCAAACAGCCCCTGTGACACTGTCTGGCTGATAAAAGTGAGTAAAGCCCCAGTACCTGAGAGAGGCAGAGATTCCCCTACCATGACTCACCTTTCCACTGTGGATCCCAGCAACCCACGCCAAGGGAGAGTACTTTGTTTCTCCCAAGACCTAGAGCTAATATGGTAAGAGGCTTAAAGATGCCATGAGGGAAAGGCACCAGGAAAAATTTGCAGACATTTTCCCTGATCCGGGACTAAGAGCAGGATGCCATTTTTAATTTGGGCACATACAAAGGCAGCCCTTCTTTGGCGACCCAGCACTGTGGCTGCTCAGGCATTTCAGTCTTAGGTCAAATACTGGAGCACCTACTCTGGAGTGGAGTAGAGGCCTCCACAGTGAGAACTGTGGAAAGCACCTCAGAAGTAGATGCTGGATTTGTGCTCTTTGCAAGTGTAGGGTGGGAGGAGAGCTGCTACAGTGGCAATTTCTCCTGGGCTGGAAGACTTGCAGCCAGGGCCAGCTCGGTGACCTATAACCCATCTATATGTGCCACTACAGTGTGCCCTAGCCTTACTGCTGAGATCCTGCTACAGCAGAGCCCTCTCTGTTCCACCCCCAGGCAGATTTCCAGGCCATTTGGAGTATCCACTGGCCTGAATCAGGAGCCTGATATGCCACATAGTTCTTGTGTAGAGATTCTGGTGCAGGAAGGCCTTCTCTGCTTCATGCCCAGGGAGATCACCAGGGATTCATAGCACCAGCTGACTTGGGTCAGTAGTCTGAGTAACTCCACCCCTCCTGTGTGTGTGTGGAGCAGGGAACCCTTATTGCTCCACATGCAGGTAGATCTCCAGGCATCTGGAACACTCACTCTCCTGATAAGGAGTTTAGGCTGCTCTCCTATCCCTGTGCAGAGAACCTGGGACTAAGGAGGTTTCCAAGCTGCATGCCCAGGCAATGATCTGAGCACCTGATGGCCACCCACTGGATTCTTCTTAGCTGCTGGTGTTTGTGTCTGCCAGTGGGGGACCTGTAGATGGATTTGCTTGATCTAGCTCTTGCCAGGATAACCCCAGCTTCCCTGGGGCTGAGGAGGGAGCTAAAGCCACTGTGCATTCCGCAAATCAGCCCACTGCCTGAGGCAACAGAGAGCTTCTCTCAGTAAACAAGAATAAAGTGTATACCCAGCCACGTGGGTTTCAGCCTGCTCTTAATTATAACTGCCATCCACTGGCTGGTAGATCTTACTGTACAGGCTGATATAAAACCTGCCAACAGAAGTGCACAGAGCTACAGAAGCAAAGCCAAAAGACCCTACCCAGCGTATTCTACAGTTGCAACTCTAGGGAAAACAAGAAACAAAAAAGAAATGAAAAAGCACAATAATATTATAGCAAAAGAAGGAAAAAGAAAAATTCACCTCCATGAATGAATTGCAATAATTAAAAGTGCCAGCATCTCCAGATGCAAAGAAACCAGTGCAAGAATTCTGTTACCATAAAAAATCCAAATGTAGTGAAACTATGAAAGGTCCATACTAGCTCTCCAACAATGGTCCCTAGTCAAAATGGAAACTCAGAAATAACAAAAAAAAAATTAAAAACTTCAAAGTATGAATTGTAAGAAAGTTCAATGAGATCCAAAAATATTGAAAATTTATACAAAGACATTTTTTTTCTTTCTTTTATTTTTCTTTTTGAGATGAAGTCTCACTCTGTTGCCCAAGCTGGAGTGCAGTGACACAATCTCGGCTCACTACAATCTCTGCCTCCTGGGTTCTTACAATTCTCCTGCCTTAACACACTTAAGTGCACAGCCTACCAGACCCCATACATCAACCACACAATAGAAACTACAAAGCAACCAGCTAACAACTTCATGACAGGATCAAAAGCTCACATATCAATATTAAACCTGAATGTAAATGGTCTAACTGCTGCACTTAAAAGGCACAGCGTGGCAAGTTGGATTAAAAACAAAACAAAACAAAAACAAACAAACAAAAAAACAAGACCCAAAATAATAATGAGGGACTTCTACACACTATTGACAACATTAGACAAATCATAGAGGCAGAAAGCTAACAAAGAAATTCTGATTTAATTTCAACACTTGACCAATTGAACCTAATAGATATCTAGAGAACATTTCACCAATCAACTACAGAGTACAGAGTACAGAGTATACATTCTTCTCATCTGCACCTAGAACATACTTCAAGATCAACAAAATGCATGGTCATAAACCAAGTCTCAATAAATTGAAAAAAATCAAAATCATAGCAACCATACTCTCAGACCACAGTGTAATGAATATAGAAATCAATATCAAGAAAATATCTCAAAACCACACAATTACGTGGAAATTAAACAACTTGCTCCTGAATGACTTTTGGGAAAAAAACAAAAGAGATGAACCAAAAAATTATTTAAAGTAAAATAAACCAGAGACACAACAAACCAAAATCTCTGGGATGCAGGAAAAGCAGCATTAAGTGGAAATGTAGAGTGTTCTCAAATTAGTGATCTGAAATCACACCTAGGGGAACCAAAAAAAAAAAAAAAAAGGCAAATTTACTCCAAAGAAGAAAATAAATAACTAAAAGCAAAACTGAACAAAATTGACACACAAAAATGATATTGCCTCATGGATTTTTCTGAAAGGATAAAAAAGATTGATAGATAGATAGCTAGATTAACAAGAAAAAAAGAGAGAAGTTCAAAATAAACACAATCAGAAATGGCAAATTGACATTACAACTAATTCTACAAAAATACAAAAGATTATCAGTGACTATTTTAAGCATCTCTGTGCACACAATGCATAAAATTTAGAGGAAATAGGTAAGTTTGTGGAAACACACAATCTCCCAACTTTGAATCAGGAAGAAATTGAAACAGTGAACAAAGCAATATAAAGTTACTAAATTGAATCAGTAATAAAAATCTACCAATTAAAAAAAAAGCCCCAGACCAGATGGATTCACACCCAAATTCTACCAGAAATACAAAGAAGAGTAGTACCAATTCTTTTGAAGCTATTAGAAACTACAGATGAGGAAGGACTCCTAACTTATTCTATGAATCCAGTATCATGCTGATACCAAACCTGGAAAAGACACAACGAAAAAGGAAAACTATAGGCCAATATCTCTGATAAACATAGAAACAAAATATCCTAAACAAAATAGTAGTAAACTACATCTTCACAGCACATGAAAATGTTAATTCATCATGATCACATAGGCTTCCTTCCTAGGATGCAAGTTTGGTTCACCATATGCAAATCAATAAATACAATTCATTACATAATCAGAATAAAATCATATAACATATGATCATCTAAATAGACACAGGAAAAGGATTCAATAAAGCCCAACATGCCTTCATAATGAAAACTATCAAGAAAGAAGGCATCAAGTGAACATACCTCAAAACAGTTAGAGCCATCTATGACAGACTCACAGCCAACATCATACTGGATGGGCAATGCATTCGTCCATTCTCATACTGCTATGAAAAATACCTGAGACTGTGTAATTTATATATAAAAAAAGAGATTTAATTGGCTCACAGTTCTGCAGGGATGAGGAGGCCTCAAGAGACTTACAATAATGGTGAAAGGGGAAGCAACCACAGCCTTCTTCACGTGGTGGCAGCCAGGAGAAATGTGGAGCAAAGAGGAGGAAATGGCCTGTATAAAACCATCAGATCTTATAAGAACTCACTCACTATCACAAGGACACAATGGAGGTGACTGCTCTCATGATCCAATTACCTCCCACTAGGTCCCTTCCACAACATGTGAGAATTATGGAAACGACAATTCAAGATGAGATTTGGGTGGGGACTCAGTCAAACTGTATCATTTTAGCACCAGCACCTCCCAAATCTCATGTCTTCACATTTTAAAACATAGTCATACCTTTCCAACAGTCCCCCAAAGTATTAACTAATTCCAACATTAATTCAGAAGTCCAAGTCCAAAGTCTTGTCTGGGACAAGGCAAGTCCCTTCCACTTATGAGCCTACAAAGTCGAAAGCAAGTTAGTTACTTCCTAGAGGCAGTAGGAGTACAGGCATTGGCTAAATACACCCATTCTAAATGGGAGAAATTGGCCAAAGCAAAGGGACTACAGGCTCATGGAAGTTTAAAATTCAATAAGGCAGCCATTCAAACTTAAAGTTCCAAAATGATGTCCTTTGACTGCATGTCTCACATCCAGGTAATGCTGATGCAAAAGCATCTCTGCCCCTGTGGCTTTGCAAGGTATAGTGCCCCCTCCTGGCTGCCTTCACAGGCTGGTGGTGTGTGCCTGGAAAAGTTCCAATCTGTTGGTGGATCTACCGTTCTGGGGTCTGGAGAATGTTGGACCTCTTCTCAAAGCTTCACTAGTCAGTACCCCAGTGGGGACTCTGTGTGGAGGTTTCAACTTCACATTTCCCTTCCACACTGCCCTAGCAGAGGTTCTCAATGAAGGCTCCACCCCTGCAGCAAACTTCTGTCAGGATATCCAGCCTTTTCCATACATCTGAAATCTAGGCAGAGGTTCCCTAACCTCAATTCTTGACTTCTGTGCACCCATAGGCTCAATGCCATGTGTATGCCACCAAGCCTTGTGGCTTGCCCCCTCTGAAGCAACAGCCTGAGCCCCTTTAACCATGGCTGGAACAGCTAGGATGCAGGACACCAAGTCCCTAGGCTGCATACAGCAGGGTGGCCCTGGGCCTAGCCCAGGAAACCATTTATTTTAGGCCTCCGAGCCTAACATGGGTGGAGCTGCCATGAAAGTCCCTAGCAGGCCCTGGAGACATTTTCCCCATTGTCTTGGTGATTAACATTCCACTCCACATTACTTACATGAATTTCTGGAGATGACATGAATTTTACCCCAGAAAATTGATTTTTCTTTTCTATCTCATTGTCAGGCTGCAAATTTTCTAAACTTTTATTCTCTATTTCCACTTGAATGCTTTGGCACTTAGAAATTTCTTCTGCCAGATACCCAAAATCATTTCTCTCAAGTTCAAAGATCTACAGATCTCTAGGGCAGGAGCAAAAGGCCACCAGCCTCTTTGCATAGCAAGAGTGACTGCTACTCCAGCTCCCAAGAAGTTTCTTATCTTCATCTGAGGCCACCTCAGCCTGGACTTTACTGTTCATATCACTATTCAGCATTTTGGTCAAAGCCATTTAACAAGTCTCTAGGAAGTTTCAAACTTTTCCACATTTTTCTATCATCTTCTTAGCCCTCAAAACTGTCCCAACCTCTGTCTGTTACCCAGTTCTAAAGTCACTTCCACATTTTTGGGCATCTTTACAGAAGCACCCCACTCTACTGGTACCAATTTACTGTATTATTCCATTCTTACACCACTATGAGGGAATACCAGAGACTGAGTAATTTATAAAGGAAAAAGGTTTAATTGACTTACAATTCTGCATGATTGGGGAGGCCGCAGGAAACTTATAACCATGGCAGAAGAGAAACAAACACATCCTTCTTCACATGGCAGTAGCCAGGATAAATGCAGAGTGAAGTGGGGAAAAGCCCTTTATAAAGCCGTCAGATCTCATGAGAATTCACTCACTATAGTGAGAACAGCATGGAGGTAACAGTCCCCATTATTCAATTACCTCCCACCAGGTCCACCCCATGACACGTGGGGATTATGGGAACTACATTTCAAGATGAGATTTCAATGGTGACACAGCCAAACCGTATCATGCAAAAACTAGAAGCATTCCCCTTGAACACTGGAACTAGACAAGGATGCCCACTCTCACCACTGCTATTCAACATAGTACTGGAAGTGCTAGTGAGAACAGTCAGGCAAGAGGAAGACATGAAAGGCATCCAAATAGGAAAATAAGACATCAAACTATTTCTCTTCACAGATATGATTCTAAACCTAGAAAACCCTAAACTTCCTGCCAACAGGCTCCTGGAACTTATTAAAATAAAATAAAAAAAACTTCAGTAAAGTTTCAAGATACCAAATCATTGTACAAAAATTAGTAACATTTCTATACACCAACGATGTCCAAGATAAAAAACAAATCAAGAATGCAATCCCATTCACAATAGCCACACAAACAAAAAAATAACTAGTGTTACCTCAAGCTGCACTATTTTGTAAATCCTCATCATTTTGCAAACCCTGGTCAGAGTGAAAAATTCCACTAGGGCTGGGGCCATGAGAAACATCCTTTCGGAGAAATCCCGGGCCTAGCCGCTTGACCACAGAAAATTCCTCCCTTATCAGCAGCTAACCACACTGCCCCAACCCTTTGTGTAACAATGCCAGGACTCTCCTCCCTGTGCCTATAACTATTCCATTGGTAAGAAGGGGCGAGCTCTGGTGCTGGGTGGTGTCCCCTTCTACAGGTCTTTGCTCAATAAACCTGTGTTTCCATAGAGCATCCTCTATTCCATTCCTTCTTCCCTTCCTCCTCTAACACCTAGGAATACAACTAATCAAAGAACTGAATGATTTCTACATGGGTAACTAAAAAACACTGCTAAAATAAATAATAGATAATACAAATAAGTAGAAAAACATTGTGTATTCACAGATTAGAAGAATCAATGTTGTTAAAATCGACATACAGCTGATAGTAATCTACAAATTCAAGCCTATTCCTCTCACAACACCAACATCAATTTCCACAAAACTATTAACAGAAAAAAACCTGTTTAAAAATTCATATGGAACCAAAAAGGAGCCCAAATAGACATAGCGTGGTGGCTCATGCCTGTAATCCTAGCACTTTGGGAGGCTGAGGCAGGTGGATCACGAGGTCAGGAGATCGAGACCATCCTGGCTAACACAGTGAAATCCCGTCTCTACTAAAAAAATACAAAAAATTAGCTGGGTGGCGGGCACCTGTAGTCCCAGCTACTGGGGAGGCTGAGGCAGGAGAATGGCGTGAACCCAGGAGGTGGAGCTTGCAGTGAGCTGAGATCATGCCACTGCACCCCAGCCTTGGCGACGAGCAAGACTCCGTCTCAAAAAAAAAAAAAAAAGATATGAAGTAATATCCTTTGCAGCAACATGGATAAAACATGGATAAAAGCAACATGCTTTGCAGCACCTGGAGGCCATCACTTTAAGTGAATTAATGCAGGAAAATAAAACCAAGATTCTGAATATTCTCACTTGTAAGTGGGAGCTAATATTGGATACTCATGGACACAAAGATGGCCACAATGGAAACTGGGGACTACTAGAGTAGAAAGGGAAGTGTAAAGATTGAGAAACTACCTATTGGGTACTATACTCAGTACCCTGCTGATGGAATTATTTGTACCCCAAACCTCAGCATCACACAATATACCTAGATAATAAACCTGCACATGTACTCCTTACATTTGAAATAAAAATTTTAAAAAATCGGGAATGAATAACATGAAAGAAACTATTTTAAACCACAAATTTGTCTGCTAAATAATCAAGCCAAGCCCAAGAATTAATCACAAAAAAATCGAAACCATGTAAGATATGAGAATAAAGTTCAAAGGTAATTTTGAGAGAGTGTATCCTCCAGGATCTTATAGAATTTGTTAAAGAAGATAGTATAAAAAATAGGGTAAAGAAAGATCAAATACTTAATAAAAGACTTCAGATAACTGAAGAAACACATGAGTGTTCATACCATAAGAGCCCAAATAATGACTACAGACTTAAATAAAAAATCTACTTCTAAACTAGTTTCTAAACATCTAGTTATATACATTGTGATAAAATTTCATTATGCCAACAGTAACGGCACCCAAAACATATCCAGAAAGAAAAAGAACCCAAGTTATCTACAAAAGAATGAACAACCAAATAACATCAAATACTGGAAAACAGTGGAAAAAATATTTGCTAAGTTCTACGGAAAAATGCTTTTAAACAGAGAATTCTATACTAGGCAATAATGCCATTCAAAAGGGAGACTAAAATTATATATTCACATATGTAAAGACTCAGAAGGTTTATGACCACAGACACATTTCTGGAGGAATTATTAGAGGTACATTTTCAAAAGATACATTATGATTCCAGAATAAAGAGGAAAGGTAAAGCCATAAGATACAATTGTGAGCAAGAAAAATCAGTAAATGTTTAAGTTTAGATACTTGTACATGTAAACCGTACATTCTTGTTAATAGCAGACTGATATAAAGTGCCATATAGTTTTAGTTTTTTAATAAATAAATAAATAAAAATCTTATTTTCAAAAGAACAAATAAAAAATAAAACAAATGCATAATTAACAGAGGACAATATATATAAAAAAATCATCAATGCACAAAAAGAGGCTCAACTGTACTGGGAAAATGCTAATAAAAACGATTTGCTATGTGTTAGCTTTCAGTTGGGTCAAACATATATAATTGATAACAGTCATGGAAAGGCTGTGGAGAGACTGACATTTTTTCCCCAAGATAGTTAAAAATTAAAATTGTGGGTTTTTACTAATAGAAAACTGACAATATCTATACCCAAATCAAAATTTTACACATACTCTAATTCAAAAATCCTATGTCTATTGCTCTATTCTTAAGGCATGCTTACAAATGGGAATAAAGATATACATTCAGGCCGGGCGCGGTGGCTCAAGCCTGTAATCCCAGCACTTTGGGAGGCCGAGACGGGCGGATCACGAGGTCAGGAGATCGAGACCATCCTGGCTAACACGGTGAAACCCCGTCTCTACTAAAAAAATACAAAAAACTAGCCGGGCGAGGTGGCGGGCGCCTGTAGTCCCAGCTACTGGGGAGGCTGAGGCAGGAGAATGGCGTGAACCCGGGAGGCGGAGCTTGCAGTGAGCTGAGATCCGGCCACTGCACTCCAGCCTGGGCGACAGAGCGAGACTCCGTCTCAAAAAAAAAAAGATATACATTCAGGAATATCAATTGCAGCATAACTTTAAATAGGTAACATTGGAAATCACTTGAATGCTAATCAGTAGAAGGATATTTAAGTTTAATAATACACTCAGACTCTAAAATATTATGTAATTATTAAGAGGACTAGTATAGGCTAAGATCTCCTGATATACATTAGTCACTAAGCCTTAAGGGCATTTTAGCAGAAAAAGGAAAATTCCAGAACAAAATATAGAGTTTGACCCAGTTTGTTGAAAACATTTAGAAATGTGTGCATGTGTTTGTGTGTGTGTACACATTCGCAGAAATTTTTTTGACAAATGCTCAAAAAATTCTATTAGTAGCAGTGAATTTGGGGAAAAAGTAGAGGTATGGAGGGCTTAAAGTAGGGCCTTTTCCATTCATCTTTTAAAGCTTTTGCAACAAGGATGTATTGAGATGGAGAGTAGAAAAATGTAGGCAAAAACCACTACTTATGCCTGTTTACATCTTTGCTTTTTTATTTTATGTTATTGCTTGTTGTATTTTATTTTATTTTTTGCTGTATCCTCTATCTCTTTAATGGCAAATCCAGTCTGTTTGTAAATTCTCAAGCTTTTCCTCTATTCACTGATTTCTACTGGTCTTTCTGATTGGAGCACAAACATCCCCTGTTCAAGGTAGCCTTTCTTGTCTATTTCTTCTTCTTCTTCTTCGTTGTTGTTGTGGTGGTGGTTGTTGAGACAGTCTTGCTCTATTTCCAGGCTGGAGTGCAATGGTGCATTTTCGGCTCACTGAAACCTCTGCTTCCCAGGAATGAAAATTCCATGTAAACAGTTGGATGTTTTATTTTCAATGCTGTAGTCCTAGTGGCAGTACTGACAAACACTAAGCACTAAATAAGTATTTGTTGAAAGAATCAATGAGTCAGTTTAGATTTCTATTTTGTCATCTATAAAGTGAAAACATTTCTGAGATTACATTTGGGAAACTATCAAAAATGAAGCAGAAAGCTGGATTCCTTTCAACCACTAATACTTGGAAATAATGCAGTTCTGAAAGACAAGGAAGATCATAATATAAAATTGAATCTGTCCACTAAAACCAAGAATATAGAAGAGCTCTGTGATGTTTTCATTCAAATGGCTTTTGTTGTTTACTTTAAACTACATTGTGGAGGGGAAATAATGTTATGTTCTCCCCAAATGAAGATAATAAAATCCTCAAATATCAGTTATTTAGTGGAACATACTTCTTTTCATATATGAACAAGGGTAAATGGAAGTTGGAAATCCTTCAGCTCAATTAGGTCTATAGCTACTGCAGTGAGACATTCTCCCCACATCTGTCCAGATATGTATTCCTGAGGACACAGTAATGCATTTTTTGAAGGCAGCAAGATGCTATTATAGTAACTAGATGAAGTAGTAACCCTAGCATCCTTGACTAATTTACTTCAGTAGATATATTGAAATGTTCTAAAGCCAGATGTTCAACTTGCCAAATTAAACAGTGAAACTGCCTAATCTTTGACTTACAAACCTAGAAAAACAAACAGTCTTTGCTTTTGTATGCTTAGAAAAAATTAGGTGCATATTCCTGACTCCTTTAATACTGATTTATTCAAGGGTATTATTCAGCATGTAATAGATAGTTTAACAAAAACATGTAGAAAAACATACAGATATACTGAAGGTAATTTCTTTAAAAATTTTTAAAAATTTCTTTTAATTGCATTTTATGAATGGAAGCACAAATATATAATCAGAGAGAGTTGTACAAGAAACACTGAGAAAAGCCTGTTTTCTAAAGTCCTACATAGAAAATATCTAGTAATGTAAGACATAAATACCCACAGGTTTTATGCCATTATTTTGACTCCAGTGATATCTAAGAATTTTATTCTCTCTTTTCTTGAAAAAGCAAGTGATATGGTTTGGCTGTGTCCCCAACTAAATCTCATCTTGAATCCCACAATTCCTATGTGTCATGGGAGCAATCAAGGGGAAAGTAATTGAATCATGGGGGTGAGTTTTTCCCTTGCTGTTCTTGTGATAGTGAGTAAGTGTCATGAGATCTGATGGTTTTAAAATGGGGAGTTTCTCCGCACAAGCTCTCTTTGCCTGCTGCCATCCACGTAAGATGTGACTTCCTCCTTCTTGCATTCCCCCATGATTGTGAGGCCTCCCCAGCCACGTGAAACTGTAAGTTCAAGAAACCTCTTTCTTTTGTAAATTGCCCAGTCTTGGGTATATCTTTATCTGCAGCTGAAAATGAACTAATACAGCAAGTAAACTTGGCTGATTGAAATAAAATGGTTTAAGATAAATGTAAATTACCAAATGATTTGTTGGATGGTAAAACAGTATATATGATTATATCATTAATCATAATAAACACCATTCCTATGAATTATTGTTATATATTTCACCATAAGACGTTTATAGAAAAATAAACAACATGCTGCTGCACCTTCTACCATGCCAAGATACATCTAAAATAAAGGAGTTTTGAGTAAGAAGCATTTCAACTGAAAATGGTAAGAATGTTATAATTACTATACAATAATTTTTTAATCATAGTGACCTCAGTCAGATGGTAGAAATAAAATTTTCTGTGATCATCTGCCCATTGTGCATCAATTTTGACAACCACCCCTGGGTAAGAGTATTTATGTGCGAGTCTGGGAATTCAGTGAAAATTTTCCAGCACACGATTAGAGCAAAAAAAAAATCCAAGAATTGATGCATTGAATAAGTTGTTCTGTAAAGACTGGAGAAGATGACTCTTTCTTCAAATGTAAAGATGCTAATGTAAGACTTCAAATAACACACATACAAATAAAATTAAAAGAAAATAAAAAAAGAAAAAAATCCCCCCAAATGATGAAGAAAACATGAGAAAAACAAAGGAACACAATTTTTTTTAGTAACTGATCTCCCAAAAATGGAAATTTACCAATTGCCTGACCAAAAATTGAAATAATTGCCTTAAGAAAATTCAGTGAGCTGCCTGAGAACATAGACAACTCATTGAAATCAGAAAAATAGTATACAAACAATTGAGAAGTTCATCATAGATAAATCATAAAAAGTAGAACAAAGCAGAATGTTAAAATTGAATAATACAATAAATGAAACGAAAATTGCAATAGAGAGCTTCAAAAGCAGACTTGATAAAACAGAACAAAAGTATTTATGAACTCAAAGATAGGTCACTTAAAATTATCCATTCAGAGGAGAAAAAGGAATGGATGAAGAAAGATTGCAGGATTGAGGATATTATATTATGAAAAATAACATATGGATTTGGAAGTATCAGAAAGAGAAGAGAGAAAGAGATAGAAAGCATATTTAAAGAAATAGTGGTAGAAAACTACTCAAATCCTGGGAAAGATATCAACATCTTGGAAGAAGTGGATCAAAGCCTCTCAAAAAGTTTGAAAGGGAAGAGGATTTTACTGTTTCACACTATCATCAAACCTGTATTATCAAAGGTTCTCAAAAATTTGAAACTGAAGAGGATTTTACTGTTTCACACTATCATCAAACTGCAAAAATTAGAAGAAATAGAAGGTTTTCAAATGCAACAAGAGAAAAGGAACTTGTCACATATGGGGTAAATCTAAATAGGCTATTAAGAGATTTGTCAGCAGAAACCTTGCAGACCATGAGAAAATAGGACAATATGTTAAAAGTGCTAAAAGAAAACAATAACAGGGGGGCGGAGCAAGATGGCCGAATAGGAACAGCTCCAGTCTCCAACTCCCAGCGCGAGTAACACAGAAGACCGGTGATTTCTGCATTTTCAACTGAGGTACTGGGGTCATCTCTCTAGGGAGTGCCGGACAATCGGTGCTGGTCAGCTGCTGCAGCCTGACCAGCGTGAGCTGAAGCAGGGCGAGGCATCGCCTCACCTGGAAGCGCAAGGGGGAAGGAAATCCGTTTTCCTAGCCAGGGGAACTGAGACACATAACACCTGGAAAATCGCGTAACTCCCACCCCAATACTGCGCTTTAAGGAAACAGGCACACCAGGAGAATATATCCCACACCTGGCCGGGAGGGTCCCACGCCCACGGAGCCTCCCTCACTGCTAACACAGCCGTCTGCGGCGATCTATCCGCAAGGCAGCAGCGAGGCTGGGGGAGGGGCGCCCGCCATTGCTGAGGCTTAAGTAGGTAAACAAAGCCGCTGGGAAGCTCGAACTGGGTGGAGCTCACAGCAGCTCAAGGAAACCTGCCTGTCTCTGTAGACTCCACCTCTGGGGACAGCCCACAGCTGAGGTCCAATAGGGAAAGCAGCGGGGGCGGTGCAGAGGCGAACGACTCTGTCTGACAGCTTTGGGGAGAGCCGTGGATCTCCCAACGCGGAGGTTGAGATCCGAGAACGGACAGACTGCCTGCTCAGGTGGGTCCCTGACCCCTGAGTAGCCTAGCTGGGAGACATCCCCCACTAGGGGCAGTCTGACACCCCACACCTCACAGGGTGGAGTCATCCCTGAGAGGAAACTTCCAAAGGAAGAATCAGACAGGTACACTCGCTGCTCAGCAATATTCTATCTTTGGCAACCTCTGCTGCTGATACCCAGGCAAACAGGGTCTGGAGTGGACCTCAAGCAATCTCCAACAGACCAACAGACAGTCCTTCTGACAGTCAGACGGAAAACTATCAAACAGGAAGGACACCTATACCAAAACCCCATCAGTACGTCACCATCATCAAAGACCAGAGACAGATAAAACCACAAAGATGGGGAAGAAGCAGGGCAGAAAAGCTGGAAATTCAAAAAATAAGAGCGCATCTCCCCCTGCAAAGGAGCGCAGCCCATCGCCAGCAACGGATCAAAGCTGGTCAGAGAATGACTTTGACGAGATGAGAGAAGAAGGCTTCAGTCCATCAAACTTCTCAGAGCTAAAGGAGGAATTACGTACCCAGCGCAAAGAAACTAAAAATCTTGAAAAAAAAGTGGAAGAATTGACAGCTAGACTAATTAATGCAGAGAAGATCATAAACGAAATGACAGAGATGAAAACCATGACACGAGAAATACGTGACAAATGCACAAGCTTCAGTAACCGACTCGATCAACTGGAAGAAAGAGTATCAGCGATTGAGGATCAAATGAATGAAATGAAGCGAGAAGAGAAACCAAAAGAAAAAAGAAGAAAAAGAAATGAACAAAGCCTGCAAGAAGTATGGGATTATGTAAAAAGACCAAATCTAGTCTGATTGGGGAGCCTGAAAGTGAGGGGGAAAATGGAACCAAGTTGGAAAACACTCTTCAGGATATCATCCAGGAGAACTTCCCCAACCTAGTAGGGCAGGCCAACATTCAAATTCAGGAAATACAGAGAACGCCACAAAGATACTCCTCCAGAAGAGCAACTCCAAGACACATAATTGCCAGATTCACCAAAGTTGAAATGAAGGAAAAAATCTTAAGGGCAGCCAGAGAGAAAGGTCGGGTTACCCACAAAGGGAAGCCCATCAGACTAACAGCAGATCTCTCGGCAGAAACTCTACAAGCCAGAAGAGAGTGGGGGCCAATATTCAACGTTCTTAAAGAATTTTCAACCCAGAATTTCATATCCAGCCAAACTAAGTTTCATCAGTGAAGGAGAAATAAAATCCTTTACAGATAAGCAAATGCTTAGAGATTTTGTCACCACCAGGCCTGCCTTACAAGAGACCCTGAAGGAAGCCCTAAACATGGAAAGGAACAACCGGTACCAGCCATTGCAAAAACATGCCAAAATGTAAAGACCATAGAGGCTAGGAAGAAACTGCATCAACTAATGAGCAAAATAACCAGTTAATATCATAATGACAGGATCAAGTTCACACATAACAATATTAACCTTAAATGTAAATGGACTAAATGCTCCAATTAAAAGACACAGACTGGCAAACTGGATAAAGAGTCAAGACCCATCAGTCTGCTGTATTCAGGAGACCCATCTCACATGCAGAGACATACATAGGCTCAAAATAAAGGGATGGAGAAAGATCTACCAAGCAAATGGAGAACAAAAAAAAGCAGGGGTTGCAATCCTAGTCTCTGATAAAACAGACTTTAAACCATCAAAGATCAAAAGAGACAAAGAAGGCCATTACATAATGGTAAAGGGATCAATTCAACAGGAAGAGCTAACTCTCCTAAATATATATGCACCCAATACAGGAGCACCCAGATTCATAAAGCAAGTCCTTAGAGACCTACAAAGAGACTTAGACTCCCATACAATAATAATGGGAGATTTCAACACTCCACTGTCAACATTAGACAGATCAACGAGACAGAAAGTTAACAAGGATATCCAGGAATTGAACTCATCTCTGCACCAAGCGGACCTAATAGACATCTATAGAACTCTCCACCCCAAATCAACAGAATATACATTCTTCTCAGCACCACATCGCACTTATTCCAAAATTGACCACATAATTGGAAGTAAAGCACTCCTCAGCAAATGTACAAGAACAGAAATTATAACAAACTGTCTCTCAGACCACAGTGCAATCAAACTAGAACTCAGGACTAAGAAACTCAATCAAAACCGCTCAACTACATGGAAACTGAACAACCTGCTCCTGAATGACTACTGGGTACATAACGAAATGAAAGCAGAAATAAAGATGTTCTTTGAAACCAATGAGAACAAAGATACAACATACCAGAATCTCTGGGACACATTTAAAGCAGTGTGTAGAGGGAAATTTATAGCACTAAATGCCCACAAGAGAAAGCAGGAAAGATCTAAAATTGACACTTTAACATCACAATTAAAAGAACTAGAGAGGCAAGAGCAAACACATTCAAAAGCTAGCAGAAGGCAAGAAATAACTAAGATCAGAGCAGAACTGAAGGACATAGAGTCACAAAAAACCCTCCAAAAAATCAATGAATCCAGGAGTTGGTTTTTTGAAAAGATCAACAAAATTGACAGACCGCTAGCAAGACTAATAAAGAAGAAAAGAGAGAGGAATCAAATAGACGCAATAAAAAATGATAAAGGGGATATCACCACCGACCCCACAGAAATACAAACAACCATCAGAGAATACTATAAATGCCTCTACGCAAATCGACTAGAAAATCTAGAAGAAATGGATAATTTCCTGGACACTTACACTCTCCCAAGACTGAACCAGGAAGAAGTTGAATCCCTGAATAGACCAATAACAGGCTCTGAAATTGAGGCAACAATTAATAGCCTACCCACGAAAAAAAGTCCAGGACCAGATGGATTCACAGCTGAATTCTACCAGAGGTACAAGGAGGAGCTGGTACCATTCCTTCTGAAACTATTCCAATCAATAGAAAAAGAGGGAATCCTCCCTAACTCATTTTATGAGGCCAACATCATCCTGATACCAAAGCCTGGCAGAGACACAACAAAAAAAGAGAATTTTAGACCAATATCCCTGATGAACATCGATGCAAAAATTCTCAATAAAATACTGGCAAACCGGATTCAGCAGCACATCAAAAAGCTTATCCACCATGATCAAGTGGGCTTCATCCCTGGGATGCAAGGCTGGTTCAACATTCGCAAATCAATAAACGTAATCCAGCATATAAACAGAACCAAAGACAAGAACCACATGATTATCTCAATAGATGCAGAAAAGGCTTTTGACAAAATTCAACAGCCCTTTATGCTAAAAACGCTCAATAAATTCGGTATTGATGGAACGTACCTCAAAATAATAAGAGCTATTTACGACAAACCCACAGCTAATATCATACTGAATGGGCAAAAACTGGAAAAATTCCCTTTGAAAACTGGCACAAGACAGGGATGCCCTCTCTCACCACTCCTATTCAACATAGTGTTGGAAGTTCTGGCTAGGGCAATCAGGCAAGAGAAAGAAATCAAGGGTATCCAGTTAGGAAAAGAAGAAGTCAAATTGTCCCTGTTTGCAGATGACATGATTGTATATTTAGAAAAACCCATTGTCTCAGCCCAAAATCTCCTTAAGCTGATAAGCAACTTCAGCAAAGTCTCAGGATACAAAATTAATGTGCAAAAATCACAAGCATTCTTATACACCAGTAACAGACAAGCAGAGAGCCAAGTCAGGAATGAACTTCCATTCACAATTGCTTCAAAGAGAATAAAATACCTAGGAATCCAGCTTACAAGGGATGTAAAGGACCTCTTCAAGGAGAACTACAAACCACTGCTCAGTGAAATCAAAGAGGACACAAACAAATGGAAGAACATACCATGCTCATGGATAGGAAGAATCAATATCGTGAAAATGGCCATACTGCCCAAGGTGATTTATAGATTCAATGCCATCCCCATCAAGCTACCAATGAGTTTCTTCACAGAATTGGAAAAAACTGCTTTAAAGTTCATATGGAACCAAAAAAGAGCCCGCATTGCCAAGACAATCCTAGGTCAAAAGGACAAAGCTGGAGGCGTCACGCTACCTGACTTCAAACTATACTACAAGGCTACAGTAACCAAAACAGCATGGTACTGGTACCACAACAGAGAAATAGACCAGTGGAACAGAACAGAGTCCTCAGAAATAATACCACACATCTACAGCCATCTGATCTTTGACAAACCTGACAAAAACAAGAAATGGGGAAAGGATTCCCTATTTAATAAATGGTGCTGGGAAAATTGGCTAGCCACAAGTAGAAAGCTGAAACTGGATCCTTTCCTTACCCCTTATACGAAAATTAATTCAAGATGGATTAGAGACCTAAATGTTAGACCTAATACCATAAAAACCCTAGAAGAAAATCTAGGTAGTACCATTCAGGACATAGGCATGGGCAAGGACTTCATGTCTAAAACACCAAAAGCAATGGCAGCAAAAGCCAAAATTGACAAATGGGATCTCATTAAACTAAAGAGCTTTTGCACAGCAAAAGAAACTACCATCAGAGTGAACAGGCAACCTACAGAATGGGAGAAAATTTTTGCAACCTACTCATCTGACAAAGGGCTAATATCCAGAATCTACAAAGAACTCAAACAAATATACAAGAAAAAAACAAACAACCCCATCAAAAAGTGGGGAAAGGATATGAACAGACATTTCTCAAAAGAAGACATCCATACAGCCAACAGACACATGAAAAAATGCTCGTCATCACTCGCCATCAGAGAAATGCAAATCAAAACCACAATGAGATACCATCTCACACCAGTTAGAATGGCAATCATTAAGAAGTCAGGAAACAATAGATGTTGGAGAGGATGTGGAGAAATAGGAACACTTTTACACTGTTGGTGGGATTGTAAACTAGTTCAACCATTATGGAAAACAGTATGGCGATTCCTCAAGGATCTAGAACTAGATGTACCATATGACCCAGCCATCCCACTACTGGGTATATACCCAAAGGATTATAAATTACTCTACTACAAAGACACATGCACACGTATGTTTATTGCGGCACTATTCACAATAGCAAAGACTTGGAATCAACCCAAATGTCCATCTGTGACAGACTGGATTAAGAAAATGTGGCACATATACACCATGGAATACTATGCAGCCATCAAAAAGGATGAGTTTGCGTCCTTTGTAGGGACATGGATGCAGCTGGAAACCATCATTCTTAGCAAACTATCACAAGAAGAGAAACCAAACACCGCATGTTCTCACTCATAGGTGGGAACTGAACAATGAGATCACTTGGACTCGGGAAGGGGAACATCACACACTGGGGCCTATCATGGGGAGGGGGGAGGAGGGAGGGATTGCATTGGGGAGTTATACATGATATAAACGTTATGCACATGTACCCTAGAACTTAAAGTATAATAAAAAATAAAAAAAGAAATAAAAAATAAAAAAATAAAATAAAATAAAATAAATAAAAAAATAAAAAAAAAATAAAATAAAGAAAACAATAACAACTAGTAACCAAAAAAATGGTTTCAATGATGCTAATTAATAACATGAAAATATATGAAACTGAAACTCACTGGTAAAAGCTAGTATATAATCAAATTCGGAATACTCCAATATGATAACCATGGTGTACAAACAATTTATAACTCTAGTATAAAAGTTTAAAAGAAAAAATAAACATACTATAACTACAAAAATCTTTATATGAATACTCAATATTACATCAAAAACCAATTGTAGAGGGGGCTAACTTAAATAATATAATTTTTTATGTAATTGAATTGAAGTGTCAATGAGTTTACAATAAACTGTTATATCTGTAAAATATTGCATATGGCCCCAAGATAATTCCAAAGAAAAAAACCTACAGTAGACAAACAAAAGATAAAGAGTAAGGAATCAAAGCATCTTACTATGAAAAACTGGCCCAGCATGGTGGCTCACATGTGTAATCCTAGCACTTTGGGAGGCCAAGGCAGATGGATTGCTTGAGCTCAGGAATTTGAAACCAGCCTGGGCAAGATGCCAAAACCCCATCTCTACTAAAAATACAAAAAATTAGCTAGGCGTGATGGCACATGCCTGTAGTTCCAGTTACTCTGGAGGCTGAGGCATGAGAATCTCATGAACCTGGGAGGTGGATGCTGCAGCATACTAATGCCTGGGAGACTGAATGAGACTCTCTCTCTCTCAAAAAAAATAGTAATAATAAAAGACAAACAAATAAAAAAATCCAAAGCATATCACTATGAAAAACCATCCAATTACAAAGCAAGATAATAAATGAGATAGAAAAAAAGGGACTACAAAACAGATGTAAAAGAATTAGTCAAGGCCGGGTGCGGTGGCTCAAGCCTGTAATCCCAGCACTTTGGGAGGCTGAGACGGGTGGATCACGAGGTCAGGAGATTGAGACCATCCTGGCTAACATGGTGAAACCCTGTCTCTACCAAAAAATACAAAAAACTAGCCGGGCGAGGTGGCGGGCGCCTGTAGTCCCAGCTACTTGGAGGCTGAGGCAGGAGAATGGCATAAACCCGAGAGGTGGAGCTTGCAGTGAGCTGAGATCTGGCCACTGCACTCCAGCCTGGGCAACAGAGCGAGATTCCGTCTCAAAAAAAAAAAAAAAATTAGTCAAATGGCAATAGTCTTAATAATAATTACTTTTACTTTAATTGCTTTAAATATACTAACAATTACTTCAAATATATATTTATTAACTTCTCCAATCAAAAGACATACAAGAGGAGAATGAATTCTTTTTTAAAACATCCAACTATATACTGACTAAAAGAGACCTACTTTAGCTTTAAGAACACACATATAATGAAAATGAAAGCTTGAGTAAGAAAAAAGGGAAAACTCAAATAAATAAAATCAGAAATGAGAGAAGAGACATAACAACTGAGAAGTACAAAGAATCACTGGAGACTATAATTAACAGTATGACAAACAATTGGAAAACCTAGAAGGAGCAGATAAATTTCTGAACACATACACTCCTGTCAAAGAAAATTCTAGGACCCAAGGGTTTTACTGCTAAATTCTACCAAACATTTAAAGAAGAACTGATACCAATTCTTCTCTAATTCTTAAAAAATATCAGGAGGAGAGAGCACTGTCAAATCTATCCTGTGAGGCCCATATTGCCCTGGTACCAAAATCAGATAAGGACATAACATATACACAAAAACTACAGCCAATGTCCCTAATGAACATAGATGCAAAAATCCTCAATAAATGATCCTCAAACTGAATTCAAGACACGTTAAAAAGATCAAAAGATCATTTACCATGATGAAGTGGAGTTTATCACTGGGATGCAAGAATGGTTCAACGTAAACAAATCAATCAAAGTGATATATGACACTAACAGAACAAAACAAAATGGAGAACCAAATATATGAACAAATATATGGAACAAAAACCATATGATCATGTTAATAGATGATGAAATAAGTCTTTAATAAAATTTAACATCTCTTTATGACAAAAATCCTCTATAATCTGAATATAGAATAAACATACAGCAAAATAATAAAGACTGCCTATGTCAGACTCACACCAAATATAATACTGAATGGGCAAAAATTAAAATAATTTTCTCTACAATCTGGAATGAGACGGGATGCCCAGTTTTATCATTTTAATTCAACAAAGTACTGGATGTTGTGGCCAGAGCAATGAGGAAAGAGAAATAAATAAAAGGCATGCAAATTGCAAAGAAGAAGTCAAATTAGTTTTGTTTAGAGATGACATAATCTTACATTTAGAAAAGCATAAAGACTCCACCAAAAAATGGTGAGAACTGAAATGAGTTCAGTAAAGTGACAGGACATAAACCTAATATACAACAATCGGTAGCATTTATATACATCAATAGCCAGTGATCCTCCCCACAAAAAAAAAAAAAAAAAATCAAGAAAGCAATCCCATTTATAAAAGCTACAGGGAATATAAAATACCCTAAAATAAATTTAACCAAAATATAAAACATCTATAAAAATAAAATTACAAAACACACTTGAAAAGACAGGGGAAAAAAATGATTCATGCTCATGGATTGGAAAAATTAATATCATGGAACTGACAATACTACCAAAACAATTTGTAGATTTAATGTAATATCTATCAAAATACTAATAACATTTTTCGGAAAAATTGAAAAAAATTCTAAAATTTTTATGGAACCACTAAAGACCTGGAACAGCAAAAGCAATCCGGAACCAAACAAATAGAACTGGAAACATCACATTACCTGACTTCAAAATATACTACAAAGCTATAGTAACCAAATCAGTGTGGCCCTGGTATAAAAATGGACATACAAGTTAATGTAACAGAATAGAGAACCAAGATATAAATTCACACATTTATAGTCAACTCATTTTTGACAAAAGTGCCATGAACATATGTTGGGCAAGGGACACACTCTTGAATAAATAGTGCTATGAAAACTGAATAACTACAGCAGCAGACCCCTATGTCTCACGATATACAAAAATCAAACAAAAATGGATTATATAGTGAAGTATAAGACTTGAAACTATGTAGCTACTAGAAGAGAACATTGGGGACATTCCAAGACATTGATTTTGGGAAATAATTATTTTTAGAACCTCAAAACACAGACACAAAAGCAAAAATAGACAAATATGGTCACATCAAAGTAAAAAGTTGCTGCAAAACAAAGGAAACAATTAAGAAAGTGAAACAGCTATTCACAGAATTGGAGAAAATAGTTTCAACATATCTATCTGACAAGGGATTAATAAGGGGAATATATAAGAAGCTCATACAACTTAATAGCAAAATATAGTCTGATTAAAATGGGCAAAAAATGTGAATAGACATTTCCCATATAAGTGGTCAACAGATATATGAAAGAAATACTCAACATCATCAATAATTTGAAAAATGCAAATCAAAATAACAATAAGATACTATTTCATCCTAGTTAGAGTAGGTTCTATCCAAAATACAAACAAATTAATGAATACTGGTAAGGATGCGGAGAAAGGGAAATTCTCATACACTCTTGGAAGATATCTAAATTATTACAGCCACTACGGAAAACAGTACAGAAGTTCTTCAAAAAACTAAAAATAGAACTGCCATAAGATCGGCAATCCCATTGCTGGATCTATTCAAAATAAAATCAATATTAAAGAGATATCTGTCCTCCTATGTGTATTTCAACTTTATTCACAGTAGCAAAAATATGAAATCAACCTAAATGCCCATGAATAGATGAATAAATAAAAAAGTGATCTATGTATTTGTTTGTGTACATATACATATCACATTTATTCATAGATATCTATGAAATATTTATATTCCGTCATATACATATACCACAATTACATACTGATATGAATTGGCTCTTTGTCCCCACCTAAATCTCACCTTGAATTGTAGTTTCCATAATTCCCACGTGTCATGGGAAGGACCTGGTGGGAGGTAATTTAATCATGGGGTTGGTTACCCTCATGCTGTTCTTGTGATAGTGAGTGAGATCACATGAGATCTGATGTGTGGGAGTTCAGTCAGTCTGGTGGGAAACATTTTAAAGATAGTTATGGAAATAGACACAAACCTTCTTGGAAGGCCAGAGGGTTTGCATAAGCTCCAGTAATAGATCTGGCTGAAGGCAGCCTTATCTGTAACTTGAGTAAAGTTTAAGGCAGGTACAAAGGAGTACAAGGGAATTTATCTAAATAGCTTGCTTACTCATGTGGCCCTAAGACTAACCTTTGATCACTCATGGGCAGGATGGCTCTCTCAGGGGGAGGGCAACCAAATTAGTTACCCACAGGTGTGCTGACTCAAAGCCTTTGTCATTTAAAGTGTGCTGAATAAATGCCTGCAGGTTCAGCTAGTCAGGGCCTCAGGTGCTACTCTTTACAGCACCTTCCTTGGTGTCTGTCAGGGGCCTGAACTCTTAGCCGGACTGACAGGCAGAATATCTGTGGTTTTATTATTCATCTGTGGTTGGGTCAGACTCTGCAGGACGGACCCCTGACTGATGGTTTCATAGGTTATTTTCCCTGTTTTGCTTGACACTTTTCCTTGCTCCCACCATGTGAAGAAGGACATGTTTGCTTCCCTTTCCACCGTGATTGTAAGTTTCCTGAGGCCTCCGCAGCCATAATGAACTGTGAGTCAGTTAAACCTCTTTCCTATAAAAATTACGCAGTCTCAGATATGTCTTTATTAGCAGTGTGAGAATGGACTAATACAGTAAATTGGTACCAGGTAGTGGGGTGCTGCTGTAAAGATACCCAAAAATGTGGAAGTGACTTTGGAACTGAGTAACAGGCAGAGGTTGGAACAGTTTGGAGGGCTCAGAAGAAGACAGGAAAATGTGGGAAAGTTTGGAACTTCTTAGAGACTTGGAGGGCTCAGAAAACAGGAAGATGTGGGAATGTTTGGAACTTCCTGGAAACTTGTTAAATAGCTTTGACTAAAATGTTGATAGTGATATGGACAATAAAGTCCACGCTGAGGTGGTCTCAGATGGAGATGAGGAACTTGTTGGGAACTGGAGCAAAGGTAACTCTTGTTAATGCTTTCGCAAAGAGAGTGGTGGTATTTTGCTCCTGCCCTAGAGATCTGTGGAACTTTGAGCTTGAGAGAGATGATTTAGGGTATCTGGCAGGAAAAAATTCTTTTTTTTTTTTTTTTTTTCTTTTAAGACAGTCTGACTCTGTCACCCAGGTTGGAGTGCGGTGGTGCAATCTTGGCTCACTGCCCCTCCGCCTTCCAGGTTCAAGTGATTCTCCTGCTTCAGCCTCCCAAGAAGCTGGGACCACAGGTGCAAGTCACCATGCCCAGCTGATTTTTCTATTTCTTGTAGAGGCAGAGTTTCACCACTCTGGCCAGGCTCGTCTCGAAACTCTTTACCTCAAGTGATCTGCCTGCCTCGGTGTCCCAAAGTGCTAGGATTACAGGTCTATAGTGGCCTGCCTGGCAGAAGAAATTTCTAAGTAGCAACGTGTTCAAGATGCAGTAGAGCATAAAATTTTGGAAAACTTGCAGCCTGATGATGTAATAAAAAAGAAAACTTTATATTCCGGGGAAAAATTCACACCAGCTGCAGAAATTTGCATAAGTAATGTGGAGTGGAATATTAATCACCTGTGCATCCCCTCTCATCACAGGTCCCTCACACCACAGCATGGCAGCCCCTCCCATCACAGGTCTGGAGGTATAGGAGGGAAAAAATGGTTTCATGGGCCGGGCCCAGGATCCCTCTGCTTTATGCAGCCTTGGGACATGGTGCCCTTCATACCAGCTGCTCCAGCTCCAGAGGTGGCTTAAAGGGGCCAACATATCACTCAGAATGTTGCTTCAGAGGGTGCAAGTCCTAAGCCTTGGTGGCTTACATGCAGTGTTGGGCTTGCAGGTGCACAGAAGTCAAGAATTGATGTTTGAGAACCTCCACTAGGTTTCAGAGGATGTATGGAAATTCCTGGATGCCCAGGCAGAAGTTTGCTGCAGGGGCAGAGCAGCCTTCATGGAGAGCATCTGCTAGGGCAGTGCAGAAACGAAAGGTGAAGTTGGAGCCCCACACAGAGTCCCCACTGGGGCACTGCCTAGTGGAGCTATGAGAAGGCAGCCACTGTCCTCTAGGCCGTAGAACAATAGATCAATCGACAGCTTGCACTGTGCACCTGGAAAAGCCACAGACACTCAGTGCCAGCCCATGAAAGCAGCTGATAGGAGGCTGTACCCTGTAAAGGCACAGGAGCAGAGCTGCCCAAGGGTTTGGGAGCCCACCTCTTGCATCAGCATATCCTGGCTGTGAGATTTAGAGTCAAAGGAGATCATTTTGTAACTTTAAGATTTGATGTCTGACCTATTGGATTTCAGTCTTGCATAGGGCCTGTAGCCCCTTTGTTTTGGCCAATGTCCCCCATTTGGAACAGGTGTATTTCCCCAATGCCTGTACCCCCATTGTACCTCGGAAGTAACTAACTGGCTTTAGATTTTATAGGCTCATAGGCAAAGGGACTTGCCTTGTCTCAGATGAGACTTTAAACTTGGACTTTTGAGTTAATTTGGAATTTTGAGTTAACTTGGAATTTTGAGTTAATGCTGAAATCAGTTAAGACTTTGGGGGACTGTTGGAGGACTGTTGGGAGAGCATTACTGTGTTTTGAAATGTGAGGACATGAGATTTGGGAGGAGCTGGGTGAAGTGATATGGTTTGACTCTATGTCCCCACCCAAATGCCTCTTTGATTTGTATGTGTCATATAATCCCCATGTATTGTGGAGGGACCTGTTGGGAGGTAATTTAGTCATGGGGTCAATTACCTTCACGCTGTTCTTGTGATAGTGAATGAGTTCTCATGAGTTCTGATGGTTTCGTAAGGGGCTTTTTCCCCTTTTGCTTGGCACATCTCCTTCTTGCCACCATGTGAAAAAGGGCATGTTTTCTTCCCATTCCACCATGATTATAAGTTGGCTGAAGCCTCCCCATCCATGCTGAACTGTGAGCTGATTAAACCTCTTTCCTTTATAAATAGTCTTGAGTACATCTTTATCAGCAGTGTGAGAATGAACTAATACTTATACACACACACACATATATATATATACACACCACATTTATACACACACAGACACAGATACATATATGTGATACACCAGGAGAGTCCAATCTTTTGGCTTTCATGGGCCACATTGGAAGAAAAATTGTCCTGGGACACACATAATGTACACTGACACTAACAATAGATGATGAGCTAAAAAATGTTGAAAAAAAAATCATGGTATTTTAAGAAAGCTCAAATTTCTGTTGAGTTGCATTCATAGCCATCCTTGGCCACATGCAGCCTGTGGGCTTTGGGTTGGACAAGTTTGTAATACACACACACACACACACACACACACACACACATAGGATTCTTACTCAGCTGCAAAAATTGAAATGATGTCATTTAATCATGGGGTGATAATAGATGGATAGAATTAGAGGTCATTAGGTTAAGCAAAATAAAGCAAGAACAGAAAAAAAAGTCACATGTTTTCACTCATATGTAGATGCTAAAGACATGAATCTCATTAACATAGAGTAGATTGGTAGGTACTAGATGACAGCAGGTGGAGGTGGGAGGGGAGAATGAAGAGATTTTGATCAATGAGTAGAAATATAAAGTTAGGATAAATAATACCTGCTGTTCTCTATATCACTAGGGTGACTACAGTTAACATTAATCTGTTGCACATTTCAAAATATCTAGAAGAAAATAATTCAAATGTTCCTAGCATAAAGAAAAGTAGTTAAAGTGATGAGTATCCCAAGTACCCTAATTTGATTATATTAATGCATTCTTTCATTTTATGTACCCCTAAAGATGTACATCTAATATATATATATATATATATATATATATATTTGTGTGTGTGTGTGTGTGTGTGTGTGTGACAGAGTCTCACTCTGTCGCTCAGGCTGGAGTGCAGTGGTGCCATCTTGGCTCACTGCAACCTCTGCCTCCCAGGTTCACGTCATTCTCCTGCCTCAGCCTCCCGAGTAGCTTGGACTACAGGCACCTGCCACCATGCCCAACTAATTTTTTGTACTTTTAGTAGAGACAGGGTTTCACCATGTTAGCCAGGATGGTCTCGATCTCCTGACCTCGTGGTCCGCCCGCCTCGGCCTCCCAGGTTGCTGGGATTACAGATGTGAGCCACCACGCCCGGCCCATCTAATACTTTTTAATTGGGCTAAAATATTTTGCACAGATAAATTTAATAGGTTTTGAGCTTGCTATCCAAAATCACAAAACACACAAGCAAACTAGCCAATGTGACTAAGAGTCATCAAACATAATGGCAGAATCAGACTTGTGTAGATATTAAAATTTTGTGAAAGAAAATATTAAATGTTTGATATGTACAAATAAATAAGAGAGTACATCAAAATATGTACAAGAAATAAATGATTTCAAAAAGTCTACAGACTTGGAAAAAAAACAAATTAACCTTCTAGACATGAAGACAAACTACAATAGAATTCAGGAACTCAGTTGAAGTATTAAAGAGGAAGTCTGACAAAGTCAAAAATAATTAGTAAACGAGTATATATAGAAAAAAGCTAATTCTGAATGCAGAAAAGAGAAATGCAATTTTAAATATTAAAGAGAAATAACAAATTCTAAATGGTGGAATAAAAATATATGACAATTCAAATTGGGTTTCCAGATGAGAGAAAGGAAAGGCACAGCACTTGAAACGATATTTGGTGATTATTTACTACAATTGATGATACACATAAACATGTATGTTCAAGAATTCTCATAGATACCAACCAATCAAAATAAATAAATATTTCCACATCCAGATTGCAGTATAACTACACACCACCAAAGTCAATGATGAAGGCACGTTATCTACAAAAAGGGCTCTACATTTTCTAAAAATAAGAAAACATTTATTAGAGAAGCATTCATAGCATGTGAGAAACATCTGGGCTGTAAACATGTAGAGGTATAATGCAAATATTTGGTGAAATAGTTTTCCAGGCAGATAAAAGGTAATGTGCAAAAGTCCTTGGAAGGGAGTCCATTAACGAATAGCAAGGCAGTTAGTGTGACTGGAATCCAGCTGAGGAGAATTTGGAGAGGTATAAAATGAGGTCTGTGCCATAGCTAGAGGCCACGTCACTCAGTCTATTGTCATCTAGAGTAAGTACTTTGTTTTTTATGCCAAAACAATGAGAAACGTTCATAGAGCTGAGAGTAGTTATACCATTACAGATTTTTATTTCAGTATGTTTTTATGAGTTGTTTAAGCTACTTTAATTGCTGTACCAAGTAGGCCCCCAGTAATAGCTTATGTTTTGCTCCAGTGTAAAGCTCAAAGTATCTCCATGTTGGTGAGATTCAGGTTTACAGGGACTCTGTCATTATCAAAATGTGTCTCCCAAAATCACCTAGGTTTTATCCTGCCATTGGAAGAGAAGCAAAGGACTGAAAGATCTCTTGTGGAAATATCAGTGAATCAAGAATAAAAATATCATATAACAGTTCATGACCCAGCCCAGTGGCTAAAACCTTATCACATTGCCATACCTGACTGCAAGGAAGGTTATGGAATGTGTTCAGCTGTGTGCCCAAGAACAATTACCCAAGGATTATTTATTTTAACATTTCTAACCATTTTTGAATATTAATTAATAAATCATTGGATTTAAAACATTTCAACTGTCCTATATTTTACAAAGCACTCAAGAATATATAGCTTGTGAATTTTCCGAAAACAATATTTACTCTTATGGCCTGTATGCAATCTGATAACTTTATATTCTGCTTAATTCTATTTTATTCTTTTAATTTTTCTGAATTCTCTTTTTAACTGTTGGTTATGATTTTAGTGATTATGACGTGATTTTGTTACACACTTGGAGATTGCTACCTGCAGTTCAAACATCAGTGCAATTCAGTGATGACATCTGGGAAATACGCCCTAAACACAGAGTGGAAATACTGGAATACAATGCCATTACTGTCACTGTAACAGCCAGTTAGGCTAGCCCTTGCTACTCTAGATGTGGTGCTTGAATCTGCAGCATCAGAATCACCTGGGAGCTGGTTGGAAATGTAGAATTTTTACTCAGATTTACTGAGTTGAGGTCTGTATATTTACAAAGTCCCCAGGTAATTCATATATACACAAAAGTTTGAGATGCTTTGGGCTAAGCAATGCTGCAGTAATAAACAATCTTATATTCTTAGGAGTTCAAAAATGTTTTGGAAGCAAGGGAGCTCTGCTCATCATAGTCACTTATGGTCTAAGACTTTAAGATCTCAAACACTGCCTTTTTTTTTTCCCAAGACATAAAAGCAATCTCACGGTAGAGAGGTCTTTTCTAGTCTACCATATTACCAAATAAATAAATTATTCGTGCTTCTCCTGCCTACTGAATACTAAATATTTTCTTTCTTCTGAATTACTAATAAACCTTAAGCGCATCTCCAATGTAGTATTTAGAATATTATATTATGGTTTTTTTATATGTTTGTTTCTGTGTTTCCTCTATTAGGATAAAACTCACATTGTCTTACACATCTTTATACATTAAATATTGAGTAAATAAGTAATTATTAATTTGTGTGTTTTTATATTAAATAACACATTTAGATTTAATGACACATTTTCTCACCTATATTAAGAAATATATCAATTGATTTATAAAATAATTTAGCTCCAAGAAAATTCACATTAAATGAAATCACTATCTGGGCAATGTCAGATGAAGAGACCTTCCCTAAATTCAGTGTCGTTGGTTGATGGGACAGCTTGACTCATGAATTTATCACCTCTGATAGTACTTTTATCTACAGAAAATGAGTGAAAAGATTAAAGTATTGGTAGGTCCTGGCCGTTGTACATATCCCTCTGTAGGAGTGAAAAAGAATGCTACCTTTCAAATTTTCCAAATGAAAGTCTTCTAGCCTCTTTTGAATTTTAATTGGATTCCTATAGGGCAAATATTCTGCAAGATAAAGGTATTTAGTCATCTACAACCAATATTTGTCTGTTGTCAGATAGACAGGAAGCCCAGATTCCTTTTTTCCTAGATTTCTTATGAATCATTTATAGAGCAAGAGCTTTCTTTCCTAATACCTCTAAAGACCAATGCGGTGGGCAGGTTAAAAGAATATTGGTAAGAGCATGTTCTCACTTGTAAGTGAGAGTGCAATAATGTGTACACATGGACATAGAAAGTGGAATAATAAACACTGAAGAATCAATAGAGTGAGAGGAAGTGAGGCTTGGTGAGAAATTAACTAATGCATACAACGTATATTCTTTTCAGGTGATAGCTTCACTAAATGTCTAGACTTCACCACTGCACAGTATATCCATGTAACAGAACTGCACTTGTATCACCCAAGTATAAAAAAAAAGACTATACATAATAGATCACAAGGTATCTTTCATATTAGCTCAATTAACACTCATTACAAATCTATCATTATCCTGAAGCAATTATTGAAACAACTGAGACACAAAGAGGTAAAGTAATTATCTAAATGTTGAAGTTCAAGTGCAATTATTTAGAAAAACCATTTATTTAAAATTAGAAACAGAACTTTGGACAGATTAAAAGTTGCCAACGTGGATTTCACATGTATCTTACTCTGTGTTAGGAATTCATTTCTAAAACACCTCTCAAGTTGAATTATGTTTTCAATAACTGAAGACATGTAAAATTTTGGAAGTATTAAGTTGTGTATTTTACATATCTTTATGTAAAATTTGTTTGAAGGAATTTCCATAAAATGTTAGAAAACAAAAATTGATAGTACAACCAAGAATTGAAATATAAATAGACATGATGACAAAAGAAAATGGGTTTAGAAAAATCTGTTTCCTGAAAAGTATAGTTTTCAACAAGATATCACAAAAATCCCGAATGGAGATTTTTAATTTAAAAATTCACTCTCTTCTTTATAATTTATTTTATGATATGCAAAAAAAAGTTTTGCCTGAGTTTTCAAAAATTGCTAAGTTAGTTATCTCCTTATTACCACATTTAGGAAGTCGGTGTAACTGAAAGAAGCAAGAAGTATAAATATAAAATGTCATTTTCCTTCTCTCTATTCAAAATATCTTATTGAGAAACCCAGAAATTGCGAATTACTGGTCTGCTTGAAAGAGTCAGTGTTCTAGTCCTTGGTCCTTCATCAGGCCTAGTCTTTTCAACCTTATTTCACTCTTACTAGATGTCAAAAACATGAAAAAAACAAAAGCAAAAAAATTAGCTGAATTTTATAACAATGAATTAATTCTAAACAAAACAAAGAAGCACATACTTTTGTAATATGTTTTAAAGTAGTTAAAAAGATAAAACAATTGTAAGCACTCAGTGAAGAAATAAGACTACTGTCTATTGTTGGTAATCCGTTTTAGTTGCGGTAAGGCATTGGTTCCATGCAGTGTTCCCCAAATTTGGTCATGTGTTAGAGTCACTTGAGACAATTAAAAAAAATTGATGACCAACCTAGACCCTAGACCCTAGACCAATAAAATCAGATTCTCTGGGTGGGGGGGTATAATTTATAAATCATTTTTTTTCTAGATGATTCCAACGATGAGCTAAATTTGAGATCCACTGGTCCAACTGCAGTCTATTCTTAATCCTATAATGACTGCCAGCATTGTTTTTAAATCTTTATCAACAACCACATTATATGAGTCACTCTTAACTCTCCTTTTATGTTATGGAAGCCTGCCTGATACATAAGATTGTAGGAATTATTTAATAATGAGATACACATAGGTTCAAGCAATTCTCCTATCTCAGCCTCCTGAGTAGCTGGGATTACAGGCATGTGCCACCACACCCATTTTTTTGCATTTTTACGTTTTTAGTAGAGACGGGGTTTCACCATGTTGGTCAGGCTTGTCTGGAATTCCTGACCTTGTGATCCACCCACTTCAGCCTCCTAAAGTGGTAGGATTACAGTCATGAGCCAGCGTGCCCGGCCACTAGCTACCTATAATAACTACATGTGAAGCAGCAGCAAAGCTGTAAGTTCGGATCGTAGTATCCAAGCTATTCCTTTCTAGTAGTCTACATCATTTCTATTTTAAATGTATTCATTTTTTCCATAAAATGTCAAACTCAGTATACCTGCATGAGAGACATGGACTTAGACCAAATTTACTAATTAGAAACTCAGTGGATAGGACCCATGCATAGGCATTTTCCACAAATCCTCTCAGTGATTTTTATGTTCACTAAAACTTTCAGGTCCTGTGTTCCTATAGGATTACAAAATTAAAAGGAGCAGGTCCAGCTTAAACAAGAAAAAAAGTGCATTAATTATAATCAGGAAAAAGCCTATATCTATTTATCTATCTATCTATCTATCTATCTATCTATCTATCTATCCATCCATCCACTCATCCACCCATAATAATATCACACTAGTCAGGAATGATAGGACCTATCTAGTGGAAGCTTCAGAAGATTTATCAGTGTTTTACTTTGTTCGCCTTCTTCTTGCCAGTGTTGAGCAGCCAACTACGATCTTGCATTTTTCACCAGAATCAAGCCAAGAAGGGCATCTCAGGAGATGGAGCTCTGGTAGTCAGATGCCATTTTCCTTCTGTAGTCTCTGACACACACAGTTGTACAGTTTCTTTGCTTGGACCAGATTAAAATTGTGGCCAAACTGGACTATTCGAATGCGGAATAAACCCTAGATATTGTTTTTTCTGTCAGTCTAAACATGAGAAGCATTTCTTTTCCAATAGCAGGTAGAGAGAAAACAGTAAAATCAGTTATGCAATTGGTATTTCAATTAACATACTGTCTTTTCAAACAAGCACCAGTTGATCTTATTGTGTCGAATTTACAAAGAAACTGATATATGAAAAAAAATGCATTATTGTAGTTTATTATTTGTGAATATACTTCCCAGTAGTTTGTTAGGCTGTGTACCAGAACCATTTTTGGGGGTGGGAAGTGTGGAAGGGGAGTGGCTTGAGAGGCAGCACAAATGCACACTGCAAAGATGGAGGACTTACATTATGACTATAAAAGATGTGAACTTCTCCAGAATAAGGACAAGTTCTTGTTAATCTTTGGTTTCTTTCCAGAATTCGGCAAAGCAACTATGATACTAAATAGTAAAGTGTGTCTATCAGTCTTAAATGCAAGTCAGAATTAGATAATGTTTATAATATTAAATGTGAATGTGCTAGCATTATCACATAAAATAATACTGGTCTAAGATTGAGATTATTCTTAAATCTGAGCTAACAGTGACTTAGTATGATTCATTTATTAACCTAAAATCTCTAATATGTGGCCTGATTTCTCATGTATGTACACCTGCATTTAACTATATGACCAAAGGTGGAATCAATGAATACTGCTCACCACCATCTATATAATATAGAACATTAAATAAAGAATAAAGAATGCTGAATTAAATGGAATTATAGCAGAAAATAAAGCTTATGAGAATATTGTTAATGTCCTAAGCCAGAACAAATTTATAAACCATATATTCAAAATAATAAGAAAAATTTTATCAAATTTTAATGGTCCCATAGTGAGGGTATGTCTTACTAATATGACTTCTATTAAGGACTATTTTGCTACCAGTCAACCTGGTTTTCATCAATACGTGAATTCTCCCAGTTCTAATGAAGGAAGAAGAAGAAGGAAGAAGGGAGAAGGGAGAACGAAGAAGAAAGAAGAAGAAGGAGGAGGAGGAGGAGGAGAAGGGAAAGGAAGGAAGGAAGGAAGGAAGGAAGGAAGGAAGAAGGAAGGAAGGAAGGAAGGAAGGAAGAAGGAAGGAAGGAAGGAAGGAAAGAAAAGAAAAGAAAAGAAAAGAAAAGAAAAGAAAAGAAAAGAAAAGAAAAGAAAAGAAAAGAAAGGAGGGAGGGGAGGGGAGGGGGGGGAAGGGAAGGGAAGGGAAAGAGATGAGAAAAGAAAAGAAAAAAGAAAAAACATCTCTAATTGAGTATCGGGAGAGTCCTGTAATCTAGATAAGAAATACTTTCCAAACCAGGCAACTACCTGTTGGCAAGAACTTCAGGGCCATTTTCAGATGCTTCGGTGATGCCTCCATCATGCACCTATATTTTCTATTTATTCTCTACAATCTACTGACTTTGTTAATGGAAATCTTCCGCTTCTCTTAGATCTTGCTTTACACTCCCTTTCATGTCCCTCCACTACACGAATGCAAGTCATTTATTTCATCTTGAACTTGAAGTTAAATGTATAAAAATTTGTTATATATTTCACAGAATTCATAAAACAACACTATTTTACAGAGAGATCCAAAATTGTAATGATATGTATAAACATCCTCTTAAGTGGAGGCTGGCTAACCTCAATATTATTTTTCTTTGAATTTTATCAAAGGAGATCAGGGAATATAAGGCAAATTGTGGATTTGTTTCTATTATGTTCTTCCCATGGATTTATTTCAAAGATGTTGCATTCTTTGACACTGTGAATTCAAATTAGTTTACACTTTGAGTTAAAATATTCTACAGTATTGCAATACTTTGCCAAATTCATAATAACGGATTATACTTAAAACTTAAGTATTAAGCAACATCTCTGCCCTAAAATGAGCCTATCCTTCTTTAAAAAAGTATTAAACAAAATGTGTCTGGCATTTTAACTGCCACTGATCTCAACATCTGTATTTCAAACACAGTGATATTGATAATAACTAATATTTATGGAACCTTATGTGTCCAGAATGATCAAAAGCTATGTATTATGTATTATTTCATTTAAACTATCACAAATCTATGAACATGTTATTATTTTCAGCAATTTATAATAAGAAAACCATGGCTTGAGCAGGTTAATATGTCCAAGGCTTTAGGTTGTAAATGGAAGAACAGGGATTCTAACATAACATGTCCAACACCACTTCATTCATTTGAAATCATCTTATCAAAAATTACTATATAAAGGGAGCTATTAATAGATAAGTGTAATACTATCAACTAGTTGAGCATCCATATTTGTGATCTATTTTTAACTCTTCAAAGAATAATTTAGAATATATGTTTGTACTAAAAACCTTTTTAAATTTTGCTATCTATATTCCTGTCCTTCTATTAACAAATTTCCCTTAAATATTTATTTTTATTGTATAAATTTGTCTATGATAACTTTTTAGAAAATAATGATAAATAAGTAAAAGCAGACATATTGCAGATAACCATTAAAATATTTGGAACGGTGTATGTGTTTGAAACTATTTTCAAAGAAAAGACCATCTGCTTGGAGTAGTAGGATCTTTGTAAATCATTCATGAGGACAGATTTAGATATCATCTGAGATGTTGAAGATGCATACTTGAGTATGATGCACCCCAAGAGTTCTGAATAGTTCCAATAAAGCAACATAGTTAAAAAAAAGAAAAAAATATTTTAAAACATGTTTCAGTTGTTCATATAATTTGTATCCTGAGTTGTACAGATATAAATATTGCCTGTTGCTACAACATATGTGAGGACAGAAGTCCGAACATACTACCTTGCTTGGCTGTTGATACCATGGAAGTTTTGAATTAATGAATGTCTGTGTTTTAGTGTCAATTATGAAAACCTTCGCTCCTGGCTGAGGAAATTGACTGTCTTGAATTTAAAAGAAAAATTTGCCTTAAAGGAATAAAACCTCATCTCCCTGAGTTGAAAATTACTGTTGGCTTGTTGCCTAGTATCCTTTACAGAAAAAGGGTGTGGATGGGAAAAGGAGCACAATTGAAATGAGGATTTTTGGAGACAATATATTGAAAAAACCTGTTTGTTGTTCAAGATGAGTCAATAAAAATTATGCCAATTGAAATGGCAAGGCAGGTGTAAAACAAATACACAGCAGCACTACTGGATTAGAAGGGTTGCCAAAGGGATGTCAATTAGGAATTTTTGGAAGTTACAGAGCAAACAGAACCAGACTGAGAGCTCAATCCAACAGAATTAGGAAAGGAGACAGAGAAGGAGGACTTTAAAAGAAAGGTTCTTTCCCCGAAATGTTCAGGAATAGATCTTCCAAACTATATTGTAGCAAAATCTGAGGATAGAGTGGAGAGGGCTATGAGCAGTCACACAGTTACCACATTTCATTGGTTTTCAGCTTTGCAAACTTCCACATTTTAACATTTATTTGACAATTCTGATGTGTCTTAAAATCATGCAATATCATACTTTGTCAGCAATTTTTCTCTGTAGTGACTCAGGAAATTGATATACTTCATAACTTCTGATGTCTTAAGTTCTGTGTTCCATGAAATACAGTAAGTGATGGGTTTGCAACACAGGAAAACTAGCTCCTCCAACTCAAAGCAGCTACTTCTGATATCGGCCTTCATGCTAAACAGAAGAGTATAGTTGCTTTTGTTTATTTGCATGTCTGTTTGTTTTTCTGTATAAAAACTAGGCTATCATAAGAAGGAGCTAGAGTTGCAACAGTGTAGACAAGATGGTAGTGTTTCGAGTTAATGTGTATTTATAATCTAGGGAAAAAGTATATTGAACATGACAGAATATATGGAAATGTACTACCATCATCCCAAACAAATATCTACTATCTTCCCTTTAGGCCTATCATTCTAATGTGCAGGACAGAATAAATATAGTTTTGATATAGAAACTCTTCAAAATGTTATCATCCATGAACTCTGCCTGAAAGCATAACATAGAAATATTCTTTAGGGAAAAATAATTCTAAAACTTTGGAAAAATTAACATGGAGCTAAGTGTGCCAAATAGAAAAGCAGTAAAACTATAGGTAGGTAGAAATAATCATCAATAAGACAGTCATGAAAATTAGTGTAATTGTCAAAAGTGATTTGTAAGAAAAAGGCAAAATGTAAAATAATCTGACAATTACACTCAAGAAGGCCTTATCAAAATAGCAGTTTGGAGGAGGAAGTGAGCAAGTAAAAATGTTCAAAGTATCTTGTGCTATTTGGGAAGCAATTATTGAAACTATATGTTATTTTATTTCTAGATCTTTTTCTTTTTTATTGGTTTATTGATTTATTTTTTACTTTTATTTAGTTTTATTGAGACAAGGTTTCACTCTGTTGCCCAGGCTGAATTTCAGTGCCACAATATCTGCTCGCTGTAACCTCAGCTTCCTGGGCTCAAGTGATCCTCCCACCTCAGCCTCCCAAGTACCTAGGACTATAGCCACTTGCCACTGCACCCAGCTAATTTTTGTATTTTTTGTAGAGACGGGGTTTCCCATGTTGCCCAACCTAGTCTCAAACTCTTGCGCTCAAACAATCTGCCTGCCTCGACCTGCCAAAGTGCTGGGATTGTAGGCATGAGCCACCATGCCTGGGCCTACTTTTTAATATTCATCTTTCTAACTTTTATTTTAGGTTCAGGAGTGCATGTGAAGGTTTGTTATATTGGTAAACTTGTGTCATGGGGGGTTTCATCCAGGTACTTGGCCTAATACCCAATAGTTATTTTTTTAATCATCTCCCTCCTGCCAGCCTCTATGCTCAAGAAGACCCCAGTGTCTGTTGTTCTCCTCTATGTGTCCATGTCATAATTTAGTTCCCACTTATAAGTGAAAACATGCAGGATTTGGTTTTCTGTTCCTGTTTCAGTTTGCTGTGGATAATGGCCTCTAGCTCCAACCATGTTGCTGCAAAGGACGAATGCTCATTCTCTTTTATGGTTGAATACTATAATATTACATGGTGTATATGTACCACATTTTCTATATACATCCTACCATTTGTGGGCATTTAGGATGATTCCATGGCTTTGCTAAATAGTGCCATGATGAACATATATGTGCATGTGTCCTTATGACAGAATGATTTATATTCTTTTGGCTATATACCCTGTAATGGGATTGCTGGGTCAAATGGTAGTTCTGATTTCAGGTCTTTGAGAAATACCCACACTGCTTTCTACAATGGCTGAACTAATTTACATTTCCACCAACAGTGTGTAAGCGTTACCTTTTCTCCTCAACCTCGTGAACATCTGTTGTTTTTGACTTTTCAATAATAGCCATTCTGACTGATGTGAGATAGTATCTCATTGTGGTTTTTATTTGGATTTTTCTAATGATCAGTGATGTTGAACTTTTTTTCATAGGCTTGTTGGCTGCCTGTATGTCTTCTTTTGTCTGCTAATATCTGTTTCCCACTTTTTAATGTTTTTTTTTTTTTCTTGTAAATTTGTCTGAGTTCCTTATACATGCTGGATATTAGACCTTTGTCAGATACATAGTTTGTAAATATTTTTTCCCATTTTATAGGTTGTCTGTTTACCCTGCTGATGGTTTATTTTGCTGTATGCAAGCTCTATAGCTTAATTAGATTCCTTTTGTCAGTGTTTACTTTTGTTGTGATTGCTTTGGTATTTTTGTCATGAAATGTTTGCCCGAGTCTATGCCCAGAATGGTATTGCCTAGGTTGCCTTCCAGGGCTTTTCAAGTTTTGGGTTTTACATTTAAGTCTTTAATCCATTGTGAGTTGACTTTTGTATATAGTACAAGGAAGGAATCCAGTTTCAATCTCCTGCATATGACTAGCCAGATATATTTGCACTATTTATTGAATATTGTTTGTTTTTGTCATTTTGTTGAAGGTCAGATGGTTGTAGGTGTGCAGTTTTATTTCTGGGCTCTTTATTCTGTTTCATTAGTTTATGCATCTGTTTTTGTACCAGTATCATGCTGTTTTTGTTACTGTAGCCCTGTGCTATAGTTGGGTAGTGTGATGCCTCCAGCTTTGTTCTTTTTGGTTAGGATTGCCTACTGCTATTTCAACTATTTTGGTTCCATATGAATTTTAAATTTTAAAGTAGTTTTTTTCTAGATCTGTGAAGAACTAGAACTAATATGATAGAAATAACGTTGAATGTGTAAATTGCTTTAGGCAGTATGGCCATTTTTAACAATGTTGATTCTTCCTATCCATGAGCATGGTATGTTTTCCATTTGCTTATGTCAATCTGATTTCTTTGAGCAGTGTTTTGTAGTTTTCATTGTAAAAATATTTCATCTCCCCAGTTAACTGTATTTTTAGGTATTTTATTCTTCCTGTGGCAATTGTGAACGAGATTGTGTTTCCAATTTGCCTCTCAACTTGGCTGTTGTTGGTGTACAGAAATAGTTTTTACATTGATTTTTTTTATTCTGAAATTGCTGAAGTTGTGTATCAGTTGAAAGAGCATTTCTGCTTAGACTATGGGGTTTTCTTGATGTAAAATCATGTCTTCTGTAAACAGGGATAATTTGGTTTCTTCTCTTCCTATTTCAATGTCCTTTATATCTTTCTCTTGCCTGATTGCCAGGACTTTTAATGCTATGTTGAATAGAAGTGGTGAGAGAGGACATTCTTGTCTTCTGTCAATTTTCAAGGGGAATGTTTTCAGCTCTTGCCTATTCTTTATGATGTCGGCTGTGTGTTTGTCATAGATGGCTCTTATTATTTTGAGAAGTGTTCTTTTAATACCTAGTTTATAAAGAGTTTTTAATATGAAGAGAGGTTGAATTTTATCAAAAGGCTTTTCAGCATCTATTGAGAAAATCATCTGGCTTTTGTCTTTAGTTGTTTATGTGATGTATCACATTTATTGATTTTCATATTATTGAACCAACTTTGCATCCCAGGGATAAAGCCTGCTTCATCGTGGTGGATTAGTTTTTTTGATGTGCTGCTGGATTTGATTTGCTAGTATTTTCTTAAGTATTTTTGCATCAATGATCATCGAGGATATTGGCTTGAAGTTTTCCTTTGTTGTTGTATCTCTGTCAGGTTTTGTTATCAGGTTGATGTTGGTCTTATAAAGAATTGGTGAGGACACCCTTCTCCTCAGTTTTTTTAAATAGCTTCTGTATAAGTGGTTCCAGTTCTTCTTTGTTCATCTTATACAATTCAGCTGTGAATTCATCTGGTTCTGGGTTTTTGTTGTTGCTGTTATTGTTAATTGGCTATTTATTACTGATTAAATTTCAGACCTTGTTATTTGTCTGTTCAGGGAATCAATTTCTTGCTGGCTCAGTCTTGGGAGGGTGTATGTGTCCAGGAATTTATCAATGTTTTCAAGATTTTCTAGTTTATCATTTCTATACCTTTTCAAAAACTCTGAAAATTGTAACCACAAAAATATTAGATATAGGATATATAATTCCTGGATGACCAGCAAGTACCTCAGCACACATACAAAAGCATAAGAAAATTGTAATTAATTCAGCTTGGGGAAGAGAGAAATAGCAACAAAGCATTGTGTAAAGAAATACAAACATTAAAATTTTATATAAAATGAAGTATATTTTCTATCAGGTAGAAACAGGATGGTTCAATGAGTGACTTTGGAAGTTCCTCCTTTGACACCAGAGAAATAACTATGTGGCACTGATGGCTCATCTTCTCCATGCTCACCTTCTTCCAAACTCAGTCTTCGCTTTTCTCACTTGGGTGGAGGGTGGAAGAAACAGTGTATGTTTTCAACTTCTTATAGCTTGAGGAGGGGGACAAATTATCTTGGTGCTGGGGAACTGGTCCCAAGTTTCAGACTTCCTAAGCCTGAGACCAAAGTATTTGCCACTGTGCAAGACCATCTTCACACTTTAGCTGTGAAAACTTAGCAATAAGAATAGTTCTAGAGTTGCAGTTTTCAAACATTTTGGTCTCAGAACCCTTTTACTGTCTTCAGAAATATTGAAGATCATAAAGTTTGTGTATGTAGTACTTATTTGTTGATATTTTCCATATTAGAAATAAAACTAAGAATGGAACACTTGATCTATTTAATTTAACTATAAACCATTTACATGTTAATATAAATATTTTGATAAAATGTAACTATGTTATGTCAACCCAAATAATATACAAAACAATATATATATATGATCATCAGAATTGATAGCTCAATTTATTTGATAAAAATCAGTTATCATTTCTGATAATTCTGACTAAGATAAGCATAAAAATAACTTAACTAGTTCGGGTAACATAATTCCCACCAGACACCTAAGCTAAATACAGTGTATTCATTTCAAAGACGGTTAGCTTGGCATTATATATTTTATACCTCTGTAGTCTATTGATTCCATGAGAACCCAAAGCGGTTTTGTTTCATTACTTGCCTTTTTTCTCAAAAACATCTGTGAAAAACTGTGGAAATCATGAGGGAGTGGAATCAATTTAGAATTTAAAAAGTCAGAGGATCTGAATTCAGTACTTTGACGTGCCGTTTAAGAACTATACCCCACAATTCTCTTTCATCACTATCAGGTTGAAAGCAATAATGCATGTCTTACAATGCTAAGGATAATTAATGTGACAATGATTTTCACAGAGCTAAACATGCTAATACAAAAATATTTCTGGACAAAACAAACACATGAAACCCTACTATCGCCTAAACTCCACTGTGAATTTTTTTTGTAGACCTAATTGTGAATGTTGAAAAAAGAACAAGAGCATCAAATTTCTTCATGAATAAACACTATTGGTTCTACATATATATCTACATTTTAAAACAACCTTTAAGATAATAAATTTGTTACTTTTACCAAACAATTAATATTTTTAAAAGAAATTTTTGAGTAAGCACCGCTCCTTCTCCATATTTCTTTTATCATAGAACACTGAAAATAATTTTTAAACTATACCTTTGAAGCTAAAAATTTGTCCATGTGGTTGACTACCAAATGTATATCTTAGGGAAAAAAAATAAAAGCATACAGATAAATGCATGTAGTTTCATTTCCTCAAGGATTCCAATTAATAAAATTACACATTGGTTTCTACTGGGAGATGTCAAGGAGGGGTTAGAAGGCAGAGACGTTGATATGAATGAATATTATAATTAAACAATAGTTTTTGGAAATTTTTGTACCCCTTGAAGAACTGTGAGGCTGAAGGATTTGTAGGTCAGTGTTTCACAACCTGCATTCCCTAATATTTACTGATTTATGAAGAGCAAAATGGAGCTTTGAGAAATCTTGTCTCCATTTCTTTTTGCCTCCCAGAATAGACTAGAGCTTTCTGAGAGTGACCAGTCCTTACTCATCTCTGTATGTCCAGTGCCTCTAGAACATCTCATACCCAGTTGAAGTTCAGTATTTTCTTAACCATTCTATGCTAAGTACATTTATTGAATGTACAGTCATTTCTGTGTGACATGTTCTTTGAAAGCTCATTCACACCCTATATTGCCCAAGATTGTTTACATGATTAGTGGCCTATCATTCAATTTAATTGTAATTTACTTCACATTTATGGCACCCCTAACAATTTCATTATCTTTTGGGCTGTTTAAATGTGCACTTTCCCAATTTTCCCATCAGCCAACATTTTCCTGTATCTTCTGCATTCTGTTATGCACTTCCCAAAGCCAGTTTCTGTGAATTTCAGTTCCTTTACATATCCAGATTGCTTTGGTCCGGCACCTGTTAATAGGAGGCATGCAATCAATGTATTTTTCCAAGTGACTGATATTTAATACTTGCCAGTGTTTGTGATTGTTGTATTTTATCTTGGTTTAAACCCTATAGTAGGTATATTTTCTTTTGGCTGAGGCTTCAGCAAAACAGATGGCATGTGTCTGCACATTGATCTCTCCTGAAGTGCCAGAGTGAAATACTTTGGTTGCAGAAAAAAATTGTTTAGAAGCCTCTGAATTGACCTCTTTGTGTACCAAATCGACATTTTGTGCAGCTAGTTTTATCTTTGCTTAAACTAGTATTGATCAAACTATCAAAGATTGTGTTATGGTTTGAACAACTCTTCTTGAAGCACCAACAAAAATAATGGTTTGCATTTAAATCTTTAAATCAAGCCTCATCTTGTTGACTATCACAGGGTTTTAGATGGTAGGGACCTTGATTAATTATTTTCAATCTTATTTACCACGAATAAAGCTATAAAGGTGTTTGAGCACTCTACTTTTTGTCATTCACTGTTCTGTTTATTACACCTTCTACCATCATTCCCTGCCCTTTACACCCTTTGTCTATAGAAATGCAGTTTTCTAGGAGCCTTGTTTAGATGAAGAATCAGAAGTGGGTAAGTGCTTTTTGAAATATTGAAGGGCTCTGGTGGAATGTAAGGCTGATTTACCATAATCACACAAAAAGAAACAGAAACAACAGCAACAAAAAAACCTTCTGAGAGAACGTATAGAATACCTTAAAACAGCTTAAAATGGTCTTTATTACAAGAGGAGTAATTAAATTATTACATGAGAGAAATGAAACTTTGGATTTTCAGAAGGAGGGCATTCTTAAATATCACTGCTGAGAAATGTGTAGGGTTTTAGCTGAGATTTGGAAAGCTTTTAGGCTTCTATTTCTCAGGTAAGCCTAGGAAAGACTAGTTTTCAGTTGAAAATGGGTCACAGCAAGAAAATAGTATTAATTATCGTTAACTCCTCCAAATAACTCTACTACAAAGCTCTAGATAGAGGTCAAAATTAATTCCATAGATTTGCAACATTCTTTATTTATTCTTATATGGGCTCAGAAGCACTCTTAGCTAAATCAAGCTCTGGCATTAACTCCACCTAAAAAATACAACAAGCATTTAATGTGCCATTTCTTGATCATACATGGTTACTATGGGATTATAATTTTCATATTTGTTTGTTCTGCACATGCTTATCTTTGCAATTATTTGTCATTTAAAACTCTTAACTGCTGATGACCCTGTATTAGGTTGTTGGCAAAAATGGGGGTTGAAACTTATAAATTCATTCCCGTCCCCTAATCAGTACAGCTCAAAGCTTTAAGTAGACTTCGTAGTGCTCAGACCTTTCTTAATTGTGGCTATATGCTGTAAAGTGTGGAACAGAAAAACCACCCACATGTCACCTTCTGCCCTCTTACTACCAATATAAAACTGCCTCCCTCTCTTGCCTTCCGTAGAGTTTGACATTTCCAGCCTGGACCATTATTAATGAGCCACAACTTAGCATAGGTTTATCAGATGTAGAAAGAATGAGGATGAAATGAAATGAGATGGGGAACTAAGTAAAGTAAAGGCAGGAGACCATAGTGTGTTGGCAAGGGGCATGTAATAATATAGACAGAAAACATATCATTGCCAAGGGAAAAATTAGAAAATTTAGGGGCTGTGCATAAATTTTATTGTCCAGTGACTGTGTATCAGTAATATTTAATGGATGGGACAGGAATACTAAGTGTCTTCCTATATGGGCTGTCAAGTGGAACAAAGAGTTGCCTATTCTTTTCCTGACTTTTGAATGGCCTACTGGATTTTCAGAAAATGTTTACTGAAGCCTGTAGTCTAATTCCATTTTATATATAAATGTAATTTTTTTATATCACTATACAATGACCTTTGCAGTAAAGTGATGAAAATATAAGTCATATTAAACTCAACTGTCTGACAAGATTGTTCTCAATTTCAGAAATAGATTTCACTGATGGTGATAATGATGGTAATTTTTTTTATTTAAAGCATTAAAGTGGTATATTTAAATTAAATATTTACATAAATCATGTATAAATTTAAAGATAATATCGATTATTAAATATATGTAATAATAAGAAAATATTTTGCGAAATAAGATTTAAAACAATGAATTTGTAATATGTGAAGGGCCTGGGGAATGGGAACCCTAGAGGACATATTAATCTATCCACTGACAGCCATAGGCATCTAATCCAGTGCATTCCTCGACTAAGGAATTCATTCTGTCTTTCACATATTAGAGAGACTACAGCACTATTGTAGGTGCTGGAGATTCACAAAGTAATATGTCTTCAATCCCTGGTCCCAAGTAGTTCTAGTGGAAGAAACGAACACATATATGAACATTTACAATATGTTGAGGAAAGTTTAATTATAGAAGTAGGCCTAATGGAAGAAACCTTACCAAGTATAGAAGAAAGGTTACCTAGGGAGGCCTTTCAGAGGGGATGGGCTGATTGAAACTTGACTCGTTGGTAAGATTGTAAAGCCAAATAATGCTGACAGGGAGGTGTTAGAGAACTACTTAAAAAATATAGGAAAAGAAAGAAAAAAACAAGGAAAATAAATAAAGGCATAAAAATAAATACCTTGCTGAGTATGAAAAATCTCAGTCAACAATGATGAAGCAGGAGAGAAAGGCAGGGACCACATATTTGATGTCCTTAGTGATTCTATGAATTATTACTTAGCGTTACTAAACTTTTAGTGTGCCTGATTTATAAATTAAACTTAATCATAAGAATCTATGTGTAGGAAAAACATAGTATATATAGTGTTCAGTATTACACATGGCTTTCAATAATCCACTGGGGTTCTTGGACTGTATCCCTTATGACTAAGGGAGAACTACTGTGCTTTTACAGACTAATATATAAATCAAATATCTTTTCAAGGGATATTTTAGGTAGATCTCACTGGTTGCTGTGAGAAGGAAGGTATTGGGGCAAATGGAAGAGGAGGCAAGGTATAGTGAGTATGCTAGTATAGTAACTGAGGGATAAGAAATGATTATTAGAAAACAATGGGAGAGTAGGAAACATTGCATCAGATACACATAAAAAGAGATCCATGGGAAAATATTCCCCTACTTAGGCTAATTAATAGCAGCTGTACGCCGATTCATCTGAATTAGGTACAGGCATCTTTTCTAAGCTTCCTATGTAATTATGATACTTAATAAATGTTGGGAAACACTGGATTAGGTAACTACTTAGGAGAATAAATCAATATGACTTGACTAATTGGAGATGAGAATGAACAACAAAGAAGACATAAAGGATTGTTCTCAGGGTCCTAGTGGGGGAAAATCTGCTAATGGTGATATTATTAGAATCAGAGGAGGAAAAAAATGAATTTCTTGAAGGGAAAAAATAATGCATCCCAAATGTGCATATTTAGTTTGAGGTACCTGTGGTATAAATTTGAATGTTGATGGTCAGCAAGTAAGTGAATACAAAAATTCAATAAATTGCAAGTTGATATAAAATATCAATGCTTTGGAAAAGATGTACAATTTGAAGGTGGAGATTTCAGAGTCATCAGTGTCTTGAGGAGCCTTTAAAACATTAAAATGTAAAGTATTCTTTAGGGAGAGTGTGTGGGATGAGAAGGGTAGAGGATTAATAAGGGAAATCTGCATACTATGAGCATTTCAGAGATGAGTAGAGGAAAACCAGCCAATGGCACTGTCCAGAAAGAATGCTAAAGAAATTTAGTAAAAACTAGAAAAGTATGGAATGAAAGAAGAAGCAAAAAGATGAAGAAAACCTACACTTCCTCATGAAAGAGGAGAAAGAGTAGATTTTCAAGACAATATCAGATGCAGCAAAAAGATGTACTAAGGTCAGAGTTGAAAATTCTTTAGTAGTCTTAGAATTTAGGAGGTCATTAGTTACCTCAGCAAGGGCACTTTTTAGTGTGCAATTGCTAGGTTGAATTGTGTTGAAGGGTAAAAGACTGATGAGAAGTAGAAAGAGTGACCACCAACTTCTTTGTAAAATCTGACAGAGAAAATTAATAATAGTGTGATGGTGCTATTGTAGTTGGAGACGGACAATATGAGCATAATTTATATTTGTTAGTCATCATTTAGGAGTATGTACCCCAAAATCCTATACTAACTAATTCCATTTGTACTCTCAGGTTAGTTGATTTGTTGAATAGTTTAGTTCTTCTCTGATTTATACATTCATTCAGGGGAAATTCACTAATAATATTTCATTTATAAGATATTATTCTAGATGGTTTGTGGATGATAAAACATATAGAATAAGATCCTTTCTTTTATGCAAGATAGTGTTGTATAAGAAAATTTAGCGTGCATAAGAGATTTGTGTAACGTAAAATGTCGTAAACACCTTAAGGCTAGTATAGGCACAGCGATGTGAATGCTCCTTCAATCAATACCAACTTATTGAACTCTATTATAAATGAGGGATAGTTGCTAGGTTCTGGCTACTCACAATGCAGTCCACACATTTGCAGCATTGACTATCCCTAAAATAGTTTTAAAAATGCAAAATCTCAGGTCCAACCTCAGCCATTCTAAACTAGAACTAGTATTTTAATATGATCTTTAGCTGATTAATATGCACATTAAATCTTCAGAAGCACAAGCAGGGTTCAATTTATTCTCAAAGTGGAATATGAGAGCCATGTACATCAGAACCTTCTTAGAATACAAATTCTGAGATCCTGCACTCAGGAGGTCTGTTTTGATAGTTTTGCAGAGGGGCTTTGATTCCACATGGAAACAAAGCTACTCCCATCTAATTTTTTTTTCTGCATTCAGTTTGAGAACCATTGATTTGGGAGCTGGGAATACAATGGTGGATAAAACAGAATTCGAGTCTTTAAAAATCTGTCTTATGTACAATTTCCAGTTGGATACAAATAAATTTCTCTTCTTTATGATGGTTTCTAGCATCAGTGTCTTGAAAGACTGTCTATGCTGTCAAAATATTTTATTTTTTTCATCATTTTTCCAATAATAGGGAAAAATTAAAAGATTCTGACACAGTGGGTCAGAATCATATGAAAATCAAATTGAGATTCATTCTCCTTCTTAGAAACTTCAGAGGACTGATAAATAAACCACCTACTGAAGGTTAAATTATATTTAGTATACATTCAGAACGACTGTTGTTTAATGGTAGAGCCATTCTTTAAGAATTGGTAATCCCACTACTGGGTATATACCCAAAGGATTATAAATCGTGCTGCTATAAAGACACATGCACACGTATGTTTATTGCGGCACTATTCACAATAGCAAAGACTTGGAATCAACCCAAATGTCCATCTGTGACAGACTGGATTAAGAAAATGTGGCACATATACACCATGGAATATTATGCAGCCATAAAAAAGGATGAGTTTGCGTCCTTTGTAGGGACATGGATGCAGCTGGAAACCATCATTCTTAGCAAACTATCACAAGAAGAGAAAACCAAACACCGCATGTTCTCACTCATAGGTGGGAACTGAACAATGAGATCACTTGGACTCGGGAAGGGGAACATCACACACCGGGGCCTATCATGGGGAGGGGGGCGGGGGGAGGGATTGCATTGGGAGTTATACCTGATATAAATGGTGAATTGATGGGTGCTGACGAGTTGATGGGTGCAGCACACCAACATGGCACAAGTATACATATGTAACAAACCTGCACGTTATGCACATGTACCCTAGAACTTAAAGTATAATAAAAAAAAAAAAAATAAGCAACAGGGAAACTGAAAGCTAAAAAAAAAAAAAAAAAAAAAAGAATTGGTAATCCCTATGGATATGTTTGTCAACTCTATTAATTATATTATTTGATTAACTGAAACACTGCAATCCCTGGTCACTTCAGATAACAGTAAGCTTAAATACTTCCATATGTGCTATATCATTAATAAAACTATGATGCTTCTCTGTAAATAATTTGAGAAATATTCTTGCCTTTATAACATTTATTTTGGAGAGAGAAAGATAATGTTCTGTATTTCACAAATTTGATTTTGTAAATAGTAACCAATTGTTACAGACCATAGTTATTGAAGGTCTGCCTTATATTAAAGCCATAATACTTTCAATATCATTAATCAACTGTAACCACAGGTAAAAAATGGATTTAACATTTTCTCAAATATACTAAAGGAATTAATTAATATCATGGCTTATGCTAGATAGAAATGAACCCTTTAGTTGGGTAGCAATGGATATATTAGTAAAAAACTGAATCTTTACTTGTTCAGACAAAATTTTGCTTAAGAACTCTTGCTTATGAAGTCTCAATAGATCACTTTTCTATTTACTCCACTCAGTCCTATTTATATGTTATTATGGGCTCCCAAAACAGAGTCCAATTAATGGATGGGTCAACTAGGTGGTTGCCTAGAGGATCAATATATTAAAACTATTTACAATTTTTAAAATGTAAAATTATGGCATTAGATAAGACTTATAGGGTTAATTAACTCAGGTTTTGCACATAATTCCATACAGAAATAGAGAAATGTAAGTGAATCACAGTCTTACTTCAACACCCAGCATTCTCAAATAACACTGCAGTCTTTATCCCTTAAAGTACAAAGGAAGCAGATAGTTGATTTTAACCAAGGTTAGAATTTTGTTTAGCGGTCCAAAAAAAGAGACAAGGTTGCTCAGTTGTAATGGGAAACATTACAGTGATGAACAATGGAAATTTGGCAGAGTAAACATGAAAATAAGAACACATAGTAGTTGATTGATAATGAAAATGTAGTCAGTTCTGTGGATTGGAGGCTTCTTTACCTTTATTCTCATGAATTATTGGAGAATACTAAAGGAAGAAGATGATCACAGAGGGAGAGGTTTGAGAAATTTGATGTCATAATTTAATTCATAATCACACAGACAAATGAAAGTGAGTCAATAAAGTAAAATGAAGTGAAAGACTTTTGTAACCACCAAAGTCAAACAGATGAGACGGATTACACTGACAAGAGTAGTGGTAAAGAAAGCTAGGGAGCCAAAGACAGATACCATCTACAAAAGATTGCCATCTAATTAAAAAGATTAAAATTCAGAAAATTGGCATAAAATGGGAAGATGGGTCAGGCCAAGTGTAGATGGATTGATTTGGATACAAAAAATTGTTGTGTGTGAACAACTGTATAAAATGCGTTTTGATGTTTGCAATATGTACACTACAAAGCAAGCTAATTCATATCACAACTAAAAATAATACAATTTCACCAAAATTACGTACGAATTTTTAGACTATAAACACCTAACAAAATAGTGTAAGAATACTCAAAGCAACACCTAAGAGAATTACAAGGAGAAACTAATGAATTTTAGCACATTTTATTTGGTAATTGGCAGGAAACACAGACATATACATTTGTAAAAGAGACATAAGAAAGAAGAAATGTTCTCTTACACAAAATTCTGGCAAACAACAAATATAAAAAGTAGAAAAATTAAAAAAAACACTCTTTCAAAAAATGAAATGCTTCAACTACTGACAGAATCTGGAGAGGAGTTTAGTTTCAAAAAACTACAATTACAAGGAGGTAAGAACTTTGCGGCTCACTGACATAACCCTCATGGCAATAATCTGCAAACATTATGAGAGGAAACACTGGCAGCTTATTTGGCTAGAGATACTTGAAGTCAGAAATTCAGAGATGAGAGAAAGCTGGGAATAGATGAGGGAAATCTTTCTAATAAATCATCTCAGGAGTGAGACTCAAATTTTAGGATAAACTGCTAAAACTCCTAGCTGACAGGTAAAAAATAAATAAAATGAAATAAATTTTAAAAATACAAGTACAAGGAAAATCCAGAGGCATAGCAGAAACGCAGGTAAAGATCAGAGGTAAATCTTCTCATGACAGAAAGTAAGACTATCCAAATAATAATATTAAAGTGCTAAGGAAAACACTATGAATGTAGAATCGTATATACAGATGTTAAAAGACTTTCCCTAAAAATGCTGAAATGTTATTGAGGAAAAAGAAAGTTGAACTACTACTAATTTGTCCATTTTAACTTCACTAACCAATTTTTTTTTTATTTCTGGAAATTCTTTGGGTATATTTTAAATTATTCTTTTTTAAGGGTGTCTTTCAATTTGCATAATTTCCAATGTTTTATACTTAGCTGTACTTATATGATAGTCCTTACTCACATTGGATACATGCAGCCAGATATGTGAGTGTGATGTTTTCTTATCTGAGCGTATTCTTCAACCATGCTCAGTTTAGGCAGCTTGGCGTGAGAGAATAGAGTACATAGCTGGCAGAGCAGCTGGAATTTAAGGAGAAATTCACATAAGCAAAGAACCACAGTGAGGCAGAGCCCCATCTTTGCTCAAATCTTTGGCATAGGGAAGTCTCATAGGGAGCCAAGAAAAAAACACCATCTAGAAGGCACAGGAACAGAAAAAATGTATCAGCAGCTGCCTATCAAGGAAAAGATTGCTTGCAGTTTGAATTCAGGTATGTTAGCTCTCTACTATTGCAAAACCAATAATTCATGAAATCAAGAACCACTATCATGTATAGTTATCCTGTCCAGTTATTAACAAAAATGTATCAGACATGCATATAAACAAAGAAAAAAATTTTAAATTGAACAAAATATAGATATAATCATCTATACTGCAGAGTAACCACGTTAGTCACCAAGTTAACACAATGAGGAAAAAAAGGTCTTTACAACAAATGGTGCTAGATCAATTGCCTACTCCCTTGCAAAAACTACCCCCAGTCCCTACCTCAAGCCATATACAAAATTACTTTTATCTGGATCATGGACACAAACCTAAAAGATAAAGTCATAAAACTTTTAGAAAAAAAATGACCTCAGCTTAGGAAAAGATTTCTTAGTATGCAAAAAGACTTTATCAGAATTTAAACTTCTGTACATACTAAGACCTCATTAAGTAAATTAAACATAAAGTCACAGACAGGCAGAAAATATTTAAAATAGATATCTCTGACAGATAATTTCATTTTATGTTCATATATAAGACACTTATTATATATACTTATATACAACCTATTTATATATACCTATTACATATGTAATACCTATTATATATGTATTATAATATATAATGGGTATTATATATAATAGGTATTACATATATATTTATATACTTATATGTATTATATGTGTATATACCTATTATATGTGTATATATACCTATTATACATATAATAGGCATTATATAGCTATTAACAGATATATATAATATAATGCTGATTATATATAACAGTTATAATAGATACCTAGGTATCTATTATAATAGGTATCTATAATAGGTATAATAGATACCTAGGTATCTATATATAATCAGTATCTATTATATAATAGGCATTATATAGTATATTAATATAGAAATAATTTTTATATAATATATAAATTTTCTTTAATAGAAAAATACAATGGCTAGTATTCCAATAAAAAGGATAAAAGACTTGAACAGATTATTCACAATAGAAGATAGGCAAAAGGCAAATAAACTCTTGAAAAGTTGTTTACTGTCATTAGTCATCAAAGAAATACAAGTTTAAAAGATGAGATAACACTATACGCATGAGAAATGCTTACAATTTTAAAATGCTGTTGGTGCCAAATTCTGGTGAGGAAAATATAAAGCTATTGCTGTTAGAAGCATAAAATTGTAAAACAACTTTGCCAAACAGTTTAACAGTTTATTAATTAGTTAAACATACATTCACATCTTGGCATAGAAATTCCACTACCAAGTGTTTACCCAAAAGAAGCTAAAACATATGCCCATAAAAGGACAAGACTATACTTTGCAGTTTTAATCATGTAATTCCACATTGAAAATGGTCAACTACACAATGAAAATATGTCCATCAACCAGGAAATAAATAGACTACTGTGGTATAATCAAACAATGGGCTACTACACTGCAATAAAATAGATTTATCAAGTGAAACATGCATAACAAACTGACGAATCTCAAACATATGCTGAAAGGAATAAGCTAGGCAGGAAAAATATATACTATATAATTACATTAATATGAAATTTGAGAACAGGCAAGATTAAACACTGATGCTTCAAATAAAAATCTCTGTTACCTTTGGGATGTAAAGGAATTGATGGAAAGAGGCACATGAGAATTAGCTGGAGTAATGGTGATATTTTACGTCTTAATTGAGGTGGTGATTACATAGGTATGGACAATTAGTTCCTTGACTCGTGGAACTGAATGTATATTTTATGCCAATAAAAAATAGTGTTTCTTCATGTGTATGTAAAACTCTTACCTTTATTTAACATTTTAAAGGCTTAGAGTGTCATAAGTCACATCTACTTTCTATTGCTTGGATGTATTATACATGGTTAAAGAAAATATAAAAAAAGAAATTTTCTTTGGTTTCTTTGGCTTTTCTTATTTTTAAATATTAATTTTCATTGATGGCTTAAGGCCAATTAGTCTTTTCTTCTTGCTATATTTTTGCATTTGATAAATTCATTTTTATTTTTTAATTTTGTGATATATAAGGGTACGATTCCAGTTAAATTTCCTCCATTATTTTCAAGGCTTTTTCTTATTTCATTTAATAATCCTCTCTAGTACCCAGTGGTTCCCTTCCAGACCCTTATTATTAATTCATCTTAGAAAAAGTCATTGATACCTACTGATTGCTGAGACTTGAGCCCAGAGTGGTCCTGACTCTAATGTGAAGTGGATATTCAGTCTCAGTTCCCACATTCATGGGTGTCTCAAAATAGTCTTGGAGTCATTTGGCCTGCTAATCTGTGTGTCTGAAATAAGCCTTTGTAGACTTATCATTTTCAGATCACTTTCATGTATTTTATTTTCTCCATATAACTTTACTATGCACAGTATTTTTATTATTTTATATTTGGCCTCACCTGAGGGTCAGAAAGATAAAGTGACTTGCTTTTTCAAATAGCACGGTGCTAAGACTTCTTCACTTTAATCAACAAATATTTATTGAGTGCCCACTCTGTCTCTTACTTTTCCAGCAAATGAGACAGAAAAGGAATCTGTCTTCACATTGTAGCTTTCTCCTGATTGTTGCTACCTTAGCCTTGTCCATAAGAATGTGCTTCTGCCTTGAGAACTCTAACACTATGGTTCCTTTCTTTTATCTTTCACAATCACAAACTAATCTCTCTTGGTCTATGGTGCTGAGCCTACATGCCCAACTTCTGATGCCCAATTCATCTTGCATAGGAATCAAAGCAAATTAGACTACCAAAATGCTCAATCTGTCAGCAAAACCATGCGTGGCGCCCTCCTATTTATCTAATCAAATATTCAAATATTCCTGATCATTCCCTTTTCACAGGAAAGCTAGTCTAAATACTATGGGTCTCTCTCTTTCATCAAAAGTAGTTTACCAATATTATATCAATTACTACATTATTTTACTTTTTAAATAGCTCAAAGAACTTTTAATTCACATTTGTTTACCAGTCTTTCCATCCTAGTACATGAGCTACATCAGAGTAAGTCTCTTTTCTGTCTTATTCACTGGAATAATGGCAAAGACAGAATGAACAAGATAAATAAGTAATAAGTACGCTTAAGAAATTGTAGTACTGTTGCAAACTAATCTTTTGATAGAAAAAGAGGCTGTATCTTTCTGATTCTCAGATACCTAAAATGCCAAATGAAAATAATCAAAATAACTGTTCACAGAGAGCTTTTAAACAAAAAACATAGAATGTGAAAATGATTTCAAGATTACATAATTTCTAGTATACTTTTATTCTAAGTTACTTTTCTGGTCACATTTTGAAGAGCATATAAAAGAAGATGCTACTGTGAAGTTACTATAAGACAATCAAAATTAAAATCTAAAAATAGTAGTAATGCTTTAATATTCCATTATACTAAATTGGTACAGAATTGAGAAAACATACTGTATTTCTAAATATGGGAGAATTTAGCTGGTTGAGGCAGTCAGGAAGTAGAGCAACATCAAAAGTTGAAAAACCATAGAAACCAGTTGGTTTTCTCCAAGGTTAACTTGTCAAGTTCCAAGTGAATGCAGATTTCAGATCTGGCACAGTATCCCCTGCTTAAACATGTCAGGCGTACCCAAGATGCGTGATATCCAGGGTGAGCATAGACTGCTCTGAATTCTAAAATGATACTCTGTCTTAATTTCCATTGTCTCATTACTCAACAATCAGAAAGCTCTTGGGAGTAAATAACCTAATATATTAATTACTATTTTGGTGCAGATAACTAACAATCACTCTCCTCTGGTCTCTCTTTCCTGTTTCTCTGGGATGGGAAAAAGAACACCTATTAAACCAAGTGAACAAATTGTACAATAGCGGTTGGTAAGGGGGACTGATATAAAAGAATTTTATAGAATGGAAAACGTACTCTTACAACTGAACAACTTCAGAGAACATTTCATCTATTAACACTAATTCTATAAGCAAACAGCAACTAATACTATAATATACTGAGTATTTAATAGTAATTGTCTTCTTAACTCATCCCTAGTCTCTGGTCTGTTCAACATGTATGCATTATTATGCACATTTTGATGGATAATTACATTAAAGTCACATAGTGAAAGTCACAAACTCATAAGCCTGGAGTTGGGATTGAAGCAGAGGTCTGAGGTTTGCATTCTTCCAAAATGGAAATGTATCTGCTTAAAGATTCTAAAAACTGTAACATTGATTCTTCTGTATCTGGATAGTAAAATATTGGTTTTTAAAATGTCAATATCAATGTATCACCAATAAGACTTGGAACAGTTTGTTGAGTAATTTTGAGCTTTTGGCAATCGCTCCTTTGGGATGCATTTTTCATATCATATTGACTCACATATAAGTCCTCCCATTTTGACTCAAATAAAAATTATTTTCAAATGTGGCCTTTCCCTAGAGTAACCCTCTATTGGTGGAGTTTTCAGTGTTTGAAAATCTTTAGAATGAGATTAATGATGTCAGTCACTCTGCATCATAAAGTTCTTATGATTTGTTCAGCAAACAGCAGTTTTAAATGAGCTCAGTTGTCTCAAAGATAAAAGTGTATTAAGGTATGCAAAATGATAAAGTGTTCTTTGTACAGCACTAATCATAATGGCTTAATTGTTAATGTGGATTTTACTTTTATTAGACTTTAATGGTAACTGAATATTTAAGTGTTTAGTTAGCCTTTCCAAAATCATAGTGCTGGTGGTGAGAAGACAGTCTCTTTAAACCTAGAACTTGGTGAGAGAGTGGAAATCAGTATAAATTACACCCAAAAGGGAAAATTCCTATTTCTCAAGCTGACATTTCATGCCAAGCTTTAGCAGGTGGTGAAGTCAGACAGAGCATGAATAACACATCCTCTATTTATGACCAGTCTTATAACTGGAAGGTAGCAGCTGCCATCTGGCATAATTTTGGAAGGTGTTGAAAGGTCACCATGACCAAAATATTGAGTTAAGTTTCTCTTGTACTTTGGAGTCAGGTAATATTTATTGAGCTACAACTATGTGTCAAGTATTCTTCCGGGGGTTTTCATGTATGTTACCTTAACAAATATCTTACACAAACCCTATTTTAATCTTATTAGATCAACAAAGTAAGGCTTGGAGAAAGAAAGGAGTTGCTAACGATAACCTAGACAATGCATAGGCAAACCGAGGTTTAAATACAACTCCTCTAATTCCAAATTTTATATAAGGTATTCTTACTAATGTCCTCAGTATTCACAGGTCTTCAAGAGTCAGGTTCATTTTAGCCAGTTCGCTCTACAGTGATACCTAGAAAGTAGTGTCAACCCGTTAATACTTATTTCAGTCCTGAAAAAGAGTCTGGTAGACCAAGGTACATTGTGGTTTATATAAGTTCTATGTATAAAACCTAAAGGGAAATATTGATAAAGTAAAACCTTATCAATGATGGAAGACCAGTATAATGAACAAAGTCCAAACTACTAAATATGTGATACATTTGAAGAAAAATAAGATGTGGTGCATAAAGAAGGCTGTGAGAAGATCCATGTATGTCTACAGGCATTTTGAAGAAGTAAAAGAGGTATATTTTTATGCGTCAAGATGACTGAACAGAGTAATGTATGATTAGAGATGTCTGAAATAAAATGTAGTTTCCTAGGAGGTGGTAACTGTCTTACAGATGTCCAAGAAAAGGGACAACAAATGTTTCCTAATAATATGGAAGGATTCTACAAACAATGCATTGGTTATGTTAACGTAACTTTAGGTTCTCCCTTCAACCATGAGACTCTATGATAATGAATAGTGTTAAATGTCTTAATATGAAGTTTTGTAAAGCTTACAACAGAAGATAAAGCACAAGAGACTTTAAAAATCTTCACTGAAGATAGTTTAGGGAAACTTGAATGGCTTAATGAAAGTGAGCCCACTCATTAGAGCTGGCTTGAAAGGCAAATTCTATATACAAAATTTGCAAACATAATTCAGGAAACAACTAGAGTTCCTGAGCAAAAGAATTCCTCATTCTCTTTGTTCATGGGGTCTGAAATTTCAACATTGCTGACACATTCAGTTGTCTTATAGGGTCATTGATCTTCATGATTTATGTTAAACTGAATATACCCCTCAGGGGAGTGATACCACGAGTCCTTATCAACTAGTATTTTGGAGAAGTATGACAGCTAGATCAGAGTCCAGATCTTTGGGAATATGGCAGGAGATTAGTGTTGCAGCCTATGAGAAAAGGGACAAGAAAAGGAGAAGAATTAGAAAATAGTTGAGAAAACAGAGACAGAAAGTCAGAAAGGCAAAGCTTTTAGAAGGACTTCAAGGATTATTGGTTTTCAATAACTCCTTTAACATGAGTTTTAACAATTACTTCTGAAACTAACTACATGCATACCCCCCCACACATTTTATACAATTTATTATTTGTAATCACATCTACACTTTCTCACAAAATTAAGTGTATGCTTAATTTCTTTGAAAAATGATGAAACATTATCTATTTACAAAAAAGTAGAAATAATGAAAATTGTTTAGTTTGATATATTTTTATAAAGTGAACACACATGTTATAAATAACACCCAGATAAAGGAATAGAGTTGTACTTGTATGTAAAAATCCCTCTCTCTAATGCTCTCCAAATAACTAAGTCCTTTTCCTCTCCAAAGGGACTATCTTCCTGATTTCTAGCATCCATATATGAGTTTGGCTTATTTTTGAGCTTTCTACAAAGGGCATCATTTTTCTTGAATTTGGCTTCTTTCACTCAGCAACATGTTTGTAAGATTCATGCTGATTTAATTAATAGCTTATTTATCTATTATTTCTATTTTTTGTGATTAGATTTGATGTATTTCCAAATAAAATCTTAGCAGAGAAGTCTTTTTTAAAGAAATTGAGAAGATGTTTATAAAATTTATTCAAAACTCTTCCAGATTAATGAGTACAAAAATACAGTTAGCATGATTAAGATCTAGTATTTGGTAACACAGTAAGGTAACTAACTAATATTAAATTTAAAAATAACTAAGAGTGGGAATAGAATCTTCTAAAACAGAAATGATAAATGCATGAGGTGATGGATATCTCAATTACCCTGATTTGATCATTATGCATTGGATGCTTATATTAAAAGATCACATGTGCCCCCATAAATATATATAACTATCATGGATCCAAAATAACTTTTAGAAAAGGAAAATAAATGTAGAAAAAAATCAAATGACCAAGACTGGCCAAAGCAAATTTTGACAAAGAGGAATGAAATTAGAATACTGATTTCATGAGTTACCAAAAAATGATATCACTTGAGGTATTAGTGAAAAGAGGGATTATGAAAAAGAATTTAGAATCAAGAAATACTCCCACAAATATATAGTCAACTGACTTTCAACAAAAGTGCTGATGAAATTCAATGAAGAAATGAAAGTCTTTTCAACAAATGGTGCAGCAACAACTGGATGTCCATGTGAAAAAATTAACTTTAGTTAACTTGAGTTCTTTCTTGCACCATAACAAAAATTAGGTCAAAATGTAAAAGCTAACACTATAATACACCAGGAGAAAAAAAAAGTTTTGGAACCTTGACTAGGCAAATATTTAACACCTAAGCTATACAAACCACAGACCATAAAATAAAACTTGATAACTTGTGTAGGTATTAAAATATAAAGAAAATAGGAGAAAGAAGAAGAAGAAAGATGAAGGAAGAAGGGAAGAAGAAGAGGAGGAGGAGGAGGAAGAGGAAGAAAAAAATGTCCAACTGATATGGTTTGTCTGTGTCCCCACCCAAATCTCATCTTGATTTGTAGCTCCCATAATTCCCATATGTCTTGGGGGCAGGTCTTTCCAGAGTTGTTCTCATGATAGTAAATAGGTCCCACAAGATCTAATGGTTTTATAAAAGAGAGTTCCCCTACACAAGCTCTCTTACCCTGCTGCCATGTACAGTGTATCTTTGATATTCCTTTGCCTTCTGTCATGACTGTGAAGCCTCCACAGCCCAGTGGAATTGTGAGTCAATTAAACCTCTTTCCATTATAAATTATCCAGTGTCAGGTATGTCTTTATTAGCACATGAGAACAGACCCATACAGTAAATTCATACCTGTAAGAGTAGGATACTGCTGTAAAGATACCTGAAAATGTGGAAGTGACTTTGGAACTTGGTAGTAGGCAGAGGTTGTAATAGTTTGGAGGGCTCAGAAGATAGGAAATGTGGGAAAGTTTGGAACTTCCTAGAGACTTGTTGAATGGTTTTAACCAAAATGCTGATTGTGATATGGGCAATAAGGTCCAGGCTGAGGTGGTCTCAGGGGGACATGAGAAATTTGTTGGGAAGTGGAGCAAAGGTGACTCTTGCTATGCCTTAGCAAAGAGACTGGTGATGTTTTGGCCCTGCCCTAGAGATCTGTGGAACTTGGAACTTGAGAAAGTGATTTAGGGTATCCGGCGGAAGAAATTTCTAAGCAGCAAAGCATTCCAAAGGTGCTTTGGGTGCTGTTAAAAGCATTCACTTTCATGTATTCACAAAGATAAAATTTGGAACTGGAACTTATACTTAAAAGGGAAGCATACATTAGAAGTTTGGAAAATTTGCAGCCTGACGATGCAATAGAAAAGAAAAACCCATTTTCTAAGGAGAAATTCAAGAGTGTGGCAGAAATTTACCTAAGTAACTGGGAATTGAATGTTAATCTTCAAGACAATGGGGAAAATGTCTCCAAAGCATATCAAAGACCTTTGTGGCAGCCCCACCCATCACAGGCCTAGAGTCCTAGGAGGAAAAGATGGTTTCCTGGGTGGAGCCCAGGGACCCCATGCTGTGTGCAGCCTAGAGATTTGGTGCCTTGCATCCCAACTGCTCCAGCTGTGACTAAAAGGGGCCAAGGTACAGCTTGGGCCATGGCTTTAGAGTATAAAAGCCCCAATTCTTGGTAGCTTCCACATGGCATGTAGCCTATGGATGCACAGAAGTTAAGAATTGAGGTTTAGGAAACTCCACCTAGATTTCAGTGAATGGATGGAAATGCCTGGATGTCCAAGCAAAAGATTGCTACAGGAGCAGAGCCCTCATGAAGAACCTCTTCCAGGGCAGTGAGAAAGAGGTATGTAGGGTAGGAGCCCACACACAGAGTCACCACTGGAATACTGAGTAGTGGAGCTGAGAAAAGAGGACCACCATCCTCCAGATCCCAGAATGGTAGATTCACCTACAGCTTGCACTGTGTGCCTGGAAAAGCCATAGACACTCAATGCTAGTCTGTGAAAGCAGCCAGGAGAGGACTGTACCCTGCAAAGCAACAGAGGTGGAGCTGCCCAAGGTCATGGGAGCCCACCTCTTGCATCAGCGTGACCTAGATGTGAGACACAGAGTCAAAGGAGATCATTTTGGCACTGTAAGATTTAATGGCCCCACCAGATTTCAGACTTGCATGGGGCCTGTAGAGCCTTCATTTTGGCCAGTTTCTCCTATTTGCAACAGGTTTATTTACCCAATACCTGTACTTCCTTTGTATCCAGGAAGTAACTAACTTGCTTTTGATCTTACAGGCTCATAGCCAGAAGAGACTTGCCTTGTCTCAGATGAGACTTTGGACTGTGGACTTTTGAGTTAATGCTGAAATGAGTTAAGACTTTGGGGGACTGTTGGGAAGGCATGATTGATTTTGAAATGTGAGGACATGAGATTTGGGAAGAGCCTGGGGTTAAATGATATAGTTTGGCTGAGTCCCCACTCAAATCTCACCTTGAATTGTAGCTCCCATAATTGCCACATGTCATGAAAGAGATCTGGTGGCAAATAATTAAATCATAAGGGCAGGTCTTTCCCACGCTGTTCTTGTGATAGTGAATAAGTTTCATGAGATCTGATGGTTTTATAAAGGGGAGTTCCCCTATACAGACTCTCTTGCCTGCCACCATGTAAGACATAACTTTGCTCTTCCTTTTCCTCCTGCCATGATCGTCAGGCCTCCCCAGCCATGCTGAACTGTGAGTCAATTTAACCTCTTTCCTTTGTAAATTACTCAGTCTTGGATACGTGTTTATTAGCAGCTTGCAAACAGACTACTACACCAACCATCCACCTAGGCAAGGTGGGAGAGAGAATATTTGCAATACATATATCTAACAAAGAATTTCTGACCAGATTATATAAGACATTTTTGAACTTACTTGTAAGAAGATGGCATATTATAAAATGGGCAGAAATTAAACAAAAACTATACAAAGTATCGTATATAAGCAGTAAGTATGTGAAAATGATGAACAACATTATTCACTGTGACAATTCATGTTAAAATCTCAGAGACTGCACTACACATCCATGAAAAGAGCTAACAATTAAAAGACTATTATTTCCAAGTACAGGAGAGGATGTAGAAGCATCCTATATAATAAGTAACAGAGAGGAAAAAAATACAGTACTCAGCTAGATTAGCTAATTTTAGCTAATGCAGATCTACATATATAAAATTATACATGCACACATTAGCTTAGATATGAGTTCACAGGTGATAAAGCAATGAATCTCTAGTAGTTTTAGCAGAAAGTGGATGTGAAATTGTGCCAGTGGTAGATGACTAAGACTTGTTTTTCATAGAAAAATGCATATGAACATAAAAGTACATATGAACATTCTTATATAAACAAGAGTTCTTCCAAGTTTCTTTTAAGTAGCAAATGACCTTTTTGAATGTTTTACTTTATTTTTTGATTGACAAATAAAATTGTATGTATTTATCACATACAACATTTTTTGAAATATATATACACATTATGAAATGGCTAAATTGGGCTAATTAACATATCTATTTCCTCACATAGTTATAATTGTTGTGGTGAAAACATTTAAACTCTACTGCCTTAGCCTTTTTCAAGATTACAATATATTATTAACTATAGTCATGATGTTGTAGAACGGATTTCTTGAGCTTATCACCCCTAAGTGTCCATCAACAATGAATGGACAAAGAAAATACAGTATATATGCACAATGGAATACTATTCAGCATTAAAAAAAGGAAATTCTGTCATACACTACAACATGAGTGAACCTATGGTAAGTGAAATAGGTCAGACAGAGAAAGACAAATGCCTGATTGTTGTATTTATATGTGGAAGTTGAAGAAGTTGAATTCACAGAAGTAGAGAACAGAATGATAGAGATAACACCACAAAGTGCTAGGAAAACTTGAATAGATATGTCCAGAAGCTTTTAAAACTAATTTTTATATTAAAGGGCTGGGGATAGAGAACTAGGAAGAAAACAAAAGAGAGCGTTTTTTTAAATTCAGACAAATTACTTAGCAAAATAGTACCAAATTTTTCTATAGAGGTCCATATATCACAGTAACCAGAAGCATTTTCATTAAAAAATTCTCTATTGATGTAAAACAGCTAAATATAATTACAGTTGTAGAATAATGCCATCTCAATCACTTCCCCATTTATTTGAAATTTGATTTAACACCAAAACTCAAAGGAGGCATAAGGGTGACTAGCTAGCAAAAGAGATTTCTCTGCGGGAGGCAATCATCAAAAAAAAATGTAGTTACTAGTTGTTCTGCCCTACTTCTCATATTCTCATTTGGCTTTTCGCCCAGATTTGCACAAATCACTAGTAATGGCCAAAACAATTCATGAATATAGAAAAAAATAACAAATAAAAAATGGAGGAAGAAAAAAATAAACTCATGGAAAAAGCAAACATCAGTTTTTAATTATTGGGGCACTAATGAAAACAGTGAATCAAGTAAATAGTTTGTTCTCAAAGTGTTGTCATGCAAAACACAATAAACACAAAAGTTCCTGAAATAACACTTCATAGCAAGAGGAGAAAAATGCCCTATAACAGCCCTTGAAAGAAAAAAATACATTAGTATTTCACTTTATCATTCCTGGTTTCAGGTTCCAGTCTAATCTCCATAGAAATAGAATTCCAATTGGACCTCAGAGATATCTTACAAGCACACTGTAATCCCAACTTGAGAGAGAAATTCAAGTTAACTGAAATTCAGTTTGCCCTCATGGGAACAGTTGGGCTGAACTACTAAGAGGAACCAAATTTAAGTTCTTAAAAGTGACCAGGATGAATTCTAAAATAAAACAACAGAGCTAATATTAAAATATACAGAAAAATCTTCCTTTCTTTCTTGCTTTCCTGCTTTCTTTTTCTTTCTTTCTTTCTTCTTCCTTTCTTCCTTTCTTTCTTCTCTCTCTCTCCTCTCTTTCTCTTTCTGTTTCTTTCCTTACTATTTTTTTACCCTTAACAGCCTATCTCTCTCTCTTTTTTTTTCCTTTCGCAGATATGAAGTGATGACGAGAATGCAGAGGGGAAAAAAAAATGCCAGTAAACAACAACGAGTAAATAATCTCTATAATCAGTAAAACACATATTTAATAACAATTGTAACACAGGGACTTCTGTGCGTAAGATAGCCAGAGATACACAGTTTATAATTTTTTTAAATCAACATTAGGTTCTTTATGATTGCCAATAATAAACCACTGTTTTAATTTTGATGATTTAATTTCTTTTTTAAATCTTTGTCTTTTTTTACTAAAGTACGATCGAATTTTTAAAGCTCATTTAAAGAAATTTGGACAAATTTTTTGATATGACAGTCCCCTCTTTCCTTTTTTTTTAAAATTTCCTATAAAAATTACCTGTTTTCTATTTCAAAATATCTGGCACTGAGTAAGTTCTTTCTTACACAGTTCAAGATACAGTAATACAGTCAGCCTGAGTACCAATATTACTTCACTGATCTTAAAATACTTCTGTGGACTTAGAATTATTTTAAAAATCTGTTTTGACTGTTTTTGGAGTCTAATAGAGTGGGGTTTAAGTAGTGGCTTTGTCATTTTTTCTGGGTGGGTTGTTGAATCTTTTGTAGTCCAGTTTCCTCAATCGTGAACTAATTTGGAAGTGAAGATCGAATGGTATAATGTATGTGAAGCTCCTAGAACACTACTTAGCTGTGAGACACCTCTTTAAACAGCCGTACACCACAGCTGTTCTCTTTTGTGGGATCGGCTTTGAAGACACAGAACAGAACTTTGAGTAGCTACTTCAGTGCCATCTGATCTTGCTCTGGGTGTAGTTAATTTATCTGACTTAGATCCGGGCCAGGCAGATTCTCTCTCTAAGAAACTGGAACTGAGAATAGAGAGCACAAAGCTTGGGAGGTTCTCTGTCTGAGTCACTTTACAGGAAGACCCTCCAGGGAGAAGTATTAGGTCTTGCTGCTGAGGTTCCCAGAACTGGCCTAGTTCCTTCCCATCCTGATGCTTTGTCTCTGATCTTGTAATAAATCACAATTATCCTGCCCCATCCATATGCATGTTTTCCCCCCTCCTTTTATTTTGTCTTAAGCTAGAAAAAAATGCAGGTGCTCAAAATGAATATTAACTGACTTTTAAATATGTATGGAAGAGTATGTTGTAGAAACAGACCTTCATTGAAATGTGGGCTCTTTAGAATTGGTGATGATTATATGAAAGGTCACAAGACTATCTTCCATGTAACTGGAAGAAAGCTAGCAACCTAGAAAGAGTTCATTACAGTTATTACCAAGGGATAAAACTCTAAGAGAGTTGATCCCCTTGGAGAGAGAAATGCCGTTCTTGTGGGATTGGATGGTTGATCCAATCCTGATTGCATTGTGTAAAATGACTGCTGAACCAATGTTCTGTTGCGTTTTCTAGCAGTTAGGCTATGATCCTTGAAAACTAAATACAGAAATGTATTCATTTAGTTTATTTGATTTCTTTAACTTAATAAATGAACTATCCATAGTTAGAAAACATATACTGTATTATTGGTCAAATAGAATTAGACTTTTGAAGATTAGATGAAGAATTTCTGAGATGCACTCAAAGACTGTATCAGAAGTCCTGCTGTCTACCTCCCCACGTATATATCTTAAGTACTTTAACAGGCTGGGCACAGTTGCTCAGGCCTGTAATCCCAGCACTTTGGGAGGCCAAGGAGGGTAGATCACCTGAGGTCAGGAGTTCGAGACCAGCCTGGCCAACATGGCAAAACCCCGTCTCTACTAAAAATACAAAACATTAGCCAGGTGTAGTGGCATGTGCCTGTAATCCTAGCTACTCAGGAGGCTGACGCAGGAGACTCCTTTGGACCCAGGAGGCAGAGATTGCAGTGAGCTGAGATCACGCCACTGTACTCCAGACTGGGTGACAGAGACTCCGGCTGAAAAAAAAAAAAAAGTAACTTGGGGCACTCTTATTGAAGGAACTACCAAATCAACTGATGCCTCACTCCTCATTGTCATTTGCTAAGAGATTATTTTCAAAATCGCTTTATCTGGAAATATAATGAGCAGTATCAGAATAATGATCAAAGTGTTTACATTTGCAATTTACCAAGGAATATCATAAAACTGGTAGCAGAGTGGGTGGGAAGTTAGAATCAGTGCTTAGATATTTTGAAGTATGTTAACCAGGAGGATGGAACATAGATAATGACTGCATTTAATGTCTTACACTGAACAACTATCTGTGTTTGTAACCCTTTAAAAAGTTTGCTAATGCAAACATGAACACCGTGCTTGAGTGTTCCACGTGTTGTTGTTTGATCAGATCATCCTTACCCAATACAGAGAAGGGGATTAAAAGGTTCAGAGAACAAACATGTTTGAATGAGCCCACCAAGTGCTTCCTGAGCTACTCTTGGCTTCAGAACACACTGGGAAGAGAAGTACTCAGATCTTCTAAAAAGCCTACTAGTTCTTCTGGCTATATGCCTGGCCCGAAAAGGTCAGGCATATCGGAAGAGAAAAGCTTCAACTGAGTAAGATTGTTGATCTGCCACTGAATATAAGGTGCCACATGCACAGGGTCCCCATGGCCGTAGTTTACCACAAGTGAAAATTCAGCAAAGTGAATGTAGCAACTGATTTGGGAAATGATTCAATCCATCCTATCAAGGATAATATGTATCAAGGTAATACAAAGTCATGTCACTTCTTTCTGCAAGATAGGTCCTTCTTGCTACCACATCCAACTCCACTAACCTAGTGCAAGTAATCATGATACTTTGCCTAGAAAACTGCAATGCCTCCACACCAGTTTCTGTTTTCCCCTTTCTCCGCTATAAACAGTTACTAAGGAGTAACCAGAATGATTATGTAATAACATAAATCCAATCATGACCACCATTTGCCCATTTCAACAGTTTTAGTTGCATCTAGAGTGAAACCGAAATCCTTTAAAAATATTTCATGCCCTCACCTATCCTGTCTATTTCTCCTTTTACATAAAGTAAAACATTATTGAATCACATAATTACTTTGCCTATAATTTTAATTTATGTAATTTTATGTGTATTCCTTTATGTGTGTGCGTATCTGTATACATATTTTGAATGGGCAAGGTATAAACTTGGAAGCAACATCCAAAATACACGTATCTGGGCAAAGACTTGTGTTCAGATAATGGAAAGAATTCCTAGCAATAAAAATAAATAAGTAAATAAATTACAGATCCAATTTAAAAATGGGCAAAAGATTTAAGCATACACTTCCCAAAAAAGCATATAAAAATGTCAATAAACAAATGTAAAGTTGTTAAACATATTTGGTCCTCAGAGAGATGCCCTCAATATGGTAAAACAGATGAATAATGACAAAAAAATTTAATATCTTAACTATTCTAAGTATCTGAACATTTTATACATGCCATGTGTTAGCCATGGCCCTAACAAGCCTAGGATCAAGGAAAATATAAAACAGCTCAGGCAAAGGAAGCATGAAATGGGACAGAGCATTGGCTTCAACAAAAGACTTATGTAAGATCAAGAAGAATGTCATGTGGGTTGTATCAACCTGCTGTCTGAAGGAATTTATTCCAATAACGTTTATAACTAGCTCATTTTCCTGTTCCTCTAAAGCAAATTTTTAAGTGTTAGCTTTTGTGCTTGGCACTGGAAATAAAAAGATGAATAAGACTACATGTGATTTCCAAGAGTTTACAGTAAATGTAGGAAAGAGAGCTACTTAAATGATAAACATCACACAGTATGGGAAGTACTTAAACAAAAGTTTGCCCTAAGTGTTGTGGGTCTACAGAGGAAAGAACTGACTCTATCTGGGTGAGTCTAGAGATACTTTGCAGAGGAGAAAACACCTGAACTCAATTGAATGATAAGTAGGCATTGTCCACAAAGAGAAGAAACAAAAAGCCATTAGGCAGTGAAACTAGCATCTCAAGTCATGGATATGTGAAAGACCATATAAAGATATTAATATGTTAAATATAGACATTTTGGGTGAGGTGGAAACACTGGTAAATAGAATGAAAAGGGTAGGCATAAGAAGAGTCATGCCTATTTGTACTGTCTGGACCATGTTCTCCAGTTAATGATAGTTTCAGAGTGTGGGGATATTTTGGAAAAATTGATGGTTTAGAAAGATCTTGTGATAGATAGAATAATGGCCTCTCCTCAAAAGGTGTTCATCCTAATTCTCAGAAACTATGAATGTGTTACCTTACATGGCAAAAGGACTTTGCAAAGGTGATTAACTGGAGGATTTTGAAATCAGAACACAATTTTGAATTATCTGGGTGGCTCTAATATATTCACAGGTCCTAAAATGTGGAATAAGGAGGCGGAAGAGGGAGGCAAGAGAGGTTTGACTATAGAAAAGGAAGCTAGACTGTTGCGATGTGAAGAAGACTTAATATACTATTGCTGGCTGATGCAATGTGAAGAAGACTTAATTTGCTATTGCTGGCTTTGATGGTGGAGGAAGAGGGCTACTAGTCCAGGAATGTGCACAGCCTTTAGAAGCTGGAAAAGGCAGGGAAATCAGATTGTGCAACCCTGCTAACATGTTAATTCTAACCCAGAGAGACCTATTTCAGACTTCTGGCTTTCAGGACTGTAAGATAATAAAACGTTGTTGTTTTAAATCATTAAGTTTATAGTAATTTCATACAGTAGTCATATAAAATGAACAAATATATGGAGATGAAAGGATATTGTGGATAAACAAAGCCCTCCCTGATTTCTTCTTGGATATGACTTTTTCCATATTTTAGACTCTGTGGCTGAAAGCAGACCCTTGAACACTGTCCAGATAAGGGTCTTTATTATAGTATGATAAATGCGAGAACAACACAGCCTTTGAAGCCAGATACACCTGAGTCATCACCTCAAATCTGTCATACATTTACTCTATAAGCTTAGGATACATAAAGTACAATGAGCTGAGACTCATTCAGCTTTCTCACCCACAAAATAAGAAGGATAATAATTTTCTCATTGAGCTGCTGAGAGGATTACCTAAACGAATGCTTATGAAAGATTCTAGCAAAATAGCTGAGAGTACACACTAACACATGTTAATTCTCACTTACCTTTCAACATCTCACAGTAAAGTTAAATCTGGATATGTAGGAAAATACATAACAGCCTGGATATATATGAAATAACAATCCAAGCTGTTCATTAAGATAATGAGCAATTGATGTAAAATATCAAACCTAGCAGAGAGGGATTGAAGAAATAATCAGGATTTTTATGGTAATAATACATTAGGGGAAAGTATTGTGTACCTCCACAAAGAAACACACACAGAGAAACACGGAAATAAACTGGATGATTGGACGGGTTTGGACATTTTCTTTTTTTCTGGAAATGTGCTGCCATAGAGCTAGAGAGAGAAATGAAAACTGACTCGGCCCCCTTGCCAGAGCTTTACAGACTCACTCAAATGTGTGGGATGAATATGTACAAGGCAGTCCTAGTGAGATTTGCAGGTCAAATCTAAATTCTTCCTTGAGGAGCTTGGATTTGTCGTTTGTTTGGTTTTGTTATGTTCACCCAACAGGGATTTATTTTTAACTTCCCTTGCTTTTGTAACAATATCTCAGGCAACAGTCTAGGTTTTTAATTAAAAATCTCAAGTTGGTATTTCAGCTGAACAGCTTAGTTTTATACCACTGAACAAGACAGAAGCCACGGTGGAATGCTTCCATCCCCAAAGACCTTATCTCCATGGGGTGCTCTACTCGCCATATGCCACATCACATTTTTCACAAAGGGGTGCCTTGTTTCTATCTCCTTCTGACCTAAGTAAAAAATCTGTCTCCATGTTTTTGAGGGGTCTATACATCTTAGAAAGGCAGAGCACCTAAAGCTAATCATTTTCAAATATTTGATTTATTGATCATTCTAACAATTACACAAGTAAAAGGAGAAGGTTAAAAGCAACATCACATGTAAAATACTGATATTACATTAAAGTACAGTCTCAAAATGTATTTTGTTTCTTTTATACAACAAATAAAAGTAAGCAATTATTTTTTCTATTTTACAAATGAGAAAATTCAATTTCTGAGTTTTAAGACCAATACTGAATGCCCTCACCCTCATAAACAGCAAAGCAAGAACTTGATTCCCATTGGTCACCATAGCTGAGGACTAAATTCTGGTCACTGTAATCAAAGACCTTCTGTAAACTTATATATTAACACTTTCTTTGATTACACATATTCTGTGAACATTGTTTTCTCTAGGATAACATTTAAGTCTCATGACAAAAATCACACATTTTAATGTGTGTGAGTATTCACTTGTAAACAATGATTTGAAGTTCGAAGAGATCTGAATACTTTTCTAGACTTTGAGAGTAACTATATAAATAATTATAGAGATGTCAAGTTATCTCTTTGGGTATTTTAATTCCAATTTGTAAAATGAGAAGACTGAGCTAAGGTGGCTTGGCTTGTTTTATTCTTTAAACACTGCACATTACATGATGCTAAATCCTTGTAACCTATTGTTGAGATTCAGTAGCTAGGGTATCTACTAATAATAGGGACAAAAAAATTTATTTTCTTCTCCGGCTCCTATATGTTTAAGTAAACCCTTTATATAGACATAGCAACATTTCTATTTTTATAGGCATCTTCTTTAGCAATATAATATAAATGTCATATTCATATTATGTTTTATGCCACTGAACAAGACAGAAGCCACGGTGGAATGCTTCCATCCCCAAAGACCTTCTCTCCATAGGGTCTTTGAACTTTATCTCCATGGGGTCTATCTCCATGGGGAACCACTCTTTGATGTATTATTTTTCTCAGGTAAAATTTGGCTTTTCAAAAAATTTTTTCAAAGTAATTTTTTTGTTTTTAGGCGGAGTCTTTCTCTGTTGCCAGGCTGGGGTACAGTGGCGCAATCTCAGCTCACTGCAATCTCCGCCTCCTGGGTTCAAGGGATTCCCCTGCCTCAGCCTCCAGAGTAGCTGGGACTACAGGTGTGCACCACCATGCCCAGCTAATTTTTTTGTATTTTAGTAGAGATGGGGTTTCACCATGTTGGCTAGGATGGTCTTGTTCTCCTGACCTTGTGATCCACCTGCCTTGGCCTTCTAAAGTGCTGGAATTACAGGCGTGAGCCACCGCACGCAGCCTCAAAGTAATGTCTATAAATTAAGTGTTATTACTATGAATAGGGTTATTCAGAGGAGATACACAAGGTATTCTCTACTATCAATACCTTACGAGGGTTACCGAAACCATATTTTATACTGTAAGCAAAAATATAGGAAATTATTACAGAAGAGGGGTAAAGGATAAAAGATGAACCGACGCTACTTGGAAATAAGAATTATTAGTATGCTACCTCAGTTGGAATACCTAAAAGATATCTGGAGTAGGAATAAATATCATGCCAAAACACAGTCTGTTTATTTTCAACTAATGGTTTGGTGGGCTAATAGTGAAACGTCTTCACACATAGGGACTCTAAGAAATCATTATTTTGTTTGTCTTTATTATAAGCCATATGTGTATTTTTATCTCCCTCTGTTACTCTCAACTTGATCCGACATTTTTTTTTTTTTAATCACATCACTGAGACACAAGAATACCTTAAGGACTACCTTTGAATTTCAACCTAAATAGTAGAGTCCCCTTCCCTGCTAGATTATACATTAACTTGCAGTTGTGGAAGTAAAATTTATTGATAAAAGAACACATTTCAGATGTAACTAGAGTAGTCAGCCACTACTATCTGAATATCAATTTCCTTATTAGTTAAGAGAGTAACAATAAAGTTAGTCACAAGTGTTAAAGTTAATTATTGAACACCTGCCACTGAAGGCCTTCCCAGGGAATCTCTTGAAGCTTTTCTAAAACTTGAATCATACCAGTATGAAATAGAATTCTCAGGCTGACCAAGATGGCCAGCTGGCTAGTGTGCACCACTTTCATGAAGAGAAATAGACAGGGTGAGTAAATATAGCACCTTCAACTGAAACATCCAGATACATGCATTGGGATTCATCAAGAAAACAACTCAACTCACAGAGAACAGAGAAAAGCAAGGCAGGATGACCTCCCACCCAGGAATAACATGGAGCCAGGGAGCCTCCTTCATCCAGAGAAGTGGTAAGTGAGTGAGCAACCCCAGGGATCCATGCTTCTTCCATGGATCTTTGCAACCCTTCTGGACATAGGAACGGGCAAAATTTTAATGATGAAGATGGCACAAGAAGTTGCAACAAAAGCAAAAAATGACAAATTGGATCTAATTAAACTAAAGAGTTTGTGTACAGCAAAAGAAACCACCAACAGAGTAAATAGACAATCTACAGAATGGGAGAAAATGTTTGAAAATGATACATCTGACAAAGGTCTAATATCCAACATCTATAAGGAACTTAAACAAATTTACAAAAAAAAAAAAGAAAAAAAGAAAAAAAAAAACAAGCAACCCCATTAAAAAGTAGGCAAAGGATATGAACAGACACATCTCAAGAGAAGACATACATGCAGCCAACAAGCATATTAAAAAAAGCTCAACGTCACCAATCATTAGAGAAATGCAAATCAAAACCACAATGAGATACCATCTCACATCAGACAGAAAGGCTATTATTAAACATTCAAAAAATAACAGATGGTGACCAGGTTGTAGAGAAAGGTAATGCTTGGTGGGAGTGTAAATTAGTTCAATCATTGTGGAAAGCAGTTTAGCAATTTCTCAGAGACCTAAAAATAGAACTACCATTTGACCCAGCAATCCCATTACTGGGCATATACCCAAAGAAATACAAATTGTTCTGCAATAGAGATACATGTATGTGTATGTTTATTGAAGCACCATTCACAATATGAAAGATGTGAAGTGCACCTGTATGTCCACCAATGGCAGATTGGATAAAGAAAATATGGTACATATACACCATGGAATACTGTGAAGCCATAAAAAAGAACAAGATCATGTTCTTTGCAAGAATATGAATGGAGCTAGAAGTCATTATCCTTAGCAAAGTTACATAGGAACAAAAAAACAAATACCACATGCCCTCACTTATAAGTCAAAGCTAAATGATGAAAACACATGGACACAAAATGGGGAACCACAGATACTGGGGCCTACTGGATGGTGAAGACTGGCAGAAGGGAGAGGTTCAGAAAAAACAAAACTATTGCCTTCTAGGCTTAGTACCTGGGTGATGAAATCATCTGTACCGCAAACTCCCGTGACACAAGTACTTCTATAACAAACCCGCACACGCGCCTTTGAATCTTAAATAAAAGTGTTTTAACTTTTAAACTTTTGGTTTGGCTCTGTCCACAAACAAATGGCATATCTAAGTTAATTCCCAATGTTGGAGGAGGGACCTAATAGGAGGTGAGTGGATCATGCGGGTGGATTTCTCCCTAGCTGTTCTTGTGGTTGTGGGTGAGTTCTCAGGAGATCTGGTTGTTTAAAATTGTGTGGCACTTCCCTCTTTGCTTGCGCTCTCTCCTCTCTCTCTCTCTCTCTCTCTCTCTCTCTCTCTCTCTCTTTCTCTCTCTCTCTCTCTCTGTAGATCTTCTAGGATTTCTAATTGGGCAGGATGGATTTATAATTTATGCACTGGAAATTTTTCCATAATTATGATGAAACCTAAAAAAGGTTGGCCAACTTATTTCCTCAAATCCCACCAGTAACTTGTATTGCTGCTCAAGTTATCATTCTGAAATGCCTATCTGGCCATGACCTTAAATGTGTCTATGTCTATTACTGTTTCAAGAGTGTTGGTGGAAGTTCCTCACCTTAGCACAAAAATCCATTAATAATGAAGTTCTTACCATTATCTCTAACTTCATCCCTTCCACTTATTTTTCTTGCAGGCTTCATTTCAAACTTATGTTGCTTTATGCCATTGTATCTTTATGCATTTTATTCCCTCTATGAAGAATATTCTTTACTTCCTTTTCTACCATTTAACTTCCACTTAACTTTATAAAACACTTCACTCCATGAAGTCTAAATTACACGTTGCAAAAGCATCTTGTGTATTCCACAGAATGAAATACTTTTCACACTGTGCTTAAATGAATCATTGGGTTATTTGCTTGCATATTTCATGAGGCCACAGAACCCTGTGATTGGGAAATATATCTCAATGACAATTTTATCCTGATTATTCAGAAATTAATCAAACTATAGCTTTATTTTGGTCAGATCTTGACCTTCACACCTGCATATAAACATCCACATGTGTATGTTCAATAGACACCTCTAACACAACTTGTGCAAAATTGAGATATCCTTTCCTAAGGAAATAGTATTCTATTTCTATATTCCTTTTTCTTTTCTTTTCTTTGTTTTTGTTTTTCATTTTTTTTGTTTTTTGTTTTGTTTTGTTTTTTTTTGAGATGACTCACTCTGTTGCCCAGGCTGGAGTGCAATGGGACGATCTCCGCTCGCTGCAAACTCTGCCTCCCAGGTACAAGCGATTCTCCTGTCTCAGCCTCCTGAATAGCTGGGATTACAGGCACCTGCCATCATCCCCGGCTAATTTTTGTATTTTAGTAGAGACAGGGTTTCACCATGTTGGCCAGGCTGGTCTTGAACTCCTGACCTCAGATGATCCACCTGCCTCAGCCTCCTAAAGTGCTACAATTACAGGCGTGAGCCACTGCACCTGGCCTAATTTTTTGTATTTTTATTTTTATTTTTTATTTTTTATTTTTTTTTATTTATTTATTTTTTGAGACGGAGTCTCGCTCTGTCGCCCGGGCTGGAGTGCAGTGGCCGGATCTCAGCTCACTGCAAGCTCCGCCTCCCAGGTTTACGCCATTCTCCTGCCTCAGCCTCCCAAGTAGCTGGGACTACAGGCGCCCTAGAGATGGGGCTTCACTGTTTTGGCCAGGCTGGTCTCGAACTCCTGACCTTAAGTGATCCACCCACTTTGGTCTCCTAAAATGCTGGGATTACAGGCATGAGCCACTGCACCTGGTCTCTATATCCATTTTTTAATAAGCAGCAACAGCATCCTCGCAATTTACTTAGAAACTTCAAAGTCATCCTTCATACTTCTATGTCCTCACCACACCCTCCTCCTTGCCAAGCTGTCACCCTTCATGTGTCCTTAGATCTCCAAACTGAAGGTCTGTGCATCCCCACTGCCATAGCTTTAGCACCAGGTGCTGACAATATTTCCTGAATTAGTAATATTCTAAAAGCTGGATTCTCTGCTCTTAGACATACCTTCCCCAATCTCCTAAGAAGGATATTCTTAGGATATTTCATAAAACAACCAAAGTGATCTTCCTAAAGTACACGTCTGATTGTATCCATGCTATAGCCCCCAAATTTTCTGGTGATCTTCCGTTGCCTTTCAAGCGGAAAGTGTTCAAGTGGCTTACTGTGGCTAGAAAGAGCATGTTCCACCTAAAACATATTTACTTCTTCAGTTTCGTTTTTATCTGCTTTATGTATAAAACTGTTAGCAAGTCAGAATGAATTCCTTGCAGTTCCCCCAAATATGTTTTCTCTCACCTTTAAATATTTGTCTGTGCTGATGCATCTGCCTGCAAATCTTTCTCTACCTCTCTTTGCTCCACTATCTACTATTCTTTATTCATACCTCAGTTAGCTATCACTCTTCTGGAAAGTTTACTTGGCCACTATGACTGTGTTATTTCCCTCAACAGTGGGGCAGAGCACATTTGCGCTGGTTCACAAAGTAAAATATTCAAGAACCTTGTGAACAGGTGTCAAATTACTGGTGGTTTGAAATCAGCCATGGTGGATATGTTTACAGTGTGGAAATTAACAAGCACTACACAAATCAGATTTTTAAAAAATTCCCCCAAAGACCCAATTGACCGGTACAGTAGTGTATCTAATTAGAATGCAGCTGTTTCACTGCTTATCTTCATTGTAGCATTCCACATGTTGTCTTGTAATTGTCTGTTTAATAGCTTGTCTTCCCATAAGTTGTAAGATAGTTAAGGATAGGGATAGTTCATTTTCTTTTCTTTTGTTGTTACTAGGTGTAATGCCTATGTGACATACCTGAATTTCTTTTTTTTTTTTATTTTCCATTTGTTTATTCTAGTTCTTGTTCTTTCTTTCTTTATTTATTTATTATACTTTAAGTTCTAGGGTACATGTGCATAACATTTATATCATGTATAACTCCCCAATGCAATCCCTCCCTCCTCCCCCCTCCCCATGATAGGCCCCAGTGTGTGATGTTCCCCTTCCCGAGTCCAAGTGATTCATTGTTCAGTTCCCACCTATGAGTGAGAACATGCGGTGTTTGGTTTTCTGTTCTTGTGATAGTTTGCTAAGAATGATGGTTTCCAGCTGCATCCATGTCCCTACAAAGGACGCAAACTCATCCTTTTTTATGGCTGCATAATATTCCATGGTGTATATGTGCCACATTTTCTTAATCCAGTCTGTCACAGATGGACATTTGGTTGATTCCAAGTCTTTGCTATTGTGAATAGTGCCGCAATAAACATACGTGTGCATGTGTCTTTGTAGTAGAATAATTTATAATCCTTTGGGTATATACCCAGTAGTGGGATGGCTGGGTCATATGGTACATCTAGTTCTAGATCCTTGAGGAATTGCCATACTGATTTCCATAATGGTTGAACTAGTTTACAATCCCACCAACAGTGTAAAAGTGTTCCTATTTCTCCACATCCTCTCCAACAACTGTTGTTTCCTGACTTCTTAATGATTGCCATTCTAACTGGTGTGAGATGGTATCTTATTGTGGTTTTGATTTGCATTTCTCTGATGGCGAGTGATGATGAGCATTTTTTCATGTGTCTGTTGGCTGTATGGATGTCTTCTTTTGAGAAATGTCTGTTCATATCCTTTCCCCACTTTTTGATGGGGTTGTTTGTTTTTTCTTGTAAATTTGTTTGAGTTCTTTGTAGATTCTGGATATTAGCCCTTTGTCAGATGAGTAGGTTGCAAAAATTTTCTCCCATTCTGTAGGTTGCCTGTTCACTCTGATGGTAGTTTCTTTTGCTGTGCAAAAGCTCTTTAGTTTAATGAGATCCCATTTGTCAATTTTGGCTTTTGCTGCCATTGCTTTTGGTGTTTTAGACATGAAGTCCTTGCCCATGCCTATGTCCTGAATGGTACTACCTAGATTTTCTTCTAGGGTTTTTATGGTATTAGGTCTAACATTTAAGTCTCTAATCCATCTTGAATTAATTTTCGTATAAGGGATAAAGAAAGGATCCAGTTTCAGCTTTCTACTTATGGCTAGCCAATTTTCCCAGCACCATTTATTAAATAGGGAATCCTTTCCCCATTTCTTGTTTTTCTCAGGTTTGTCAAAGATCAGATGGCTGTAGATGTGTGGTATTATTCTGAGGACTCTGTTCTGTTCCATTGGTCTATATCTCTGTTGTGGTACCAGTACCATGCTGTTTTGGTTACTGTAGCCTTGTAGTATAGTTTGAAGTCAGGTAGCGTGACGCCTCCAGCTTTGTCCTTTTGACTTAGGATTGTCTTGGCAATGCGGCTCTTTTTTGGTTCCATATGAACTTTAAAGCAGTTTTTTCCAATTCTGTGAAGAAAGTCATTGGTAGCTTGATGGGGATGGCATTGAATCTATAAATCACCTTGGGCAGTATGGCCATTTTCACGATATTGATTCTTCCTATCCATGAGCATGGTATGTTCTTCCATTTGTTTGTGTCCTCTTTGATTTCACTGAGCAGTGGTTTGTAGTTCTCCTTGAGAGGTCCTTTACATCCCTTGTAAGCTGGATTCCTAGGTATTTTATTCTCTTTGAAGCAATTGTGAATGGAAGTTCATTCCTGATTTGGCTCTCTGCTTGTCTGTTACTGGTGTATAAGAATGCTTGTGATTTTTGCACATTAATTTTGTATCCTGAGACTTTGCTGAAGTTGCTTATCAGCTTAAGGAGATTTTGGGCTGAGACAATGGGGTTTTCTAAATATACCATCATGTCATCTGCAAACAGGGACAATTTGACTTCTTCTTTTCCTAACTGGATACCCTTGATTTCTTTCTCTTGCCTGATTGCCCTAGCCAGAACTTCCAAGACTATGTTGAATAGGAGTGGTGAGAGAGGGCATCCCTGTCTTGTGCCAGTTTTCAAAGGGAATTTTCCAGTTTTTGCCCATTCAGTATGATATTAGCTGTGGGTTTGTCATAAATAGCTCTTATTATTTTGAGGTACGTTCCATCAATACCGAATTTATTGAGCGTTTTTAGCATGAAGGGCTGTTGAATTTTGTCAAAAGCCTTTTCTGCATCTATTGAGATAATCATGTGGTTCTTGTCTTTGGTTCTGTTTATATGCTGGATTACGTTTATTGATTTGCGAATGTTGAACCAGCCTTGCATCCCAGGGATGAAGCCCACTTGATCATGGTGGATAAGCTTTTTGATGTGCTGCTGAATCCGGTTTGCCAGTATTTTATTGAGAATTTTTGCATCGATGTTCATCAGGGATATTGGTCTAAAATTCTCTTTTTTTGTTGTGTCTCTGCCAGGCTTTGGTATCAGGATGATGTTGGCCTCATAAAATGAGTTAGGGAGGATTCCCTCTTTTTCTATTGATTGGAATAGTTTCAGAAGGAATGGTACCAGCTCCTCCTTGTACCTCTGGTAGAATTCAGCTGTGAATCCATCTGGTCCTGGACTTTTTTTGGTAGGTAGGCTATTAATTGTTGCCTCAATTTCAGAGCCTGCTATTGGTCTATTCAGGGATTCAACTTCTTCCTGGTTTAGTCTTGGAAGAGTGTAAGTGTCCAGGAAATTATCCATTTCTTCTAGATTTTCTAGTTGATTTGCGTAGAGGCATTTATAGTATTCTCTGATGGTGTTTGTATTTCTGTGGGGTCGGTGGTGATATCCCCTTTATCATTTTTTATTGCATCTATTTGATTCCTCTCTCTTTTCTTCTTTATTAGTCTAGCTAGCGGTCTGTCAATTTTGTTGATCTTTTCAAAAAACCAACTCCTGGATTCATTGATTTTTTGGAGGGTTTTTTTGTGTCTCTATCTCCTTCAGTTCTGCTCTGATCTTAGTTATTTCTTGCCTTCTGCTAGCTTTTGAATGTGTTTGCTCTTGCCTCTCTAGTTCTTTTAATTGTGATGTTAGAGTGTCAATTTTAGATCTTTCCTGCTTTCTCTTGTGGGCATTTAGTGCTATAAATTTCCCTCTACACACTGCTTTAAATGTGTCCCAGAGATTCTGGTATGTTGTATCTTTGTTCTCATTGGTTTCAAAGAACATCTTTATTTCTGCTTTCATTTCGTTATGTACCCAGTAGTCATTCAGGAGCAGGTTGTTCAGTTTCCATGTAGTTGAGCGGTTTTGATTGAGTTTCTTAGTCCTGAGTTCTAGTTTGATTGCACTGTGGTCTGAGAGACAGTTTGTTATAATTTCTGTTCTTGTACATTTGCTGAGGAGTGCTTTACTTCCATTATGTGGTCAATTTTGGAATAAGTGCGATGTGGTGCTGAGAAGAATGTATATTCTGTTGATTTGGGTGGAGAGTTCTATAGATGTCTATTAGGTCCGCTTGGTGCAGAGATGAGTTCAATTCCTGGATATCCTTGTTAACTTTCTGTCTCGTTGATCTGTCTAATGTTGACAGTGGAGTGTTGAAGTCTCCCATTATTATTGTATGGGAGTCTAAGTCTCTTTGTAGGTCTCTAAGGACTTGCTTTATGAATCTGGGTGCTCCTGTATTGGGTGCATATATATTTAGGAGAGTTAGCTCTTCCTGTTGAATTGATCCCTTTACCATTATGTAATGGCCTTCTTTGTCTCTTTTGATCTTTGATGGTTTAAAGTCTGTTTTATCAGAGACTAGGATTGCAACCCCTGCTTTTTTTTGTTCTCCATTTGCTTGGTCGATCTTCCTCCATCCCTTTATTTTGAGCCTATGTATGTCTCTGCATGTGAGATGGGTCTCCTGAATACAGCAGACTGATGGGTCTTGACTCTTTATCCAGTTTGCCAGTCTGTGTCTTTTCATTGGAGCATTTAGTCCATTTACATTTAAGGTTAATATTGTTATGTGTGAACTTGATCCTGTCATTATGATATTAACTGGTTATTTTGCTCGTTAGTTGATGCAGTTTCTTCCTAGCCTCGATGGTCTTTACATTTTGGCATGTTTTTGCAATGGCTGGTACCGGTTGTTCCTTTCCATGTTTAGTGCTTCCTTCAGGGTCTCTTGTAAGGCAGGCCTGGTGGTGACAAAATCTCTAAGCATTTGCTTATCTGTAAAGGATTTTATTTCTCCTTCACTGATGAAACTTAGTTTGGCTGGATATGAAATTCTGGGTTGAAAATTCTTTTCTTTAAGAACGTTGAATATTGGCCCCCACTCTGTTCTGGCTTGTAGAGTTTCTGCCGAGAGATCTGCTGTTAGTCTGATGGGCTTCCCTTTGTGGGTAACCCGACCTTTCTCTCTGGCTGCCCTTAAGATTTTTTCCTTCATTTCAACTTTGGTGAATCTGGCAATTATGTGTCTTGGAGTTGCTCTTCTGGAGGAGTATCTTTGTGGCGTTCTCTGTATTTCCTGAATTTGAATGTTGGCCTGCCCTACTAGGTTGGGGAAGTTCTCCTGGATGATATCCTGAAGAGTGTTTTCCAACTTGGTTCCATTTTCCCCCTCACTTTCAGGCTCCCCAATCAGACGTAGATTTGGTCTTTTTACATAATCCCATACTTCTTGCAGGCTTTGTTCATTTCTTTTTCTTCTTTTTTCTTTTGGTTTCTCTTCTCGCTTCATTTCATTCATTTGATCCTCAATCGCTGATACTCTTTCTTCCAGTTGATCGAGTCGGTTACTGAAGCTTGTGCATTTGTCACGTATTTCTCGTGTCATGGTTTTCATCTCTGTCATTTCGTTTATGACCTTCTCTGCATTAATTAGTCTAGCTGTCAATTCTTCCACTTTTTTTTCAAGATTTTTAGTTTCTTTGCGCTGGGTACGTAATTCCTCCTTTAGCTCTGAGAAGTTTGATGGACTGAAGCCTTCTTCTCTCATCTCGTCAAAGTCATTCTCTGACCAGCTTTGATCCGTTGCTGGCGATGGGCTGCGCTCCTTTGCAGGGGGCGATGTGCTCTTATTTTTTGAATTTCCAGCTTTTCTGCCCTGCTTCTTCCCCATCTTTGTGGTTTTATCTGTCTCTGGTCTTTGATGATGGTGACGTACTGATGGGGTTTTGGTATAGGTGTCCTTCCTGTTTGATAGTTTTCCGTCTGACAGTCAGAAGGACTGTCTGTTGGTCTGTTGGAGATTGCTTGAGGTCCACTCCAGACCCTGTTTGCCTGGGTATCAGCAGCAGAGGTTGCCGAAGATAGAATATTGCTGAACAGCGAGTGTACCTGTCTGATTCTTCCTTTGGAAGTTTCCTCTCAGGGGTGACTCCACCCTGTGAGGTGTGGGGTGTCAGACTGCCCCTAGTGGGGGATGTCTCCCAGCTAGGCTACTCACGGGTCAGGGACCCACCTGAGCAGGCAGTCTGTCTGTTCTCAGATCTCAACCTCAGCGTTAGGAGATCCACGGCTCTCCCCAAAGCTGTCAGACAGAGTCGTTAGCGTCTGCACCGGCCCCCGCTGCTTTCCCTATTGGACTGCAGCTGTGCGCTGTCCGCAGAGGTTGAGTCTACAGAGACAGGCAGGCTTCCTTGAGCTGCTGTGAGCTCCACCCAGTTCGAGCTTCCCAGCGGCTTTGTTTACCTACTTAAGCCTCAGCAATGGCGGGCGCCCCTCCCCCAGCCTCGCTGCTGCCTTGCGGATCGATCACGGCAGACTGCTGTGTTAGCAGTGAGGGAGGCTCCGTGGGCGTGGGACCCTCCCGGCCAGGTGTGGGATATATTCTCCTGGTGTGCCTATTTCCTCAAAGCGCAGTATTGGGGTGGGAGTTACCCGATTTTCCAGGTGTTGTGTGTCTCAGTTCCCCTGGCTAGGAAAACGGATTTCCTTCCCCCTTGCGCTTCCAGGTGAGGCGATGCCTCGCCCTGCTTCAGCTCACGCTGGTCAGGCTGCAGCAGCTGACCAGCACCGATTGTCCGGCACTCCCTAGAGAGATGACCCCAGTACCTCAGTTGAAAATGCAGAAATCACCGGTCTTCTGTGTCGCTCGCGCTGGGAGTTGGAGACTGGAGCTGTTCCTATTCAGCCATCTTGCTCCGCCGCCCCCCATACCTGAATTTCTACCCTGTCCTAACTCTGCTTATCTTTAAGAAACAGGGCTTCTGTGATGAGAAGTTTCCTTTGTAACCAGGCCAACTGAGACTAGTTAGAACCAAGATAGCCAACAGTTGACTTCAAAGGGACCTCAGGCTTCATTATAATCTAATTTCCATGTTAAATTACACTCCTACCCGCACCAGGACAGTTAACAATTGGCATGCTAATGACTGGAAGGAGCCAGACAAAAAGGAAGGTAGCACTCTGGTTCTGGGAAGTTCACTGCCCATTTCCAGAAAAGCCATGATTATGCCTCCCCTTGCTTTCAATGTTCAACCTTTTCTTTAGAGGCACTCTATATTTCAGTCCTCTCATTTTTCATTTGTTGAGAAATTGATTTGTAAGCCGTTCTCCCATTTTCAATTCCATGGCAATCAAATAAAGCTGGCACTGTTTGACACTCACTTTCAGTTTCATGTGCTGGCTTCATGACACTAAACAGGGAAGGACCCCATCTTGGGGAAACCAGCTTTGTTGGTAACATTATCATGATCATCATGCACATAGTAGATTCCAAACTGTAATGGGTGTTAAATGAGCTCTGTGGATACAATAACAGAACAAGGGATCACTTTCTAATGTGTTACTTTGGAGCTTATGGTTTTGTTCTAGTGTTAAAAGAGCTTTACCTTACAAAGTTGGGATCAGAAAGACAGCTTCATTGAGAGTCCTGTGGCATGTCAATACTCCTTGGCTGTCACTTTGGATCACCAGAAGAATGTAGCAGAAGCTGTGCTCTTTAAACTTTGTACAGTATAAAAACAAGTATTACACTTTTTAAATTCAATTCATCTTCCTAATTTTAGGTAATTATTAGGGGCATTAAAACCTAGTAATACCTACCACAACAGTATAGGAACTCAGAAATCAATTTCATAAAATATGAGTTCACATTATTAAAGGCTAATGAGATGACTGGGGTGAATCCTCTGTAGAGGACAGGAGCTCATCACATATTTCCATATTCATTTTATCTCAAAGCATGTTAGTATGAGGTCACACTATATAGGAAAGTGAACAGAACTTTGCTAGACTAAAGTAGATTATTCTTTACTCCAATCCCAGTGGCAGTATATTTATTTTATATCTAAGCAGTTGCTATTTAGCAAATGTACAAAAATTTTAATTGGATTCATTTTGCAGAGAAGAGCGAACTCTGTGATTCAGGTTGTAGTAGTAAGTAGTAAGTACTAAATATGAGTGACAGTAAGCTGCCAAGTATTTTCTTACTATACTCTTCATATCAGTAAAGTGGAACAAAGTATGATGTTTTTAAAAAACCATTCTTTATATACATTTAATTTAGAATGCCATCTTAGCCTTGTGGACCTCATTCTGAGCCTCAAGGAAATCTGCTTTTTTGGCTATTTTAAATATATTTAGTATTAAATATATTTCATATATTTAATAGTGTTTATTTGATATATATTTATTGGTATAAATGATCAGCATTTAAATCAAATGACTGATGGAAAAAAAGAGTGTATTGAGTTAATTAAAAGAAGAAGTATTGTAGATCCAGTTTTAGACATGGCTATGCCTAAGTCCTTAAATATTAGATCAGGTCTTCTAGCATATAGACTGAAAGGAAAAAGACATCTTTCCTTTTTCGCTATGGAAAAAAAAAAGCTCAAATTTTGATTGTGATGATTTGGGTCATTTTACCATGTAAAAAGCAATTGCTTTGTCTAAGAAATGTAACATTTTTTCATCTATGCTTGTGTCTTGAGTATATATGTCAAAATCCAAGGCATATTTTTTCTGTAGTTAAAATGTTTTAAATATTGCAACAAAACAAATTAAACCATCCTATTTTCAACTTTTATTTTTATTTCTATTTATTTTTAATTAAAATCTTTTTTTCATTATTGTTTCAATAGATTTTGGGGAACAGGTGGTGTTTGGTTACATGAAGAAGTTCCTTAGTGGTGATTTCTGAGATTTTGGTGCACCCATCACTTGAGCAGTGTACACTGTACCCAATGTGTAGTCTCTTTTCCCTCACTATTCCCCACCCTTTCCCCTGAGTCCCCAAAATTCAATGGATCACTGTTATGCCTTTGCGTCATTATAGGTCAACTCCCATATATGAGTGAGAACATGTGATGCTTGGTATCCATTCCTGAATTACTTTACCTAAAATAATAGTCTCCAGTTCCATCCAGGTTGCTGTGAATACCATTATTTCATCCTTTTTATGGCTGAATAGTATTCCATGGTACTACATTCACTTTATCCACTCCTTGATTGATGGGCATTTGGGTTGGTTCCACATTTTTGCAATTGTGAGTTGTGCTACTACAAATATATGTGAGCAAGTATCATTTTTTGTAAAATGAGTTCTTTTCCTGTGTGTAGATACCCAGTATTGAAATTGCTGGATCGAATGTTAGTTATACTTTTAGTACTTTATGGAATCGTCACACTGTTTTCCATAGTGGTTGTACTAGTTTACATTCCCACCTGCAGTGTAGAAATGCTCCCTGTTCACTCCATCCACTCCAGCATCTATTTTGTTTTTATGTTTTAATTATGGCCATTCTTGCAGGAGTAGGGTGGCATTTCACTGTGTTTTGGTTTGCATTTCCCTGATCATTAGTGATGTTGAGCATTTTTTCGTGTTTGTTGGCCATTTGTATATATTCTTTTGCGAATTGTCTATTCATGTCCTTAGCCCACTTTTTGATGAGGTTGTTTGTTTATTCCTTGCTAATTTGTTTGAGTTTGTTGTAGGTTTTTGATATTAGTCCTTTGTCAAATGTATAGATTGTGAAGATTTTCTTCCACTCTGTGGGTTCTCTGTTTACTCTGTTGACTATTCCATTTGCTTTGCAAAAGCTCTTTAGTTTAATTAAGTCCCAGTTATTTATCTTTATTTTTATTGCATTTACTTTTGGGTTTTTGGTCATGAAATCCTTGCCTAAGCCAATGTCTAGAAGGGTTTTTCCACTGTTATCTTCTAGAGTTTTATAGTTTCAGGTCTTTGATTTAAGTCCTTGATTCATTTTGAGATGATTTTTGTATAAGATGAGAGATGAGGATCGATTTCATTCTCCTACATGTGTCTTGCCAGTTATTCTGGCACCCTTTATTGAAAAAGGTGTCCTTTCCCCACTTTATGTCTTTGTTTGCTTTGTTGAAGACCAGTTGGCTCTCAGTATTTGGATTTATTTCTGGGTTCTCTATTCTGTTCCACTGGTCTATGTACCTATTTTTATACTAGTACCCTGCTGTTTTGGTGACTATGTCCTTACAGTATAGTTTAAATTCAGGTAATGTGATGCCTTCAGATTTGTTCTTTTTGCTTAGTCTTGCTTTGGCTATGTGAACTCTTTTGTTCCATATGAATTTTAGGATCTTTTTTCTGGTTCTGTGAAGAATGGTAGTGGCATTTTAATGGTAATTGCATGTGGTCATTTTCAAAATATTGATTCTACTGATCCATGAGTATGGAATGTGTTTCCATTTGTTTGTGTTGTCTATGATTTCTTTTGTTGTTGTTGTTGTTGTTGTTGTTTTGTGTTTTTTTTTAGACGGAGTCTCACTCTGTTGCCCAGGCTGGAGTGCAGTGGTGCAATCTCGGCTCACCGTAAGCCCTGCCTTCTGGGTTCATGCCATTCTCCTGCCTTAGCCTCCTGAGTAGCTGGGACCTACAGGTGCCTGCCACCAGGCCTGGCTAATTTTTTTATTTTTAGTAGAGATGGGGTTTCACCGTGTTAGCCAGGATGGTCTCGATCTCCTGACCTCGTGATCCACCTGCCTCGGCCTCCCAAAGTGCTGGGATCACAGGCATGAGCCACCGCGCCCAGCCCCGTCTATGATTTCTTTCAGCAGTGTTTTCTAATTCTCTGTGTAGAGGTCTTTCATATCCTTTGTTAAGTATATTTCATTTTTTTTCATTATTTTTGCAGCTATTGTGAAAAGGGGTTGAGTGCTTGATCTGATTCTTAGCTTTGTTGTTGTTGGTGTATAGTAGAGCTACTGATTTGTGTACATTAATTTTGTATCCTAAAATTCTTCCTGAATTCATTTACTGGTTCTAGGTACTTTGGGGATGATTCTTTAGGGTTTTCTAGGTATACAATCATATCATCAGCAAACAGAAACAGTTTGACTTCCTCTATCTTGATTTGGATGCCCTTTATTTCTTTCTCTTGTCTGATTTCTCTGGCTGGAACTTCCAGTACTATGTTGAATATAAGTGGTGAAAGTGGGGCATCCTTGTCTTGTTCCAGTTCTTATGAGGAATGCTTTCAACTTTTTCCCATTCAGTTTAATGTTGGCTGTGAGTTTGTCATAGATGACTTTTATTACCTTAAGATATGGCCCTTCTGTGCTGATTTTGCTGAGAGTTATAATCATAATGTGATGCTGGTTTTTGTCAAATGCTTTTTTTTGCATCTATTGAGATGATCAAGTGACTTTTGGTTTTAATTCTGTTTATGTGATGTATCAATTAATTGACTTACATATATGTTAAACCATCTCTGCATCCCTCGTATGAAACCCACTTGGTCATGGTGGATTATCTGTTGGATATGTTGTTGGATTTGGTTCGCTAGTATTTTGTTGAGGATTTTTGTATCTATGTTCGTCAGGGATATTGGTCTCTAGTTTTCTTTTTTTGTTATGTCCTTCCCTGGTTTTGCTATTAGGGTGACATGGGCTTTATGGAATTATTTAGGGAGGATTCCCTAGGTAGAAGTTTACTGAAGCTTGAGCTGCAACATCTCCCTCTACTGGGTCCTTTTTCAAGGATGTCAGGAGGAAGCAGCAGCCATAACCTTGAGCTTGTGCATGAAGCCCTGCCCTGGTCTAGGGGTCACCTTCTGAGACCTGAGGACCAGGGGTTTCTGGTGGTGCGAGTTGAATACCAATACAAACCCCACTTACTCCACCCTGTTCTCCTGATGAAGACCCTCAGCTCTCTTGTTTCTCAAGACTTTGAAATCAGCCTGAAGTACATCACTGGTTTTATGGTTCATAGAAAACATACTATAGGACCTTCTGACCTCTATAACTGTGTGAACCAACTCCCATAATAAATCTATCTATCTACCTATCAAGATACATATATATATACACACACACCAGTTGGTCTGCTTCTCTGCAGAACTCTGACTAATACATGGGCCAATAATTAAATCAAAAAGTACTGCCTCAACTATAAGACAACAGTATTTGAAAATAGATTTTTCTATTTTGATTTATGTTGCTTTGCAATGGGCTACAGTGCTCAGCCCAGGATTCCCAGAATTTAAAACTTAACTGGACCATCTTGGTATCTACTTTTGAAACAACAGGCTTGGGTATATATTGCCGAATATAGCAGGCCCCATGTGCTCCTTAAACCAGGGCTACTTCAAATAGAGTTTCCTTTACACTGGAATAATGGTTAACTTTAAATAGCAAGATGTAACTAGCAAGATGGCTTCTAGAAACCCCCGGGTTTCTTTCTTGTATTGTCTTCTGTGTCCTAAATTTCATTTTTTTAACTTACTTTAGCTTGGAAACAGAGTTTGTTGTTTTTGTTTAGTTGTTTTACAATCAAACAGTCTGCAAGATTTTATCACTTACTCAACGTTAACTGCAAATTGAAGGAATATTCATAGTAACTCACAGTGTGTTTACCTTTTTGCTTCCTAACAGATTACCTTAGACTGTAACTCTCTCCCTTTTTGGTAGTATTCTATAAAAAGATATTACAGAAAGACACCCACCTTCTGAAACATTTTACCAAACCTTAACTCCTCAGTTTTGATGGACACATGATCTGATTTCACAAAAATAGCAGGTGACAGTTCAACCATCTGCTTTTCCTCAAGTACAACAACATCTTCTTAATCTGGACAAAGGACTCACTGCACTATCCCTTCTCAATTTAGCCACTTTCATTTCTAGAACTATTATTGTAAACATAAGATTTCCAGATAGTAGTTGTTCAATTAATCCGAAGATTTTAAATTGCAATTTACAGAAATCAACTCAATGTAGCTTAAATAAAGTAGAACTTCCTTGAGCTTTGTAATTGATAGATCCTGAGACAGATTTTCTTCAGGCATAGCAGGATCAAGGCTCTGTCAATTTCATCAATGCAGTTTGCTTTTCGCAGAATTAGTTTCATTTCCCGGGAGTATTTTTTTGATAAGTGGTGGGAGTGATTGCCATCAGTAGATCCCTGCTTATATTTTTTTTCTAGGGCTTAAACTCTCAGCAAAAGTAGAGTGGCTTTCCCACTAATATTCATGAAAGTCCTGAGGAAGATGCTAACTTATGGTTGTCCCTGAACTATTACTCTCTTTAGACGAAGGTAAGATTCAGAGTATTGAGGCTGCCACAGTGGGGCACAGATGAGGATTCAGTTCAGCTCCATCTAAAACAGAAGTATTTTGTAGAATTATTATGAAATTGAGGAAACATTGGCTCATAGATAGAAGGAATATTTGCAAAAAAATAAAGATATAAAAAAAGGAGACAAAGGAAGAAAGAAGAAAAAGAAAGGAAGAAAGAAAGAAGAAAAGAAAGAAAGAGGAAGAAAGAAAGGAAAGAAAGAAATAGAAAGAAAGATGGAAAGAAAGAAAGAGAGAGAAAGAAAGAAAGAAAGATGGAAAGAAAAAATAACAGAAAGGAATGAAGTTAACATCTAATAAATACTAAAGCTAGAATGCAACACATCTACGATTCTTACACATTTTCATATATTATAAACTAGCTTGTGTGTATTACTTTTTAAATGGTAATTTTTACACTCAGGTCATCATTGCTGGGGCCTGTGATTTAATTCATGGATAAGTATTATGTTTTTAACCTAAAAAGCATATCCATTAACCTAAGCGTAAGCCACTTTAATCTTTGAACTCAAATACCTTATCTATAAAATAGGATTAACAATGTTTGCAGAGTTATTGCGAGAATAAAATGTAATAATATGAGATAGAATTAAGCAATAGAAGTACAGTTAGTAATTACTAATTATGTTTAAGTCTGTACTTGAATGCTGGATCAGCTCATAAATTTTCATGTTGCTGGATGGAAAGTCTACCATCACGGTAAGAGTCATATTGTGTCTAAGGTAGAGATATAGATAAGAAGGCATCACATTTTGAAAAAGTGAGAAAATTATAAGCTATTGAATGTAGATAATCATAAAGGTGGCTTGAGGATTAACATTTTGAGGTACAGTAGCAAGGAAAAGGGATGCTCCTTTAATTGAGGCTAGCAGATGAATGCTATCATCCATATTTTCTATGTAAGATGAATCTATTTTAAAGTCCATTTCTTTTCCAATAATCTAATTTTATTATATATTAACTATAATTTACAGATTTTTAGCATCTAAACCGCAATATCTTAAAAAATAAAAATGTAAGATAAAACAGAAATAATATACAAATAAAACAAACATTAGATGGAATAAATTTTTGTATTAAGGCATTTCTCATTTCTCAAACAATATCTCTCATGAGTCATATGCGTGACTGAGCAACAAAATGAGAATCAATTAACAAGCACTTAGTTTCCGTGAAAAGCGCTCCTTTCCCCGCTTGGTTTCGGTCTCTGCCAATATGCCTCCAGCAAATTCAGTTTGCAGCTACAAAAAACACAGTGCTTTTCATGTATGGTTTCAAAAGGAAAGGGAGCTTGACACAGTGAAGAAAATAAAACAAATAAGACAGGCAGTTTTTAATATTTGTAAAAGTTAAAGATGTATAGATTACTTATTTGTTAATACTCTTAGCTCAATATCCATACTTATCCACAGTATCACTCCAAGCATAGTCATATCTAAATGTCTCCATATCCCTCAGGAATATTACTATATCCCTGACCTGGAGTGGTAATTTCTAACCTTTTATTTCTGTCTCTTTGCAAATTAATTAATATTGGATTAATTAGTATGTTTCCTAAGGAGGAGCCATGCAATACATTGATCTATTGACAGATATTATGGTTTCTCCTTAGACTTCTGATGCAAACATTTGTTTAAGGTGAGTCTTACACATACCTAATTTTAAACCATTTTCTAGTTACCTTTTGTATGATTGTAATAACATATACCCATTACAAAAACAAGAAATACATTAAAATGTTCAAGCACACAAAATTAATCCATAATTCCTTTCCCCGGAAAGAATAATATATTTTTTTCATATTTTATTGCCATGGCTAGAAATTACTTCTCAAGAAGCATATTAATATAGTTATTTGCATTGTAAGTTTGATATATTTGTAATATATAAAATTTCAAATGGTAATAATTTCCTCTAAAAAGATATCTATGCATACTCTTGCCATATTAATTACTATTTAACTTAACTATAAATATGTTTGATTCTTTAAATTCTTCATGTATGTTAGTATGGTGTTTGTTTAGCCATTACAAAAAGCATCTTTTTATAGCTTCTGACAAGAATGCCTTGTCATATGCTAATCTAAAACAATCTCCAGAAAGACTGCAATAGTACCATGGAAAAGTCATGGGTCTTGAAGCCAGGAAACCTGGAGTCAGAGCCCCTTAGGTATCACTTGATGTATATATATGAGAAAACTGATAGAACACTTTAAGCCTCATTTATCCACATATTTAAGATGTGCTTTATTTAATATCTTATCATGTGTCTTGAGTAATAACTGTAATAATATACGTAAAGCACCTGTCACATACTTCATTCTGAATAAATATTCGTTTCATCTTTATTTTAAAAGGATTTTAAGCTATAAGAAAACTTGAGTGAAATTCATGAACTTAAGAAATTGTCAGATAATTTTTTGAGAGTACTTTATTTCAGTATTTTACTTTATACATATACAAAGAGAGGGACTTTTGTTAATTAGGATTTTCCAGAAAAACAGAACTTTTAGGAGATATGTAGGTTTGTGTGTGTGTATGTTTGTGTAGAGAGGTTGGGTGGGGAAGAAGAGGGAGAGAGAGAGAATTATTTAAATATTTGTCCACCAAAAACACCTTTATAAAACACACCCAGAATAATGCTTGACCAAATATCTGGGCACCCTATAGCCCAGTCAAGTTGGCACATAAAGTTAACTACCACAGGATTAATAATGGCATGATTACTTTTGACAATAAGCAGTTTGGTATGATTTCTGATAATTTCTAACTATAGAAATGGCCTCTTAAACATAGAGAATTTCCTTGAAAATTAATTGCTATGCTAGAATTAATGGCCCACAACAGTGAACTTTCTGAGACAAGCATTACTCTGCCTTGATTATTATTGCTTAATTACTAACTAAAGTCTCTTTGTTGTAAAAGTTGAATACCTCAGCTCAAACTTTTCCGTTTAAAATGTTTTTCATGAGTCTTCTGGGCATGTAGGAAACTGGTTTTGAGAAAAAGAAGATAATTAAATATAATCACATGCATAAAATCTAATACTAAAATTTTAAAATTAATATTATATTGATACCATGTATGTTTAAGAAATAAGTAATTTTGACATATTATTCACCATCTTTCTATGTAGCCATCAGAAAATTTTTCCAATCTCTCTAATAAAATTCCAATATTCTTTTTTAAATGGTGAAATGTATCAGTTAATGCAATTATTCCAAAAGATTTTACCTTGAAATTTCCCCTCTGGAGTTCTTCATTCTTCTGCTGCAAACTCAGTTGGTTGCTTGCTAAATACATAGTCTCAGTGCAGCATGATAGTCTTCTCCATAATTATACTTGGAATTCTCTATACATCTCTCACCTACCAGAGTTCTTGTTTGCTGAATACCTGTAGGATAAATACCTCTATATTCAGAAGAAAACCTTTCTTTTGCCCCAAGTTTTACATGATGAAAATGTTTACCTTGATTGATAATTTATCTGGATACAGAATCTTAAGTCAGCAAACTTTTTTTCTTTTCCAGAAATCCCAAGGCATGATTGATTTATTATGAGGTTGCATACTGCCATTAAGAGGCTCAGTACAGTTTTTGTAGGGATTTATTTATATGTTCCAAGCTTTGTTTTCTTATCTTTTTCTTTTAAATTTTTTCACATGAAAGACTTTAGATCTTCTCTTTCTTCCCTTTGTTCTAAAATATCACTATGGTGTGTCTGCTGTTGATCTTTCAGTATAGAAACTCGGGTCTTACAGTTTTGGAAAATATGCTTATATTATTTCTTTCTTAAGTTCGCTCTCTTTGTTTAACCCTTTCAATTTTTTCTGAAATTAATTTTCAGTGAGTTTTGAACTCTGTTGATTCTTAATTTTTTTGTTTCTTCTATCAACTGTCTCATTGACTTGTCTTCACCTTTTATTTCTTTATTATTTATGCCAATTTTCTCTTAAAGATTTGATTTTCCATTTCCAACCTCTTTTTCTTTTTTCAGTAGAGACGAGGTCTTCCTATGTTGCCCAGGCTGATCTTAAACTCCTAGACTCAAACAATCCGCCCAATCTGGCCTCCCAAAGTGCTGGGATTATAGACCTGAGCCGATTTACTATTTTTAAGTTACACTCATTGAGTTATAAATTATATTCATTGTAATTTACATTGCATGTGCAGCATTCAGTGAGTTTAGAGAAATAATTCAATTGTGTAATCAGTACCTCATCAAAAGACAGAATATTGCCATCATTTCAGATAGTTTTCTTGTGCCCCTTTTTTGTCAATCTGTTCTTCCTACCCACTAATCTAATTGGAAACAAATAACAGAATGGTAACAAGAAAATCTCCCAACATTTGGAAGAAAAGCAACACGATTCTAAATAATCCATGACTCAAAAGTCTTAAGGGAAATGAAAAGTCAAAGTAAATAAAATTACAACTTATAAAAATTTGTGGGACATAGTTAAAGCAGTTCTGTGAGGGAAGTAAATGGCATTCATTGCATATATTAGAAAAGAAGAAAAATGTCAGTAATCAAAGCTCCCACCTGGAAAATCTAGAAAAAGAAGAGCAAATGAGACACAGAACACACAGACAGAAAGAAATAAGAAAGATAAGGTCATACTTCAATAAAATTGAAAAGGGAAAAACAAGGAGAAAACTAATGAAATAAAAAAGCTACTTCTTTGAAAAGAGCAATATATTTGACAAACCACTGGCAAGATTGACAAAAGAAATCAAGATACATATAACCAATATCAGGAATAAAAGAGGAAGAATTACTACATATGGACCCTAAGTATAACAAGCGAATAATAAGGGAATATTGCAGATAATTCTTTATTTATACATTTGAAAACTTTGTTGAAAAACTAACAATCCAAACTGAATATGGACAAAATATATGAACAGACATTTCACCCTAGAGAATATACAGAAAGTAAATATATATAAATTTATATATATAATATGTATTATGAAAAGATATTTGATCTCATTAGCTATTATGGAATGCAGAGTAAAACCAGCATAGGATATTACTACACACCTATCAGAACTACAAAATTAAAAAATAGTGACAACATCAAAGGTTGGTGAAAATATAAAGAAACCGCAACTACCATACAGTCATCATGGCATTCTGGAGAATAGTTTTGGCAGTTTCTTAAAAAAAAATTAAATATGCAACTATCACACGCCAAGTAATTGCATTCTCAGCTTTTGTCCCAGGTAAATTTATTTAATTAGGTTCAGTTTCACATTCATAAGAGTACACAAATGCTTACAGCTGTTTTATTTATAGTGATAAACTATAGTATAGTTTGCAATAACTGCAAACAACTGCATATCCTTCCATAGGTGAATGTTTAAGCCAACAGTGGAATAGTCATATCATAGAAAATACTCGTCAATAAAAATGGACAAACTTTTGATAAGCACAAAAACCTAGGTGAATCTCTAGAAAATTGTGCTTAGTGAAAGAAAAGTTAATCCCACAATGTTACATTCTGTATGATTCCATATAAATAACATTTGTGAAATGACAAAATATAGTTAAAAAAAAGGAATGAAGAACAGAATATTAGCTGTCAGGTGTTAACAAGTGGGGGATGGAGGGAGAGTAGTGGTTGTGACTAAGAGGGAGAGGCGAGAGATACTTCTGGTGATGGACTTGCGCTGTACCCTGATTATCTATGTCAATATCTTGGTTGTGATATTATATCATAGTCTTGCAAGATGTTAATATCTGGGAAAACTGGGTAAAGGACATGCTGTATAAAGAATCTCTCTGTGGTATTTCTTACAACTGCACATAAATTTACAGTTATCACCAAATAAAATTTTAATTAAAAAATGAATTGATCTCTTTAGCTCACTATTGCCTCTTCTCTCATTCTTTTTGTTTTTGTAGAGATATAATGTTTTGCTTGATTTTTGGCATTTTGGTTGTGCTTCATGAGAAAGTATAAATAAACAAATGGCTTCGATTTGTCCCTTTTAACTATGACCAGAAATAATTTAATTCTAAAATACTTTGTTATCTGGTATGGATCATGAACCTCCATTTAATACTTTTAATGATTCTTCACTGCTTACTCAGTAAAGAACAAAATCCTAGTTTTGTATTTAGAGTGGAGGCTTTACCCTATAGCCTCAATGAATTCACTATTTTTACTTTTTGTTACTTCTCTGAGTACAGTCTAAGCTTGTAATGCAATGCGCTCCCTGTCATTTTTCAATTTTTTTCTATCCTGTAAGCTAAGTATCCTCCTTACCATTAATAATTAATAAGATTAGTTTCTCTATATTTTGTTTTAGTTTTTTTTTTATTATTTTACCATTATGGTGGAAAACTAGGTGCTATTTTTGTTTTGTTTAGTTCTTCTTAGATTGTCATGATTCTCTTTGTTTTAAAAATGTTTTTGTTCTCCTCAGATTTTGATGATACTATATTAAAATTTCTCAGTATGCAAAAGGTGTTATCTGAAGAATAATTTCTTCCTAAATTACAAGAATATTTTTACCTATTCTCTCTTTAAGTTGGTTTTTCCTTATTTTCATTCCTTTTTTAATGCTTTTTGTTTTTTATTGACTGAAAAATTGTGAAGTTAGGTTTTTGCTACATACTGTTTTTATTCAACTTTTTCAAAATTATTTTACTCTTTAGTCTTTTTTGTGCCACATCATGTCTCATTTTTAATGCTTGTTATCTGTGTCACTTATGTTACCTTCTACTGTATGCTGTCTGTTCTATTTCTAATTTAATTTGCCACGAAATAATTTACTCGGATAGCTTGCTTTCTTAGTATTATAATGTCATTTACTATCCTATTCTTACCTTAACATTCTATTTTTAATTTAATTCCATGTATTTTGTCTTGTCCTTAATTCATAGAAAAGTCCAAAGTTATTGTTGAAAAAAAAATTCTTCCATTTTTTGGAATAATTTATCTTTCCAAAACTGATTCTTTTTTTCCATTTATTTCTGTTTTGCTTCATAATTTCCATCTTCATTTCTTTCCATTATTATTTTTGTATTGTTGCCCTGTCCTATCTTTCTAGACTTTTTGTTAATTGGCAGCATCATCTGAACCTTGCATTTGACCAAGCATTTTGTGAGCATATTAGTTTTAAATGAGCTCTATGTTTAGATTCTTCTGCCTCTCTCTCTCTCTCTCTCTCTCTCTCTCTCTCTCTCTCTCTCTCTCTCTTTCTCTTTAATGAGACAGAGTCCCACTCTGTTGCCTAGGCTGGAGTGCAGTGGTGCAATCTCGGCGCACTGCAACCCCCGCCTCCTTGGTTCAAGTGATTCTCCTGCCTCAGCCTCCCGAGTAGTTGGGATTACAGGTGCCCGCCACCACGCCCAGGTAATTTTTGTATTTTCAGTAGAGATGGGATTTCGCCATGTTGGCCATGTTGGTTTTGAACTCCTGACATCAGGTGATCCACCCGTCACAGCCTTCCAAAGTGCTGAGATTACAGGCGCGAGCCACTGCGCCCGGCCTAGATTCTTCTTAATAGCATCAAGTTGAGGATTGGAGGTTACAGGTTCTATTTTGTACCCTGTATTCTGATTTTCTACCAACTTTTAGTGGTGGTGTGGGGCAGTGAAGGTTTTATAGCCAATGAATTTTTTTCATTGCTCACTCATTTTTAAACTCATACTGCCTTATTGGGTTCATATAAGGTATTGCAGGCAATGGGGATGGAAGAGGTTTGATTTGTACAGTCTTCCTGTTTTAATATGATTGCAGCATTGACTTTCATGGAGCATCCATTCCTGTTTCCTTCCAAGCTAGTGCAACAGGGAATAAAACGAGGCCCATGCCATCCCTCGCTGTGTCATTCCTTATTCACCATAGGTAGATGGCCTTCATTTGGGACACTGTGTTTACCACTTAGTGATATATACATCTAGAGTTTAAATTTACTTTTTATTTTAATTTTATGAATTATAAAAATAAATATTTGACTCTTAATATTTAGTAATAATAATAATTGGGAATAATTAGTATTATTGTCACCTTTCTCCCTGTCAGGAGAACAGTGAATTTGAATTGTGGTTATTTTATCGAGAACATTTACATCTATGTTCACCACATATACTGGCCTGTGGTTTTCTTTCTTTCTTGTATGTTTTTCTTGTTTTGGTATCAGTGTAATGCTAGCTTGTAGAATGAGTTGGGCAGTATTCACTTTTATTACGTTTTATGGAACAGTTTGGTTAGAATTGATATTAATTCTTCTTAAATGTATGGTAGAAGTCAGCAGTGAAGCCATCAGGTCCTGGACTTTTCCTTGATGGAAGATTTTTTATTACTGCTTCTCTATGCACTCATTATTGGTTTGTTGAGGTTTTATATTTCTTCACAATTCAATCATAATAAGTTGTATGTGTCCAGGTATTTATTTATTCTGGGTTTTCCAATTTGTTGGCATGTAGTTCATAGTAGTTTCTTACAGAATTGGTATTGTCAAAATGTCTATATTAACAACTATGAACTACAGATGCAATGTAATATCTATCAAAATGCCAGTGGAATTATTCCCCAAAATAAAAAAAATCTTAAAATTTGTATGGAAATGCAAAAAATTCCAAATAGCCAAAGCAGTCTTGAGAATAATGAGTAAAGCTGGAGACATCACATTCCCTAATTTCAAAATATACTATAAAGCTATAGTAACCAAAACTGCATGATATTGGCATAAAGACAGACACATAGCCCAATGGAACAGAATAGAGAACAGAGAAATAAATTCATGGATTTATGGGCAGCTTGTTTTCCACAAAGGTGCCAAGAATACACATTGGAGAAAAGAAAGTCTCTTCAATAAATGTTACTGAGAAAACTGGATGTCCATGTGCAGAAGAATCAAACTAGACCCACATCTCTCACTATACATGACAGCCAACTATAAATAAATTAAAGGCTTAAATGTAAGACCTGAAACAATGAGACTACTAAAAGAGAATATAGAGGTAATACTTCACCAAATTGGACTTAGCAAGGTTGTGTGTGTGTGTGTAACTCCTCAAAAGCACAGGCAACAGAAGCAAAAATAGACAAATGGAATTATATTAAATTAAAAATCCTCTGAACTGCAAAGGAAACAATAAATAGAGTGAAGAGATGACCTGTAGAACTAGAGAAATTATTTGCAATCTATGCATCTGAAAATATCTAGAATATATAGGGAACTCAATAGCAAAAAACAATAACAACAACAACCACAAAAACCCAATTTTTAAATTGGGCAAAAGAGCTAAAAAGACACATCTCAATGGAAGATATACAAATGCCCAACATATATATGAAAAATGCTTAACATTATTAATCATAGGGGAAAACAAATCAAAACCGTGAAATATCATCTTATCCCAGTTAGAATGGCTACTATTAAAAAGACAAAAAATAACAAGTACTGGTGAGGATATGGAGAAAAGAGAACTCTTACATGCTCCCATTGGGTTTGTAAATTAGTATAGAAATTATGGAAAAGAGCATCAGGGTTCTTTAAAAAATTAAAATAGAAGTGCCATAGGATCCAGCAATCCCACTACTGGGATTCATTCAAAGGAAATGAATTCAGTATGTCCAGGAGATATCTGCAGTCCCATTTGTATTGCAGCACTATTTGCAATAGGCGAGATGTGGAGTCAACCAAAGAGCCCATCTACAGATGAATGGATAAAGAAATTGTGATATATATGCATATATATCACAATCATATAATATATAGTATATATCTCTACACATGCATAAGTGTATATAAACACACACACACACACACAAATACTGCTCAGCTATAAGACAGAATGAAATCTTTACATTTGTGGCAACATGGATGTACCTGGAGGACATTATGTTAAGTAAAATAAGCCAGAAACAGAAAGACAAATACTGCATGATCTCACTTATGCAGAGAATCCAGAAAAGTTTATCTTATCAAAGTGGAGAGTGAAATAGTGGCTACCAGAGGCTGGGAAGGGGGATAAGGAGAATGGAGACAGGGGAGAGGTTAGTCAATGGGTAAAAAAGTTATAGTTAGACAGGAAAAAATAAGTTATTGTGTTCTATTACACAGTAGGGTTATTACACCTAGTAGATAACTAGAAGGACTTTGAATGTTATCACCAGGAAGAAATAGTAAATTTGTAACATGATGAATATGTTAATAACCATGATTTCGTTAGGTATACACTCCTTGAAATATCACACCATACCATATAAATATGTGCAATTATGATGTGCCAACTAAACATTCAAATATTTAAACCAGTGACTGAGGACAGTTGTTTGAGTATAAGTCCATCATTTTCAATGTAAAACCAACTCAAAGTTTAAATCTTATTGATGGCAAGGCAGTTGCAAATTACCTGTGTGTGTAAAAGATAGTTTTTAAGGTCTCAATGTTGACAAGGTACTATTTAACATGTTGGTAATATTCCCAGGTTTGCTGATGCACGCCATCAAGGCAGGTGGTATGAATCAGCACACATGCACGCACGTACACACCACTAAACATAAACGTGAGTTTTTGGGGCATTTGTCATGACTTTCAAAGAAGTTACTAATGGTCACTTTTGAGAACATAATAAGGATCTTCTTAGTGTTCTTTAGCTCTGAAAAATTAAGTAGAAATACTGGAATGATAAACAATGAACGATATGATGTTCAACTATATTCTAGATTTGCCATTGGAAAGAAACAACCACAGAGAACTGGGGTCAAAGTTCCAGGAACAATTGGAATAATTTCATTGCACCGGGAATGCTTCTACTTAAGGAAAGTGTTGCCATATTTAGATGCCTCTGGTAGAAAAATGATGAATGCAACTTTTCCAGAAGTTCAGAAAGAATGAAAGCATGTCGACACAACAAAATTGTAACACATATTTTACTTTGTAGATAGTCACTCAGAGTACGTGCCCTTCATCCCAATCTTCTCCTCTTTACTCGTCTGCATTTGGTGACATTTGGAACATTAACCTTCAGACTGCAGTTTCCTTATTTCACTTTCTCCTTTCCTAGCTAAGATTAATTTTAATCAGATGGTAATTAAAATAGGCACTGCATAACCAACTCACATTTCTGCAGGTAATTAAAGCTTCTAGATTCATGCATTTTCCCCCTCCCAGCTCTGTTAGAAGCAGTGACAGATAATTTGTATTTTTCCTTGCAGCACAATTCCTGTTGCAGTAATGGCTCAAGTTCTAATAAATCTCTTGCAAATAACTCGTCTGGGCTGTGGAATATGAGACAGAAATTATCAACTGTTCATTTGTTCTTCTTTTTCTCAAAAATGTATAATTCCCAGTTGTATGCTATTGATTCTAAAAACTATAATTTGTCATTGTTTTATTATGAAGTCATAGAGAATTTTGTCCCAGAAGTCAAGTTACCAGTGAAAACCCTAAAGCAAAGAAGAGCAGCATTTTTATTATTTCCAGTCTTATTTCTTTCTCTTTTATGGTAACTGAGCATGATACAAAATATTTTTCAAAAATATTTCTCTGTATAGAGGAAAAAAACACCTTAGGAAATTTGGTGATATTTGTCTCTCATTGCTCAGCATCACCATGTTGAAAAAATTAAATACCTTCTGGCCGACAGTGAAGTATATACCTTTTTAATGGAACCTTTGCCTATTTTCACTACTTTTAAGATAGACGCTTGAGTAATCTCAATGTGAACACATTACATGACATGTAATGGTAGGTGAGAGTTGCTGTTCATACACTGTTAAAACCTCTTTCGAACAGAACGCCATGCTTCTCACAGCTGCAGTACATCATTCAGCTTCAGAGCTGGAGCTGCTTGAATGTCACTGGCACTCCCAACCTCGGAGAGTCAGATCACTTGCCAATGGATTCACCAGCAAACAATAGCCCACCACGATCTCATTCTTTGGACAGGGGTTGCCTCTTAGCCATTACCAGAGTCTCTGGTGAGAAGCTCACTATGCATCTGGTGGTTATGAAATCTCATTTCATTACACTACTAATTTATAGGGAATGAAATTATAAACAAGGTGATTACTGAGCATAATTTATGGCCCACGTAATTATATAGCTGTCAAAGTCGTGCTGGCAGCTGAATTGTGTAGATGGGGGCTGTACTTTTGCCTGGTCTACTGAGTTTGTTAATTGTGCACAGCTGAATCTTTTTCTTTTTTTTTTGTATGGAAAGATCGGCAACTTCGATTTTGAGAGCCCAGCTAGTGTTGGCACTGCCTGACTCAAAATGTTCCCTATTGGCTTTGTGATGAAAAATTACGCCCTAAGCCTTTGGTCAATGGTGAAGAAAATTTATACTTTGCTGATGCTGTTAGGAACCTAATGAAATAGTAGCAAGTAACAAAATACAGAGTCACAAATATTATATCTCTATTTCTGTTTAAATAAGTCACTGTTTTATACACACTCATATTTAGATGTACATGATAAAAGTAACAGTTGTAGTAAGATAGCTTAGTATTGCTACAGTGAAAAATAAATAGAAATACATTATATGTTTACCTTTTCTCAGTAAACTAGACCTCTGAGTGTAGCTACGCTACACGTATCCCAGATTTTACAGCTTGTGTGGCAGACCACATCGCTGAATAATCACAACCAGGTGAAACACACTCAGTGACCTTAACCTGTTGCCAAAGGAGGCAAGGGAAAAATGAAACACGGAGCGGGTCATTAAACCAAAGGTGTTGTTTACACAGCTATGATCTCAGTGATTTCTCCCACAGAATCACTTATTGTTTGCTGTTTTCATTTCATTTCATATTGCCTGGGAATATAGGCACATTTTTAGATACCTGAGTAGCTTGTGCTCTAGATATCCAGAAAGTTTTAATGCAAAAACAGAAGTGTGTAAACTCTATTGTTGATAAAATGGATCAAATCCCTTGGGTAACTTTGACTTATTTTAGCTTACTCTGCTGTTATATATGCAGTTGATAATGAGCAGATAGACCCACAGTCCCTTTGTGCCTTTTGTGGCTGCTATTTCTAGGACTAGTTTTGTCCAGACTTCTGTATGACTGTTCTTTGTGAACAATGATTGTATGGTATTCACTATGTTCCTTAGAACCAGGAGAAAAAGAGTGGAAGGTTCTGTTCCCAAGATATGCCATGAATAAATGTTAACATCAATGATAAGAACTTTTATATTTTTACTTTTAAGCTAAAATAAAAATGACAGTAAGTAGTATTACAGCTAAGCAAAATTTTACATTACTTCCAGTAAGACACAGATTAATTTTATTTAAAAAATAATAATTGAATTTCTACTATGTATCAAATATATTTAGCAATTTCCTAATAGGCTATAAGAAATATAGTAACTTGATAGCCAAAGAGTTATTCATTAGGAAATAGTATTGTTGGAAGGGGTTCATGAGAAAATATGTATAAATTTTCAATTTCAAGAAAATTTATCTTTTTCTTGAAATTGATAAAAATCATATATTTCTGGTAACCCATATACATTTTTAGAAAGCAATCTATCAATTTTATCAAGGTCATGTGGTCCCTTGAATTTAACTTAAGGAAATAAGTAGAGATTTATTAATCAGAAAGTGTTTATATGCAACATGTGTTATCAGCAGTAAAAGATTAAACCCAACCTAATTGTTATTACATGAAAGACTTTTAGTAAATTATGACATACAATTAAGATATAAATTGAAAAGAAATTAGCTAATTAAAGTCCTATATTGAGGTTATATCTGAAATCTAAGGTAACTGACAGAAAAGTGAGAATAAGTGGAAAAGGAAAAAAACAAAATGTGGACTAGTTAGGTAGAATTATGTGTAGCATTACTTTAAAATACCATTGTTAAAGAATTATTATGTAATGTGTATTACTGAATATTTTAAGGTAAAGCAAGGTTTGCTTTTCTCTTCCATCGCCATTTTAGAGACCCTGTTTGGTTGATCGCAGGGCCCCAATTTCTAGCAGGGAGTCAGTACTGTGCCATGTAATGGTCAGGATATCCTCCAGACTCATTTGCTTGACAAAAGCCTACTTCCAGCTCAGATACATTCAGGCAAAGATTTAGAAAATGTCTCAGATTTCTAGTCAGGTTGCCAGGATAGTTTGCCGAAGGGGAAATGGTCAAAGGCAGCATCCGCTCTAAATTAATAAAAATCCACACTGGGGCACCCTATCTCCCCTCTTGTCTTTGTGATATATGTTTACTGGAAATTCAGCCACAGGTTCATGGGTTCTAATGCAAACTCATTTTCAGGCAGTGTAAGTTTTCATACTAGTGGAAAGCTACAGAAAATAGCAAGCAAATGGAAGTTAACTCTCAAGAAAGAATATCAAATCATGAAAGCAAACAATTTACTTTGTTCTTAACTGTGACATGAATCTACTAAGTGGTATTTTATTCAATAATAATGTATTATATTTCAATAAAAAATTAGTATCAATTTTTAACTTTCATGTCAAATCATGCAAATTTCTATGTTAAGTCTCTATAGGAGGAGACCTTAATTGATTTTATGTTATTTAATTTGATTCTAAAATGCACACAAACACCTCTTTTGGTTACTTATCTGAAAAAAACTCACCATATATTTATTAATTCTGTATTCTTTTTCAAATTTATGAACTTCGTTGGACATGAAAAAGTAACATTCTCTCCTACCCCAGAAACAAGTTAGTTCTCTCCTTTACCCTATTTCTTCTTCTCCATAAATGTACAGAAGTCTTTCTCCATCTCTGGCAAGCTTTCATATGCAATTGTTTTTCAGTAACTTGCACATCATTGTATTTTGTCACCATAGCTTTCCAAAACTGAGGATCACATTAGTTTGAAAACAACGACAACACACAAAAATACTGCTCCATTAAACCTCTCATGCCGCAAACAGAAAAATTCCAGCAAGAATGTAATCAAATTAGTTCACCCTTCCGCTTAAGTAGAAAAGATTACAGAGCAAAGTAGCTGAAGTCATATCACAAGACTTTTCCTATTACAAATGAAATCCTTCTTTTCATCCTCTATCCTTGGAATTTTTCTCTCCCTCCAGGCAATCGCACAAGGAAAGATTCTTAATTCTTTTGACGTGTCACATACAAATGTGTATTCACATGAGACAATTAAAGACTTTTTTTTCACCAGCCTTCTAGACTTGGGCTGAATCTTAGGTTTAGGGGGAAATCACTATTCTTCTCCTTGTTCTAAAATATGGTTATTTATGCTACTCTTTCCTAGGTATACATTCTAGTTTTCCCTCAGTTTGTATAGGTGGGGGATAGGGTGGTATTTTAAAATATGCTCTAATAACTTAGATAGAAAAGGGTGATTTGTCTTTCAGCTCTCATTTTATTTCTCCCAAATGTTGTTGCTATAAAACTCTTGATTGCCTTCTTTCCAGCTTCTTGATCGGACGGGGATTGGTGAAATACGTTTTAACAAGGGACATTGATCTGAATACGCAGAGCATTTATTGAACGATTGTTGCCACCTTACTCTTGTAAAAAATTTTAAATGTCCCAGCTGCTAAGAAAGGAATATTTAAGTCTATACACAAATTCTATAACAATCTAACTGGATGCATTCAATCCAGTAATCAAGAAAACCATGAAATATCTCATTTAGGCAAAGCAGTTTTCTTCCTTGCCCAAAGGTCGCACTAGGAACCCTGCTCAACAATGTGTTGGCTTTATACATGCCTTTCCGATCTATGTCAATATTTTAAATCTTCCATCACTTCAGGCTAATTGGCAGTGATTCCTGCTTGTGTCAGATGTCACTGGAAGAAATAAAAGCATTTACCACCCTATTTCAAAGAAATGCATGACTATCCTAATTTTTACTTTCTTCCTTTATTCTTCTTTTTAAAAAATGTTTTCTTCCCCTGGTGTTTATCTCATTAACACAATGTTGAATTCTTTCCATCTGGCAAGCTGGAAAAATTGCCTAGAATTATAGAGATCAAGCCAAAAACTAACAGGATAAGTTATTTATTCGTTCTGGCCCTCTGATTCCTTTACCCCAGTGGAGGTTGTAGAGATAGTTATTCATTGCTTATTTGGAATCCTATTATTTACAGGGAAAGCAAATGCTGGTTTTTACTCATGAAAAATAACACAGATAGGGAACCTAGTAAACTAGTAATAATAATAACCTGGCATAATGCCTGAAACTGACTTTGATGGGTGGGGATTTCCATTAAAAGAAAACACAAGAAGTGGAAGTTTTATAGCTGGGCATCATTACTAATAGGTCAAACTATGGAAATATTCCTCCCAAAAGGGAAAGCTACAGTAAACTGGTGATAAGCTGGAAGCACAGCACCAATAACCGGGAACTATATAAAATATGTCAGGTTTAGAGTAGAAGAAAAAGGTAATGGCAGGGATGAAAAGAATGAAGAAAATTAATGATGTAATAAGCAGGAACAATATGACTAAGACATTTTTTCTAATCTTGATGTCCTTTACGGAAGTCCTAATGTGACAGGGCAGACTGAGAATGCCAGGATTTCTAAAGAGCATTTAAAATGATGATAAATAGTCCCTTTAATACTTGCAATCATCACTACTAAGGAGGCAAATTAAATGCATGCACATACAGTAATGAAATATACTTGTCTCTAAAGTACAAATACCATGTAGCATATTCTGTAATGTATATGAAAGGATTAAACAATTAGCCTCTCTGCATTGCTGCTGCTGGAAAGATATTTCAATGGTACTAAATAAGAAGTGTTATGGCATCGCTGTCATTGTTCTATAAGGAAAGTTGGTGGAAAAAAAATGTGAAATGGGTAAGAAATATATTACTAAATGCCTTTTACAGCATACCTTCCTGAGTTACCTGAACCTATTTGTCTTCGAACTATCTCTTTGCTCTTAATTGTAGAAAACTGATAGTACTGAAAATAATCATTTTGTCTGATTAGAGTACAATTATTTCTGTATAAATACCGAGCCGTTTTGTCTCTATTTGACATTCATTTCAGTGTTCATGATGGCATGTGTGTTTCTGTGTGTGTGTGTGTGTGTGTGTGTGTGTGTGTGTATTTGAATTTTCCTTGGAATCAGTAGTAATAGTTCACTGGTAATCTTACCCATGAATTAAATAAAATCTTTGGCACCTATTCATTTTAAATTTGTGTAAGGATTTACAATTTATACCTTGAGCATTTAATGAGAAAATCTGCTGTCAGATAATCTTTTTCTTCCACAGACAAAGTGTGATATGGTTATAGACCTAAGTTGAGGGAGCAGTGCAGCTGCTTAGGGAAAGTAAACAGGATCTGTTCTGGAAATAAGTAAACTGCCCATCAAAACTTCATAGTATATCCAATTGATGATGTCTTTGCTCAAGGCATACTTTGAGCAACTGATTAAGCAGACATTGAACTAAGGGCTCTGATATAAGGAAGTGATCTGCCCAGCCTGGGTGGATCTTTTTACAGGCAGAATCTTGCTATGCTGCCCAGGCTGGTTTCAAACTCCTGGCCTCCAGTGATCCTCCCACATCAGCCTCCCAAGTTCAGTTGTTAAGAATATGTGCTTTGGAGCCAACACAACATGATTTAAAAGGGAGTTCTATTTCAAACAAACCTGGGACTTTTGTCTAGTTCTTTATTGATTTGCAATTCAGCTTCCTAAGATATAAAAGTTGTACAATGAGTATCTGTGTTCAATTTCTATTGTGCAAATTATGTGATAATAATATACACGAATTGCTTAGCATGCACCTAGCATGTAGGTGCTTAGAAGTGTAACATATATATTGTCTCTCGATAAATATTTAGGTATACAAAGCATCCAAGATTTCAATATAATTGTCTTACTATGTATAGTTGACACATAATTACTTCTCAGCATATTATCTTCATTGTTTTCCATCTACAGAAAAATATGTAGCATACACATAAACTTTAAAATATCAAACAATAATAAAAAATGTTAGATATTCTGCAGACATTATTGCTAACACATATAATAATAACAGCTAACTTTAACTTTTTATCTTCTATGGGTTATGATATACTTTTTATATGTCTTATTCTAATGTTATCTGCGTAACAGCACAGAGGTAATTAAAATTACAGTCTCACTATAGAGATTTGGAAACTGAGACTTCCAAAGGTAAAGTAACAGCTTAAGATTATACACCTTCTATCTGGAGGCACAAAAGAGATCATAGGGAGAATATATGACACACAAGAATTGTCATTTGATACCTGTACAATGAATAGCCTAAACACAGGGCACACCCGTTTCTTAAGAATATTTTCACAAGTGAGCTATGACAAAAATAACTGGTGCTATGGAAGCATGGCTGAAAAATCTGCGCATTGTTAAAAATTATTCACAATTTATGAAACTTCATAGGCTTTAAACAAAGAGACTGAGAATTAGGATAAGGACTTTGATAGATTAAGTCACCACACAGGAGCAGATGACGATAGTCACCAAGTAAAGGATAGAAAAGAAAGCTGCTGAAAGGAAGATGGGAATCTGAATGCTATCTGATGGATACCATTTCTCTTAACCACACAGACTCAAAAGCGTTTGAGAAGGGGAGATTAAATTCACAGTGGATATCATGTACAATTTGCTTATAGTTTCCATTTGTCATTTGAATATGTTTGCTTATATTTAGAAAAGCAGTTTGTTTATCTCTACAATGCATAATTTATTTCAGAGTCAGTCATTACACCTAATTCTTTCTGTTAAAATTGTTGCTCACATCTTTGAATATAGATATGTGATTGTTCTGGAAGTAATTTTCAGACATTATACTGTGCCCAGAATGTAAAGACCAAATTGTAGGTCCAAGACACCTACGTAATAAATAAACAGAAGTACTTCTTGAAAAGGCAATTTGTTGTCATTTTTGTTAATCTATTCATTGGACATTTTTGTTAATCTTCCACTCATTCTGAAGGGCTCTAAACTACTGTCTCATAGAATAGCATTTAAAGAAAGCTTACTACTCTCCACTGAAAAGACATTTCCATCAGAGTGATAGGTACATTTGTCTGCAGATACATGAGCTTATCTCTTTAACAGTGGCATTTACTGCCTTGTAATCTGTCTCATCTCCTACGTGTGTCTTTGGGCTTACCTCAGTTCTTGGGCCCCCATAAAACAGAAGCAACAGGCATTTTTATAGCATCCTTTTGTAATGTCTGCCTCATTCTCCACAGTTAGGTGAGTTTCGCCTCTAACATATCCACACACTGGTTTCCTATCCTTTCCTTGGCTAACAACCAAAGCCAAGCTTCGGTTATTCAGGACTTGGTCCTACAGAACATTATTATCTTTCCAATTGAACGAATTTTTCCCCCTCTCTATTGTATTCTTTCTCACCTCAATGTAAACTAGACACAACTGAGCTTTTACTTGTTTTGTTCCTTGGACCTGAGCAGTTTTCTTGCCTGTGACTTAGTCCAGAATCCACATCACCCTCTCTACTCACTCCCATTCCTTAACAGGAGCAGTGCCCTCTTTGGCACTCCAGTCTGTTGGCCATGACCAAGGCTGCCTACTTACCTTCTAAGAGAATAATCCTCTTTCCTGGACTGGACCCAGAGCTCATACCTTCTGACCAATATTTTTCCATCTGTGTTATCCCTTAATATTAACTGACTCCAAATGTGTCCTGTGTTGCTGAATACACCAATTAAAACCATTTCCAGAATTAGTATTGACATATTTTCACTCTGTTCCACACTGGCCTGAATTAATGCCCTTCTGGAGCTGACTATAGCAGCCAATTCTCTGAACCCCTGTCCAGCCTTAGTATGTGTCAGATGATGCTACTACAATAATTACCTTCCAATTTATCTTTTATGTTAATGCATATGCACAAATTTCTAAGTCACCAAAAGATAGTTTTATCTGTATTCTTCCTTTTTGAAATATTTCTTTTCTGAAATTTGAACATGATAAAAAGTTTCTAAATTATTACTAGAAGTCATTTTAGAGCCTTCTGTCATGAAAGTGATACCAAGAATCCCCTTCATAGAAAAGTAGAGGAAAAGCTTAAAGACCGACAAATGGAGCTTTTGGTTTTTAGCTAATAAGCATAATTCTTGGCAAAACTGGTGAACTTGGATGATAAAAAATTACCTCATTTCAAAATGAAATTTGGATATGATTATCAAATGCTCAACTTGGCATTGATTTCATTTTGGAAAAACAAATATATCCATAAAAAAGTTTTCTTGAGATTTACAGAATATTTGTTTTTTATAACATGTAGTTAATGAGGTTTTAAACATACTATTATTAACTGGTAATGATCTTTAATTTTTACCAGTTATCTCTCCTGCAACAATCTATGCAATTTTGTGTATTTTCACCTTGCATTCAACTAAGCTACTCTCAATTTTTCAGGATTCTTTCTTTTATATACTCTGGAAGGGGTTTAGATGTGTTTGACTCCCCTGAAAGTACTAGGTCCTCACTCATGCTTGTGCCTCATTTATTTGCCCTCGGCACTTTGCACATGCCAACATTATTAAGGTCCCAGCAGGAAGCAGCACACTGATAATTGGAGAGGTTAGTAAAGCAACCATATACAATGGCGTGGCTATGATTTAAGGAAACTGAAAAGGTACTTTACAATGGCATAACGCTAGCTTTAGTGGGCCACCTTTCACCCTGAAGCCCAAAAAGACCATGGGCTGTCTCTAAATCTGTGAGCAGTATAGAGTAGACCACAGCACAGCCAGTCTGCAGTGACTCAGCAAGAAAGTGACTGCGAGAACAAATACGCTGACTGTAATTGCTGATGATCCTTTCATCTCCTGCTAGTGACTCCCATTGAGGCAGTCCATAAAGTTCAGCCTCCCAGGAGAAAGGGTGTGATGGAGAGGTTCATGTCTCTTGTGAATTCTCTGCCTCCCCAACCGTACTCTAAAATCCTCAAAAACAAAAAATAAATCATCCTCCATTTAAATATTCTAAGGTTTTGCTTAATGCCCAGTACACAGTAGACACTAAATACATGTTGAGTGATGAATATATAAAGAGAAAGTTACTTTTATTTTTCAAAGTAATAGAGCTATAATCCCAAATCAGTACAGCAGTTGTAAGAACATTACTATTCTTTTTCCTTTTAGGGTGTTCAGGTAAATATTATCTTCTGGGTGAGAAAATCTATAACATTTCCTAAATTTATGGGAGGGACTTTTTGAGTAAAATTACATTATTTCAAATAGTGCTTTATTGAAACAATTGACTGATTCAACATGCAAGATATTTGGTTGTTAAATTATATTCATATAATGTTGAAAAGAGACTTCTTTTTTAGGTTTATTAAGTCAAAGCTATTATCTTTGATGATGATCTTTCCACTCCTATTGCCTGAATACCAAAAAGCCCCTCGTATATATTACTTGAAAATTACCAACACAATTCCTGATTGGTAATATAAAGTACTATAATTGCAATTTAATGCTTCTCATTGATTGTTTGTGACTCTCTGTTTGCAATTATATATTCAATACATTCACATTTTCTATGAATTGGAAGAGAAAGAGACTCTTATTTAAAATGTATTTGGTTCAGGTGTACTATAAAGATTCTTTATATAATACGGAAAATTTCAGCTTAAATTTGACATTCAAATTTAAAACAAAAAAGAAAAGAAGGAAGAAATCTATTGCCCATCAGAAGTTTGATTTTCTAACTTAGAAAACAGACAAATAAACCAAAGCATAAAAATCAAAATCATGTGACTTCCTGACACTAGACACTGAACTTAGAAAACACTAAGTTAAAAGCCCCTTGTTGGAAACCTTCCATTTGCATACTTTTGGAGAATTACTTATCCTCTCCGATACCCAGATTTTTAATGGGTAAATTGGGATCTCTCTAGTTGTAGGAAATGACTAACAGTAAGAACTAAAAGAAATAGTAAAATGCTTCTTGCTGAGTAGAACCACAATGCAGTTTGATGATTTCTAATACAATGTAAAAGGAATTCGCTAGACTATGAGTTACTTTTACTTCCTTAAAGGTTTGCACCAGTACAAAGAGTGACTAGTTATGAATGAGCCCTGAGAATTGTGCCCCCAGTTTGTTTCAGGCAGCTGTTTCTCCAACCTGATCATTGCACTCAGGTACTGATTAGTACTCAAAGATTTGAGGAGGCAGATATTCAAAGCTCTTCTGTGTTGCTCTCTCCTGTCTGGTTTTCTTCCATGAAAATTTTAACTATCCCCACACACTCCCAACTCCTTTTGCTCAACTGTGTGAGACCATGAGGCCCCTCATGAGTTCCCTCTTTCTGAACTGCAACTCTCAAACTCTTTCTAGACAGGAATTAGGGTCAATAATTGGGCTTACTTTGTTTGTTTTCTCTATGTCAGATATCACTGTCCTGTGCTGCCTCATTTGCAATATCTGAAAACTTTTATGTATTTTGTCCCATTCTTTTGTTTGTTTCAAATAATTGTGCAAATCCAGTTCCCATTATTCCTTCTTGACTTAAAAAGGAAGACCTGTATACCAGATAATGGAATTTTATGTCACCTTGGATTCCTGAGTGACTTTGTGAATCATGGTCCTTCCTAGCCTTACCCTGCTAACTTGTTTGGATCTGTTCTCTGAGCAAAGACTGAAACTGCTTTGTTTTGTCAATGAAACAATGAGTTTAATGTATTAACCAGCATAAATTACTCTGTTTTTCTTAACAAGATTAGTATGAGAAAATGATATTAGTTGTAGGTGCATTGCTTCTCTCACACCGTGTAGATATTGGGAAAGTGAAGGGAAGGAACATGAGTTTCTTCTGCATTCTCCAAATGCAAATGCTCTCCAAGTGCTGTCAATTACTTTTTCCTATATTTTTAAAACATCACATTACTTTTTACATAACAAAGACCTTCACCAGATTTGGTAAAATATCCCCCACTGTTTTCTGTATTTTTATTATCATCCTTTCACTCCTAAAATATTTTAAAAACATGTAGTCAGCTCCCAGGAATATCTTCAGACTCAATACTACTGCAAACTTACATTTACGAAGGTTAACACTAAGTCTTGGGAGGATCGAGTGGATTCACAAGTGACTTAAGTGCTTTCCAATACAAAGGTTAATTCATTTTATTAAAAGACAGCAAAATCCAGAATCTTAGTAACACAGCATACATAATGCCCAGCTTACAATAAAACATACATGTAAGAATCAGAAATTGACCCATAATCTGGAGGAAAGAGTCAAGACAAACTTACCCACAGGTGATAAGGGTAATGAAACTCATGGACCAAGACATTAACTCAACTATATTAAATTCTTTCAAAGATTTAAAGAAAAAATTGACATAATGAGTGAGCATATGGAGAAATGAGGCAGGGTAAAGCAAATCATTTATAAATAATTACATATAAAGTGTATATATATATACAATCAAAAATAAGTGGTTAGAATAGTACCTAACATTTACTTAGGCACTTAGTACCAAAATATTTGTTAAGTAAAAATATCCAAATGGTTTTTCTGCCACTCATCAAAACAATCAAACCCAACACTTATACTCAATAAATGCTAATACTCATAAATTATATTTTATGCCTCAGTTTATTTCCCCTTGTTGTGTGGCAATCTGTATGATAAATTAATTTTATTTATTTTCAAAACCAAATTTAAGGGCTCTACCCTTAGTAAAGGACCCCACAGTTAATCTTGTAAAAAACAACATTCTAGGTCATCATATATTTTCTGGAATTTTTTTACTCAATTCATTTATTCAGCAAATGTTTATTGATTGCCTACTAAGTACTGAGCACAGTGTTGGAAAATAAAAATGCTGGCCGGGCGCGGTGGCTCAAGCCTGTAATCCCAGCACTTTGGGAGGCCGAGACGGGCGGATCACGAGGTCAGGAGATCGAGACCATCCTGGCTAACACGGTGAAACCCCGTCTCTACTAAAATATACAAAAAATTAGCCGGGCGAGATGGCGGGCGCCTGTAGTCCCAGCTACTCGGGAGGCTGAGGCGAGAGAATGGTGTAAACCCGGGAGGCGGAGCTTGCAGTGAGCTGAGATCCGGCCACTGCACTCCAGCCTGGGCGACAGAGCGAGACTCCGTCTCAAAAAAAAAAAAAAAAAAAAAAGAAAATAAAAATGCTCTCATGCAGCTTACATTTTATTGAGGGAGAGAAAAACAAATGTGTATATAAATTAATGCATTGATTTCAGAAATTCATAAAGACAATAAGAATAAAACAAAGTAATGCGAGTTTGACTGGCAAGGAGTGAGGAATAATTTAAACTGGGTCATCAGGGAAGTATTTGCTTAGGCAGAGATATTCTGGCTGACACCTAAATTCTATGAAAAACCAGAATGTGAAGACCTGGAGAAAACATTTCCAACAAAGGGATGAGGTTGATTCACGTTACAAAACAGGACAAACACCATTGGTGTTTGTCGTTCTTATCAGTCAGGTCTAGTCAGGAAAATAGGAAGCATACCAATTATTTTAACAAGTATAAATTAATTTTGAATTGTCTACTGGTGTGGTAGAAGACTATGCAGGAAAAAAGGAATTGCTGTATCAACACAGAGGAAGCTACTGCAGGAGGCAGTTTCTACTTTTAGGGCAGTGAGAACCAAAGAAGTAGTGTTCATACAAGTTCAAGGTCTAAAGGTTTGAGGGTCCCATATGGTTGTATTGGACTCTCTGAGGGGTATAATAAAGTTAGCTCTGGGAATATGAATAAACCCTGAAAACTAGAATCAACCTGCTACTGCCTGGGGAAGTGGTGTTGCTAGGGTGACACTGTTAAGAACTGCCAGAAAACATAAAAGATCTTCTCTGTCTCCCTCTTTAAGCTTTCCACTGTCTTTCTTGTACATCATATTGGCAAAACCTAACTGGTAGTCACATAGTAAGGCAGAAATATCTTAGCATAGTCTCAGTCCAAGGTGAGACGTGGTATGTTAGTAACGAGGACAGGGCTAAAGTAGAGTGACCACAAGGAAATAGGATGCTATGGTGAGCATCATACCCATACTGCTACTATGAAATACAGTCATCTCATGGTATCTATGGGGGGATTGGTTCCAGGCACCCTGTAGTTACCAAAATCTAGGAATACTCAAGCTTCTTATATAAAATGGCAAAATATTTTCATATAACTTACGCACACTCTCTCATATGTTTTAAATCATCTGTAGATTACTTGCAATACCTAACATAATGCCTACACATCACTTCATTTGCATGGATTCAGCATAGTATTTAATGCACACCAAATTCAAGCTTTGCTTTTCTTTTGGAACACTGTGAAACTTGTTTTTGAAATATTTTTATCTGTGGCTGGTGGAATTCAGGGAAGCACAATGCAGGGATGCAGAAGGCTACATGCAGATGCTATTGTGGGCAATTTGCAAAGAGTATAGATGCTATACTATAAAGATATGATAGGATGATAACCAAGAGTCTTAAGTATAATATGATATTTGATTTATATGTGGAGAAAATATTAGATTGCTACATGAGAAGTAGATTAGAAAGTATTAATATGGGAAGCAAGGGAATCTAGTTTAGAGGGAATTGCAATAATCCAGGTGACAAATAAACGTGACTTCAACCTGATTGTTTTCAGAGGAGATAGAGAGAAGTGAATAGATTGGGTTATAGTGCAGAAATTTCTGTGGAATTAGATTACAAAGATGAGGAAACAAAGATGAAGCGAGGATGATCCTCTTGGTTTTTAATTTGAGCAATTGTTGGAATGGAGGTGATATATGATGGAATGTAGAAGATTGGTAGGAGAGTTCTCTTTTGGATGTGTTAATTTTTAAGAGCCTATTTCACATTTAAGGAAAAATGTTGATTGACAGTTAAATATATTATTTTGGAGGTTGAAGAAGGTATCTAACTAGAGATAAAAAATATGGAATCTTGAGCATCCAGATGATATATAAAGTGCACCGGCATACAGGAAAAGATGAGAACAAGTTGAAGTACAAAGCCATTCGTGCCTCATAATTTGGGATGCTCACATGACCTATTAAAGGAGTAGATGAAAAAAGGTGATCAGTGAGATAAGAAAAGAATCAGGATTTTGTGCTGTCACAGAAGTTGGGAAGAGCGTGAGTGTTTAAAATGGATTGAGTGCTGAATTGAAGGAAATGTGCTGAGAGCTTTAAAAACATCAGGACAAAAAGAAAAAATGAGCACAAAGTATGGTAGGTTGGATCTTTCTGGTAACCTTGACAACAGTTTGGTTAAGTGATTGTAACAAAAGCCAGATTGGAGTTGTAGACAAGGGTTGATGGTGAGGCAGTAGAAACATCAATTACAAACTACTTTTTCAGGAAGATTTGCGGTGAAGGTTATTAAATACAAAAGATAGTAACTGGCAAGAAAAGCAAGCTTAAGGAAGATATTTACTTATTTTTTATTCCTGTAAATGAAGGAAATCGAGGTTGCTTACATACTCATTGGAACAAATTCTGTAAAGAGAGGAGGAAAAAAATGTTGCCAAAGCAAGGATGATTATTTGAGGAAAGTCTTTGAAAATTTCAAGTTGGAAGGGATCCAGAGAATAATTGGAGGTGTTGTCTTTTATTAGGATAAGTGATACTTTCTCCACTGCAATTGAGCAAAAGTCAGAAGGTATTAGAACAAAGTAGGTTGGTTTATAGTTTTGTTAGTAAATAGATAAGAAAATTATTTTTCCTTGATTGCCTTTAATTTATAAATTATATTAGGCAAATAATTACTGAGGTTGAGGAATAGCAAAAGGGCCCTGGAAGTCTGAGAAGGAAACATGGAAAATAATAATTTGAAAAAGTGGGGAGTAAATATAATATACAAGTGTAGTTAATTGTGAATAGTAGTATTGATGGGCAATAAGATGACCCTATTTGAAATAAATAGTATAAATGTAAAGGGGAATCGGCAAATAGAATTGGATGATTCTCCAGTTAGGTTCAGCTGCTTTGGTAAAAAAATAAAATCATGATTCCCTGTACAGAACTTCCATGAAGTTTTCGTGTCTCTCATTTTAATAAGTGAAACCATAAATTAAATAATTTTTCAAGCTAAAAACTTGAGAATCTGCTATTTGCTTAATCATCTCCCTATCTGAAGCCATCAGCAATTTTTGTGAGAATCTGCTATTTGCTTAATCATCTCCCTATCTCAGGCCATCAGCAATTTTTGTGGGCTTTAATAGAAAAATATATGACAAATCTGACCACACTTTTCCACCTGAACCTTTCATTTTCTTATCAAGCCAACAACTTCTCTCACCCAGTTTATTAAGAGAGTTCAATAAACTGATGTTCCTGCTTCAATTACTGTGCCCTGGAGCAAGCAGAGTAACTGTAGAGTTTACATGAATAAGAGAATATTATTTCTTAAGGGGCAAAATTTTACAAAAGCTTTCCATTACACTTAGAATAAAAATGGAACATCTATCTTGGATTTTAAGGCTGTGCACCATCTACACTCTGCCAGCTCCTCTAAATTCATCTTCTTCCAGTGCCTCTTGCTCATTCAATCACAGCTACACTGGCCTTTGTGAAGTTTTTCTAACTCTCTGAGTTTCGTCCAGATTCAAGACCTTTATGTTTGCTCTTCCATCTCCGGGGAAGCCACTGACTCTGAAATCTGTTGACTTGCTCACTTCATTCAAATATCTGTGCAGATGATACCTCCTCTAAGAGATCTCCGATCTTCTTATATAAAATACCTTTCCCCCATAAATCTCTATCCTTTGATCTACTTTAATTTTTTAATAGTGGTTACTATTTGAAATTCGCATAATTTATATACTTTCTTGTTAAAGATCAGTGTCTCCCCACGGAACATAACACTATAAGTCAGAGACATTTTTAATACTCTAATCTCAGTGGCCATAACACTTACCAGCACACAGGACACACTCAGGACAATTTTATACCTATATTTATTCAAGTAGATTTTCTTTTTCTTATCTGATACAGATTCTAGCTAGTAACATAGCTGGAGTAAAATCTAAGTTCTCTTCATTTCCTTTAATTATATTCCATAGAGAGATTATCACAATTTGTAATTATATATGCAATTATTCTGTGTGATGTTTGTGAAATTCACAGGGGTAAGGGACAGTCTGTTGTCCATTTTGTTCACTGATGTATTGTCCTCAGTTTATACAATTCCTGAAGTATAGTATATGCTTCATAAATATTTATTGAATACATAAATGAATAAACTCAATAATGTATATATGAGAAAATTGATATTTCTCAATTTATAGGGAAACAAGAAAACTGAATTAGAATGAGTTCCCTAACCCTCTCTACACAGGTGGCCCTGGCTCTCTAAAGCTAGCTGTGAAAATACTGCCCTCTCATGGACCACTTCAGACTAAATTAGAAAAGGCACACTGTATCTATTCCATTATTATGTAAATTGGATCCTAAAGGGAGCTATACTGAAAGGTAACTATTTAACCAAAAATTACCAATCCGGGCTTCTTAGACTTGTAGATGATTTCCCATTGCAATATACTAGGTGATAGTGCTGTACGTGACAGGACAATTTTAACTATTGTGTTTATCTTTCAGCCTGCATGATTTTTAAAATGCTTTCAGGATAAAAAATGAAGGGACCTCGACCATGGGGTTTCAATATTGAAGATGGTCAGAAAAACGTGAAAAATCCCTATGCACCTGGCTATCAGTACAACTCCCTGCTTGTTTGAAATATCTTTGTTTGTTTTTCACACCAACATCAATGTAACTGGGAAGAATCAAATAATCAATTTGTAAAGGTGACTTTTAAAATAACATGAATATATGTGAGCATGGGGAGTGGGGGGATGATGCAGGAAAACACAAGGCTTTGTGCATTGTGAGTATGGGAGGAGACCACCCCTCATATTGTCTTATGCCCAATTTCTGCCTCCAAAGAAAGAAGAAGTAAAAACTAAAAGGCAGAAATGAAATCCACAAGCAGACAGCCCAGCATCCCGCCCTGGGCCTGGTGAAAGACCCACGCCTGACCTAACCGGTTATGTTATCTTTAGGTTTCAGACATTGTTTGGAAAAGCATCGTGAAAATCCCTGTCCTGTTCTTTTTCGTTCTGATTATGGGTGCTTGCAGCCCCCAGTCACGACGTTTCGGGTGCGGCCTGCTTGCTCAATCGATCACGACCTTCTCACACGGACCCCCTTAGAGTTCCAAGCCTTTAAAAGGGACAGGAATTGCTCACTCAGGGAGCTCGGTTTTTGAGACATGAGTGTTGCCTACGCTCCTGGCGGAATAAAGCCCTTCCTTCTTTAACTCCGTGTCTGAGGGGTTTTGTCTGTGGCTGGTCCTGCTACATGAGTACTGCGCTCCTTATTCTGGGGGAAAAGTGGTATTTTACTTCTACTCCCTTATTGCTCAATCCAATAATGTGACTGGCAACAAAAGGGAAAGGTGAGAGAACTATGGTAGAGGAGCCCATTTAGTAATTTAATTATTTGCATTTGTATTGACAATTTTCCCTAAGTAACAAAGCACTTGCCTTACACAAATATTCCCTAGAAATAGGTCAGTTTGTCTTTGACATACTGGCATCTTCTCCTGTACTTCTTACTCCCCAACGAAGTGACCTCCCCTTCCTGCAATTAGTTCCCTGAAAACCCCTGCTCCCCTCTCTCTTCACTACAGATAAGATAATTACAAATATTCTGAGTATAAAGGAGTTCCTGAGTTTGCTGGACAAAAAAAAAATGCTTCTGAGAGTCGACTCCCTTTTCATTTCTAAGTAAGAATAAACAGCAGAAACTTTATAAAATCTAGATTTTTAAAATTTGTGGAACTCACTAAAAATGCCAACATAAGGATTCCTGAGTTTTAATGAGATTTTCTGACAACAGAGAACACAGTGTCTGGGGCTGGTGTCAGGAAACATAGTTTTAGCAAGCATTCCAGTTGACTATATACCCCTCAATGCTTTCCATTCTATTTATTAGTTATTTTACTATTATTGAACTTATAAACTGTGTCAAAAATAGACAAATTCAGCCAGGCGCAGTGGCTCACGCCTGTAATCTCAGCACTTTGGGAGGCCAAAGCGGGCGGATCACAAGGTCAAGAGATTGAGACCATCCTGGCCAACATGGTGAAACCCTGTCTCTACTAGAAGTACAAAAATTAGCTGGGCGTGGTGGCACGCACCTGTAGTCCCAGCTACTTGGGAGGCTGAGGCAGGAGAATTGCTTGAGCCCGGGAGGCGGAGGTTGCAGTGAGCTGAGATCATGCCACTGCACTCCAGCCTGGTGACACAGTAAGACTCCGTGTCAAAAAAAAAAAAAAAAGAAAGAAAAATTCAAGAAATACTTAAAAGGACCTGTTACTTTATATAATATCCCGATTTAGTACATGGCCATTCATTTTTGCCATATATGAGTTAACTAAAATTTAAACAAAATATTTTAGGTGAATATTAAACCTCACTCCCATTCTATGCTATTTCTTCCCTCTCCACAGCTAACCAATACCATAAAGTCTTTATATGTGTTATATTTGCATGTTTCTTTGTATTTTATTCAAGTCTAATATCATGCATGTAGTTTCAGAAGTCATGATCTACTTTGTAACTATCACCCACAAGGGGAAAGAGAACATTGCCAACACTTCCAGAGTCTTTCTCTTAAGTATTGCCCTCCTGTTGTCTCAAATAATGCCTTGGATATTTTATTCCCAAATCCTTCCCAGAAGGATCTTAAACTCTCACTTCTGTTTACTTGTTTCCCCAGTATATCTTATAATGATATAATAGAGTCACATATTATATATGTGTGTATATAATATATAATCTTATATGTGTGTATATAATATGTGTGTATATAATATACACATATAATATATATATATAATCTTATATATAACCTATATATAGATTTTATTTTTGAGTAGCTTTAGGCTTATAGAAAAAAATGAGAGAAAAGTATAGAGTTCCCATATATCCCTCCTAGCTCAGTTTCTCTTATTATTAACATTTTGAATTAGCCTGGTACATTTGTTACAATTATTAAGCCAATATTGATACATTATTAACTAAAATCTATGATTTACATTAGGGTTAACTCTTTATGTTATACATATTATGGGTTTTGACAAATGAATTCTGACATGTACATGTAATTACAGCATTGTACAAAACAGTTTCACTGCCCTAAAAATCCACCTGTGTTCCACCTATTCATCCCTCCCTCTCCACAAGTCCCTGGCAACCTCTGATCTTTTTTCCATCTGTAATAGTTTTGCCTTTTCCAGGATGTCATATAGTTGGAATGATACAATCAGTGCCCTTTACAGATAGGCTTCTTTCTCTTGGCAATATGTATTTAAGGCTCCTTGATGTCTTTTTTGGTTTGATAGTGCATGTATTTTTATTGTTGAATAATATTATATTATATAACAGAGTTTGTTTATCCATTCACCTATTGAAGGACATCTTGATTACTTCCTAGTTTTGGCAATTATAAATAAAGCTGCTATAAACATTTATGTGCAGGTGTTTCTGTGGTTGTAGAATTTCAAATCATTTGGGTAAATACAAAAGAATGTGATTGGTGGATTCGATGATAGGAGTATATTTAATTTTGTCGGATGCTGATGGATTGTCTTTTTAAGTGAGTGTGCCTTTGTCCAGTCTCACGAGCAATGAGTGACAGTCCCTGTTGCTCCCCATCCTTAACTTCAGGTGGTATTTTCGGTGTTTCACATTTTCACCATTTTAATAGATGTTTAGTAGTATCTCATTATTATTTTAACTTGCAATTCCCTCGTGATATTTAATGTTACATCTTTTCATGTTTATTTCTCACCTGTATATCTTATTTGGTGAGGTATCCAGACCTTCTGCCCAGGTTTTAACTTGAATTCCTTGTTTATTTTAAGAGTTCTTTCAAATTTTAGATACTAATCTTTTATCAGATAGGTTTTGCAAATAGTTTCTCCAATATGTGGCTTTTTAAAATTCTCTTCACAGTGTTTTCACAGAACAGAAATTTTTAATTTTAATGAATTCCAACATCTTTTTTTTTTCATAATTTTGCTTCAATGTGGTGTATAAGAAGTTATGGCCAAATACAAGTCACCTAGATTTTGTCCTATGTTGCATTTTAGATATTTTGTAGTTTCTATAGTTTGACATCACATATAGGTCTATAATCCATTTTGAGTTAATTTTTTCAGAAGCAAAGGGATTTGCCTAGATTCTTGTCTTTTAAAAATTTTTCTTCCTTCTCTCTCTCTCTCTTTTTTTTTTGTATGTGAATGTTCTGTTGTTCCAGCACCATTTGTGGAAAGAATATTCTTTCTCAGAAGAATTGCCTTTGTGCCTTTGTTAAAGATCTGTTCATTGCATTTGTGTGAGTCTATTTCTTGACTCTCCACTGTGTTCCTTTGATCTGTTTGTCTACCTTTTTACCAATACCACAGTACCTTGTTTCCTACAGTGTTTGATCAGGTAGTGTCAGTCAGCAGAATTTGTTCATCTCAGATATTGTGTTGACAATTCTGTGTGTTTGTTGTTGTTGTTGTTTGTTCATTTGTTTTGCCTTCCATATAAATTGTAGCTCACTTTGTCAAGATCCACAAAATAATAACTTTCTGGGATTTTGATTGGGATTGTATTGAATGTGTAGATCAAGTATGAAAGAACTAGCATCTTAATAATAGTAAGTTCCCCTGCCATGAACATTGGATTTTTCTTCATTTATTTAGATCTTTCTTATTTCTCTCATCAGGCTTCTTCTAATTTTAATAAACTGTTTTGGTTGTTCTCAGCAGGATCATTGGTCTATCACAAATATTTTCATCACAGCTGGAAACTGATTTTTTTTTTTTCCCTAGATGATACTTAAGGTCTCTAAAGCTTGAGATCCACTGTGATGCAGAAATAGATTTTGATTTAATATAAAGAAATACATTTCAAGCATGAAAATGAGTTTAAGTCAAGTGTAGAACATAAAATCAAAATCTCTGGAGTTACAGGGCATTGGCTCAAATTATTGATCTAATATTTGTAATAAATCTTGATTAGATTTATTTGATGCTTATGAGCATCCTTTCTTCAATGTGTGCTCTGCAGATATAAGCATTATCAATTCAATTGTTTGATGAGCATTAAATGACCTAGCGTATGCAAACTGCTAATGAATAATAAATAGTGCTTAATATAATATTTTGTTATATTTTATATTTTGTTATTGATTCTAGAAAAAGATATTTAAGTATAAATAAGCAAATAGGAAGGTTTTTTTCAGGTTTAAAAAAATTATTTTAATTACAGAGGTCCAAATGCAGGTTTGTTACATAGGTAAGTTTGTGTCATTGGGGTTTGTTGTACAGATTATTTCATCATCCAGGTATTAAGCCTAATATCCATTAGTTATTTTTCCTGATCCTCTCCCTTCTCTAACCCTCCATCCTCTGACACACCCCATTGTGTGTTGTTCCCCTCTGTGTGTCCATATGTTCTCATCATTTAGTCACTATTTATAAGTGAGAACATGTGACACTTGGTTTCCATTTCCTGTCTTAGTTTGCTAAGGATAATGGCCTCCAACTCCATCCATGTCCCTGAAAAGGACAGGACTTCATTCTTCTTTATGGCTGCAAAATATTCTAAGGTGTATATGTACCACATTTTGTTTATCCAGTCTATCATTGATGGGCATTTAGGTTGATTCCATGTCTTTGCTATTGTGAATAGTGCTGCATTGAACATATTGTGCATATGTCTTATAATATAAAGATTTCTATTCCTTTGGGTATATACCCAGTAATAAGATTGCTGGGTCAAATGCTATTTCTGTCTTTAGGTCTTTGAGGAATCTTCAAACTGGTTGAACTAACTCCCACTCCCACCAACAGTGTAGAAGCATTCCCTTTTCTCCACAGGCTGGCCAGCACTGGTTATTTTTTGACTTTTTAATAGTAGCTTTTCTGACTGGTGTGAGATGGTATGTCATTATGGCTTTAATTTGCATTTCTCTAATGATCAGCGATGTTGAGTTTTTTTTCATATGATTATTGGTCACATATATATTGTCTTTTGAAAAGTATCTGTTCATGTCCTTTGCCCACTTTTTAATGATTTTTTTTTTCCCTTGTAAATTTGTTTATGTGCCTTATAGATACTGGATATTAGACCTTTGTCTAATAATTAGGCCTTCTTTATATTGAGTAGCATATTGAGTAGCAATTGGCCAGTCTTATGATCTCTATTTTAACATTAATGATGGTCAGTTGTGTCCGAACCACAAAAGTGAGGGAGCGTAATGAAGCCTGTTCAACCTCCCATCGAACCAGGGCCAGAAACTCAGTTTTTAAGGTTTCTCTGGGGTTCCTTGGCCAATAGGTGTTTGCCTGTTCAGTCAGTTGGGGGTTTTAGGGTTTTATTTTTAATTCTCAGTCCTTTACAAATTTCTACTGATTTTGATCCAAATACTACCAAAATTTAGAATTGTAACTTAAAGAAAATCTAATGTCATTTGATTAATAAAGTAGTTATTCAAAGGAACATGCCCAAACATTTCAAAAATCAATGTACTTATATGGGGAAAAGAGAAAGCACATGTTCATATCTGTCATGCTTAGAATTTCATTTGTTTGTTTTATTCAATATCATTTGCAGTGCCGGAAAGTATAGTTTATTTATTTTAATTCTGTGTGATATGTAAATTCAAATATACATTTGTGCATTTTAATAAGCAATGGTTATATTTCTAGTTTAACTAGTAGATTGTCTCAGCTTGTTTGAACATGATTAATGAATTATGTGTGCACCAAAACCTATTCAACATGTGTATATACTAATATAAAAATAATATTTTTAGCATGATTCTGTTTGTCAAAATTTGCATTTATATTGTCACTATGAAAACAAAGATTAAATATTTTGTATTTAAAGCTGAAATTTTTAACAGAATTTACAGGAGCATTCATAGCAATGTCTCATGTTCCAGCTTCAATAAAGTAAACTTCAAAAAAATTAATTTGGAGCAAAATATTGAAAGATAAAACAATTGAACCATTATCAGAATTAAATAATATTCTATTTGAAGCTTTTCTGTAATTGATAAAACCAGCATAATTTATTTGTTTAAGAAAGAAGAAAAAATAACTTACAACAGTTATTTGATCTAAATGTAAAGTCATACTTCAGAGTATTATACATCAACACATTTTAATAACTACAAAGATTAAAATATTGTTTTCTGAGACAGTCTTCTTTAGGTAACTAAGAATATTTAGAGATATATGCCCATATTAGTCCATTTTCATACTGCTAGGAAGAAATACTCAAGTCTGGATAATTTATAAAGCAAAGAGTTTTAATGGACTCACAGTTCCACATGGCTGGGGAGGCCAAGGAAGAGCAAAAGCATGTCTTACATGGCAGCAGGCAAGCAAGCATTTGCATAGGAACTGCCCTTTATGAAACCATCAGTTCTCGTGAGACTTATTCACTATCATGAGAACAGTATGGGCAAAACCCACTCCCGTGATTCAATTACCTCTCACTGTGTCCCTTCAACAACACGTAGGGAATATGGGAGTTCCAACTGAAGGTGAGAGTTGGGTGGGGATGCAGCCAAACCATATCAATGCCCATTTGTCTTTGGCAGACTTACTTCCTCTCCTTCTCTTGTTCTGTGACTGGTGTCTCCATTAGCCCCATAGAAGATAATGAATATAAACAAATATTTTGTGCATAGTACAAATATATCATTATTTACTTCATTGAAATAAAATCCAGTACTTACCTTTTAACTATAAGATAAACTTTCATTATCTAGCTGATTCTTCAGGGTTTATTACAAAAGAAAAAATTTTTGTAGAACCAAAATGTGAATGTAAAGGCTGTATAATTATATTATATAGTTATAGATTTACATAAGACATGCCAAACCCCACCACAGCAGGAACGTTATCTACCCATTATGTGTCTTATAACTGGCCCACTCTGTCTCTCTTTCCTGGGATATATTTTTCATGTTTCCCACTAACTCTTGAATAATGGCCTGGTGATTTCATTTATTGCAGACCATTAATGGGATAAGCCTTGGTACAATTGAATAGCAAACAAGCATCTGACAGAAAAGCAGTATTAAATAGCCCTTCCTCTGCCACCCATTATGGGAATGAACTAGGTATACCTAACTGTATTTTTCTGAGCTTCTTTTGCTGTATCAGTAGATGTCTTGCATACTTCCCTAAACATGAAGGTGTTAGTAGGGTAAAGGTTATTTTGATTTAACCACGTTAAGGTGAAAAGTATTTTCATTGCATATGTATTTATCAATTGCTTCTCAATTTACTTAAATTCAATGATTGATAAAAAGTAAAAAAGAAACCAAGAGCAAATGTTAAAACAGATGAAATTCTCACTCTCAGTGAGAACACATGGACACAGGGAGGGGAACATCACACACCTCGGCTTGTTGGTGGGATGGGAAGCTAGGGGAGGGATAGCATCAGGAGAAATACCTGATGGAGATGACTGGTTGATGGGTCCAGCAAAGCACCATAACATGACACGTGCATACTTATGTAACAAACCTGCACATTCTGCACATGTATCCCAGAACTTAAAGTATAATAAAAAATAAATTAATTAATTTTTAGAAAAATAATGACTTAGGGTTAGAAAAAAATTTAAACCGGGAAGTTGACTTGGAGGGAGGGTTTACGGAAAGCCTCATTAAGGAGGTAACAAACAAACAAACAAACAAAAGATGAAATTTATAACAACACAAACCACAAGGGACACAGAGTCACCCACCACTACACCATCATATTCTTATTTAAGAAGTAGCTCTAGCTCACATTACTCCCTGTGAATCATAAATGACTTCTTCTGCTTCATGTGATCGCTTTCTAGTCTCGGTGCTAACAATTCTTGGGCACAAGTCCTCTGCTTTTTGTATTGGCATCAATTCTCTTGCAGCAGCTTCTGCTACTGTCATTTCCTCTCAGTCGTTTCCAGGCTGATACTGCTATAAGCAGTATTCTCTAGTGGCCAGGGTTAAATCAGGCGTATATACCTTCCTCCAAATTATGTTAAACTTTATTGTTAGACTGCAGGTTGGGTAGATTATCTCAGTTTAGCAGTGTTTCATTTTTGCACATTTACTCAACTTATTTATTTTATTTTATTTTTTGGAGACCAAGTCTCATTTGTCACCCAGGCTGGAGCGCAGTGGCGCGATCTCAGCTCACTGCAACCTCCAGCTCCTGGGTTCAAGCAATTCTCCTGCCTCAGCTACCCTGACACGAATTCCCTGGTGACATAAATCAGATGATAATTTAAGTGACTCCACCTCCCTATTTTAATCCTGAATCCCTACAAATTTGCTTTGGAATAGATGTCTTCTTTTATGTAAATATGTCTGGGGATTAAGAGCTGGTTGATATTTTCTGACTTCTCAATCACCCAACACATTTTACCTGGACCCTCCCACAAAAGAAGTTGACGACTTACAAAAATTAAATCTTAAGGAGAAGACAAACATACCTTAACATGATTGATTTACACAGGTTATAAGGCTTAGATTCTTGACCTGGAAGTATTTGCACATAAACCATGGCAGTTCAATCTAAAAATGTAATTTTTGTTTCTGTTTCAATGAGAAAATAAGGAGTGAGTCAAAGAAAGTTCCAACAGTATTGAGATACATTTTGATATATGAATCTAAGTTACTTAAGCCAATAAAGTCCACACTAACAAGTGTGGTTTGTGGTAGTAGGAGGACACAGCTTTTTAAATAGGGGAGTAGAATATATACTTAGTTCTAGAGAGTAATAATTCCTGTAGCAGTTTTGTAAATGAGTAGAAAAAGGAATAAGTCAGGCGGAAGTAATCTCACTAGAAAGTGATTAAAACATTCTAAAAGATAGGCCTATGTTATAAATATAGATTTCCAGGTGTCTGAAGATTCTCATTCAGGGGACTGGCTATGTGTGTTTTTAACATGTGGAATGCTAATTTGTTTACTCCTCCTGCTTTTAGGAAGTTAGTCAGATGGTCAGAAAACTACATAAACATCCCGGAAGTATTGTAAATGAGAGGACCAAGATCTCCATCACATCTATGGACTAAAAAAATGAGTCAGGACCTAGTGTCAGGGAAAGATAGCAAGGTAATTTGGGGATAGAAAGAAGTGCTACCTGTAGGCTGACTCTTTGGACAAATCAGGTAGTCGAGGAGGTCTTGTTCTGAATCAATAAATAACAAAAGTTTCAATGACATTATTTAGGGAAAAGTCCCAAGAAAGTAAACAATAAAAGATAATATTTTTTGACCTGGGACACCATAAGCTAGTGTCACAGAAATGTGAGGAATTTATTCTCTCTTGCATTGTAAAGAACCAATATGATGAGAAGAGGCCCAAGGGCAAGACAGTAATCTTTAGGGGGAATAAAAGAAGGAAATACCCAGATAAATTTTTGGATTATTGTAAGAAAGGTGAAGGTAACAGTCATGGAGAAGAGGCTTTTCTGATAAAAAGTGAGACGAGAGTGTGCACCGTTTGATTGTAATATTTAACAGACATATGACCTTGTTTTTCTACAGAAGGCAAATTAATGTTGATAATGCAGCAATAATGATAATATCAATAAGAGTTTAAGTATATAAAGTGAGTAATGTGTGCCAGAAGCACTTCTAAGTGTTTAATAAGCACTATCTGATTCAATTTTTGTTGACAATTTTGTGAATAAATACTCAATCTTAATTTTACTAAGAAATAAATTGATGCAAGACAATCTACCTACATTAATCAAGTTTTTGGTTAGGTGATCAGAGGTAGGTAATTCAGTTAATAAAAAACAAAAAGACAAAACAAAACAAAACAAAAACCAAAATGAATGTAACACTTTTAAAAGACTAAACCAGAGGCCAGGAGCGGTGGCTCACGCCTGTAATCCCAAGCACTTTAGTAGGCTGAAGCGGGTGGATCATGAGGTCAGGAGATTGAGATCATCCTGGCTAACACAGTGAAACCCCGTTTCTACTAAAAATACAAAAATACAAAAATTAGCTGGGTGTGGTGGCGGGCGCCTGTAGTCCCAGCTACTCGGGAGGCTGAGGCAGGAGAATGGCGTAAACCCGGAAGCACGGCTTGCAGTGAGCCGAGATCCTGCCACTGCACTCCAGCCTGGGTGACAGACAGAGTGAGACTCCATCTCAAAAATAATAATACTAAAAATAAACAAATAAAAAATAAAAGACTAAACCGGAGCAAAAGAAGGAGATACATTGAAAGAGTTCGAGCTATGTTTTTTAAAAATTATTATTAAGTACATCTAACTCATAGTATAACCCATTATGCTGTACCACTGTCTCCTGTTGCTGATGATCTGTGTTTTATCTTCAAACCTAGTCAAAAATATAAAGCAATGATTAGGTCAGTGGAGACAATGAGTTCTCCAGGGGAAATCAGAGCAATCTTTAAATGAGTGTATCTTAATTCCTAAACACACAGGGCTTCAGCAGTGTTTTTCTGTTTGTTTAGAAGCTTAATTCCACTATTAGCAGAGAACTACATTTTATGGTATCAGGCCTTTGGATTTTATTGAGTTTTGGTTTATGATCCCGTGTATCGACAATTTTGGAAATGTTGCTTGTGTGCTTGAAACAACTGTCTCCACTGCCCTTGCCAATGTTATGTATATGTCAGTTAGATCAACTTTAATTGTGTTTATCAAATCATCTCAAGCTTAACATTTTATGTCTGTTTGTAAAATACTGAGAGAGGTACATGAAAAATTTCTCAAACTATCTTGCTTTTGTGTGGCTTTCCTTTCAGTTCTGTAAACCTTTGTTTTATCTAAGTTGAGGTTATTCTACTATTTAAAATTTAGAATTGTTAGATACTTTTGGTGAGTTCAAACATTGAAAAATAGAAACTTTTTCCATTACTTCTTGTTTCTTAAAGTCTCCTTTACCTTTAATTAGCTACAAGGACTTTCTTTTTGCAATTGTTTATGTGATATAACTCTTCTCCATTCTTTCTTATATCCATTTATTTAAGATATTCTTCATATAAACACTATATTGTTGCTACTGTAGCTAGTTTTCACTTTTGCTTTTAATGCGAGTATTTAGTCAGTTTATCTGTCATACTAAGACTAATTTGTTTGTAATTAAATCTTCCATATTACCATTCACTTTCAATTCATTCCATGTGTTCTGTGTTTCTATTTATCTCCCTCCTTAGCTCTGGTTCAGTCTTTTAAAATTTTTTTTTTTACCCTCCACCATTGCTTTGTTAATTATGTGTAATTATTAGTATAGCATAGACCCTAAAAACTGCAAAACACATCCTTGCCTTAGGGCTTTAGAACCCATTTAGTATAATTTTTGCTCTCCCTCACCTCTTGCATGATTAATATTGTTTATTAATACTCACTTGAGAGCAACCTTCAATTCAAAACAACTTTTCATTGAAGATAATGGTTATCTTACAGTAAAGTGGAGCATTATGATCCTATAATAAAGTATTGACGTACACAAGCCAGCGGGTCTAATAGTGAGAAGAGGGACCTGATTATTTTCTTTATCAATCAGAGTATTAGAACATGTGCATAAGATGTATTTATCTGGGGCCAACTACATGTCGGAAGTTTACTGGCCTTTGAAGTTTCAATAGAGAGCAAGAGAAACATATTTGCTTCCTTCCAGGACAAAGAGACACAAGTTAAGTAGATGCATATATAACCCAGTTCAAATGTTTTATCAATTTTTTGAAAAAAATAAGCAAAGGGATGTGATGAGCATAATTATGGGCAGTGTGGATGAAACTAATTTAGGGTTATCTCAGAAAGCATCTCGGATTAGACCTGTACCTCGGGACAAAACACAACTAACTGTGCAAATAGGCCAAGTCTGGTCCGTGCAAGAGGAGAGCAGTTCCTCTTTTTCCCATTCAATGCTGGATGAAGATAATCATGTCAAACTTGGATGTCACAGGGGGAAGATGGAGGAATTCAGCATTGAAGACCTCGAATAAACAGTTAAAGGAGAGTTTCACTTCAAGTCAGTAACACACATTTTGGAGTTTACCAGAGAAATAAATAAAATGTTCTTATATTTGAGCTATTATATATTTTCAAGTTCACTCATTAAAGCTGTTTGCACCACCTTAGCTAAAATTAATAAAGAAGAATCTTAATTTTATTTAAAGTATAGTGCAAATCTATTACAAACTTCAAGGAATAGCATGATACGATTATATTTATGATGTATTATTACTCTGAACACAAAGTGGAAAATGGATAAAGGGGGAAGCGAGATGAAAACAAAAGAATGGTTACAAGGTTGAAATAGTGGTCCTGGCTAGAAATTATGATGTTTCAGACTAAAGATGAGGCAATAAATACAGAGAAAAGTGATATATTTTTTATCACTAGTAGTAGTACTTGCTATTAAAACTTGTTTTCCTTAAATTAAATAGCTGTGCTTCTAAGGCTACTGTAACTGTGTAGGTTAAGATGAGCAATTGCTTTTGTGTAATAGATATTTCCCTCTTTAACATATACTGAAAAAAGAAGCACATTAATTTAACAGTTAATGTGAGTATTTCACACTAATGGGAGAGATGATGGTTTCACATGCACATTTAAAATTTGAGACCATGAACAAACATGTACAATGTAAGATTTTGTGCACACACTATCTCAGATGTGTGTTTTGTTAGCAGATATAGTCGTTTGCTGATTATTAAAACATTAATAGCATACAAACAAAACCATAAAGGCTCAGCATTTTAACTAGAACTTGGCATTACTGGGTTTTAAATTTTATTTTAATTTTAGCCATTGTAACAGATGTGTAGTACATCTCATTGTTGTGGGGTTTTTTTATTATTATACTTTAAGTTTTAGGGTACATGTGCACAACGTGCAGGTTTGTTATATATGTATACATGTTGGTGTGCTGCACCCATTAACTTGTCATTTACACTAGGTATATCTCCTAATGCTATCCCTCCCCCATCCCCCAACCCCAAAACAGCCCCCAGTGTGTGATGTTCCCCTTCCTGTGTCTAAGTGTTCTCATTGTTCAATTGCCACCTATGAGTGAGAACATGCGGTGTTCGGTTTTCTGTTCTTGTGATAGTTAGCTGAGAATGATGGTTTCCAGCTGCATCTGTGTCCCTACAAAGGACATGAACTCATCCTTTTTTATGGCTGCATAGTACTCCATGGTGTATATGTGCCGCATTTTCTTAATCCAGTCTATCATTGATGGACATTTGGGCTGGTTCCAAGTCTTTGCTATTGTGAATACTGTTGTGGTTTTAAGTTGTGCTTCTCTAATGACTAAAGAAGTTGATCATTTCTTCATGAGTTTATTTCCCATCTGTATATCTTCTTTGGTGAATTGCCTGTTCAAATTATTTACCCATTTTTTAATTGAATTGTTTCTTTTCTTGATATTGAGTTCTGAATCTTCTGGTTACAACACCTTTGTCAGTTACGTGATTTGCAGATAGACTAGGCTCTCTGTATCCATGGGTGATTGGTTCCAGAACTCTCTGCAGATAACAAAATCTGCAAATGCGCAAGACTCCTATATAAAATGGTATAGTATTTGTCTATAACTTATGTATACTTTGTTGTATACTTTAAATCATCTCCAGATTACGTAAAATACCTAATACGATGTTAATGCTATGTAAATATTTGCTATATTGTCTTGTTTAGGGAAAACTTACAAGAAAAAAATGGCTGTACATTTTCAGTACAGGTGCAACCATCCTTTATTTCTCCCAATATTTTTATTATGAAATTTGCTGAATCCACAGATGAGGAACCCATGGATATGGAAGGCTGGCTGTATTTTTCTCTCTGTATAACTAGTTTGTTTCTTCATCCTTGTATCAGTGTATTTCAAAGAGCAAATATTTGTAATATGGATGAAAATTAAACTTGTCAATGCTATTTAAAACCAAAATGATACACTGGTACACAATTAGTAGAATAGAAAATAAACAAAACCAAAAAACTTACAATACCAACTGTCAGCAATGGTATAGACCAACAGGAATTTTCATACATTACTTGTGGAAATGCAAAATGGTATAGACACCCTGAAAAACAGTTAAGTAGTCTCTTAGGAAGATAAAACCCATGGGTATAGCTCAGAGATCCTACTCTGTGGAATTATCTTAGAGAAATAAAAGCTTTTCTATGCACACACCTACTCACGTGTACACACACAAAAAAAACTTGGCCATGAATATTTACAACAGCTTTATTTGTAATTGCTGAAAACAAGAAACTCTCTAAATATGCTCACAGGAAAATGCATAAAGAGTTGTAAGAGCAATAAAACAGAACAAACTATTGATACATACAATAACATTGATTGATTACTTTCAAAAACATTATGCTAAATGACAGAGGCCAATCTCAGAAAGTTGCATATTGTATGATTCCATTGATATGACTTTTTTGAAAAGATAAAGCTGAGAACAGATCAGTGATTGTCAGGAATTATTAATGGTGGAAAGTTTAACTGTAAAGAACAGAATGAAGGAATTTTCAGGGGTTTACATCAAACTCTTCTGTATTCTGACTGTGATAGTGGTTACGTGAATCTATACATGTGTTAAAACTCATTGAACTCTACATAGAAAAATCTGTTTTACTGTATGTAAATATAAAAATGATAACGAAAAAGTACTTTACAAGAAAAATAAGAAACAAAAAACTCTGAACAATTTTCCCCAAGGCATGAAAAGGAGTCCATAATATGAAATTCAATTTGTATAGATGCTAGTATGTAAATGAACCAATAATCAAATACTACTCTCTATATCCTTGTTCTTTTGAAAATCAAATTCTCCACAATATTGCATTTAACACTTTGAGAATCACATTTTATTAATTGATGTTATAGAACTTAAAAAAAGAGGATATGGGAAATAACTTAGAAAATTAGTTTCAAAAAATATACTAAAATATAGACATATACAGTAGTATACTGTAACTATAATGAAATATTTCTTGTAACTTTATGGGAAAAAATTTAATGTCCCAACCTAGTTCATGAATTCCTCAAACATGTATTCAACTTGATGGAAATTTTACTATATATTATACTGTAATCCATGAGAGTGAGAAGTAACAATTCTTTGCCATCTTGCTGTAACTGGGTGGGGATTTTAAGATGACACTAAAGCTTATGTCTCTGAGAGAGTATTGTATGGGAGTGTGTACGCAGAAGTTGCGTGCTGATGCAGCAGAGACCTCAGGTTCCCATGGCACACAGACAATTTAATTTTCCTGCTTGACATGCCATAAAACATAAAAAATGCCTATGTATAGACACATCCATATTGCAAATTATTACTTACTGATTACTCTCTGCCAGTAGACTATGTTCCACCAAAAGAGTGTAGTTTTATTCATTTCATTATCCTCAACATTCTCAGGTTACTGATATATTGTATGCTTTCAATACAAATATATTTCACTAAATGGATGACTGGATGGTGGATAAATGAATAAATGGAATAATTAAATAATTAATGAGTTAAAAGAGCAGTGGCTTTTCCCCATTTCTCTCTTCCTGTTTAGAATGCCAGTGGGCCACAATCCATTATAGTTACATTATAGAATATGCATATTAGTCCAGATATACATTTGTCTATTTTCTAGGACTCATACATTTTATTCTTAAATATATTTATTAGGTCTATATACGTCATCTTCTGGAACATATCAACAATATCTATAATAAAAAATTCACCTTACTAAAGCTACTTAGAGCCCATTTTCTATTTTTTTTCTTTTCACTTTAAAATCTATTTTCTTTTGTAATAAGTAATTTCCTCCCAGGTACAGGTGACTCACTTTATTTGAACCAAAGTGATTTCGATGTTCAATCTGGATTTTGCTGATGTGCCTAGTTTCAAATATTGAGCTATTCACTTTTTGGCAGAGGAGACTCGCTCGGTGCCAAGTAATTTAGAAAGCTAGGAGGAGCTCCAGTTGGAAGTCAGGCAGAGAGCAGAATCAGGTGCCAAGTTTTCTTTTTCTATCAAATGAGAGTGCTGGCAAATGGAAGTGAATTTTACAGACATTTACTACTAGGAACAAATGCCATAAAAGGATCCAAATCAAAAGCTTCTTCTAGATGGTGGGCATAGCAGTCACTTTTATAATTCTAGTCCTTAGCATGGTGCCTAGCTCAGAGGACACATCCAACTAGGATGTGTTGTTCAACTCAGATGATATGTACCTCAGCAGAATATCTTATTTCTTTTGCCTCCACATATTAATTCCCTTTTCAGATAGTCTACTACTCAGCTGACTGCTATATACCCCCAACCACTGCCATTTTCTCTAGAATTTGCTGTGTCTCTTTAAACTTTTCCTCTCAGTGTTTCTGACTTAATTGTTAGCAATTGAGTTCTACAAGAGTTGCACAAAATTGGAAAATAACTAATTCCCAATACATATTCATCAATGTGATTTTATTTAAAAGCAAATGAATGGCATCAGATCATCATGCTTTCCAGAATCACAGAATTAAATTACAAGCCCTGATTTAAATTTTGAAAACAAACAGGACCAAAAGAAGAATAGCGATTTTTTACCCCATATTTTATCAATTATTTTGCAGTTACAGAGATGTTTTTTGAATTGTAATAGAAAGGTTACAGGTAAATTGCCTCTTATTTAAAAGAATCGTATTTTTTAAACAATGATGAAATTCAATCAGAACATACATGGAAAACATTATCTTCGATAAATATTAATGTAGTCCATAACTGTATGATAGGAGAGGGCTACCTAAGCACCCCTTTTGAACAAAAGTGTTCTGAGGGAGAACGTGGCATATCACAAATTGAGCCCACAACAATAATGTGGAATGCTCAAAAACAACAATCTTGTTTAAAAATTCTCAGCACCTTGAATTATGAGTACTACATTTAGTGGTAGCTCTGACTTGGACTTTGGGGTTACTTGGGCTCGAGTTCAGAACCGTGCCAGAAAATGCATGGAACCTTTTTAAAGCAGACTTAGATAATAAGCCAACCTAGTATAGTGGAAATAGCACCTAAGAGCCTATTTAAATGCCCAGTATCTTGCCAAGTTCTGCAGGACACAGCTTTCCAAAGAAAGCATAAAGACACAGCATTTAGTTATCAATGGCTCTGGAGCATGCCATGTTCTTACCTGAGGCAGTGCTGTTATGCATTCTGGGTTAACTACAGGGAATCCCAAGCACCCTCCTTTCAGAATATGCAGGCCCTTACAATGTCTTGAAGGTCCACCTTTAAATTTGCTTTTGCCTTGGGATTTCTCACTCAGATCGTGTGCTGTCTTCTTTCCATGTTCCATGCATAAGACTTCATGGACATATTGCCTATGGTAGATTTTGAATGATGTTTTAGGTCCTTTTTTTTTAGGTTTTCTATAGTTCCTGTGAAATGTGGTATCAAGAAGAGAGAATGGACTTTATATAGGGAATCTACACTGCTTCTAATGGACAAGTCAGTTAACTTCTATACTTCTCAATAATCCTTTAAGTATGATTTGGGGGATACTTAAATAAAATCATACAAAACCATTTATAATAGTGTGGGCAGTGGTTGAGAGGCTGTGCTCTAGTCAGACTGCAGGCATGTGGATCTTGTTTGTGCCAGGTACGAGCTGTCCATTCTAAAGAAGGTTATGGAACTCTTTTGGGTCTCAGTTTTCACATCCATAAAATGGAAGCTATGGTAATATATACAGCCCTTGGAATGACTTAAATGAGTATTGCATTTAAAAGTAAAAAGCTCATTTACCACAATGCCTAGTGCTTAATATGTGTTCAAAATGTTATAAGTATTCTTAAGACTTTTTTTTTTCCCTGTGTATGATCTTGTTTTGCTAACTGATTTTTCAACTTCTCACTGGTAGAGGGTTATAAAATAATGTCAAGCACCGTATGTGATGTAAAGGCAGAAACACAGAATTTAGTTAGGGGAAAAATGATGGGGGTCCTCTGACTCTTCTTCTAATTGTTCTGCCTCTAGCATTACCATTATCAGTATAATTAGCTTAATAATACGTTATAACATAGGGTTTTTAGATTACATTCACACATAGCTACTCAATCAAATGTTTTTGTTGGAGGTTTTCCAGGACCTCTGTTTACCCAGTGTTCAAATCAGGATTTTCAAGAGGTGAAGGGCTCTTGGAGCAGATCTTTTCATACAGGAAATCAGTTAATTAGTGGCAATTCTGGCTCCCTTTTGAGTAAAAAAGAATGAAGCTTCGAGTGTGATTCCATCTTCACTGAGTTTGCAGAGCTTGTGTCCACACAACTGCTATTTTACTTTAACTGAATGCAACTGCATTTATCAAAGAGAAGACAGTGCAACCTGTCAAGGTGGGCTGACTGCCTGCTCTTTGGGGTGATAAAAGCTAGAGTTCCTGGATTTTGTCAGTTGTCAAAGAAACGTTGTTGCAGATCACTGCTTTATTGATCCTAGTCCCAGCCCTATTGTTTCTCTTTTAAAAAAAATGTAATTGGCTTTAGATTTATCATACAGGCATAGCTTCAATCTCAGAATACTATGCAAGTAAATACCACAGTAGCTAACACTCGATAACATTTAGTTGACTAAACAATATAATAATTCTCCTAATTTACGGAGTCTGTTCATCTTGACACTAACATAGGTCTAAGACATTGTACTTCCCTTCTTCTACTATGTAAAACATAAGCACTGCTGTACTAAAATTCTTCAGCTACTGATTTGCCCAAATATTTTGGCATTGCCCAGTTGCTTAGTGTAGTTAATTAAAAAAAATACCCTAGGCTGTATTCCTTAGGTAATCAGTTCCTATGTGCCAGATACCCTGTTGCATTATTTCCAAGGATTAATAGAGCCTCTGAGATTAGAATGACGGCTTTAAAATATCATCTGAATGTGGATGACAATTATAACAATACCAAACTCATGGGGTTATTATAATGAATAAATAAAGTATAGATACAAAGCGCTAAGAGTGGTGAGCATAGAGAAAAGTAGTGGTGAGCATATAGATATATCTTAAATATTATTGTTATCATTACCATTATTATACTGTATTATATTATATTGCAATAATCTCTACTATCCCATTATAATACTTTCATATAAAATACTCTATATTATAAGAATATATACATATGTATACATGCACACACATATATGTATTACATAATATTATACTATAAGAGTAATTGTTTTCATTTCAGAGATGAAACAGTTGAGGTTAGGAAAGTTAAGAAACTTTTCAGTGTCACAAGGGATGTGTGTTATGGAGCTAATTAATTAACCTTGATAGCAATTAACCTTGATAATGCTTTACTACTTGAACCATGAACGCATACTCTGTTTTTCCAGAGGAGATTCTTTCTTTAATAGGCATATATCACAATTTGAAGAAACAGGTAACAAAAATCATTTCCAGTTTAAAAAAGGCAAAAAATATTTTAAAAGAAATAAAGTGAGAAGGAGAATCTGGTAATACTACAGTTAAAAACACAAAGGCCCAAGTGGCTGGTAGTTAAATTAATACAAGTGTGTAAAACAGGTTAGGTGTAAGGACGATGGGCTTATGGTCAAGTAGAGAGCATGAATCTTGGTGATGTTGATCCTTATCATGTAGAGATGTGAGTACACCACCACAAATTTCTCACAAAGCACCTACCATCCACGTATGTATTTGAAAACACCCTGATTTTTAAAATAGAAAATTATTTCAAGATGTATAAAGCTCTGTGGAGTCTGAGTAAAGCATTTATACAGATTGAATTTGACCATTGGGCCACCAATATACAATCCTCATAAATATTTTCTGGAACTACAGGCTCCTGAGTGATGCATTTCTGGTAAATAGCTCAATATTCTTAAGAATTGAACACCATTGAATGATATCTGCCCATCATTAAGTTCCCCAAACATCCGGAGCTTCACCTACTGAAGAAATTCCACTTGGAGACTCAGCCTCCCCCAGATAGTGAATACCTGGCAGTCAAGCTGGGAAATGAAAAGGGAGTTCTAGCCTCACCCAGCTGGGAACTCTTACCTACTCTTACTTTTCCAAGTCAAAACAGGATGCTCTGGAGTAGGGTTCTGGGCAGTAACACGGCACACATTTCCCCATCGTCTCAACCTGTAAAATATTGCGTCAATTTCTCATATTCTGTTTTGTCATTATTTCTTGATTTACTTGGACTGGAATGCTGCAATAAACATCTCTCTATTTGATTGCAATCCTGATAAAAATTTAAATCATTCCCTGGCCTTTTGTCTACTGTCTCTAGTTATTTAGAATCTCACTTAATCCTAAATAGAACTCCCTAGGAAAGCAGACATTATCCCCCAACTCATGAACATTGACCCTGCCTGTAGAATTCTACAGTAGAAGCACAACCACCTGATTGCCCATCTTAGTGTTGAAGGTCGAAAACAGACATGGCTTGACACACTTACTTAGAGTATGCTTAATATGTTACTCCTATTCATATCACACTTTTTGCTTTTATTGTTCTATATGTGTAGTCTTAAGCTATTTACTGAAATGTATAGATTATTTATACACAGGGCCCATACACCTATTAAACTGTGTCATATAAAACAAATCACAGAATTACGCTAGGAAAGCTCTCTGCTTCTATTTTATTATTTATAATTATTATCCTGATTTTTCTAACCAAGAAGTCAAAATACAGATATTTCCGGTGGCATTTGGAATATTGGAAAGCTTTTCTATTTCCAATGGCAATTGCTTCTAGCATTATTAGGACCTTTGTTCTGTTCACTAATTTTATCCTTGAGCCTCCACCTTAGATTCTAATTTATACTCCTTTCCTTGAGGTTATAATTCTTGCATGTATTGCAACCAACACCAAGCGATTTATAGCATTGTTAAAAGAAAAAAACTGAAATCACATTAATTGAACCTTGAAATGAAAATTAACAAATTGGATAACCTACAGTGTATAGTTTTAGGGTTAGATCTTACCATATATACCATATCCTCTAATTAATCTAATACAATGAGTTTAAAATGCCTCTAAATACATCTTACAAAATGTGAAGTTTTGACAGCATATACAAAAACTTTTTTCCATTTCCTAAAAGAAAATGAAATGATCCTAGGCCAAGATGGAAAACATTCTAATCAGGGCATAAAACATCAATTTTCTTACCAGGACAATCAGCAACATAGCCAGAATGATGAATTGATTTCATTTTATTTTTATATGTCATCACTTAAACCAAATACCTTCAAAAGCGAGGAACAAAATAATGAGATAACATTTATTCCATGCTTTGAAGTGAAATTTCCAACTCTCGTGTGTCCCAGCGGATTGATCTGTGATTTCTTTAAGAACGCAACAAGATAGATAAAGTTTATCCTGTCCTATTTTTTCCCATTTCACTTTGGCTTTTACTTTTCATTCTCAATCACAGAATTTATTGTAAGGAAAGTGAGGTGATGCAAGGAAGGGAAGATGGTGATGCCAGGGGGAGAGTGATTGCAGATGTTTTAGTTACAACTAGGGACTGAAAACTAAGGATTCAAGCACTATACTTAATTCATGGAAGGCTGACAGTAGCATTGGGTGAAAACCAATGCTTTGTGAATGTCTGGTTAGATCTCTGTGGAAAACTAGCAAAGTTATTTTCTAGTTTTTTAAAGACTGTCAGATCAAAAGGGTAATGTAAATGCTTCTATCTCTTTTTAATGTCCATGTTCGGAATACAATGGCACTCTACTATGCTTGAAAGTGTGATTAAAAAACACTCCTTGTAATACCCTAGCGAGGTCAACTGAGTTACTGATAGCCCATTGGAAGGAATTTTGCATTACTCCATAGAGTACTCATACAAGACAATTTTTTGCAGTCCATCAGTAGGAAGTGTGAAGGTCTCTTTCTAACTGTTGAATTGGTAACTGAATGACAATTTTCAAAATCACCACCCCCTACACAAACCAACACTACATCCAGCTCTTTAAGAATGAGAAGAAAGATTTCCAACTCTTAGAAACTCAGAAATCACATTAAAATACAATTGTTATGTGTCACCTGCTAGCTATTACTTATTGTAATAAATTGAAACCATCTTTTAAAGAATATAGCAAACAGGCCGGGCGCGGTGGCTCAAGCCTGTAATCCCAGCACTTTGGGAGGCCGAGACCGGCGGATCACGAGGTCAGGAGATCGAGACCATCCTGGCTAACACGGTGAAACCCCGTCTCTACTAAAAACACAAAAACTAGCCGGGCGAGGTGGCGGGCGCCTGTAGTCCCAGCTACTCGGGAGGCTGAGGCAGGAGAATGGCGTAAACCCGGGAGGTGGAGCTTGCAGTGAGCTGAGATCTGGCCACTGCACTCCAGTCCGGGCGACAGAGTGAGACTCCGCCTCAAAAAAAAAAAAAAAAGAATATAGCAAACCATCTTTTATCAACACCTTTTATCTTGTGATTCAATATGAGTGATGGGTCCTTTTAACACTTATGTTCCTTATAAATATTGTTTTCACCTTAGGTTTAAACCTGATATTGCATAATGCTTTTCCTTGAAGTCAAGTAGCTTGAAATTGTACATGTATTGTCAGCACAGTCAGGGAAAGGTAAAAATGGAGTACTGACTATTTTTACGTCTCAGAAACACCACCTAGGAATCATAATTATTTTTCCCTTAAGACTTCTTCAAATATTATTCAAAATCAAGTCACGTAGTTACGTTTGCCATTTAGTCCATGTACCTTTAAAAAATATTATTGTGTAATACGGAACTGGAGCCTTGCTGTAGAATTCTTTCTCTTAATGAATGCTTCAGCACTAACTATTGAAAAGCAATTTATTTTTATGAAACTCTAAGGATCAGATCTCAGAAGCCATTATTTATATGATGAACCTATGACTTTCCAAATTGCCTTGAAGTGCTATACAGAAACGCTTTTCTTTTGCCTTTTGTAGTTTTTTTATTACTGTATCACATGTTGCTATTCATTGTGAAAAACCTCAAAGCAAAATAGGTGGGTGCTATTAAATATTTCTGTATACATCCATGGCTTGCTTTAAAAATTACATTGGAATACTTTACATTAAATTACGAGTGAATGAATTCAGTAACATAAAGGCATTTCAACTGTAAAAATACTTCAAAATTTATTTTCTCATATTCGAAATAAACTTTAATTTATTTAATCCATTTAAAACGTTGCAAATTTTAAAAAGAAACGGAACCTATATCCTTTTCTTTGAAGCTGTGTTTAATGAAACTCTCTTGAATCAATGTTGCTATCTGTGTTTATTTGACACAAACATAGGGAAAGATTGATTGATTTTAAGCTACATTATTTTGTAGAAGGACTTTACTTTCCTAAAAGAGTTCCAAATATATTCCGAACACATCTCTCAGAAAAATTTTAAACCACGCTTAACTCTCAGAAAGATTTCAGAAGTTGGCATTTATCACCATTTACAGGATAAAATTCACAGGGAACAAATTAGAATACCCTTCTCAGGATATATACAAAATGTAATTGGCATGCCTCTCATTTCTAGTAATTAGCTGTCTTAAAGGAGTACAAGGTAGATTTACATGTTGTGGAAACAAAGGTCAGATTGCCTAAGCCAATTATACGGAAAGTCTACCTGACACATGGTTTTCCAGTAAGAAAACACATCTGAAATTGGATCCATGCTGAAATATCAAAGACATGTTGATAATGTATATGCACAATGCCATATCACTGTGAAAAATCCAGAGAGATGCACAAAGAAATTCATACAATTTTGTGTTAGAATCATAACCTAATCTTCATGTTTATCATGTGAACTTCATTTTTAAAATAAAACTTTTATATTTGCTTTCAAGCTTGACATAGCAATTAATTATTTTGGAATAATAGACTTTTATAATATTATTGATATATACAGTTGACCCTTGAACAACACAACACATTGAGTTAAGTGGTACAAATTTACTTAAATGTGGATTTATTTCAATAAATATATTGGAAAAGTTTTTGGAGATTTGTGAGAATTTGCAAAAAATCTCACAGATCAATCACATGGGTTATAAATTTGAAAAATTAAGAAGTAAACTATGACATGAATGCATAAAATACATGTAGATAGTTTATTTTGCCATTTACTACTATAAAGTATCTACAAATCTATGATAAAATGTTAAAATGTATTAAAACATACACAAACACCAACCATACATTATACCATTTACAGTTGACAGCAATGTAAAGCAATGTAAAGGTGCAGTATTAAAGCATAACTGTATAAAATTCACTGTAATGTATATTCTACTACTGTAATAACTTTGTAGCAACCTCCTGTTGCCACTATGGTGAGCTGAAGTGTTGTAGGTGTTCAATTAAAATGCTGTGTGATATTAATCATCTCTGCGTGAGCAATTTGTCTCTCCAGTAAATTGCATATTGCAGCAAAAAGTGATTTCTCCTGATTCTCACATACTTTTCATCATGCTAAGTGCAATACCATTAACCTTGACTATCACTGTGGAACCCATGCAAAGTGCCACTAGTGATTCTGGAAGTGCTCCCAAGAAGCAGAGAAAAGTCATGACTTCAAGAAAAAGCTGAATTGCTTCATATGTACATTAAATTGGGGTATATAGCTGCAGTTGTCCAGAATTTCAAAATAAAAGGATCCCACAGAAGGACCATTGTAAAGAAAAAAAAGTAGAAAAAAGATAAAGAAATTCATAAAGCCATTTCTGCAGCTACCCAATAGGGACAAAAATCTTGCATTGTTTTATGAAATACTTTTTTAAAAATCTTGTATTAAAAATGCAGCTTTTATGTGACTGCAGAATAGCTATAAGAAAGGCATACTTACAGACTCTAGTATAACCTGAGTCAAGAAGCAAAGTCATCATATGACAACTTAAAGCAAAAAGGAAGCAAAAGATATAAAGCTGGAGAATTCAATGCCTGCAAAGGATGGTTTGATAACTTTAGTAAGAGGTTTGGTCTTAAAAATGTCAAGATAACAGGAGAAGCAGCTTCTGCTGACCAAGAAGCAGCAACGAGTTTCCAGATACCATTAACAAAATCATTGAGAAGAAAGAATATCTGCATGAATAGGTTTTTCATGCAGATGAAAGTGCCCTATTCTGGGAGAAAAAAGTCACAAATGACATTTACTAGTTAGAAAGAGAAACGAGTATTAGAGTTTAAGGCAGAAAAAGATAGTCTGATTCTACTGCTTGTGCAAATGCAGTCGGGTTTATGATCTGGACTATCCCTATCTATGCCTATCTATGTAGTTACTAACCCTTGAGTCTTGAAAGGAAGAAATAAACACAAGCTGCTAGTCTTCTGGTTGTATAACACGAAAGCCTAGACAATGAAAATCCATTTTCTAGATTGGTTCCATTGATGCTTTGTACCTGAAGTCAGGACGTAACTGGCCAGCAATGAACTGTTTCTTAAAGCTCCTTTGACGCTGTACAATGCCCTAGCCACCCAGAAACCCATGAGTTCAACATCATGAGTGCTGAGTTGTCTACTTGTCCCCAAACACAACAGCTCTATATCAGTCTCTAGCTCAGGATCATAAGGACTTTTAATGGTCATTACACATGGTATTTTATGAAAAGGATTGTCAGTGCTAGGGAAGATAATCTCAATAGCAAGAACATTATAAAATTATGGAAAGATTACAACACTGAAGATGTCATCATTGTTACAGAAAAAGCATCAAGCCCCAAACAACAAATCCTGCTGAAGAGAACTTTGTCCAGATGTTGTGCATGACTTTACAGGATTTATAACAGAGTCAATCAAAAAATCATGAAAAAGATTATGGATTTGGCCAAAAAAAAGGGAAGTAAAAGGTTTCAAGATATGGTTCTTGGAAAAATTCTAGAATAGACATCACACCGGAGGAATTAACACAATACAACTTGATGGACCTGAGTGCTTCTGAACTGGTGCCAGATGATGAGGAAGAAGATGTAGAAAAAGCAGTGCCAGAAAACAAATTGACATTAGACAATCTAGTGTCTCATGATGTAAGAGAAGATGATCAAGTGTCTAACAATGATCAGAGCTGACAGGCTGTAATTGTTTTAGAGTGCTTTTGACTTCTCTCATGACATCAACTATTCTATGACATGGGCACTGAAACTAAAGCAAATGATGGAAGAAGGGTTTGTACCATATAGAAATATTTTTACAGAAATAAAAAAGCAAAAGTCAGACAGAAATCATGATGCATTTCTGTAAATTTACCCTAAATGTGCCTGCCTATTCTTGTCTCCTCCTTCCACTTCTTCCACCTCTTCCATCTCTGCCACTCCTGAGACAGAAAGAATAATCCCTCCTCTTCCTCCACCTCCTTAGCCTACTTGACCTGAAGATGATGACAATAAAAACCTGTATGTTGATCAAATTCCACTTCATAAATAGTACACATGTTTTATCTTCCTTATGATATTCTTAATAACATTTTATCTTATGTAGCTTACTTTATAGTAAAAATTCAGTATATAATATATATATATAATATGTGTTAATCAATTATTTATCTTATTCAGAAAATTTCCAGTCAGCAACTCGTATTTCCAAAGCATGATACAAGATAGATAATAAGATTATATTCACCTGTTAAAAACACATAGAATATTAGTGTGATTGTTTATAAAATTAAAACCTTCCTTAAATATCATTTATTTTAAAGATAAATGAATTAAACTAAAGTGATTATCCAAAGTTAAATAGCATATGTTTCTGAACTCAATTCCAGCCCAGCTCTTCTCTCCTCATCTAAGTTCCCATAGCCAACCCCATGACATACTGAAAAGTTTCTGCATTTTAACCAGAGTAGATCGCATTCATGTTTAAAATCAGACGATATTGTTATGTGATTCATTTAAAAGGTAAGCTTGCTTAAAATTATTCAGTGGCTCTAGCTTCACATGCACAAAAGATGTTCTATATGTTCATGAGTAATGGGAGTGATTTTAAGTAGTTACATTAAAGCTCCATAACAACGTAATTATATTAGTGAAATCTAATAAATAAGAAAAGGAAAACTTGCTTCCACAAAACTACACCTGTGGGTAACAATTCATTTGTGTCCAGAATAATTAATAAATTACATTAATTGTTTTAAAAAATAAGAATAAGCCCAATGGTGCATATCAAATACATTGTATAAATACGAGCAATATTAGCATCCATTTAAAAATTAAAATTATTGTTTTTATTTCATGAGGTATTTTTTTGACAATTCAAACAGTATCATATGCTATTCCCTTTCTCTCTTTTCTTTCAGAAACCTACATTTTGCTTTTCGCCATGGCAAATCATCCTAATTACTATTCCTTTACATTTCAGAAGTAATCTTTTAATTTTGGTGGCAAAAGTGTCTTTTCTTTCTTTCTTGTATTTCATGCATATTTTCTTACTACCCACATGCATTTGTTCTAGTTTGAAATCATTTCACTTTATGATCATTTTGAGTATTGAGGTTACAAAGAAAAGGTTGTCATGACCAGATACGTTATTCTCACCTGCAAAATTCAGCCTAGAAGCATCTAGGGCCCCGTTGCTGAGTTATTGGGAAAAGTCATAATCTTATAGCTTTATAATGATCCAGATTTGTAAAATATGTGAATCACATTAGCATTTTAATAATTATATTTTTAAACTGCTATTTCCTTTGTGACTTTCTAGGATGTCTAGAGAGGTGAAGCAAACCTACTTAGAATCTCTATTATCTATGCCTTGATAATGTTTCAAGGACCTTTATATACATCAAGACATTAGAATTCATATTAATTTGTCCAGATGTTTTACAAATATTGTTTCACTCAAAACATATATAAGTATGTTATTAAGGAAGAGAAAACCTCTCAAGGGATTAAATTATACAGTCTCTTCAGCAATTATTTGTCTGTAAATAAAATCATTTCTGTTGCTAAAGCTGCTCAAATGCAGTTAACTTTCCTTTTCTTTCTATCTCTCGATCCTAGTAAAAGGCAAAAAACCTTCTGTTTCTTCCCTTTCCAGCATCATGGCTTTCTCTCCTTACCTCTACTTTTTGCTCTGCCTTTTAAAATACTTTTAAATTTAGAGCCAAATTTTCACTTTCTACATACTTTCTAGCATAGAAGAGAACCTTATTCACTTTGCAGACCTCATCTTCTACTCAAGCATCTTGCTTTCAACTAATTATGTAAATATTTGATAACTTCTCTGTTCCTCGTAGGGTATAACAGTTGAGAATCAGGTATGATGTTATCTGTGCCCTTAACTTCCTTCTCAATCTAGCATGATACATGACAGATGTCATCTAATAAAAACATTTGATAGTCATATCCTTCTTTTGAAAATGTCTTGTTTACATTATAGTTTTCAAATTATTTTATTATTCCAAACCCTGTCTACCTTTCACTTCCACTCAAGCTCTTTAATATTTTCTTTTCTAACTTCCAGAACTTAATCCTCACTAACTTTTAATTTTTTTTCTTTCCATAGGTTATTTAGGAACAGGCGGTGTTTGGTTATATGAGTAAGTTCTTTAGTGATGATTTGTGAGATTTTGGTGCATTCATCACCTGAGCAGTACACACTGCACACAATTTGTAGTCTTTTATACTTCACCCCCATCCCATCCTTTCCTCCTGAGTCCCCAAAGCCCATTGTGTCATTCTTATGCCTTTGCATCCTCATAACTTAGCTCCCACTTACGAGTGAGAACATACAATGTTTGGTTTTCCATTCCTGAGTTCCTTCACTTAGAATATTCATCTCCACTCTCATCCAGGTTACTGCAAATGCTGTTAATTCATTCCTTTTTATGTCTGAGTAATATTCCATATATATATATTTGAAAAAATATATATGGAAATATATACACATATATATATATATCACAGTGTCTTTATCCACTCATTGATTGATGGGCATTTGGGTTGGTTCCACTTTTTGCAATTGTGAATTGTGCTGCTATAAACATGTGTGTGGAAGTATATTTTTCAAATAATGACTTATTTTCCTCTGGGTAGATACCCAGTAGTAAGACTGCTGAATCAAATGGCAGTTCTACTTTTAGTTATTTAGGGAATCTCCACACTGTTTTCCGTAGTGGTTGTACTAGTTTACATTCCCACCAGCAGTGTAGAAGTGTTCTCTGTTCACCGCATCCACACCAACATCTATTATTTTTTAATTTTTTGATTATGGCCATACTTGCAGGAGTAAGGCAGTATCACATTGTGGTTTTGGTTTACATTTCTCTGATCATTAGTGATGTTCAGCATTTTTTTATATGTTCGTTGGCCATTTGTATATCTTTTTTTGAGAATTGTCTATGTCCTTAACCCACTTTTTGATGGCATTATTTTTTTTTCTTTCTAATTTGTTTGAGTTTGTTGTAGATTGTGGATATTAATTCTGGGTATTAGTCTTTTGTCAGATGTATAGATTGCAAAGATTTTCTCCCACTCTGTGGGCCGTATGTTTACTCTGCTGACTGTTCTTTTGCCGTGCAAAAGCTTTTTAGTAATTCAGTCGCAGCTATTTATGTTTGTTTTTGTTGTATTTGGTTTTGGGTTCTTGGTCATGAAACCCTTGCTTAAGCCAATGTCTAGAAGGGGTTTTCCAATGTTAACTCCAGAATTTTATAGTTTCAGGTCTTAGATCTAAGTCCTTGATCCACCTTGGGTTGACTTTTGTATAAGGTGAGAGACAAAGATTCAGTTTCATTCTCCTACATATGGCTTTCCAATCATCACAGCATTTGTTGAATAGGGTGTTCTTTCCCCACTTTATGGTTTTGTTTGCCTTGTTGAAGATCAGTTGGCTATGAGTATTTGGGTTTATTTCTTGGTTCTTCTATTCTGTTCCATTGGTCTCTGTGCCTATTTTTATAACAGTACGATGCTGTTTTGGTGAATGTGGCCTGATAATATAGTTTGAAATCAGGTAATGTGATGCCTTCAGATTTGTTATTTTTGCTTAGTCTTGCTTTGGCTATGTGGGATAATTTTTGGTTTTATGTAAATTTTAGGATTGTTTTTTCTAGTTCTGTGAAGAATAATGGTGGTATTCTGATGGAGATTGTGTTGAATTTGTAGATTGCTTTTGGCAGTATGGCCATTTTCACAATATCAGTTCTATTTATCCATGAGTATGGGATGTGTTTCCATTTGTTTGTGTTGTCTGTGATTTATTTCAGCATTGTTTCATAGTTTTCTTTGTAGAGTTCTTTCACTTTCTTGGTCAGGTATATTCGTAACTATTTTGTTTTATATATGTTTTGCAACTATTGTAAAAGGGGCAGGGCCGGGCGCGGTGGCTCAAGCCTGTAATCCCAGCACTTTGGGAGGCCGAGACGGGCGGATCACGAGGTCAGGAGATCGAGACCATCCTGGCTAATACGGTGAAACCCCGTCTCTACTAAAAAAAATACAAAAAACTAGCCGGGCGAGATGGCGGGCGCCTGTAGTCCCAGCTACTCGGGAGGCTGAGGCAGGAGAATGGCGTAAACCCGGGAGGCGGAGCTTGCAGTGAGCTGAGATCCGGCCACTGCACTCCAGTCCGGGCAACAGAGCGAGACTCCGCCTCAAAAAAAAAAAAAAAAAAAAAAAAAAAAAAAAAGGGGCAGAGTTTGTGATTTCATTTGCAGTTTGGTCTCTGTTGGTGTATAGAAGAGCTACTGATTTATGTACATTAATTTTGTATCCAGAAACTTTACTGAATTTTTTAATCAGTTCTAGGAGCTTTCTGGAGGAGTCTTTAGGGTTTCCTGGGTCAACAGTCATATCATCAGCAAACAGCAGCAGTTTGACTTCCTGTTTACCAATTTGGATGCCTTTTATTCCTTTTTCTTGTCCGATTTCTCTGGCTAGGACGTCCCGTACTATATTGAAAAGAACTGGTGAGATCAGGCATCCTTGTTTTTTCCAGTTCTCAAAAGAAATGCTTTCAACTTTTCTCCATTCAGTATTATGTTGGCTGTGAGTTTGTCATAAGTGGCTTTTATTATGTTGAGATATGTCCCTTGTATGCCGATTTTGCTGAGAGTTTTAATCAAAGGTATGCTGGATTTTGTCAAATGTTTATTCTGCATTTATTGAGATGATCATGTGATTTTTGTTTTTAATTCTGTTTGTGTGCTTTATCACATTTATTGACTTGCATATGTTAAACCATTCCTCCATCCCTGGTATGAATCCAACTTGATCATGGTGGATTATCTTTTTGATATGTTGTTGAATTCGGTTTGCTAGTATTTTGTTAAGGATTTTTGCATCTATGTTCATCAGCATTATTTGTCTGTAGTTTTCCTTTTTGGTTATGTCCTTTTCTGGCTTTGGTATTAGGGTGATACTGGCTTCACAGAATGATTTAGGGAGGTTTCCCTCTTTCTCTGTCTTGTGGAATAGTGTCAATAGGATTGGTAACAATTCTTTGAATGTCTGGTATAATTCTGCTGGGAATTCATCTGGTTCTGGATCTTTTTTTGTTGGCAATTGTTTTTATTACCATTTCAATCTCGCTCCTTGTTGTTGGCCTGTTCAGGGCATCTAATTCTTCCTCATTTAAGCCAAGGGTTGTATCTTTCCAAGAATTTATCCATCTCCTCTTGGTTTTGTAGTTTATGTGCATAAAGGTGTTCATAGTAGCCTTGAATGATCTTTTGTATTTCTGTGGTGTTGGTTGCAATATCTCCTGTTTTGTTTCTAATTGAGCTTATTTGAATTTTCCTTCTTCTTTTGTTGGTTACTCTTGCTAATGGTCTATCAATCTTATTTATCTTTTCAAAGAATCAGTTTTTTGTTTCATTTATCTTTTGTATTTTTTTTTGTTTCAATTTCATGTAGTTCTGCTCTGATCTTGATTATTTCCTTTCCGCTGCTGGGTTTGGGTTTGGGTTTGTTTTTTTCTTGTTTCTCTAGTTCCTTGAGGTGTGACCTTGGATTGTATGTTTGTGCTCCTTCAGACTTGTTGATGTAGGCATTTAGGGCTTTGAATTTTCCTTTTAGCACTGCCTTTGCTGTGTCCCAGTGATTTTGATAGGCTGTGTACTATTGTCGCTCAGTTTGAGACATTTTTTAGTTTTCATCTTGATCTAATTGTTGACTCAGTGATCATTCAGGAGCAGATTATTGAATTACCACATATTTGCATGATTTTGAAGGTTTCTTTTAGAGTTGATTTCCAGTTTTATTCAACTATGGTCTGAGAGAGTGCTTGATATAATTTCAGTTTTCTTAAATTTATTGAGGCTCGTTTTGTGGCCTATCATACGGTCTGTCTTGGAGAAAGCACCATGCACTGATGAACAGAATGTATATTCTGCAGTTGTTGAGTACAACAACTCAGTAAATATCTGTTAAGTCCATTTGTTCCAGGGTATAGTTTAAGTCTATTGTTTCTTTGTTGACTTTCTGCATTGATGAACTATCTAGTGCTGTCAGTGGATCATTGAAATCCCCCACTATTATTGTGTTCCTGTCTCATTTCTTAGGTCTATCAGTAATTGTTTTATAAATTTGGGAGCTCCAGTGTTAGGTGAATATATATTTAGAATTGTGATATTTTCTTTTTGGACAAGGCTTTTTATCATTATATAATGTCCCTCTTTGTCTTTTTTAACTGCTGTTGCTTTAAAGTTTGTTCTGTCAGATGTTAGAAGAGCTACTCCTGCTCACATTGGTATCCATTTGCATGGAATGCCTTTTCTCAGCCCTTCACCTTAAGTTTATGTGAGTCTTTATGTGTTAGATGAGTCTCTTGAAGGCAGCTGAGGGTTGATGAATTCTTATCTATTCTGCAATTCTGTATCTTTTAAGTGAAGCATTTAGGCCATTTGCATTCAAAGTTAGTACTGAGAGGTGAATTACCATTCCATTCATTATGCTATTTGTTGCCTATATACCTTGCTTTTGTTTTCTAATTGTATTTTTGTTTTATAGGTCCTGTAAGATTTAAAGAGGTTCTGTTTTGATGTGTTTTCAGTATTTGTTTCAAGATTTAGAGCTCAATTTAGCAGTTCTTGTAGTGCTGGCTTGGTACTGGCAAATTCTCTTAGCATTTGTTTGTCTGAAAAAGACCTTATCTTTCCTTCATTTATGAAGCTTAGTTTCACTGGATACAAAATTCTTGGCTAATCATTGTTTTGTTTAAGGAGGCTGAAGACAGAGTGCCAATCTCTTCTAGCTTGTAGAGTTTCTGCTGAGAAATCTTCTGTTAATTTGATAGGCTTTCCTTAATAGGTTACCTTGTGCTTTTGCCTCACAGCTCTTAAGATTCTTTCCTTCATCTTACCTTTGGATAACCTGATGACAGTGTGCCTAGGTGATGAACTTTTTGTGATGAATTTCCCAGGTGTTCTTTGAGCTTCTTGTATTTGAATGTCTAGGTCTCTAGCAAGACCAGGAAAGTTTTCCTCTGGTATTCCCCCAACTATGTTTTCCAAACTTTTAGATTTCTCTTCTTCCTCAGGAACACCTATTATTCTTAGGTTTGGTCATTTAACATAATCCCAGACTCCTTGGAGGCTTTGTTCATGTTTTCTTACTCTTTTTTTTTTTTTGTCTTTGTTGGATTGGATTAATTGGAAAACCTTGTCTTCGAGCTCTAAAGTTCTCTCTTCTGCTTGTTTGATTCTATTGTTGAGACTTTCCAGAGCATTTTGCGTATCTGTAAGTGTGTTCATTGTGTATTGAAGTTTTGAATTTTTTTTATTTATACTATCAATTTCATTGAAAATTTCTCTCCTCATTTCTTGTATCATTTTTTTGACTTCCTTAAATTGGGCTTCACCTTTCTCTGGTGCTTCCCTGATTAATTTAATAACTCATCTTCTTATTTATTTATTCATTTATTTATTTTTTGAGATAGAGTCTCGATCTGTCACCCAGGCTGGAGTACAGAAGTGTGATCTCTGCCCACTGCAACCTCCACCTTCTGGGTTCAAGCAATTCTCCTGCCTCAGCCTCCCAAGTAGCTGGAATTACAGGTGCCCACCATCACACCTGGCTAATGTTTGTATTTTTAGTAGAGACAGGGTTTCACCATGTTGGCCAGGCTGGTCTTGAATTCCTGACCTCAGGTGATCCACTCCGCTTGGCTTCCCAAAGTGCTGGGATTACAGGCGTGAGCCACCATGCCCAGCCCAACCTTCCGAATTGTTTTTCATGTAAATAAGGAATTTATTCTTGGTTTGGATCCATTATTGCTGAGTTAGTGTGATTTTTGGGGGGTGTTAAAGGACCTTGTTTTGTCATATTATCAGAGTTGGTTTTCTGGTTCCTTCTCATTTGGGTAGGCTCTGTCAGAAGGAAGATCTAGGGTTCAAGGCTGTTGTCCAGATTATTTTGTTCCACGGGGTGTTTCCTCAATGTAGTACTCTCCCCCGTTTCCTAGGGATGTGGCTTCCTGAGAGCAGAGCTGAAGTGATTGTTATCTCTCTTCTGGATCTAGCTATGCAGCAAGTCTACCAGGCTCCAGGCTGGTACTGGAAGTTGTCTGCACAGAGTCCTGTGATGTGAACTGACTGTGGGTCTCTCAGCTGTGAATACCAACACGGTATTTGGGGTGCCTCCGGGTGCTGCGGGAGCAATGCACTTTCTTCAGAGTGCATTAGATTCTCTCCAAACCTCACTAACTTTAATGGCATTAATCAAATGGCAATTGCTTCATGGTGCCTCACCTTTTTGTAAAAATTCCTGACATCTGTGTGTTTACCGCACATTAGCCAGTTTCCACTGAAGTCACAGTGGGGCTTAAGAAACACTAGTTCCTTCTAGATCATTCATTTTATAATTCTGCCTTCAAGGCAGAGTCTGCCTACATGGTACTTCACTAAAATTTATCTTCTTTAATCATTCATCTCACTGCATTGTACAACGTGCATATAGATCCTTGGGCTACAGAGATCAAAAAGTGTTTAATTCTTCATGGGTGTAATGGAATTTGTCCTCATTAAGGACTTCAGGGTCATTGAGTTGAATATTGACCTTTCACCTCAAGCTCCCTTTGCTGTTTCGAACGTCTTGCAAATCTTTTGTGCTATCCTTTGAAAACTAGGGTGTAAACAAGGAATTTTCAAATGAAGGCTACAACTATCAAATATATTTATTAGATAAAATTTGTCAAAATATTTTGTGCCACTCCCTCCAAAACCAGGATCTCCCTCTATTCCCTACCATGTCCTTAATGGTAGTGCCCACCCTGGCTCTGCATGGCTTTATTCTCAAATATTTGATTAACATTTTTAGAGCTCGGGGACAGTAGAAGAAGGTGGAGACACAGGTTGCTATCCTAAGGGATCTAATTCTTTTTTTTGTATTTTCTTTTTGTTATAACAGAGCCCTGTCCAGTTCACCACAGTATTCACCCCCATTTTCCTGAATATAAACATTCATCATTCTAAACTCAGTTTAGAATATCAGATACAACAGGAAAACCTTATCTTTGCTTCTTTTCCTCTGTGTGTGCTGCTTGTTGCTGAGTGTAGTCCTGAATGTTCTATACCGTAATTTCTTAATTTGTAAGTAGCAGGGCTCTGCATTATTGGGAGTCAGCTGTGCTTCAGAAATGAATCTAATATGCATACACTCATCTGTGAAGCACTATGCAATGAAAGTTTGCTGTAAATGTAAAATCGCTCCCAGTGCTCCCCCAGGCTGGAAACTGTGCATACACAAAGAGAAATGATTGACCTGGGCTAGCAAGAGCTTTTAAAGGCAAAGAATTGTTTTAAAATCCTCAACTTGAGAAACTGTTATGCCCAGACCATTTATTCCCCGAAGAAGACCACCAGAGTCCAGAGTCAAAGCCAAGCGGCAAGGATCTTTAATGCAAGTTCGAACTTGGTCCCTCCGTTCCACTACATACAAGAGGGCCCCGAATGATGCATGTGCCCGCTTTTTATAGCCCGATGCATACAGGATATGTAAGGTTACAGAGGTACAAAGGAATTCTTTTGGTTGCAGCATCACAACTGGTAATTGGTTAATATTTTAAGTTATACAATTAACAGTTTTCTATTTGTTCCCGTGCATTTAGTAAAACTACAAACGGTTGTGACCTTATCAGGGGCTTTCTAGGTGGTGTTTCTGAGATGTGTGGGGGGAAATGTGTTTGTGTTGGGTTCAGGAAGTTGGGACAAAATAGAGGGATGTGTTTGTACTGGGCCCAGGACTAAGATATGTGGCAGACACCGGTAATTAGAACAGAACAGAGCAGGACAGAGACCTTCACAACGTTTGTCCTTACAATGTCTGGAGTCTATAGATAACCTAATCGGTTAGGTCCGGGGTCGATCTTTAACTAGGCTCAGGGCGCTGCCCGGGCTGTCAGGGCACCGCCCGGGCTGTTTGCCTGTGGACTTCATTTCTGCCTCTTAGTCTCTTCATTTGATCTCTTTCAAAACCTATTTTTCCCTACCTGATATTTAAACATTAAATATTATAAAAGTATGTACCCTCTAAAGAATTCCCCCTTTAATAATTCATTTATAATACTCCCATTTATTAAACATTATACACGGGGATCATAATACCTTGAGCAATGCATGTGGGGACTCGTGTTAGTAATTGCCTCATTCTCACAGTCAAATACAAGATGTCAAATACACAGTCTCGCATTTCCAAAATGGTCACACACACTTGCTTACAATTGGATATTTTTAAAATACTTTTTCCTGCTCCAAATATAATGCTTTGTTAGCTCAACATCTTTGTTATTTTATCCCATTTGGAGTAGCTTAGTCTTCCTCTTTGTTATCCAGTTTTTATATATTCTTTTACAGAGAACCTCTAAACTAATCATTTATTTTTGGCTGTTTTTCTGGTTAGACTTCAGTGGATCAATTCAGAATACTCACTACTCATTGTTCACCCTATGACTGAGGAGCTGGTTGAGTTAGAAGCAACACTGCTGTGGTAGTAAATGACCTTATTAGCTTTTCCGAAATGTACAGTAAGAAAAATTTCAGTAGCAATTTGTGTTAAGATGCTGTACCCTACGCAAAAATTTCAAGAAAAATGTGTACAGCCAGTATGTATATAGCTGATGAACAGTCAGAATCAGGATTCCAAGTAAGCTTCTTTGGTTTGGGAGCATTGACTGGAAAACAGGTAAAGGAAGAAGTTTTGAGGTAAAGAGGATATGAGGCCAGTTTTAAATAGTGAAAAAGAGAAGACAGGCCGAGTGCTTTCTACTGCTCTCAAACAAAGCCTGTTGTCTCTCATAAAGTTTACTACAATCATCCCTAGTACTACTTTCTCGAGACAAAACTTAGTAGAAAATGCAATAGGGGTCAAACAATTGATAAGCAGAGGTTGTCATCAGATGTCAAGTCTTGACTGAGATCTGGGAAGCCAGTATTTAAATTGTATGTTTACAAAGGCCGATCACTTAGCAATTCAATAAATATCTGATTTATAAATGAACGCTTAATGTGTTTCACAACCTGAATCCTTTCTTTATTCAAATGAGGGGGAGCTACAGTATAAGTGAACAGACATTACTAAGTAGAGATAAACAGCAACATGTCAAACTACAATTTGTCTAGGATATATGAGCTTAAGTAAAAAGCTTTCTCACTTAAAAAGAGACTAACTCATCACTTATAGGATGCTTGTGAGAATCAAATGATTAAGGAAGTGAAAGTGCTTCATGATCAGAAGATGTGTCATAAATACACGTTACCAAAGCACACTGGTTTAAATTCACTTTTTTAAACCATAAATTTAAAGTGGGTGTTCTTATTCCCATTGCTCTATAGTCATGCATTCTATCTCTTTCACTTAGAATGCCACCTTGTCTTCCATGGCATAATCTAAACAGCCAGTTAGTACCTATGATATGCAGTTAGTGTCTATGATATGCAGTTAAGTAAGAAAGACAAGATTCTAGGTCTCATGGGCTGATACTCTAAAGAGCTTATCAACTTTGTCTCATAAAGGACTATTTTAGAATGTGCAATGAAATGTCAGGCAACTATTTTAGTTTCCCACTGAAAACATATTGATATCTGAGCGATTAGTATGAAGGAGAATTTAGGATGTCAGATCATCTTTATTTATTAATTTACCTGTGCATACATTCGCCCCACCAAACACTCCCTTTGCTGTTGACTCGCTTTATCATTTAACACCTATCTGAAATCCCTACACAATTTGAAGGCCTAGTTCACGTCTGATCTCTCCAGGCCTCACAGATCTTTGCTTCTTTTGAATTCCTATGAAATATGCCACCTGTACTGAGTAGTCAGAATGCAATTAGCCAAATATAGTAGAATTTGTTGTTGTTTGTTCTGAATACATAATTGGTAAAAGGCAGACTCCTGGTGCAGGTGGGGTGCTTGTGAGGGGAGTTCAGTATTATGAATTTTTAACAGGTACCTCCATGTAATTTTGTTGTAGATAGTCTGCATATAATATTTGAGAAATATTGTTAAAGAGGACTTTCCAAATTAGTGTCACTATGTTACTGTCAGAAGTATAAAATAATAGCTGTCTGCAAGTGTCAGATGACAACATTTTGTATTCTTGCACTGTAGAGAAACCTGGATAAAGACAAGTCATAATAGATTTCTCACACACACAGAAATCATTCCTCATACACTAATAATAAATCCTATAATGTTTTCATTTCATAGTTGTATTCTCCATTGAGTAGCATAGTTATGAAGGAATAATTGATTTGATAGTGGGTGATTCTGTTGAATCCTCCAGGAATATTACACATTTTTAAATGAATCAGCTTCAAACAATAATCACTTTATTTGTATTTAGTGTTCCAGATTATATATTAATTCTGAAAGTAAATGAATAGTCTTTCTTTAGAAATGAAATAAAGGAGGAACTAAAGGAGCATTTGTAACTCTATAATTCATTGTATTTTTCACATAGAATAAATGACATTTTTGTATGACTTTCCTTACTTTTGGGAAACAGTGAGGGAGTTGTAGTTTTTGATTGTGAATACTTTCTAATAAAATTATATTGATGATCCAGTGTTCTAGTCATTGACACTGTAGCAGTGAACAAAACATCCTAATGTAACCTGGATAGAGGTACAAGCCTGGAACCAATTTCACAATTTCTTTAGTAAAGTAATAAGGGAGAATAATCAGTCGGAGATATTACAGAATGCAGAGTTATAAACCAACATGTAATTTCTTCCCATTAATGCAAACATATATTTCAGCACTGCCTCTGTGTCAGGTATTCAGAGATAAAGAGATGATATGCAGGCCAGGTGACGTAGCTCACACCTGTACTCCCAGCACTGGGAGGCCGAGGTGGATCACTTGAAGTCAGGAGTTCGAGACCAGCCTGGCCAACTGGTAGCTAGTGAAACCCCATCTCTACTAAAAATACAAAAATTAGCCAGGTGTGGTAGCACATGTCTGTAATCCCAGCTAGTCGGGAGACTGAGGCAAGATAATTGCTTGAACCCGGGAGGTGGAGGTTGCAGCAAACCAAGCTTGTACTCCACTGCACTCTGGCCTGGGTGACAGGGCAAGACCCGGTCTCAGAAAAATAAAAAAAAAAAAAAAAAGACATGCATAATCCAGCCCTTCTCCTTAAGGAGTTCACTGTCTAGTGGTAAAAATCAACAATTAGAACACAGTATTACCAGTGTTAAAATAGAGCCCATACATACAACAAATGTATGCCTTGTTTTTAAAACCCATAAGTATTCTACTGTGCTTGAGTCAAAAACACGACACAGACTATTCTTTTGTGAATAGTACACAAACAAAGACATTTGACCTCCTGTCCATGACAGGAATATCAATAGCAGAATAATTTTCTTAGTTGCTGTCAGTATTTTTCCCTGTGCTAAGCAGCAGGCCCTGCTGCTGCTGTCCCAGCAGTCTTGGCACTCTCCTTGTGGCCTTATCATGCAGTGTGCCGTACTGGTGTGGGAAGGAAGTCCTTTTTCCACCTTACAGTCATCATCCATTGCATGGGTTTTTAGTAAAAGAAGAACTCTCAGGTACTTTTATGTGAATTTGAATTCTATTTATTTACTTATTTATTCATTCATTCATTTTTTCGAGACAGGGTCTTGCTCTGTCTCTGAGGCTAGAGTGCAGTGGAGCAATCTCCGCTCACTGCAACCTCCGCCTCACGGGTTTAAGCGTTTCTCCTGCCTCAACCTCCAAAGTAGCTGAGACTACAGGCGTGCCTACCACGTCTGGGTAATTTTTCTGTTTTTAGTAGAGACAAGGTTTTGCCATGTTGGCAAGGCTGGTCTCGAAATCCTGACCTCAAGTGATCCACCCACCTCAGCCTCCCAAAGTGCTGGGATTCTGGGCATGAGCCACTGCGCCCGGCCTGAATTTGAGTTCTTAAGGTTTCAGAGAGCATACAGTCATAAAACAATTTCAGGAAGGACTCCAAAAGCACACTGGATCTCTGCTAAATGGAGTAGCCATGTAAGTCTGAGTCTAAGTAGCTACTTTTCTTAGATGTACTTTCCTTACAGAGGATGACCTGGTCTGTCTCTCAAATTGACTATTTTCAGAACCACTACACCAGACCTCTAGACATGCACAGATACACCTGCATCTTCAGGTGAAAATTGGAGGCTCTGGGTAGGGTTCCTTCCCAGTGCCCATCAACACATTTGTTCATTTCCACAAACTGGTCAAACTCTCTGGTCCAAATCTTCATGATACAGGTTTTAAATCCCCACTATTGATATAGGTATCAAATCCCCACTACTCACTTCCTTCCCTCCAAAGAAAAAGTGAGGTTATCAAATGCAACCCACTCCCTTTTATGATGTTTTCAACCAAATAATCTTTGTACTTTGAGAAATAAGCTAATAAAAGCATACAGAAATATGCAGGCATGCATAGGGCCTGCAGGAAACTTAACAAGCAGTGTGTATCAGTCTGTTCCCATGCTGCTGTGAAGAAATACCTGAGACTGGGTATTCATAGAGAAAAGAGGTTTAATTGACTCACCGTTCAGCATGACTGAGGAAGCCTCAGGAAACTTACAATCATGGTAGCACAAGGCACCTCTTCACAGGGCAGGAGGAGAGAGAATCAGTGTCGATTGAAGGAAGAAGCCCCTTATAAAACCATCCGATCCCCAGGTATGGTGGCTCACACCTGTAATCCCAGCATTTTGGGAGGCTGAGGCAGGCAGATCACTAGAGGTTAAGAGTTTGAGACAAGACTGGCCAACATGGTGAAACCTCGTCTCTACTGAAAATATAAAAATTAGCCTGGCGCAGTGGTGAGCACCTATTATCCCAGCTACTTGGGAGACCGAGGTAGGAGAATCCCTTGAACTCAGGAGGCAGAGGTTGCAGTGAGCTGAGATCATGCCACTGCACTCAGCCTGGGTGACAGAGTGAGGCTCAGTCTCAAAAAATATAATAAAATAAAAAATAAAATCCTATTCAGATCTCGTGAGAACTCACTCACTATCACAAAAACAGGATGTGGGAAACTTTCCCCATGATTCAATTATCTCCACCTGGTCCTGGTCTTGACACATGGGTATTACTACAATTCAAGGTGCGATTTGGGTGGGGACACATAGCCAAACGATATCACAGTGCATCTCCAAAGCGCACTAGACATGGAACAATTAGGCATCACTTGCAAATACAGTGAAAAAGGAGGAACTTCTTTATATCTTCTCCCTAAAATATTACTTTCATCTTTTCTTGACTCAAATTTCTTCACTTGCCTTTGTTAGTGTATAGAGGATGGGGTTTGAGGAATCTGTATGTGCTTATTTCGTTTCTGTTTTAAGAGCATGCTTTGTTGATCTGGTTCTCCCTGTGGTGGTGCCTGAAGTGACAGTGACAAAAAAATAGAACTTAGGGTTGTTCATTCAGGAATATATCAGCTGCACCCTAGAGAACCCTAGACAGTATAGTGGCTAGTTTACATAGTACGGTTGCTAGTTTACATAGAAAAGTGGCTCTCAAAGTGTGATTTCTAGATTGGCAGCAGCAGCATTGCTTAGTTATTTGCAAAAAATGCAAATTATCTACCTTTGACCTCAGATATACTGAATCAGAGGTTCTTAGGGTGGGACCTAGAAATCTGTGCTTTATAAACTTCTCAGTGATTCTAATGCACATGAAAAGTTTGAGAATAACTATAAATATATATGTATAAAGAAAGTCTCCTCTTAGATACTTTCCTGCTGTTTACATCATCCTCAGTGCCTCCCTTTTTTACTTAGTATCAGTTAAGATTGTTCATTAGACTTCCATCTTAGTTTACTATCTTCATTATTATGCCTCATTAACATTGTGCTATAGTTGGTAATATCATTAGGGGGCTTTATCTTTCCAGAGTCAGAGGTTTAAACTATGCAGTCAGCTCTCCCCATCAGACCTTTTAGTCAATAATCTCATAGACTCTACTGGGCCCTATTTCTACTGGGCCCTGTTTCTATCTGCTTATTGTGTGTTACTACCTTTCACCGCTGATCATTCCTTACTGTGCTTTGGATGTTTTTTTGTGAAAATAATAATGACTTGGCTTTTTCTTCATTTCCTGTTTTGACTTTTCCTTACTTATATATTAATAACATGACTGACATATATACCCTTTACAGGGAGATATATAACTAACAGAAAAAAACACAACATCACATTCCCCCAAATTAAAAAATAATAATAATCAAACAAATTTATTATAATAAGGGTTTTTTCTATAAGGTTGTTTATTACTATTTAGTGTATTGATTATTATGCTTTTCATTCATGTTATTTCCACTACAATTACCTCTACCTTCAATGTATACTTTAACTCATACTAACATTTCCCCTCAATATTGATGATTCTTACTTCTCTAAGAGACTGAAAACAGAACTCTCCATTCAACTACTGCAAATGAAGTCTCTTTAATATCTTTTTCCAGCCATTATTATATTTGTAATTTAAAGGGCATAATTTAACATTGTATCATCATTCATAGTTTTAATATAAAGTCTATGCACTAGTACACGCTCTTAATTGTATGCCATTTTTCTTTGATTTACCATAATCAAAGTAACGATCACTAAAGACCACAGGATTATAAAGTAATACATTGTCAAATTACCTGTTTCCACAATTCTGGTTTTCCTTTTGGCTGTATCCATTCTAAAAGCTCTTCTCTTTGTAAATATTTCTCTGATTCCTTAGCTATCAGTAGAATAATCTTAGAGAACAGCCCTCTGGTACACTATTATATCACCACTTCTACCTCCCTAAATGGTTTGTCCATGCTGTCTTCTTTTCTGCCACAAACGGAAAGCCACTATAGTATAAGTAGGTGGTTAATTAGTTAAGAAGGTGGGTTCTAGAGTAGTACAACATGATTGAAAATTGCAATGCCTGAAATCTAGCATTTGCATGGCCATAGGCAAGTTACTCAACCTCATAATACCTTAGTCTCTTTGTCTGAAGAAAGAAGACCATCATTGCAATCACCTTACAGAACTGTTGTAAGCATGAAATGTGTTAATGTGTGCAACACATCTGGCACATGTTAAGCATTCCAATCGCTGGCTATGATTACATTTCACCTGCTAAATTAGCACATCATTACACTGGAATTATTCTTGTTTATTTTGGTGACTTAGACTAAACAGAGAAGCTGTGAGGATCATATTTCAATATTTAATTTTATATGGTTAGTAATGGTGACCATAATGATTGACACCACGTGACTCATTTACCATTCTAGAAATGGCTCATCTGAACCATTTATCTTCTGCTCTGGGTAGGCATTTTATCCTGTAGTGTTGTGCTTCAAGTAAGCCTAGATTCCTAGATCCCATTTGAGAATCATTATGTTGGGCACATTTGACTAGGGTCAAGGCTCATTGTAGTAGTATTAAACCTCTGCAAATATCTGTCTTTTGTCTAGTGTAGGGCACAGTTAACGAACAAAATATAAGCAAGTGCCATTTTGGGGAAGCAAAATTGTGGAAAAGGCAAATGACCATAAACCTTTTCAAGTCAGATTTATTAGCAAGTAGCCCACCCCTACCAAACAATACGAAGTAACTGGTTTGCATGATTTACCAGAAACTGCTTAATTTGAATAATTATTTATAGAATGTTACCATGTTAGAACTGAATTATTATATTTTTTCAAGCGATATATAACAGTATACCACAGACAATTTTTTCTGGATCTGAACACTAAGATCCCAAGTATCACAATAACCCATATTGAATGAGCTTGAGTTGAAATGTAATACCCATATCAAAAAATATGCTAGCATAAACTTCAGGTTTCTCATTGGCTAAGTCCATTTTATTCCAGTCTGTCAAATCACATTTATTATTTTTCCTGGAATCACAATTAATTAAGGTAACATTCACTCAGACATATTAAATAAATGAATCTTTTTCCAAAGCAATCTCCTTCACTATAGATGTTTTACCATGTAATGATGAATGAATGCGGTGGGAGAAATGCCCAGGAAAAAGACTACGATCTATCTATGGCTTTTTGAAAATAAACTATAATGAAATAAAGATATGAATGTTGAGCAGTTGTATACAAAATTAATTTTTAATATGGGATGGTTAATTTGAGTAATTCATACATGCAAATAATAGCCAACCAGAAAGCTCTGGTGTTGGCTTTCATTAATTAACCTAGACAGAAATCAACCAATTAGTCATATCCTCAGATTCTGATTGATGCTTCATTACCTACAAACACAAAATTAGTTTTATAATTATGCCAAGACAAATGATAACCGAGAAAAATAACTAGTTTCATATGTATTATTGACTTTTATAAATTAATCCATTCCACAAATATACAAGAAGGGCTAGAAGATACCAGTTTACAGAGTGGTAATTAACAACTTTTAGAAAAGGCCGGGCGCGGTGGCTCAAGCCTGTAATCCCAGCACTTTGGGAGGCCGAGACGGGCGGATCACAAGGTCAGGAGATCGAGACCATCCTGGCTAACCCAGTGAAACCCCGTCTCTACTGAAAAATACAAAAAACTAGCCGGGCGAGGTGGCAGGCGCCTGTAGTCCCAGCTACTGGGGAGGCTGAGGCAGGAGAATGGCGTAAACCCGGAAGGCGGAGCTTGCAGTGAGCTGAGATCCGGCCACTGCACTCCAGCCTGGGCAGCAGAGCGAGACTCTGTCTCAAAAAAAAAAAACAAAAAAAACTTTTAGACCTGTGCGCTTTACAAAGAGTTCTAACCCACAAGATTTAATTCTGATAAAAATGCTGGGAAGTAAGGTTTATTTTAAAATACTATTTTACTGATACATAATTTTGCCCCCATCTTAAGTATATAGTTTAGAGAACTTTGACAAATTTAGACAACTATGTAACCTCCAAAGAGCAAATCTAAGAATAAATACTTAATTCTGTGTTATGACTCCACATTCATTGACATTTCCATTATCTCATGCTGCTTCTCATTTTATTCCATTTCGCCTTGACTACTTGGTGAGAAAATACATATCAAAATGTAGACTTTGATAGATTTTTCTCTTTCAAAGTAAAATTTAATAGCATTTAGCATTATTTCAGCTGAGCTGTTTGTAGAAATGAGGTCTATAATATTAAGCCTGAAAAAACACTACAATTTTCTATTTGCATGATTGAGATCTGATGTATTTCCAAAAGTCTGTTTGTTGCTGTCATTGGTGTTGGTGGTGAGTGCTGTAAGATCACAGTAATAAACAGTACTGAATATATTATCTACAAATTAATTATGTGTGTTGCATTTGAAAGATAAACTTTAAAATTCTTCTTGTACACATTTTGCAGACATTTTTAAGTACAAAGAGAAGAATCTGCTACTCTGTCCCAGCCCCTTATCTTCAGAAGCAGGTTTTTATTCAAGAGCTCTGTGATGTCTACAATAAGTGAAAAGGGGTGAAATCAGCAAACAAAAGACTTGCCTTCCCAGCTCAGAACCGCAAGTTCTTGCTTGTGGTTCTGTTATTTAGCTTTCTTTTTTCTTTACTGGCAAGTGCTATGCCAAACACTACACATGTTGTCGTAGATTGGGTTCCCTAAAAGCAAAATCTCCAGAATTCCTTTGTGTATTTTGTTTGTGTGCTTTCAAGATAAGCAGATAAATGAGTAAAAGAATTGGGGTGGGGAAAGTGGAAGGAATCATGCACATATCTAGACATGAATTGAACCTGAGTCTGTCACTCCTTGAGGCAAGAGAGCAGGGCCTTTATAGTTTCCTGACTGCCCAAGACATTTTGACCACAGACTCTGTGGAGTAAAATAGGTGGCCAACCTCCCAGGTACCTTTCAGAGAGGTGACTTCAACTACCCAAGAGCAATTCCTGCAGATGAAGCCATTTTCCAAAGCATTGCCAGTGGCTGGGTGATGGGCATACCAACAGAACTAGAAAAGGGGATTACAGAGAGTGGTTGGGTGGGGTAGAGGGGGTGAGGTCGGGTATTCAACACTGCTATCACACCTGTACTACATTTTTCTGTTGTCAACATATTTTTAATACCGCATCCACTTTACAGGAAATAAAGTAAGGTCTTAAGAAGCTCAACAAGTTGGCTGGAGGTCACATGGTCAGCCATAGTAGTGCTGGAGTTTGTATCTTCTATTTATGTAGCTCCAAATGATCAACAGAAAAGAAAAATAAGTTAATATTCTAAAAATTTAAAACAGGTAATAGATTATACAGATGGCAGGTGTGCCCACCGTTCATACTGCTGTTATTATTTGAAAAATGCATTATTCTGACTCTCCTTAACTTGCTATTGCAGGGAACCTGTTTCCATCCACTGAAGCCTCCTGAATACTTTCTTTAAGCCTCACTTGGATGTATCAAGAGACCTCTGGGAAGACAGGTAGGATGGTGGACTAGACCCAGTGAAGAGAAATATCTGACACCAAGTGACTGAGGGAAAGGGATGTCAGGAAGACTAGCACACTCCAAATAAATCTTTGGAGGGAAGGAATTGAGTGGACAGAGGGAGGAAACAGACGCTAGGCTGAAGGGAGAGGAAGCTGGGAACTCTACATGGGGCTACTGTGCAGCAGGATTCCTTCCTGTCCCCCAGCAATTCCTGGGGAAGGAGTAAGTTGAACAAGCAAGGAATGATCTGCTCTTCCAGGGACCTCTGGAATCCTGGCAGCAGGAGACCGCATGGCCCCTGCGAACACTTAAGCTGGCAGAGAGAGCTGCTTAGAAGTGTTAGGGGTGGGAACTGCAGTGGAGCATTACTAGATATGCCCATCCTCTAAGGCCTGCTTTGCTTCCCTAGGAGACTTAAGCATTAGGGCTAGCATATAGGAATGCAATTGAGTTACATAAACATTGCATTCTTATTCTCTTCTATACTGATTTATTAGTTCCAGGATTTTTCTTGGTCACTTATTTGAATTTTATGCATAGAGAATAAAGTCATCTGCAAATTTTTTTTCTTCCGGTCTTGGCTTGTCTTCTCATGCTCCTGACAGTAACTTTCACGGAGTAGTTTTTAATTTTAATGAAGTTGATCAATTATTTGTTTCATGGATTGTATCTTTGTGTTGTGTCTAAAAGTCATTGCCAGACCCAGGGTCACTCAAATGTTTATGTTATCTTCTCGAAGGCTTTCACTTTGTATTTAGAACATATAACATGTATATTCCATTTTGAGTGAATCAGATTTCATTATTTATTTTCTTCTGTTTTTCATTAGACTTAAATTTCTCATTTGCTTTTTTCCTGAGGTAAAAGCATTCATTTTTTATTTTAGTTATATGTTTTCTAATATGTGAATTTAATGCTATAAATTTGTCTCTGAACACTTTTGCTGTATCCCATACTATTTTTAAGTTGTCTTTCTGTTTTCATTCAGCTCAAAATTTAATTAGTTTTTTAAATTAACTTGAAAGTTCTTTGACTTATGTGCTGTTTAGTAGTGTGTTGTTTAGCATGTATTTGGATTTTTTTTCAACTTTTATTACAGATTAAAGGTACACATGAAGGTTTGTTAGATGGGTAAACTGTGATGTTGAGGCTTAGGGTCCCAAAGACCACATCACCCAGGTTGTAAGTATAGTATCCAACAGGTGGATTTTTAGCCAATATGCCCCTGCCCCCATATTTGGTGGTCCCCAAAATCTATTCTTCTCATCTTTACATTCATGTGTATTTAATGTTTACTTTCTACTCATAAGTGAGAACATACAGTATTTGGTTTTTTGTTCTTGTGTTAGATTGCTTAGGATAATGGACTCCAGCTCCATCCATGTTGCTGCAAAGGACACGATTACGTTCTTTTTTATGGCTGCATAGTATTAAGTGGTGTATATGTAACACATTTTCTTTATCTAATCCACTGTTCATGGGCACCTAGGTTGATTCCAAGTATATGCTATTGTGAAGAGTACTGCAATGAACTTATGGGTGCATGTGTCTTTTTAATAGACTGAATTATTTTCCTTTGGGTATATACCCAGTCAGTGGCATTGCTGAGTCAAATAATAGTTCAACTTAAGTATGTCAGAAATCTTCAAACTGCTGAAACAAACCAACGAGTATAAAACAAAATAATCTAATTTAAAAATGGACAAAGGACATGAACAGACACTTCTCCAAATAAGACATACAATGGCCAAAAACATAAAAAATACTCAGCATCACCAATCATCAGAGATGAGAAACCATCTCCCATCAATGAGATACTATCTCACACCAATCAGAATAACAGTTAGAAAAGGTCAAAAAACAACAAATGTTGGACAGGCTGCAGAGCAAAGGGAAGGCTTATGCACTATTGATGGGATATATTTCTTCTCTATTTCTTTTATTGATTTCTAGTTTAATTGCAATGTGATCTGAGAACATATGTGCATGGCTTTCTTTTTTAAAACATTTGTGAAATTGCATTTTATTGCTCATTTAATCCTTGTTAGTGAATGTTTCATGTAAGTTTGAGAAGCACGTGCATTCTGTTGTCGGATGCAGTATCAGTGTCAATTAGATGGAGCTAGTTAGTAGTGCTTTTGAAGTCCACTCTATCCTTACTGATTTTCTGCCTGCTTGATGTATCAATAACTAAAAAGAAGGTGTTGAAGTCATGGACTATGGTAGCGGATTTGTCTATTTCTCAAAATCTATTTCTCTTTGCAGTTCTATCCGTTTTTCCTCACGTACTTTGAAACTCACCAGTTTGGCATATTCATGTTTAAGGTTGTATGTCTTCACAGAAGATGACTTGGAGATCATTATGTAATGCCCCTCTTTTCTTTGTTCTTAGGCATGCTTTGTCTGAAATTAATTTAGTGACTTCAGCATTGCTCATATTAATATGAGCATGGTATTTCTTTCCTTACCCCTTCACTTTTAATCTTTCTGAAGCTTTATATTCAAAACAGTTTAAATATTCACTCTAAATATCTTTTTAACTGGTGTATTTAGACTATTTAAAGTGAGTATTGATATAGTTGGTTAATACCTTTGATTTTTGTAGCTCCCCTTTTTTCATTACATTTGTTCTTTGGTTCATTTTTCTTATTCCTTTTTACGCTTTCTTGATTAAAATTTAGCATTTTATAATATTATATTTTATCTGTTCTCTTTAACACATCACTTACGCTTCTTAATAATTTTTAATTCTTTGTTTTAAGATAGCATCTCTGTTGCCCCAGGCTGGGGGGCAGTGACATGATCATGACTCACTGAAGCCTCAACCCCCTTCTCTGCCCTGAGATCAATGGATCCTCCCACCTCAGCCTCCTGAGTAGCTGGGAGTACAGGCACATGCCACCAGGCCCAGCTAATTTATATATATATATATATTTTTTTTTTTTTTGTAGAGTTGGGGGTGGTGTTTTCCATGTTCCCCAGGCTGGTCTTAGACTCCTGAGCTCAAGTGATCTGGCCACCTGTGCCTCCCAAAGTGCTGGGATTACAGGCATGAGTCACCATGCCTGTCCTCTTTTTAGCTTTTTATTGTTTGCCTTAAAGTTTCCAGTATGAATTTTTAGTTAGCCTAAGTCCACCTACATATAACATTACGCCACTTCACATATAAGGCAGGTACATGATAAAAGAGTATCCCTAATTCTTCTTTCCTGTGCCTGAGACCTTGATCCCTATGATATTGCTTACAATTCATTCCACTTATCCATATATTATAATCACCCAGTACATTGTTACTATTACTACTTCATACAAATAATTAACTTATAAATAAATAAGGAATAAGAATAAAAACCTTATTCTATCATCATTTATTCTTTCCCCGAATCCTTCCTTCCTTCATGTATAAAAGGTTCAAGTTTCTGATGGATGGCATTTTCCTTTTGTCTAATGAAATTCTTTTAATGTTTATTGAAAGAAGATCTGTTAACCATAAAGTCCCTGTTTTGTTTGTCAGATAAAGTTATGATATCTCCTTTACTTTTAAAGTATAATTTTGTTGGACATAGATTTCTAAATTGCTGGGGATTCTTTCTTTCAATGCTTTATTTCACTCCACTTTTTTCTTGCTCACATATTTTCTGATGACACGTCTGCTGTAATTTTTATCCTTGTTCCTTTATAGGCAAGATGTTCCCCTCTGACCAGTTACTTTTAATATTTTCTCTGGCTTCAATTTTTTGCTATCTAAATATGTGTAAGAGTAATTCTGTGGGATTTATATTAGTTGTTTTTCTCAGAGCTTCCTAGATCTATGGTTTGATATCTGTCATTTTGGAAAGGTTTTGTCTATTATTATATCAAATATTTCTCCTGCTCCATTCTAATTTTTTCTTTTTCTGCTATTCCAGTTATTTATATTAGATAGATGTAAAAGCAATAGTGGTTTCTGCCAGGACTTTAAAAAGGATGGCAAAAACAACAATTACTTTTGCACCAACCTAATATATTAGTTACATATTTTGAAATTGCACTGTAGATCTTGGATCTGTTTTTGATGTTTTAATTTTTATTTTTGACTTTGAAGTTCAGTTTAGAAACTTTATTTTTTATTTTTACTTTTTCTCCCTTAATTTTATTTTTAACTGATGTATGATAATTGTGTGTATTTATGAAGCACATAGCGATGTTTTGGTACATGTACTGCTATCAGATCAGGTAGTTAGCACATCCGTCAACTCAAACAGTTATAATTTTTGTGTTGGGAACATTAATATCCTCCTTCTAGCTATTTAAAACTCTATAATAATTATCCTATTGTCATCCTACAATGCTATAGAACACTAGAATTCCTCCTATTGAGCTGCAACTTTATATCCTTTAGGAAATCTTTCCCTTTGCTTTTTTTCCCCCACCGTCCGCAGTCTTTGGTGTCCTGTGTTCCACTTTTTACTTGTATGAGATCAACTACCTTTTAGCTTCCACATATGAGTGAGCACATGCAGTGTTTAACTTTCTGTTCCTGGCTTGTTTCATTTAATAAGTTGTCCTTCGGTTTCATCCCTGTTGCCACAAATGACAGGATTTTATTCTTCTGTATGGTAGAATACTATTCCATTGTGTGTGTGTGTGTATATATATATATATATAACTTTTTTTATGCATTTATCTGTTGCTGGACACTTAAGTTGATTCCATATCTTGGCTATAGTGAATAGTGCTACAATAAATATGGATATGCAGATGTCTCTTTGATATACTGATTTCCTTTCTTTGGATTAAATACCTGGTAGTGGGATAGCTGGATCCTGTGGTAGTTCTGCTTGTGGTTTTTTGAGAAACCTTCACACTGTTATTCATTGTGGCTGTACTAGTTTACATTCCCACCAACAGTGTACAAACATTTCCTTTTCTCTGCATCCTTACCAGCAGTTGTTATTTTCTGTCTTTTTAATAACAGCCATGCTGAATAGAGTGAGGTGATCACTCATTGTAGTTGCCTCCAGAAATTCATCAAATCTACCACTTAAGTATTCTCCTCACTTAATGTTCTAGTGGCATCTGCTCCAAGTAAGTAGTTCTTGGCTATGACTCTCTGGATTTGCCTGTCTTTCCAGATTTCAGGGTAGCAGATTTCCCTGAAACCTCAGTTCTCTGAAGGTTTCAAGAAAAGTTATTGATTTTCCAGTTGACTTAGTCTTTTTTCTTGTTGTGAGGATAGCAATCTTCTAAGCTCTTTACATATTGGAGCTGATACTAAAAGTCCTATGTATATTATACCATAAATTAGTTTATGAATTTATATTATTTGCAACTAAGAATTTCTAGGTGATATTGAGTATAGATTTGGAAAGATATATTGAGGGAAATATGAGATATTTGGAACTGATTGGCTGGAATGAACAGTAAGTGAGGTATCTGCCAACATTGGAGATGGAATCTATCAATACATAATACGTAGAGGGAAAATGGTGAATTCTTATCAGCTATGTCTGCCTGGACCCTTTTGACCATTTACATCAACACTCTGGAAATCTGTGTAATGGCTACTGCAAAACTGTATAAAATAGATAAAAATTCCGAGGGTTTATACCTGGAGGCATGAAAGAACAGGTTCAAATGCCCAAGGTTTTATTTCAAGGAACTAATGGGAACTCAGGAATATTATAAGATTTTTGTTTAAAAAAGCTTTATTTTACATAGGATTCCTTTACTGACATCAGTAAAAAATAAACTAAATGGGTCAGTTCTCCTTTTTTTATTACAGAAATTTTCTAGTATTACATACTGATATGACAATTTCCAGAATTTCATCTCTACTTAAGCATCTCTCTCCTTTTCTCTCTCTCTCTCTCAATAATTAATGGAAAATGCAGAGAAGGAGTACTATTGTACTCACAAGGAAAGTTTTCTTACATGAAACATAGCAAGCTCTAGTCAAAAATTAAAAGATTGATACATATGACAAAGTTAAATCCAACAACAAGAAGAATGACTCTCCAATTTTTTGTGTGAAACCTTACAGCTAATGAAGGAGTAACTATTCTAAATACTCCAGATAATAGACAAGTAACAAAAAATAATATTCTTATATTCCAACTAGATGTGGAGTTAAAAGGCATATGTAAAAGAAACAATGCAGAACTTTTGAATTAAAAGAAATCTAGAAAAAAGAAAATGAAGCAAACATTGCCCAAAAGAAACATGTGTAATTATATTAAGTTTCAAAGAACAATACTAATTTTTGGAGACAGAAATTTAGATAGGTAAATGCCCAGAGTGATGAAGGTGGGATGGTCGTAGGGAAAAGTTTGACTGCAAAGGGAAATGGATGAACGTTCTGGGTTGAAGGAAGTGTTTAATGTCTTGATTTTGGTGGTATTGCACAGGTGTATAATATGTTGAAGCTTCTCGGGTGCCTGCAGTCCCAGCTACTTGGGAGGCTGAGGCAGGAGAATGGTGTGAACCTGAGAGGCGGAGTTTGCAGTCAGTCGAGATCGAGCCACTGCACTCCAGCCTGGGCGACAGAGCGAGGCTCTGTTTAAAAAAAAAAGTGTGTATATATATATATATATATATATATATATATACACACACACACATATATGTATATATACGTGTATATATATATATATATATATATTCTTTGCAAGTTACACACTAGATGTGTTCATATCATTGGGTTTAAACTGTATTTTAATGAAGTTGATTTAAAGAGAGGAGAGAGAGATGACTTCTATTGTTTTAAGTAATTAAGAAAGAATAGGCAAGTCAATGAGTGGGTGAAAAATGTTACATTACATATAATCAACAAGGAACTCATGTACAGGGTATATAAAGAAATTACATCATCATTAAGAAAGGAACAGCCAACTCCAAAAAATAAGCAAGAGATTTCAAAATGTGCCTCACAAAAGGAGTGACCCAAATTGCAAGTAAGCTATAAAAAGTTGTTTAACCTCTGAGAATATTGCAATTTCAAACCACAGTGAGAAGCCATTACTCATTCTTCAGAATTGCTAAAATTAAAACCAGACTGTAAAGTGATAAAAATGTTATATGCTGCTGGTGGGAATGTAAATTTGTTTAAATAGGTAAGTTGATAATTTGGAAAACTGGCATTACCTAGTGAAGTTGAGGAACTTCATATCTTGTTACTGAGTAAGTTCATAACATCAGAGATACATGCATGTATAGAACATTGAATATAAATAGGAATGTTTACCAGCAATATTTTTAAAACTCGAATAGAAAAGGTTACTAACAAAGTATGGAATTGTTATGGCCTCAATACTTGTGTTTCTCCAGAATTCATACATTGAAATCTTAACTCCCCATGTGTTGGTATTTGGAGTTGGAGCCTTTGAGATGTAATTAAGGTTAGATGAGGTAGTGAGAATGGAGTCTTTATGATGAGATTAATGGCCATGTCAGAAGAGGAGAAAAGAGCACTGAGGAAAGGTCACCTGAGAACATAAGGGGAAGACCACTCTGAGAAACCAAGGAAGAGAGCCCTCATTAGGAACTAAATCAACCAGCACCTTGATCTTGGACTCCCCAACCTTCAGAACTGTGAGAAATACATTTCTGTTGTTTAAGCAGCCTGGACTATGATGTTTTATTATAGCCCCTGCATCAGTCCACTCTTGTGTTGCTGTTAAAAATAATACCTGAGACTGAGACATTTAGCAGTTCTGCAGGCTGCACAAACGTGCGACCAACACTGGCTTGGCTTCTGGTGAGGCCCCCAGAAGCCTTTACTCATTATGGAAGGTGAAGTGAGAGAAGGAACATCATATAGTTAAAAGCAGGAGCAAGACAGAGGAAGGTGAGGAGGGACTATACCTTTTTAAATAACCGGATCTCAGGAGATCTCATTCACAATTGCGAGGACAGCACCAAGGGAATGATACTAACACATTTATGAGAAATTCTCCCCAATGATACAATCACCTGCTACCAGATCCCACTTCCAGTACTGGGAATTACAATTCAATATGAGATTTTGGTGGGGACAAATATACAAACTAGATCAGTCCCTCAAGCTGACAAAGATGGGAATATTGCTACAAGTGTACTATACAACTCTGAAAATAAAAGAACCACATGGCTACATCTCACAAACATAATGTTGCGTAAAAGAAGCCAAAGAAGAACATATATTATATTATTCATTTTAATTTATATCAAAAGAGTAGTAAAAGTAAATTATAATATTTAGGGAAGAAAATCTAGATATTAAAATAATGGAAAAAGTGAGGAATGGTTTCACATAAAAGTTAGAAAAAGGTTACTTTTGTGTGGGAAGGAGGAGATAATGATTGGGAAAGATCATCAAAGGGTTTCCAGGCCCCGTCTCCACTAAAAATACAAAAAAATTAGTAGGGCGTGGTGGTGGGTGCCTGTAGTCCCAGCTACTCAGGAGGCTGAGGCAGGAAAATGGCATGAACCCGGGAGGCGGAGCTTGCAGTGAGCCGAGATCACGCCACTGCACTCCAGCCTGGGCAACAGAGCGAGACTCCGTCTCAAAAAAAAAGGGGGGAGTTTCCAGGTATTGTCAATATTCTTTTTCTTGAGTAGGGTTGTGATTGCATGGTCTCAACTTTGTGATAAATCTCAAGTTTTATATGTCAAACATATTTTCTGTGTGTGTCATAAGAAAAAGGTGAAAAGAATAAAGTGTGATGGTTAATATTGAATGTCAACTTGATTAGCTTGAAGGGTACAAAGTGATGTTTCTGTGTGTGCCTGTGAGGATGTTGCCAAAGGAGATCAACATTTGAGTCAGTGGACTGGGAAAGGCAGACCCACCCTCAATCTGGGTGGGCACCATCTAATCAGCTGCCAGCACAGCCAGAATAAAAGCAGGCAGAGGTTGGGTGCGGTGGCTCACGCCTGTAATCCCAGCACTTTGGGAGGCCAAAGTGGGCAGATCACGAGGTAAAGAGATGCAGACCATCCTGGCCAACATGGTGGAATCCATCTCTGCTAAAAATACAAAAATTAGCTGGGGGTGATGGTATGCACCTATAGTCCCAGCTATTTGGGAGGCTGAGGCAGGAGAATCACTTGAACCTGGAGGGCAGAGGTTGCAGTGAGTGGAGATTGTGCCACTGCACTACAACCTAGCGACAGAGTGAGACTCTGTAAAAAAAAAAAAGAAAAAAAAAACGCAAAAGAATGTGAGAATGTGGAAAGATTAGACAAGATTAGACTGGTTTAGTCTTCTGGCCTACATCTTTCTCCCCTGCTGGATGCTTCCTGTACTCAAACATTGGACCCCAGTTCTTCGGCTTTGGGACTGAAATTGGTTTCCTATTGTGGGACCTCGTCTTGTGATCCTGTGAGTCAATACTCCTTAGTAAACTCCCCTTTATATATACATCTGTCCTATTAGTTCTGTCCCTCTAGAGAACCCCGATTAATACACAAGGAAATGACAAACACAAAATTCAGAATATTTTCTGTATATGTCATAAGGAAAAGGTAAAAACAATAAAACAAGAGAATGATAAAGACAAGATTCAGAATAGTAGTTCCTTAGGAAGGCAGACAGGGAAGATGCATATATGTAGACTTTTCAAAATCTACACAAATGCTGCAGCATTTTGTAAATATTAAATATTATGCAAATATAAAATATATTTCAAAAAATTAAATTTTGTTTTAGTAGAGGATTTGACAAAATAACTCCTAGGTTCTATAACATAAGATCACCTGTTTCAACTCCCACATTTAGTTTAGTAACATTATTTAAAATTTTCATTTTATCAACGAGGCAACGACATCTGAGAGAAGATGTATTAGAATTGAACAGCAAGGTACATGAGGATGATGATAATCACAGTGATGATAGTGATAGTAGCTATTATTGTTGAGACTTACTTTATTTTGCTCAGAGGCATCAATGCCTCCTTGTAATAACTTGGTTAGGTTTATATTAGTATTACCTCTAGCTTATAGATGTGAATCCTGAGGCATAAAAATAACAGTTCCTTGAGACACAGCAAATAAGTGATAAAGTCAGTATTTGAAGCCAATGAGCCAATGAGTGCAACACCACTACCCATCTCTCCATGCTGTGTTTCTTTTTTTTTCAATGTCAGTTTTTACTTTAGATACAAGGGGTACATGTGCAAGTTTGTTACATGGGAATATTGCTTGATGCTGAGGTTTGGGTTATGGATGGTCCTGCAACCCAGACAGAGAGCATACTACCCTGCAGGTAGATTTTCAACCACTCCCTACCGCCTTCTATTTCTCTGCATCATCTGTTGTTCCCATGTTTATGTCCATGCATGCCCAATGTTCAGGTCCCACCTACCTGTAAGAGCATGTGTTATTTGGTTTTCTGCTCCTACATTAATTTCCTTGACATTATGGCCTCCAGCTCCATCCATATTGCTTCAAAGGACATGATTTTATTCTTTTATATCTCTGCGAAGTATTCCATGGTGTATGTGTACCACGTTTTCTTTATCCCATGTACCATAGATGCACTTCCTATGCTCTTAACCACTATGCTACATTACATTTTCATGCAAAAGAGTGTATGTGTGTGTGTGTGTGTGTCACATGACTGTTACTTCTTTCTAAATGAACACCTGCTGAAATGTAGAAAAATTGATTTGCTACCTTAGTTTTTCTCTTTGTAGCTGAGTATTCCTTTGAAAGTCACTTATAGTTTCTGGAAATCCATTTCCCCCCACCAAAGAAAAAAAAGTGGAAATTATTTTACATTACAATAACCACTTCACAGGATTATTTTAAAGAGTAAAATAGATTATGTATGTATCTGCATTTATAAACTATAAAAGTGTAAAAATATAAACTAACACCATAATAATAATCCTCTGATACAAAATTATATTTGATTTATGCACATACAGTACACATATGCATCTGAAAGAAACATACTCATGAACTTTATCAACTGTACTGGACAGACAGTTTTCTGATGGCTTCAGATATGATCATTACATAAATGTGATGTATAAACAACATAGTTATTGAGAAAGAAAAACATAAATAATTATACCTCTTGATTTTCTTCACTATGTATTTCACTTTCAAGACAGTTTATCACTTTATAAATTCCATTGCAATGATTTTTAGTCCAGTGGCTTGTGCCTTCTAAATTAATGTCAGAATTAGATTTTTCTTTCTGATAATATTCAAGTTGAATTGTGATGAATTCTAAGAGAAACTACATTAGTCTATGGCAAATTATTCTCAGGCTATATGAAGTGTGTCATTCTTTTTCCCAAGCAGAGTTGATTTTATTCAATATAGCATATCTCAATGCTTTTAAAATCCAAGGGGAAATTATATTTTAAATTACTTAAGGGAAAAAAAGCAGCATTGCTTGACATCAAGGATTAACTGCTCCCACATAAGTTAATTTATTTTAAAAATGTGAAATATCTCTATGCTGATTTAGGTGTTTGACTTACAACTCCAGTGTTACAGGTATATTTTGTGAACATTATGCAAATAATGACCCAGAATTAATCAGCTAATAACATTTATGAACCATTGTAAAAACATTAATTGACTAATTAATTCGACAATATAGAAAGTTTTACATGTCAAATACGGCATTCTCGGACTATCAAGCTGTTTCCTGGAGTAGTGCTAAAAAATAAAAGGCATTAATTTAAACAGCCATTGAAAAAGTGTATATTAATCTCTTTCTCTGTGTAAGAACCTGTGGTGAACTCAGTAAGTAAAAAAGATATACAAGACAGACTTCTCCACCAGTGGTTCATAGTACAGAGAAAAACATAATTTATAATGTCCAGAATTGCACCAGCATATACTTATGTAATACTTTAAGTGTTTTACAATTTCTGATGTTACATAAAATAACCCCACAGAGTCCAGGGATTAGGGAAGGTACATCTTTGGGAGGATCATTTTTCTGCCCACCAAAGGGGGTTCAAGTAGATGACATAACTTTCTTAAATTACCCCTCTCCCTTGTTAAGGAGACATATTGCCTAAAAGTCTCAGGCAGTCTCTATTATAAGCCATTTACCAGACCTCTAGGTCTAGTACCCTCAAAATGCAAAGGAGATGGAGAAAGCCATTTTCTAGCTTTTCCATCTTCTATAGCAGGAGGCATACAACACAGCTGTAAGTCCACCCCCAGGATCTATTACACAGTGGTTTTTCATGGTTTTTCTTCTCAGAAGAAAATAACAGAAACATGTTGTAAATATTTAAGTAGCCAAACTCTCTTTTATGTCTGTGCCTTTCAACAGATTCAGTCACATATGCAATGTCTCAGGAAATAAAATATTTACAAATTTTCCCTGAACCAGCATCCTGAAGGTTCACTCCAGCCTACTGAAAAATAAAGAGGGATGGCTAACAGTAAATGAGGTTGAGAATTTACTATGGGTGGGAACTGTTCCAAGTGATTCATCTCTTTAATTATCACCATATTTTTATAAGGTAGCTGTGTACTTACTTTCATTTGCAGGTAAAGAAAAAGGACAGGAACATTAAATCATTTATTAGCTCCTCAATAGAGCTGATATAAGAATTCACCAAAGATTCCGTACACAAAATAAATGTATACAAAGCAGTAGTTCTTCTACCAACATAGACCAAACGGAGAATCAAATCAAGAATTCAACCCCTTTTACAACAGCTGCAAAACAAAACAAAATAAAACAAAAAAAACTTGAGAATACACCTAACCAAGGAGATGAAAGACTTCTATAGGGAAAACTACAAAACACTACTGAAAGAAATCATAAGACGACACAAACAAATGGCAACACATCCCATGCTCACGGATGGGTAGAATCATTATTATGAAAATGACCATACTGCCAAAAGCAATCTACAAATGCAATGCAATTCCCAACAGAATACCACCATCATTCTTCATAGAATTAGAAAAAGCAATTCTAAAATTCATGTGGAACCGAAAAAGAGCCCTCATAGCCAAAGCAAAAGTAAGCAAAAAGAACAAATCTAGAGGAATCACATTACTTGATTTCAAAGTATACTATGAAGCCCTAGTCACCAAAACAGTGTGGTACTGGTATAAAAACAGTGCATAGGCCAATGGAACAGAAAAGATAAGCCAGCAATAAGTCCAAATAATTACAACCAAGTGATCTTCCACAAAGCAAACGAAAACCTAAAATGGGGAAAGGCACCCTTTTTGACAAACAGTGCTGGGATAATTGGCAAACCACATGAAGGAGAATAAAACTGGATCATCATCTCTCACCCTATGCAAAAATCAACTCAAGCTGGAATAGGGACTTAAATCTAAGACCTGAAACTATAAAAATTATAGAAGATGACATTGGAAAAATCCTTCTAGACATTGAATTAAGCAAGGATTTCATGACCAAAAACTCAAAAGGAAATGCAATAAAAACAAAGATAAATACCTGGGACTTAATTACAACTTTTGCACAGGAAAAAGAACAGTCAGCAGAGCAAACAGACAACCCACAGAATGGGAGAAAATCTTCACAATCTATATACCTGACAAAGGACTTATATCCAGAACCTACAACAAACTAAAACAAAAACAGCAAGAAAAAAAACAAACAATTCCGTCAAAAGTGGGCTAATTACATGAGTAAACAATACTCAAAAGAAGATATACAAATGGCCAACAAACATATAAAAAATGCTCAACTTCTCTAATAATCAGGGAAATGGAAATCAAACCCACAATGAGATACTACCTTAGTCCTGGAAAAATGGCCATAATCAAACAATTTTTTAAATGCAGATGTTGGCATGGATGCAGTGAACAGGGCACACTTCCACAATGCTAGTAGGAATATAAACTAGAAACAGTGTGGAGAGTCCTTAAGGAACTAAAAGTAGAACTACCACTTGACCCAGCAATTGCACTACTGGGTATCCACCCAGAGGAAAAGAAGTCATTATACAAAAAAAAAAAAAAAAAAACTTGCACACACATGTGTATAGCAGCACAATCCACAATTGCAAAAACATGGAACCAACCCAAATGCCCATCAACCAATGATAGGATAAAGAAACTGTGGTATAGGCCAGGTGCGGTGTCTCACGCCTGTAATCCCAGCACTTTGGGAGGCTAAGGCTGGCAGATCACCTAAGGTTGGGAGATCGAGATCAGCTTGAGCAACATGGAGAAACCCCGTCTCTACTAAAAGTACAAAAAAATTAGCCAGGCATGGCAGCACATGCCTGTAATCTCAGCTAATTGGGAGGCTGAGGCGGGAGAATCACTTGAACCTGGGAGACGTAGGTTGGGGTGAGCCAAGATTGCACCATTGCACTCCAACCTGGTCAACAACAGCAAAACTCCATCTCAAAAAAAAAAAAGCAACAACAACAACAACAACAACAAAAACTGTGATATATATATGTATATATTGCATCATATATATACTATCATATAACTACATCATCATATATATGTATTCCACATATATGTGTATATACATATATGGAATATATATGATAGGTATATGATGGAATATATATATGTGTGTGTGTGTGTATGTGTGTATATATATATGATGGAATACTACTCAGCCGTGAAAAGGAATGAATTAATGGCATTCACAACGAAAGACCTGGATGAGATGAAGACAATTATTCTAAGTGAAGTAACTCAGGAATGGAAAACCAAACATCGTATGTTCTCACTCAGAAGTGGGAGCTAAGCTGCAAGAATGCAAAGGTATAAGAAAGACACAGTGGACTTTGGGGACTTGGAGAAAGGGCAGGAACAGGGCAAGGCATGAAATACTACAAATAGGATTCCGTGTATATTGCTCAGGTGATGGGTGCATGAAAATCTCACAAATCACCACTAAAGAACTTTCTCATGTAACAAAACACCACTGGTTCCTCAATAACCTATGGAAATTTTTAAAAAAAAATTTAAAAAGGAAAGTTTAAATCATTTCTTTTTTTTCTTTTCTTCTTTTTTTTTTTTTTTATTATGCTTTAAGTTCTGGGGTACATGTGGAGAACGTGCAGGTTTGTTACATAGGTATACACGTTCCCTGGTGGTTTGCTGCACCCATCAACCCATCATCTACATTAGGTATTTCTCCTAATGTTATCCCTCCCCTAGCCCCCCAACCCCCAACAGATGCCGGTGTGTGATGTTCCCCATTCTGTGTCCATGTGTTCTCGTTGTTCAACTCCCACTTATGAGTGAGAACATGTGGTGTTTGGTTTTCTGTTCTTGTGTTAGTTTGCTGAGAATGATGGTTTCCAGCTTCATCCATGTCCCTGCAAAGGACATGAACTCGTCCTTTTTTATGGCTGCACAGTATTCTGTGGTGTATATATGCCACATTTTCTTTATCCAGTCTGTCACTGATGGGCATTTGCATTAGTCCCAAGTCTTTGCTATTGTGAATAGTGCTGCAATAAACATATGTGTGCATGTGTCTTTATAGTAGAGTGATTTATAATCCTTTGGGTATATACCCAGTAATGGAATTGCTGGGTCAAATAGTATTTCTGGTTCTAGATCCTTGAGGAATTGCCACACTGTCTTCCACAATGGTTGAACTAATTTACACTCCCACACACAGTGTAAACGTTTTTCTATTTCTCCATATCCTCTCCAGCATCTGTTGCTTCCTGACTTTTTAATGATTGTTCATTCTAACTGGGGTGATGTGTTATGACACTGTGGTTTTGATTTGCATTTCTCTAATAACCAGTCATGATGAGTTTTTTTTCATATGTTTATTGGCTACATAAATGTCTTCTTTTGAGAAGTGTCTGTTCATATCCTTTGCCCACTTTTTGATCGGGTTGTTAGTTTTTTTCTTGTAAATTTGTTTAAGTTCCTTGTAGATTCTGGATATTAGCCCTGTTGTCAGATGGATAGATTGCAAATATTTTCTCCCATTCTCTAGGTTGCCTGTTCACTCTAATGATAGTTTCTTTTGCTATGCAGAAGCTCTTTAGTTTAATTAGATCCCATTTGTCAAGTTTGGCTTTTGTTGCCATTGGTTTTGGTGTTTTAGTCATGAAATCTTTGCACACGCCTGTGTCCTCAGTGGTATTGCCTAGGGTTTCTTCTAGGGTTTTTATGGTTTTAGGTCTTACATTTAAGTCTTTAATCCATCTTGAGTTAATTTTTGTATAAGGTATAAGGAAGGGGTCCAGTTTCAGCTTTCTGCATATGGCTCTCCAGTTTTCCCAACAACATTTATTAAATGAGGAATCATTTCCCCATTGCTTGTTTTTGTCAGGTACTGATACCAAAACAGATATATAGTACAACGGAACAGAACAGAGCCCTCAGAAACAACACCACACATCTACAACCATTTGATCTTTGATGTTAAATCATTTCTTTAAGGTCACACAGTTATAAGTAATAAAGATTAAAATCTAGCAATTCTAGGTTCAAAACTCATAGTCTTAATCATAAAAGTATAATTCTTGGTAAAACTTTGTGGTGCCTGTAAAATTACCAGATAAAAACTAGGAGATGTTTGGTGCTATGGTCTGAATGTTTTTGTTCCTCCAAAATTCATGTTGAAACCTAATCCTCATTGTGGCAGTATTAAGAGGTGGGCCTTTAGGAGGTGATTAGGTCACAAGGGGACCACCCCCATAAATGGGATTAGTGTCCATAGATAAGAGGCTTGAGAAATCTTACTGTTCCTTCCATCATGTGAGGACATAACCTTTGGCCCTCCTGTCATGTGAGGATACCGTGAGAAGGCACCATCTTTGAAGGATAGAGTGAGGCCTCACCAGGCACTGAATCTGCTGCCACCTAGAACAGTAAATTACAGTTACTGCTGTGAATTTATGAATTACCTCGACTAAGGTATTTTGTTATGATAGCCTGAGAGGTTTGGCAATTGGATATATGCAGTATGTATTTAAGAAGTGAGGTCTGGGCTGAAGATAGAGAGTCTAAAATATGGAACCCTTTGCAGATAAGCGTATCATGGAAGCTGATGGTAAGAGTATGGAAGGAACATAACAAGCTAGACATTGGGAGGCAGAGCACAGTACTGGAGATCATTTTAAAAAATGAGAAAAATATGGTACAGCAAGTATCAGCTAAGAAGTTGGGTAGGCTCAGAAGTAGCAGGAGTACAAAAAATTACATCCAATGGCTCTGGGAGGCCAGAGGCCAAAAATAAACCTTTGGTAACCCCCAAAACATGTCAGAAAAATGAGAAAAAACGGAGACATAGGAACAAGAATTAAATGCCAGCAATCAGCAATTTCACCACCTACATTCATGCAGTACTTTAAGTATTTTACAATTTCTGATTCTGTTCCATTTTTTTCTGAACTAAATGAGTATGAAATGTGAAAGGAAAATAAGTATCTCCTTGTTCATTCTAGGAGCTTGGATCTGCTTCTTACTAAGGTGGTAACCTGGTGTTCACAGGGGGAGTGAATTGAAAACTCCTATCTCTACAGCCAAAATAGTCACTAAACATGAACAGTTTTGGAAATATGCCTTTCACCATAGGACAAATATAACATTTGAAAGCACACCGATCTATATAACTTGCCATTGAGGAAAACCCTGGAGGTTCTTCAAGTTGTTATTGCTGTTTCTGTTTTAACTGAAATCTTGCTTTGTATTAATACAATGATCAGAAATGGCCTTCTAGTTCACTTAAAGCTATAACATGGTCATCTTTCCATATTGATCCATATAATTCAGTATCTTCTTAATAAAATCAGCACTTTTAATTCCTCCTAAAAGTCCTGTAGGAAAGCCTGCTTCATATTCTGGTTCATGCATTAAGAAGAGTTAGAAGCATTCAGTTCTCAGTGGACTTGCATTTGGAACATTTCAGACACCCTTTGGACTTCTCTACCATCTTTTATTAACATTGACTCCCAGTATTATGTTAGAATAGATTTCATTTTCTCTTTATGTCAGTTACATTGACTGACAGCTGCAATGAGTTTCTTAGTAACACCTAGGGGATGCTTAGGTTTCCTGCTTCACTATTCTTCCAAATATTGAGAACCTGTCACTAAAAAGTCACTTATCTTTCTTTTCTGCTGATGAAGACCATTTTACTTTTTACCTCACATTTAATTTGCGAAATACAATAAGACTTCAGATTTTGCAACCACTGATACCATGGATTTTTAAAGGTTTTTTTTTTTGTTTGTTTGTTTGTTTTTTAGTAATAATCTTGAATTTGCAATGAGAGATAGTTAAGGTAGTTAAGATTTATACGTAAGTTCTATGATGGCTATTTTCTCTGTATGAAGTCAAACAACTTTTGTAAATATTATTAATAAATGACTAATTATGGAAAGGTAACAAAATTGCAGGCTGTAGGCTCACATTTGGGATTTCTGGAAACAGAATTAATCATTAATAACTGAGTTATACACATCTATAAAGATTTACCTTTATACTTGAAGTTGTATGTCAAGTATTTACTTTGCAAATAATTTAAGAAGTTAAACTACAGATTTGTTTCCTTAAGACCTAAGTGTTCCAAGAAGGTATTAATTCAACCTTCTTCTCAAGCTCTCAGAATCTACTTGTCCACCGCGACATCCCTTTGCAGAGCTTGTATTTATTTTTCTTTGCTGCTGAATGAGAATATCTCTAATGTTACATTCTTCTGTCCCACATGCTGGATCTCATTGTTTAACTAATACGCTTTTCATTGTGGATGAGAAACCTCACGGCTGAGCATCAAAGGAGGAAGGGATTTTTCAGGAAAGGAAAAGAAAAAGTTATGGAAAGAGAAAATGCAGCAGGAGGTATTATAAAAGTAATGTTCTATCAGACATATATAGTGTTCCAGATATTGCTAAGACAAGTTACTGTTCAATTAATGTTATATTTCTTTCCCCTTTTTTGTTTTTCTAGTGGTACAGAGCACAACTCTGAGGAGCTTAAACTAACCAGTTACGTGAACTTTGGCAATTTACTGTAACTGATCTGTGACTCACTTCCTTTATCTGAAAGAAAGAACGGGAAAATAAGTGTAACTACCCTGTTCTTTTATGAGGAATAATATATAACTAGTTTATTATATGCAAAGTACTTAGGACAGTGCTTACTTATAGCAAGCACATAATCCTCATTGCATGCAACTGACATAAAAAATTAATAAACACAGGCTATTCCAGGATGTTTTCTTTTTTAAAAAAACTTCTAAATTCAGGGATACATATGTGGGTTTTTTACATAGGTAAACTTGTGTCATGGGTGTTTGTTGTACAGATTATTTCATAACCCAGGTATTAAGCCTAGTACCCATTAGTTCTTTTTCCTGATCCTCGACTTCCTCCATTCTCCGTGTGTGTTGTTCCTGTTTATGTGTCCATATCTTCTCATCATTTAGTTCTCACTTATAAGTGAAAACATGCAGTACTTGGTTTTCTCGTCTTTCATTAGTTTGCTAAGGATAATGGCCTCCAATTCCAACCATGTTCTTGCAAATGACATGATCTTGTTCATTTTTATGGCTGCATATTGTTTTATTATAAAGGCATGCACACATATGATCATTGCAGCACTATTCACAGTAGCAAAGGCATAGGATCAACCTAAATAGTCATCAGTGATAGACTGGAAAACAAAAATGTAGTACTGGTACACCAGAATAATCTTCATTATTCAATTCAAATTATTTTAAACTCAATCTGGCATTTTTTGACATAGGATATATTTAGTCCTCTAACTATAATCGGATAAGTATGAAATACAGGAGCAAACATCGTAATTATGCTAGTTCTTCATTTATCATCTCTGCTCCTCAGATTCATTCCCCACCCTTGTAGGCTCTACTTTGTGCAAAGAGACATAGAACACTGTGGCATACATCACTTGAATTCCCTGGAAACCTGGCTTCCATTGTGCCTGGAAAATGAAAGTCACCAGCAGCAGATCACAAAAGGGAGGAAAGAGAGATTAGGACAATCTCCTGCCCGACCCCACTGCTACTTCTCTTCCTTAGCATTGTCTTTGGCAAGCAGAGTCAATCAAGACTACAGTCTAGCTGAGAAGCACCTCTTCTATAATTCCAGTTTGGCTCCTCTGACACTATTTTATTTCTGGTATCTTCTGCTGTTTAGGTGAAACCAGCTTCATAGAGCTTCCATACTTACCCATATGAAGTATTCACTTTAAATTCTCTTCCTTTAAGTCACCTGGAACACATTACGTCTTTACTCTTCTATTTTAATATGGCATGACTATGTAACTGCTTTCATATTATAGTGCCAAGACTTATAGACAAATGATTTTTAAATCTATGATCAAACATGTTTTCCAGTTGCCAATTACTGTTTGAAAACACACACTTGGCCTTCTTCTATTCCAATCACTGTAACTGAATAAAATACGTTTGCAAACAAACATCCTTCAAGTACAAATGCTGAATTAATTATACTTATTATGATTTATAATTATGCATACAGGTCAGCCTGGCAAGGGTGTAAGCCCAATAGTGACAACTAGTCAATGTAGAGAGGGGTGTAATAAGAACATAAACCCAGTCATAGAAACAGAAAAAAAAGGATAGTCAGTAGATAGTATCTAGCAGGCATGGTATGCCATGGGTATTAATCCTGAGAGAAAGTGATATTGATGAAACTATACATAATAATAGATGACAGGTGGGCAGAGCCTTAAAAAGGTAATAATATTGAAGATGAACAGTATTTTGCTATGTAAGGTGGTAGAAAATGGCCGAAGATAAATTTGTCAGTAGGTCTTCAAGTTCACCCATTAGGAAGTTAAGAACTGAGATCTGGCCTCTGGACCTGAGAAGGAGGTTGTCAAATGGAAGGCAAACACCTCAGCATTTATGAAGTGTCCATATTCCAAAGAAAAGGAGAAAGAAGTGTGAGAACAATCCAGGAGTCCACTTTCCAGAACAGGAATTCAAGATTACAATGTGGCAAAAACTATGTAAAAATCGATATTTGTGCAACATTCATTTAAAACAAATGATTTCATATTGATGTGTAAGACAAAAGAAAACAGTGTCATACTTCCTAATTATGCAGTGAAATAAGTTATCAAAAAGTAAATGTTTCTAATTAACCTCCAACAGAGTAAAAATTCAGAGCATTTCCAATACCATAAAAAACTCCAGCTCCTCCCCAATCACTAGCCTCCCTTCCAATATTCCCATATCTAACAATATAAATTAAGATGACCTGTTCTGAACTTTATACAAATGCATGCCTGAAATATATATTATTTTGCATGTAGCTTATTTTATTAAATATTATATTGTGATAATAACCCATGGCATAGCATGCAGGTTCAATCCACTCCTATTCAGTGCTACATAATATTCCATTATTTGACTATATAACATTCCATTATATCATTATATGATACAATTTGTTTATGCATTTTTAACTGTTCCACTACTGATGAACAGTTTCTACACTTTGGAGCTGTTAAGAATATAATGTTTTCATAACATCATTTTATATAAATTTTGATTTAATTATATCTGTTGTGTGCACAAGAATAGAATGATTGGGTCGTAGCATATGCACATGTTGAACCACAATAGATAAACAAACAGTTCTCTCAATGGATGTACTAATACCTACTCCCACTGAGAGTACATGAATGCTATCAATTTACTTCCTTGCTGGGGTTTTTGTTGGTCTTTTCTTTTTTCTTTGATGAAATATTCTGATAAGTTTGCAGTGGTACCTCATAATTTGTCATTATAATTGGTAATTTTAACTAGTGTGTGTCAAATAATAAATGAAATTGAACAACTTTCACAGTGTGATTCGACACTCAAGTGTCCTATTTTGTTTTCAAAGTGCCTGCTCAAGTCACTTACCTGTTTTCCTATTGTATTGCCTTTCTTTTCTTTACTAATTGGTGTGAGTCCTATATATGTGTTGCATATGTAAACCTTGTAATTTACTTGTGTTAAAATATACATTTTACCATTCTGTAGCATGCCTTTGTGCCCTCTTAATAGTGTAGTCTAATAAACGGGTATTTTTAATTGAAATTTAATTCAATATTTCAACTGTTTTATTTTGTGATGAGAATATGAAATTCTCTAAGTTCGAGAAAGAAGGCAGAAAACAGACTACTGTTTGACCCTAGATTCAACCACTAAACAATCCAATGCAGAGCTTGTTTAGTCCCAATTATGTATCTAGGCATAGTACGGGATCCTTCAAAGAAGAAAAAGAATCTGACCACTTTGGCCAAACCAGGCTTGTGAAGTAATGTAAATCTCTTACAGGCCAGTAAGAGAAGTACTGATCATATTAAGAGACACAAAGAGCTTTTTGCCTGAATGAAAAAAGAGTGTTTTAACTTCTTTAAATGATTCAAGTCAAAGTACTATGTTTACTCTATGTTTACTCTTAGGCCTTGACTCATCTGAGCACACTTTCATATCCTTTTCTCAGGATTTGTGGGGCTTGCTTGAGTTTTCATAGAGGAGTTTGATACTAGGTTTTATTATACTATTTTTGTATATTATACAATTGCCATGTTTAGTGTCTTCACTGGCCCAAAGTGACATAACAGACATTGAATTTTAATCAAGTTCCAGGACTTATTTTTAGTGGAGCTCAGATTCATAAATGGAAGTAAATCATACCCTTTAATTTATGGAACTCTGAATTCATTGGTTCTTGTATAAATTACTTCTTAGATTTTTTTACTTTATTATTCTTTTTCTTTGCTCCCACAAGCACAGGTATCTATGTACAGAAGGCCTCTCATTTAGGATGGTTGACTTAAAGATTTTTGAACTTAATGTTATTTTTTGACTTTCTGATAGGTTTTATCAGGATATGACCCCATGGTAAGTCCAGGTGCTCTTCATGACATGAATATTTTGTTTTCACATTATCGAGTTTTGAGAATGCTTTATGTATTCTGAATATGAGTTCTTTATCAGATTTGCAATTATTTTCATCATTGTTTTCTTTATCACTATTAGCTTACTTTAAACGTTTGTTTTATCTTCTCCCTCTTTTTTATCTCTTTGAATCATTTTTATAATTTCTCCCTAAAAATATCATTCACTTTAATGTTGTTATTTTGGTGGAAATATAGAGTATGCTTATTCCATTTTCTTTATTTTTATTTTTAAATTTATGTATTTATTTTATTTTACTGTAAGTTCTGGGATACAAGTTCAGAACGTGCAGGTTTTTTACATAGGTATACATGTGCCATGGTGGTTTGCTGCACCCATCAACCTGTCATTTAGGTTTTAAGCCCCACGTGCATTAGGTATTTGTCCTAATGCTTTCCCTCCCATTGTCCCCGCAGACCCCAACAGGCCGCAGGGTGTGGTGTTCCCCTCCCTATGTCCATGTCTTCTCATTTTCTTTTTTTTTTTTTTTTTTTTTGAGAGCGGAGTCTCGCTGTGTCGCCCAGGCTGGAGTGCAGTGGCGCGATCTTGGCTCACTGCAAGCTCCGCCTCCCGGGTTCCCGCCATTCTCCCGCCTCAGCCTCCCAGTAGCTGGGACTACAGGCGCCCGCCACCGCGCCCGGCTAGTTTTTTGTATTTTTAGTAGAGACGGGGTTTCACCGTGTTAGCCAGGAGGGTCTCGATCTCCTGACCTCGTGATCCACCCGCCTCGGCCTCCCAAAGTGCTGGGATTACAGGCTTGAGCCACCGCGCCCAGCCGTCTTCTCATTTTCAACTCCCACGTATGAGGGAGAACATGCAGTGTTTGGTTTTCATAAAACTTCATCTAGAGTGTATCTTCTAGGTCAATTTTTATTATTTGTTTTGTTTTTCAGATTTTTAATGGTATCCTTACATAAATTCAATTTATCTTATTTAGTTTATATGGATTTTTTTAAATTGGAGCTTACCTGTCTAGTTCTGCCATTTGCTTAAAAATAAATTGAGGATCAACATCTGTGAGAGTTGAGTTAGCAAAGGGATTCATTTTCATAGACAGTCTCAGAAAATGTGAAAATTATGCTGTGACATGTGGTGTAGATATACACATCAATGGAACCGAATGGAGAGTTCATAAAGAGACCCACAGTTACATGATTAATCAATTCAAGCAAAGATGACCAGATGATTCATTGGGAAATATTTTTTTCATCATGAATTGCTGGAAAAATTATACAACCAATGTTGTTTTGTTTTGTTTTGTTTTGTTAAAGTAAAATTAAGAAAATAAATAAAAAGAACCTCAGCTTATACTGCTTAGCTCATCATATAAAAACCTTACCTAGTACTGAATTATAGACCAAGTAACTATAAAACATCTAAAAGTAAATATAAAGCAAAATATTGGTAACTATATTTATATTGGTAATATTGGTAAATATATTTATTTTAGTTTTACAAAAATCATAAAATTTAAAAAGTGGTAAGTTGGGTTTCCTCACAATTTTAAATGTTGCTTTTTGAAAGGCATCATTAAGAAAATGAAAAGATAAGTCACTAATAAGAGAAATATTTCCAAAACATATACTGGAAAAAAAGACTTATGTCCAGAATATATAAAGAATTCTTAAAATTCAGTGTTAAATAGAGAAACAACCAATAATAAATTGCCAAAAAATGTTGAGCAAACACTTCACTAAGGAGAGAGAGACTCAAGAAGAGATGGTGGAAAAAATGTTCAGCACAGTAGTTCTTTGAAATATGTAAATTAAAATACCAAAATAATATTTCACTACACATTTACTAAAGAAGCTGATTTTTTAAAGAAAGAAACAGGCAATGCGAAGTGTATGCAAGGCTGTAACACCATTGGAACTCTAGTGCTCTGTTGGAAGAATGCAAAATATATTCAGTAACAACAAGGAACCAGCTACTGATATATGCCACAACAGGAATGAAGTTTAAAAACATTATGCTAAGGAATGAAGCCAGACTAAAAAATGTACATGCTGAATATTTTCATTTATATGATATTCTAGAAAATGCAAAGATTAGGGACAAAGATCAGATCATCACTTGCCAAGGACTGAGAGGAGAATTTGCGAGACTGACTACAAAAGGGAATAAGATTATTTTGCAAAGTGCTTGAAATATTTCATATCTTGATTATGTTGTTTGTTATACATCCTATTACATTTCTCAAGCCTAATGGAAGTGTATATCTGTGTTACTGCTATAAAGAACTACCTGAGACTGGGTAATTTATAAAGAAAATCAGTTTAATTGGCTCCATAGTTCTGCAGACTGTACTGAAGTTACAGTACAGCCCTTATAATGGTTTCAGCTTTTGCAGTGTCATCAGGAAGCTGCCAATAATGGCAGAAGGCAAAGGAGGAGCAAGCATCTTACATGATGGGAGCAGGAACAAGACAGAGAGCAACCAGATCTTGTGAGAACTCACTCACTATCACAAGAACAGCACCAAGAGGATGTTACCAAACCATTCATGAGAAATTCACCCCCATGAGCAAATCACCTCCAACCAGGCTCCAACTCCAACGCTGAGGATTACAATTCCCCATGATATTTTGGTGGGGGGCATAGATCTAAACCATATGAAAATCTAAAAATGGATGCGTATTCATTCTTCTGCAAGTAGATATTCAGTTTTCCCAAAAACTATTTTGTGAAGAGACTTTCCTTTTAAAATTATTTCCTAGTACCTTGAAGCAAATCAATAGACCATTAATGCATGGGTTTGTTTCTTGGGTTGCTATTTTGTTCCAATGGTTGATGTGTCTCTTTTAATGGTAATACTGTGCTGTTTTGATTATTATAGCTTTCTGATATATTTTATTTACCTATTGATAGATAAACTTATAAATATTTACCATGTACAACATAATGTTTTGAAGTACCAATACATTGTGGAATGACTACATCTAGCTATATTAGCATATATGTTACTTCATATAGTTATCATTTTTATGGTAAGAACACTTAATATGCACTCTCAGCACTTTTCAAGAATACAACATATTTTTAACGATAGTCAATATGTTGTACAATAGACCTCTAGCACTTCCTCTTCCTATCTAGTTGAAATCTTATATCCTTTGACTGAAAATTCCCCAATGCTCCTCCCAAACACCCCAGCCCCGGTAGCTACCATTCTATTTCCTACTTCTATGAGATTATATTTTTTAGATTCCACACATAAGTGAGATAAGTGAGTGATATGTGTATTTGGCACTTTGTTTATTTCACTGAACATAATGTTCTCCTTTATGTTCTATCCCTGTTGTCATAAATGACAGAATTTTCTTTTTTAAAAGGGGCTTAATAGAATTTATTTATGTATGTATTTCACATTTTCTTTATCGATTCATCCATTGATGAGCATTTAGTTTGATTCATATATTGGTCATTGCCAACAATGCTGCAATAAATATGAAAGTACAGGCATTTCTTTAACATACTGATTTTATTTCCTTTGGATTTACACCCATTAGAGGGACTGCTAGATAATATTATAGTTCTATTTTAATATTGTTGAGGGAACTTCACACTGTTTTTCATAATTGTAATATATTTTAAAGTTAGGCAGTGTGATGCTTCCAGCTTTGACTCTGTTTGTGGTTTTTTTGTTTGGCTCAAAAGTGCTTTGATTAGTCAAGGTCTTTTATGTTTCCATAAAATTTTTAGAATTTGTTTTAATTTTTTGAAAATTTACATTGGAATTTTGATATAGATTGCTTTGAATCTGTAGATCAGTTTGGTAAGTATGAACATTTAACAATATTAATTCTTCTAATTTATGAATATATCTTTCCACTTATTTGCATCTTCTTCAGTTTCTTTTATCAGTGTACAGATCTTTCAGCTCTTTGGTTAAATTTATTCTAAATATTTTAATTTTTGTAGCTATTGAGAATGGGATTTTAAAATATTTTTTTCAGAGAGTTCACTGTTAGTGTATACAAATACCATTAATTTTTGTACGTTGATTTTCTAACCTGCAACTATACTAAATTTGCTTACTAGTTCTAATAGTTTTTTGGTGGAATATTTGGGGTTTCAATGTATAAAATCATGTAATCAGCAAAAAAGACATTTTTACTTCTTTCTTATTTGGAGGTCTTTCATTTCTTTTTCTTGCTTAGTTCCTCTGACTAGGATGTTGTGTATCATGTTAAACAGAAATTGTGAGAGTAGGCATCCTTGTGTTATCCATGATCTTACAGGAAAAGTTCAATTTTTCACTATTGAATATGAAAAATGAAATTGGACCCTTATGTCCCACCATATACATAAAAGAACTAAAATAAATTTTAAAAACTTAAACATAAGTTCTGAAACTGTTAAACTGCTAGAAGTAAACATAGCAAGAAAGCTTCACAATATTTGTCTAGACAATAATTTTTTTGCATTTGACCCTAAAAGCACTGTCAACAAAGGAGACACACCCACACACACACACACACACACACACACACACACACACACAAAGTAAAGTAGAATTTCATCTAACTAAAAAGTTTCTACAGAGCAGAAACAATTAACAGCCAGGTATGGTGGTCTGAAACTGTGGTCCCAGCTACCCAGGAGGCCGAAGTGGGAGGATGTTGTGTTAGTCTGTTTTTATACTGCTTTAAAGAATTGACCGAGACTGGGTAATTTATAAAGGACAGAGTTTTAACTGACTCACAGTTCAGCATGGCTGGGGAGTCCTCAGGAGACTTACAATCATGGTGGAAGATGAAGGGAAAGCAAAGCACTTTCCTCACAAGGTGGCAGGAAGGAGAAGTGCCCAGTGAAGGAGGATGGGCCCCTGATAAAACCATCAGATCTTGTGAGAACTCACCCACTATCACAAGAACAGCATGGAGGAAATCACCCCAAAGATTCAGTTACCTCCACTGGGTCTCTCCATTGACATGTGGGGATTATGCAGATTATGAAGATTACAGTTCAAGATGAGATTTGGGTGGGGACACAAAGCCTAACCATATCAGATGGCTTGAGCCTAGGAGGCAGAGGTGGCAGTGAGTTGAGATCTTGGCACTGCACTCCAACCTGGGTGTCAGCATGAGAGGCTGTTTCACAAAAAAAAAAAAAAAAAAAAGGAAAGAAAGAAAGAAAAGGGAAAAAAAAAGGAAACAATTACAGAGTGAAGAGAACCTAGGGATGTGGGGAAAAAAGTATTTGTAATGTATACATCTGAAAAAGGTTAATCTTCACTATATGTGTATGCATATATATATGTGTGTGTGTGTGTATACATACATATATATATAAACACACACAAAAAAATAGCCAAAAAGAAACAACCCAGTTTACCTGATACAAAAATCAGTTAAGGATACAATAACAACAAAAAGAATACCACAGGCCAATATCCCTGATAAACTTAGGTGCAGAAATTCTCAACAAGATATTGGCAAACCAGTTTCTCAACAACACATCAAAAAGAAAATGTGCCATGACCAAGTGGGGTTTATTCCAGGAACACAAGAATGGTTCAACATATGCAAATCAACAAATGTGATACATCACATCAACAAAATGAAGGACAAACACCATATGATCATCTCGATAGACCCAGAAAAAAAAGAATTTGATAAAATCCAACATCTCTTCATGGTAAAGCTTCTCAACAATTAGGCATAGAAGGGACATTCATCAACATAATAAAGCCCATATGTGACAAACCTACAGGTAATATCATACTGAATGAGGAAAATCTGAAAGTCTTTCCCAAAAGAACTGGAACAAGAAGAAGATGACCACTGTTGCCACTCTTATTCAACAGTATATTTGAAGTCCTAGCCAGAGCAATCAGACGAGATAAAAAAATGCAAGACATCAAAATTGAAAAAGAGGAATTTAAATTGTTCCTTTTTGCAAATGACATGATCTCATATATAGATAAATCTAAAGATTAAGCCAAAAAACTCTTAGAGCTGATAAATGTATTTAGTAAAGTTGCAGAATACAAAATCAACCTACAAACAAACATCACTAGTGTTTCTATACACCAATAACCACCTAGCTAAAAAAGAGATCAAGAATGCAATCTCATTTAAAATAGCTACAAAAATAGTTAGGAATAAATTTAACCAAGGAGATAAAAAACCTCCTTAACAAATATAGCAAAACACTAATAAAAGCAATGCAAGATAATACACACAAAATGGAAAGATATCTATATTCATGGATCAGAATTAGTATTGTTAGAATAGCTACACTATTCAAAATAACCTACAGATTGAATACAGATCCTATCAAAATACCAATGACATTATTCACAGAAATAAAAAAAATCGTAAAATTCATATGGAATCACAAAAGACCCCAAATAGCCAAAGTAATATTGAGCAAAAAGAACAAAGCTGGAGGCATCACATTCCCCCACTTCAAAATATACTACAAAACTGTAGTATTTGAAAGAGCATGGTATTGATATAAAAACAGACACATAGACAAGTGGAACAAAATAGAGAATCAAGAAATAAATGCATGTATTTATAGCCAAATGATTTTCGACAAAAGAATCAAGAATATACACTGGGGAAAGGATACTCTCTTCAAAAAACAGTACTGAGAAAATTGGATATCAACTTGCAGAGAAGCCTAGTTAAATCCCTATCTCTCATCATTTACAAAAATAAAATCAAAATGGATTAAAAACTTTATTGAAAGACCTGAGGCTGTGAAACTACTGCAAGAAAACATAGATGCAGTGCTGCAGGGCAATAACCTAAACAACAATTTCATAAATAAGACTTCAAAAGCATAGGCAACAAAAGCAAAAATAGACAAATAAGATTACATCAAGCTGAAAAACTTCTGCACAGGAAAGGAAGCAGTAAACAGAGTGAAGAGACAACCTGTAGAAAGAAAGAAAATATTTGCAAGCCATTCATATGACAAGAAACTAATGTGAAGAAAATACAGGAAACTCAAACAACTCTATAGCAAAATTGTAATAGTAATAATAATAATATTTTTCATTAAAAAGTGGGCAAAAGTTCTGAAGAAACACTTCTCGAGTGAAGCATGCAAGGGGTGAGTATATCAGAAAATACTCAACATCACTAATCATTAGGTAAACGAAGATTAAAATTACAATTACTTATTATCTTACCCCAGTTAGAATAGCTATTATCAAAAAGACAAAAAATAAAACATGCTGATGAGAACACAACTAAAACAAAACAAAACAAACAAACAAAAAAAAAACAGAAAAAACAAACAAACAAAAAACTTATGTATGCTGTTGGTGGGAATGTGGGAATGTAAATTTTAATGCCATTATGGAAAACAACATGCAAGTTTCTCAGATAAATAAAAATAAAACTGCATACATTTCAGAAATTTCATTACTGTTTATCCAAAATTGAAAAATTATTATGCCAAAGTGACACCTGCACCCCCATCTTTATTGTAGCACTAGTCACAATTGCCAAAATATGGAATCAACCTAAGTGGTCAACAAGTGAATGTATACAGAAAATGTGGGATATATGTATATAGTAGAATAATATTTAGCCATAAAAAAGAATGAAATTCTGTCATTTGTAGCAACATGGATGAAACTGGACTTCATTATGATAAGTGAAATGAGCCAGTCACAGAAAGACAAACATTGAATTTTCTCACTCAGATGTGGAAACTAAAAAAGTTGATCTCATGGTGATATAATCTCATGAAGAGTAGAATAATACTTACCAGGGGCTGGGGAAAGTGGTGATGGGGGAAGATAAAAAGAGGTTAGTTAATGGGTATAAACATATAATTAGAACTAGTGTTTGATGGACATTATTTTATTATTTTTTATGGCTATGTAGTATTCCATGGTGTATATGTACCATATTGTCTTGATTTAATCCACCATTAATGGGCACCTAGATTGATTTCATGTCTTTAATATTGTGAATAGCTTGATGATGAACATACGAGTACATGTGTCTTTTTGGTATAATGATCTATTTTCCCTTGGGTATATACCCAGTAATGGGATTTCTGGGTCAAATGGTAGTACTGTTTTAAGTTTTTATAGAAATCTCCAAACTGCTTTCCATGGTGGCTGAACTAAGAGAGAGTGCCGAGCAAAGAGGAAAAAGCCACTTATAAAACCACCAGATCTTGTAATAACTCACTATTATGAGAACAGAATGGGGGTAACACACCCATTCAATTACTTCCCATCAGTTCCCTCCCACGACACATGGGGATAATGGGAAATACAATTTAAGATATTGATTCTTTTATCCATGAGCCCGGACTGTTTTGCCATTTATTTTTGTCTTCTCTGATTTATTTCAGCAGTGTTTTGTTGTTCTCCTTGTAGAGCTCCTTCACCTCCTTGGTTAGCTGTATCCCTAGGTATTTCATTTTTCTGTGGCAATTATAAATGGGATTGTGTTCTTGATCTGACTCATAGCCTGGATATTTATTGATGTATAGAATTGCCACTGATTTTTGTCCATCAATTTTGTATCCTGAAATCTTACTAAGATTATCTGCCATTTCTAGTAGTCTTTTGGCAGTCTTTAGGATTTTGTAAGTATAGAATCATATCGTCAGTGAAAAGACATGGTTTGACTTTTTCTTTTCCTGTTCGGATGTCGTTTGTTTCTTTCTCTTGCCTGATTGCTCTGGTTAAGACTTTCTAAATAGATATTTCTTAGAAGAAAACAAATGGCCAAGTATCTGAAAAAATGTTCAGCATCATTTATCATCAGGGATATACAAACTAAACTACAATGAAATATCACCTCATACCTCTTAGAATGACTATTATCAAAAAATTTTAATGATAAATAGTTGGATAGGATGTGAAGAAAGAGAATCCTTGTACACTGTTGATAAGCGTAAATTAATACCTCTTAGAATGACTGTTGTCAAAAAATTTTAATGATAGTTGGATATGTTGTGGAGAAAAGAGAATCCTTGTACATTGTTGATGAATGTAAATTAATGAGGCCTGTATAGAAAACCATACAGTAATTCCTCAAAAAGCTGAAAATAGAATTAACATAAGATCCAGGCTGGGAGCGATGGCTCACGTCTGTAATCCCAGCACTTTGGGAGGCCGAGGCAGGCAGATCACAAGGCCCGGAGATAGAGATCATCCTGGCCAACATGGTGAAACCCAGTCTCTACAAAAAATACAAAAATTAGCCAGGCGTGGTAGTGGGCACCTGTAGTCCCAGCTACTTGGGAGGGTGAGGCACGAGAATTGCTTGAACCCAGTAGGCGGAGATTGCAGTGAGCTGAGATCCTACCACTGCACTCCAGCCTCCAGCCTGGCAACAGAGTGAGACTCCGCCTCAAAAAAAACCCAAAACGCAAAAAAAAAAAAGCAAAAACAAAACAAAACAAAAACATATGATCCAGCAATCCCATTTCTGGGTATATATTCAAGGAAATTTAAATAATGTTGTCAAAGAGATACATGTCCTCCCATGTTCATGGTAGCACTATTCACAATAACCAGAAACAGAATAAACCTGAGTGCCCATCAATACATTAATAGATAAAGATAATTTGGTATGTATGCACAATGGAATACTATTTAACATTTTTTGAAAAAGGAAATCCTAGCAGTAATAGCAACATTAATAAACCCAGAAGACATTATGTTAAGTAGAATAAGCCAGACACAGAGAGACAAACATTGCATGATCTCACTTATATGTGGAAGCTAAAATAGATGATCTCATAGAGGGAGAGAGTTGCACGATGGTTATTAGAGACTGGTAAGAGGAAGGGTCACGGTGGAGAGGAAAGGGGAGATGTTGGTCAAAGGGTGCAAAGTTTCAGTTAGACAAGGATAAATAAGTTTTTGAGATCTATTGCACAACATGATGAGTATAGTCAATAATTTTATATTGTGTATTTCGTAATTTCTTAGAATGTAAATTTCAAATGTTCTCATTGAAAAGAGGTAATATTCTAACCAAAAAATATGATGTGATGTGATGAGTATGTTAATTAGCTTGACTTCATCATTCTGCAACATATACATTATCAAAAATCACAGCACAGCTCATAAATGTATTCAATTGTTATTTCCCAATTTAAAAAGAAGATGAGTTTTACTGATGTAACTTACACCTCAATAAGCCTGAATTAATAAAAATTATGTTGGGATAACGTTGTAGGGACATTTCCCTCCTCACTTATTGATGTATCTTACTTTATATGTTCAAATTATGTTTTTTGTTAACCTCTTTATTGATCAATCTTCCAACAAGTTCCTCAGAGACATTCCTTGTCCGTTATGATATTTCTGGTGTGTAGATGAATGGTTGACACTTAGAAAGTACTCTTGTGTCTATTTTTTGCCTGAAGAATAGTTTAGAGTTAAATTTTCTATATTTAATTTATTATTATCAACAACAACAAAAATGGTAGCATGTTTTGCTTTCAATTTTACTTTCACTTCAGGATTAAAAGAAAAATAATAAATGAAAAAATAATAAATGAAACTAATTACTTTTCCAGGTGGTGCCTCTTTCAGCTTCCTCTTTTCTGTCATACTGTGCTGTAAAACTGGGCCTCTAATAGAACTTACCTTTCTCCTTCGATGACCAAACATATTCTAAATATATGTTGTTACAATAAAAGATGACTTCAGGGCCCTCATGTAAACTCTCTCTTTTAAAGAAATCTGCAGTCTTTTAGAGACTTGTATCGTCAAGAATCATTTCTATCCATTGAACAATATGGTTAATATTATCTACTCTTCAGACTTGAGGTAAGATTAAATGAGATGGATATATAATGTACCAGGTCCAATGATTAGTAGGAAGTATTATTCAGTAAGTGTATTACTTCAGTAAATATTGAACATATATCCTCTTCTCCCAAATTCTCTTTTTGGACATAAAAAAATAATATCCTTAAATATTAGAAAAGAAAATTTAGTCCTTTCTGTCTCAGTTTGTTAAAAATTAGAAAATAAGATTTTTATTTTCTTTCTGATGACTTTGCTGAACACAAAGATCAATGTTATCTCTACAGCCAATGAAATCCAGGAATAATTTTCTTCAATGACAATTGGTATTTTTAAAATCTTTCATTCTTATTAATGTTTTCTGTCCATATATTCTACCTCAAGAAACCACCCACCATTCATCCTCTAAACTCCTCAAGGACAAAAACCCCGTATTATGGGGATTTGGATCTCAACCTTGATGCTGTATATGTTTTAGATTTTCCACAAACATGTTGAATTGTTGACTACACTGTTGGAAAGCACTCAGTTATACACTCAGAAATTGATGATCAAACGAGAGAAAATATTTTAAAAGAAATTTGCTTCAAATTTTGGCAGTATTAATTCATATTTAAGACCATTGAGTAAGGATATTCAAGAAGTTTTTCCTTTAATCATCATAAGGTATAAGTCCCCTTGACATTATAAACAATTATTCATGCAATGAAGACAGGTCGACCTGTTTTGGAAAGGGCAGCCAGCTCATTTTTCTTTCTTGTCTAGTCTAGTTCTATTTTGTACTTAGGAAATGAGGAATTACTTTACAAAGAATGAGACATTCTCTAAATTCCGCTGAGCTCTATATTGAACATCCAAACCAAGATAAAAGAAAAAATGCATTAGAATTAAATACATAGAAGTAGAGTAATTTATTTTTATTATCTTTCTTTCATCTTCTCAAATCTACCTCCAAAATAAAAAAGGAAGTTATCCCATTGCTAATTATAAGGTATAAAAATTCAGAAGGCAGTGCCTGAACACTATAATTAAACTTTGTTTTCCAAATAATATATATATATTTAAAATTTTAACTGCACATTTCTGACCATAAATTTGTTTTCTCTACGTCACTTTAATAAGTTTCCTTGTGCTGTGAATAGTCTGTTTTGCACATATATATAGTGCTTGCAGACTTTAGTTAAGGATTAAAAGAGATGGGCAGATAGTGTAACTTAGTCAAGGGCTTGAAAAGAGCATTATTCAGTAAGTATCTGTCCTTACTCCTTAAATCTGTTCCCCTGCTCTGTTCTCCTGGATGTCCTTCCACAAATTCATATACAATCAGAGCTCATGTGATTGTATATTCTATGTTTATATATACCTACTTGAAGGACTGAATACAGTAAAGAGAATAGATGAAACACATGTGACAATAAAACCCGACCTACAATCTCTGCACTGCCCAATCCAGAAAGCCAAAGTACATCTGCAGCAGTCAAGGACAGTAGGGACTTGTCAGCTTCCCTGTCTGCAATTAAGACTAACCAGAGACAGCCAAATATACTCTTCAAACCAATCACACAGAATGTCCCACTTTTCGTTAGCCTGACTTCAGCTTCTCCATGCTAATAACTTCTAATCGGAGCATACCTGAAGCCTTCTTTTTCTTTTCCACTGTAAAGCTTTCGCACTTGGCTGTCTTTGAGTATCTGCCTAACACAAGTGCTAATAGTCGACTTCTTTACCATAGCAAGCTGTGCATAAACAATCTGTTTATTTTCATTTTGATGATCTTCATGTATTTTCATACCCTCTTCAGTTAAACTTTTCAGATTTTAACTTTGAATATTTTGGTAATCATCTTAATATTTTCATCTCTCCCTTTTTACTCTTATAACATTCTTCACTTGAAGCAAACTTCCACATTGTTATCAACTTGATATTTCTAGTATTTAATCCAATTATGTCAGTTTCTACTCAAATGTTTTCAAATACTTCTTATTTCCTGAAAGGAAAATCCAAAATGTTTCATGTGGCCCTGGGGATCTATGATTTGGTGTTTTAGCCTCTTTTTTTTTTTCCATTTCTTTTTATTCCTTGAAATTCAACAACACTGAAATACTCATAATTCCATGTTTATACCAAGACAAGCCAGGGCCTCTGTTTACTTTTCAGTTGCTCAACCACCATTTGCTTTAAATGATTTATCTTGATTTCACACTAACTACACTAATCCATTCTTTCACTCTCAGTTCAATTGTTATTACCTGTGATAAACTTGCTTATTTTCCCAAAGGAAATTTAGACCCTACGTAGAGTTTAGAGATCTTCACAATAACAAATGATGTATAATATTGGAGAGGTGGATTAAATACTTGCATCTTCCCTAGATTTCAAATAATTAAAGAGAAAGCTCCCTTTAAAACATATTTGTATATTCCCAGGGTGTGCCACTTGAGAAGTGCTTTACAGATAACAGTGGAAATAATTCAGGCATAAAAGAATGCTCAAAAACCTGTTGAATAGTCCCACCTGCTCTTTCTTTTGATTCGTTCCAAACAAGTTTAGGTTTCTTTCTTATGTGGTGAATGGTACTAGAAATTGTTCCTTTTTAAGCATACAAAAATTAAAGGAAAAACAAAAACCCACATAATCTAAGTTGCTACACAATTTGATCATAACCACATTTTCTAAATCCTGATAGGTTATCTTTAAATATAACAAAAAGAGTCAGAGAAGGTGAATCACATTTTATACATTTTAACACATAACTTCCCAAAAGAATATAAGGAATTTTTTTCTACAACTAACTTGACTGTAATCTTTTGGGAAGTTTCTAAAAATTTTATACATATTTCAAAATAATTTTCAGAGGAAATGCCTTGTACTTCATTACAATGTATTTAAAAGTGGTTAGCATGTTATGACAAAATACTCCAAAACTGTTTGAACACAAATGTCATTAAAATTTGCAAACGGATTGTTGAGCCTTTAGAGATATTGATGAGTCATCTCTTCAAATTTTGAGAAGGTTTTGATCTATTAATAAAAAGGTGAAATGTGCAAATAATAAAAAAACTATGTACATATGTTTGCATTTCAAAACACATATTGACTTTTCACTCAAACAAAATAACATAGAAAATAAGTTGGGCCAGATATAAGGCTGACATGCTGAATTATAAATACCTGTAAAATATCCAGGACAATCCGTTTGGAAGGCAGAGGAAAACTTCAGTTTGAAACTTGAGAAAAATGTTTTAAATAAAAACATAGAGGGGTTGCTCAGTTGTAGAGGGATAGTTGAAACTTCGGATGTAGTCACCTAAAGGTAGTGTATAGAGGAGAATAGTCATGGGCCAGCTTCTGCAGCACCAACATTTGAGGTTAGACATAGCCAGATAAAGCCTGTAAAAGAAAAAACAAAGGTAGAAAATAAAGGCTCATATTGCTTCTACTAAGGGTCACTGCACAGAGCCTGACATACAATATCCTTAATACATCACCATAATGTGCACTAAATATATAATGTGTACAACTTAGTGTTACTCCAAATAACTTTGAATATCAAACCTTTGAATAAGAATGAATATCAAAGAATACCTTCATTCAGCAATGGATTTTTGTTTCTTCTTCATTTTCCTATTTGTTCACTCAAAGAAACATTTATTGAGTGGTGAACAAGTCAGAAAATATCTTTGCCTTGTGAAACTTAAAGTGGATTATGGACATTACCCATGGAAAAAAGGACATGAGTAAATTTTATATAATTAGAGATGCTATGAGGTCAAAATAACTTTAAAACTAAATAGAGAGTAGAATGCTAGTGGCTGGGGGAGAGGGAGGAGCAAGAGTTTGATTTCTTGCTTTAGGTAAGGCAGTCAGAGCATCCTGTCTGGGAAACTGATGTTATGACTAAGATCTGTGTGACACTGAATCAAGTTTGTACATATTTAGAGTAAACATTCCAAGCAAAAGGAATAATTAGTGTAAAAGTCTGTTGAAGGATGGACTTGACAATTTCAAGACTAGAAAAAGAGATGATATGGCTGAAGCTTAACGAAGGAGAAGAGTAATAATTTAATCTGAGGTCAGAGCAGTAGCAAAAAGGCAAATTGTACAGGACATTATGAACCATGGAACATACTTGAATTTTATTTTAATTTAAGTAGAACACTTCTGGGAAGAGTTTAAGCACAGAAGGGGAAATGTTTGAATGACTTTTGTTTTTATAAATTATTTTTTAATAATAAACCTGGCTGCAGCTATACTGAGAATGGACAATAGAGGAAGATGAGCACCTCTCTGAAACCCGTCTTTCAGGAGATGTGTTTTCCAGGTTGGGGATGATAACAGTAGAAACTGTAGTGGACAGTTGTATTTCTAATATATGTTGAATATTTGACTAAGTGTTGGAGAAACAAAAATGAGATGGGTAGCCGTATACTTGAAATGTATGTAGGCCATCTAAAAAGAAAAATAATAATGTGATGACTGCTCTAATTAAAAAAAGATAATGATATTTTCTTAAAACCTCTTGTTTGGAAGCTAGACTGATAAGAGTTCAAATACAAGTTCTGTAATTTATTAGACATGACATCTCACATTAAATATGTTTTGTTTATTTGAGATTGTCTTTTATGTATAAAAACATACAAGATTAAGTACGTCTTAAGATTTCACCTCTTCTCAACTCAGCATACAGATAACATAATCCCAATTAAAATCACAACAATCTATTTCATAGATATTAGCAAACTGATTCTAAGGTGTATATAGAAAAGAAGACTTTGAACAGAGAATACAATGCTGAAGAAGATTAATGGAACAAAATAGAGAACCCAGAAATAGACACGCAAATTTGTCAAGTTACAAAGGAACAAAGGCAAGTCAGTAGAGAATGTATAGTCATTTTAACAAATGGTTCTGAAATGACTGAACTTTCATATGCAAAGTAGAATAGAAAGATATGCACACACACACACGCACACACACCCCTACACAGTCCTTACACTTTTACCTAAATTAACTCAAAAGGAGCATAAACCTAAGTGTAGAACATGCAACTATAAAACTTCTAGAAGAAAACATGGAAGAAATGATGTGACTTTGGAACTGATGATGAGTCTTAATGTGTAAAACTAAAACCATTAACCAAAAAATAAAAAATAAAAGATAATTTGCAGTTTTTTAAATTAAAACTTCTCATCTGTTAAATATACTATTATAAAAATGAATAGTCAAGAAACATAATGGAGGAATATATTTTAAAGGCAAATATTTAATAAATGTATCTGTCCAAAATATGCAAAGAACAATTAAATTGAACAAGAAGAAAAACAATAGGCAAAATAATATGAACAGATATTTTATCAATAAAGATATGCCAATGACAATAATCACATGAAAAGAGGGTCAAATTTTCTGTCACTAGGGAATCTCAAATTAAAACAACAATAAGATAACACTACATACTTATTAAGAAATGCTAACTTAAAAAAATTATAATTCTTGTTACTGATGATGATGCAGAACAAGGATTTTCATGCATTGCTGAAGGAAATGCAAAATGCTACTTCCACTTTGGAAGAGAGACCATCAGTTTCTAATAACATTAAATGCAGTCTTGCCATGTGATCCCGCAATCACCCTACTGTATTTTTATCTAGCTTATTAAAATATGCATGTCCAGACCAAAAAAATGCATATGAATGGTATTTATTCATATTTGACAAAAACGGAAAGTAACCAATATGAGACATTCTTCAATAGGTGAATAGATAAACAAACTGGGGAGCACCCATACAATAGTTATTATCAATAAGAAATAAAAAAAATTAAGCCATGAAAATATGTGGAAGAATTTTAAATGCATATTGCTAAGTGAAATAAGTCAGTCTGTGAATGCTATATACTGTATGAGTCCAACTACATGCCATTCTGAAAAAGGAAAACAATAGTGACAGTATATTAGTTTTCTGTGGCTGCACTAACAAATTACCACAAATTTGGCAGCTTAAAACAACAGAAATAAATTCTTTCATCGTTACAAAGGCCGGTAGTCTGAAATCAAGGTGTCAGGAGGGCTACATTCCCTTCAGAGGCACTGGAAGTCAATCCATTATTTACATCTTCCGACATCTGGTGGATCCAAACATTCTTTGGCTGGTGACCACATCACTCCCATGTCTGCCTCAAGAATCATATTGCAACATGGCACAAGTATACATATGTAACAAACCTACACGTTATGCACATGTACCCTAGAACTTAAAGTATAATAACGAAAAAAAAAAAAGAATCATTTTGCTTCCTTTGGTTCTCTGAGTGTCTTCTATCAGTTTCTCATAAGAACATTTGTTACTGGATTTAGTGCTCACCTGTGTCATTCAGGGTAGTCTCCTAATCTTGAGACTGTTTAATTAATTATATCTGCAAGATCCATTTTACAAATATGGTAGTATTCACAAGTTCCAGGGTTAGGACAAGGACATAAATTTTAGGGACCATGATTGAGCCACCACAAATAATAAATAGTGATTGTCAGCAGTTCAGGGAGAAATGAAAGGTTGAAAAGCTAAAGGACCAGTGATTTTTCTTTAGGGTTGTAAAACTGTAATACTGAAATGGTGTACATAAAACACTATATATCAAAAATTTATAAAACTTTATGGCACAGATATTGAACTTTAACATGCAAACATTTTAAAAGCTATGTTGGAGGATGGAGAAACCTAAGATGGAGTGAAGAATGTGACAAATCAATTAAATTGCATACAAAATCAGTGAACAACCTCACTGAGAGAAGTGAGAAAAACTAATTCTGACCTAAGGAACTTTTGAAATGGAGAAAGTCTGCAAAACTAAAGAGACGTGAAGCTTTACATAAGCTCTGTACTTTAGCTGATAAAGTTGTTTCACATGGATTACAGGTTAACAGCTCTGACCACTATACATGTAGAATGGAGTTAAACAATTATGTAAGTGGATTGCTAATTGTGAGAGCCAGGCTTCTCACTGTTGGAGTAGGATGTTACAAATGAGCAAGGGGAGGAAGCTAAATTGATCCATATAATAATATATTAGAATTGGAGACTTTAACGTAAACTTATATCTGCTTCATATAGGTACAGATGGTTACACATGGAAATATGTATAGATATCTTTCTGTACAATGGTTAGTAGACACACATATATTTCCTTGCTGCATCAGCTGAGAGGACACAGAAATCATGACACCCTGGTAGGAATGAGAACACTAGGACTCAGATTTAGGTTTCTAAATCTATTCTATGAAAAATAAACCAGAGCTCATTGGATAAATAGCCTATTCAGTGACTGGGGCAGGGAATAGACAAGATCAACCTGGAAAATCTTGTACTGCCAAAAAGCAAGAATGTCCTAAAAACAGACAAACAATGACACCACCAACCAAAAAACCCTTTAAGTATGGGAAGACGTCAAAGTAGCTAGCACAAAAGTCAACTGAAAGAGCTCCTAATAACCCAATCTGAGAAAATGTAAACAATATAGTTGTATTGGATTATAACACAAAATATAAACTAAGCATCCTAGCGTTAACATTGACATAGATATTTAACATATAAGTATATAAGGGAAAATATACAAGCATCCCATAAAAAACGAATTTCAAGTTTATATAGATACCCCACCAGTGAGAAGGTGGAACATAATTATCCAGCTTCAGTGTGGGTAACAGAGAGTGACTTCCTTACAAAGATTACAGTATGAGGAAAAGAGTGACTTTATGGTGGAGAAATCTGACAATTGTCACCCATATGATCAAGGTTAACATCGACAGGGGTAAGTCATGTTGATAGCATGTATTCTTGATAGGATGTGACTCAAATGGCATTTTATTTCTGTGATCTTACTCCCAGCAATATATACTCCTAGTCTAGTCATGACAGAAACTTCAGATAAATGTTAACTGAGAAACATTTTGCAAAATACCTGCAAAGTACTCTTCTAAAAGTATCAAGCTTATCAAAGTCAAAGAAATGCTGAGAAATTGTCACAACCAAAAGAAGCCTAGGGAGACATGATACTTATGTTCAATGTGGTGTCCTGGATGGATTATGGCTGAAAAAGTACATTAAGAAAATATGTAGAAAATCTAAATTTAATGTGGATCTTATTTAATGGTAATGTACCAATATATCCTCACACTGAATAAGTGAATCATCCTCAAGAATTAAATACTATTTAATATTTCACAAAGAGCCAAGTCTCCCACTATTGCCAATATTGTCCTTTTTTATTGTAACCATTGTCTTTTGAAATCCAACATATTTCTAACAAAAGCCTTTGCAAAGGCTTTCACATTCTCCTCCTCCAAAAATTTCATCTTTTCTTTCTTTGCAGTCTTAGGACACTCTGCTTTTAAGAACACATCATTCTCAAGATGTGCAATTTTTCTGTCTGTGAGAGTGTGAACTTTTGAACACTGAGCTTCTTAGAGTTAGAATAACACAGAGGTTAGAATATGAGCATTCAATCCAGTGGACGTGGGATGCCATCATAGTTATTCCATTTTTCCATGGATATTATTTAAAACCTTTGTGCTTTAGGTTCCTCACTCTAAAAATAGTACTTAATTACATGAATATTTTGAAAAATAAATGAACTAATATGTAAAAAATTAAGAAAAGTCCTATTATATGGAGTAAACTATATAGGGATTTGTCATTATTATTGTTACTATTATTTAGAGTATATTATTATTATCTTTGTTTCATTATTTACAGTAATACATATTATATATTACAGTAAGCAGGGGTTTATTGGGCATCTATTATTTTTCTTCCCAAGTTTAATAAACACTGTGGAATTAAATGCAGCCAGTTTATTGATAGTCATAAATCTGTGATGTGAATTTACAAAATAAGTTTAAAGAATTGTAAACTCCAAATCTCATCCATATAGTAGGATTTTCTGCCCACCCCACTGAAGCTGAAGGATTCCAATAAATGTTTTCTTTCAGAGCATGAGTAATAGGAGAATGACAAAAGCTGTTACATAAGCTGGAAAGGTTTCTATTATTTTAAGAAACAATATTGTTGGGAGTTTGACAAGATGCCTTTCACACAAAGAAAAAACAGTTGCCCCTTTAGTAAGACAAAATGTTAATTAGCCCAGAGACCCCCTCGACTTGAATGTATGAGCTATCGGTATGGTATTTCATACTTCAGATGCATGATAAGTTATTTCAGAATATATAAAACAAGGGGCTGGGGCAGTGGCTCATGCCTGTGATACCAGCACTTTGGGAGGCCAAGTGAGTAGGGTAGCTTGAGCTCAGGAATTCAACACCAGCCTGGGCAACGTAACGATAACTCATCTCTACCAAAAACAACAACACCAAAAAAAATTAGCCCAGTGTGATGATATGTGCCTGTGGTCCCAGATACTCCGGGACACTGAATGGGAGGATTGTTGGAGCCTGGGAGATTGAAACTACATTGAGCCAGGATCATGGCATTGCACTCCAGCCTTGGGGACAGAGTGAGATCCTGTCTCAAAAATAAATAAATAAATAAAAGAATAAATGAATAAGTAAAGCAATATATACATACATGCATACATAAAGTTTTAAAAAATAAATAAAACATTTAATATCTGCTCTCTGGGTCTAAGAAATTCATAAAGAATTAGAAATATATAGAGGTTTCTGTTTTTATGCTACTATAGCAGGGAGATCATCACAACTTAAACATAATAAAATTCGTTTGCGTTTCCTAAAATTCCTTCATTAGCCTTGACTTCAAACACTCTTATTCCCAGGGCAATATTAAAATGCCATCTTACTGAAGGTTCACAATTTATTTAAGAATTTCTTAACCTTCAAATTCACTAGCATTTTTGATATACATATATATAGATAGATAGATAGATAGATATAGATGTATCTCAAAATATCTTTTCTGACATATCACTTTTACCTCTTCTCAAGGTATGAAAGAATGTTGCAGACCAACAAGCAATCATATATCCCCAAAAATGTTTTGATGTTTTTGACTGCTATCATTTCCTAGGCACTGAAAAAAAATCACACATGACAGTTAACTTTAAGATCTTCAGAAACACAAGCATCAGGTTCCTCCCAAGCTGCCTGTCTATTTGAAAACACAGTGTATTCAACGAAAAGCAATTTGTGTGTGTGTGTGTGGTTGACTTTAACTGCTGTTCCTTTGTTCCATCAGAATTTTCTACTCTTGAGATATACGTTGTAGTCTGAAAACTACCACCACATTGGTTCCTGTCATGTGTAGCATGGAATTCAGGAGAAACCACTTAAAGATTTACAAAGCATTTTAGAACCTTTTACCCTCTGATTAGATTTGCGTGTATTCACATTGTGATTATCCCAAATATAGCTAGCCTTTTCTGTTTGCCATTATCTGGGAAGATTTGCCAAATGCATCCTGGCAGTATTCTGACAGAAACTTGCAGCAGTTACAAATGATCAACAATAAGTTCATTTACGCCATAGTGTAATTCTATGCTACATTAAGAATGAATGCTATTTATTCATACGATGGCAGAAACACTCTAAGGAATTTCTGTCAAAGAGAATTGGGTCATTATTTGTTGGAATGAAAAAGCCATTAGGAAGCACAATATATAAATCTCAACTAAGAAAAAATGCTTTTTTAGTCTCATCTCCATAACTTTCTCCAGCTTAATGCAAAGCAAAGGAGATAATCAGCTCTTGAGAACCCATATCAATAGTAAAAACCAGTCATCCTGATATTTCACACAAAAAAAGTATATTTATCTTTAAAAAGTGATGTGTGTGCGGATATATAATTTTTAAATGAAGTAATTAAGTCACATGGTAAACTCATGGCGATTTTCTTTCCTTCCCATTAGAAACTGAAAAGGCTCGCCAGGCATGGTGGCTCATACCTGTAATCCCAGCACTTTGGGAAGCCAAGGAGGGAGGATTACTTGAGCCCAGGAGTTCAAGACCAGCCTGGGAAACAGGACAAAACCCTGGCTCTACTAAAAATACAAAAATTAGCCAGGCGTGGTGGTACGTGCCTGTGGTCCCAGTTACACAGGAGGCTGGGGCAGGAGAATGACTTGAGTCCAAAAGTCAAAGGTTGCCCTGAGATGAGATCACAGCATTGCACTCCAGTCTGGGAAGTAAAACCCTGTATCAAAAAAAAAAAAGAAAAAAGAAAAAAAGGAAAGCCAGTAAAAACTCAGCTTACAGATGAGCAAATCTTTCTAAGTCTGCTGGTTGTCTTTTAACAATTAATTTGAGTGGAAAAATAATTGTTTATGTTTAAACTGTATTGTGTTTGTGCAGTTTTCTTAAGATAATTGAAAGTAAGACACTTTATTTTATGTTAAAAAGCCATAGGTTTAAACAGACTGGATGACAGGAAAATTTGGCACCAATAAAAATAGACATGGTAAAAGAACGAACTGTGAATGACCAGTCAACTTACAAAAATGTTCATACTCACCAGTAATTAAGAAAATGCAAGTTAATTTAACAATAAAATGACCTTTGACTTCTGAGAAAAAACAAGATGAAAATAAATGACTGTACAGTAGATTAGTATTACCTACCTATAGATTTATCTGTCTATCTGTCTTAGCACAGGATTTGAGACAACCTAGAGAAAATAAAACTACCTAACAATAACACACATATGCACTCCTATACACACACAAACACACGCACACACACACACGCACACAAACCAGCTAAAATATAAAAATGGAATAAATGTCATCACCCAAATGGAAAGCTAGTTTTTATATAGAATTATTCTAAATGTATGCAAATACAATTTGCCTTTAGTGTCACTTTTTATTCTAAAAAGAACTGCTGCTTGAGTGATAATTTACATGATTTTTTTAAAGGAGGCATTAGCTGAGTTTAATGTGAAAGAGATACTTAAATTCTAAGAAAATGAGAAGTATTAAAAGTTTCCAAGAGCACAATTATATAGGGAGTCTATTAATTTGAGTGCACCAAGTCAAAGGATTGATCCTTTGGTAAGGCCTCTATGCTTTATGTGGAACCTTCAAAATCAATAACCCAGAAGCAAAACCAAACTTGAAAGAGAACAGCCCTCATGAATACTATAGTACATGTTCAAATCAATTATTTGATTAAGGTAATCAGGATTGCTAGCACCTCAACTCATATACAAGAAGTTAACAGAAATATTTAATGGGGTAATCCCAAAACTTATATAATTTTAACATTTTTTTCTATTAACACATAACAATAAAAAAGTTAGGCATATAATGAGACATTATTTGTAACGAAAATCCAAAAATAGTGAGCTTAAAAGGAACGCACGTTGAACCCACATGCAAAATTATCAGATAGAGACTTCAAATAATTCAGATTAATGCTCTCAAATTTTTTTCTAAAAATATTTTATTAGAGAACAGAAAGCTCTATAAACAAATAGAAATTCTAGAACTGAAAAACATAATACTTTAAGTTGCTAAAGGATAGACTTACCAACAAAAATTTATGTAAAAACATATGAAATAAAAATATGTAATTAAGCATTACATATTAGTTTGCTATGACTGTTATAATAATAAAGTACCACAGACTGAGTGGCTTAAACAATGGATCTTTTCTTTTCTTTTTTTGAGATGGAGTTTTGCTTTTGTTGCCCAGGCTGGAGTGCATTGGCGTGATCTTGGCTCAACTCAACCTCCGCCTGCAGGGTTCCAGCGATTCTCCTGCTTCTGCTTCCCAAGTAGATGGGATTACAGGCGCCCGCCACCATGCCCGGCTAATTTTTTTTTTGTTTTTAGTAGAGACGGGTTTTCACCATGTTGGCCAGGCTAGTCTTGAACTCCTGGCCTCAGGTGATCCACCTACCTCAGCCTCCAAAGGTGCTGGGATTACAGGCATGAACCACCGCGCCCGGCTCTATAACAGATATTTTCTTATGGTCCTGGAGGCTAGAAATCCAATCAAAGGTATTAGCAGGGTTAATTTCTTCTGAAACATTTTTCCTTGTTTTTTTTTGCCATGAGTATCTTCAAATGTTTCCCTCTATGCTCATCTGTGTCCAAATTCCCTCTTCTTTTAAGGATACAGTTCATATTTGGTTAGGGCCTACCCTAATGAACACCCATTTAAACACAAACACCTTTGTAATGACCAGATCTTCAAATATAGTCACATTCTGGAGTATTGGAGGTTGGGGTTTAAACATATAAATCTGTGGGAGACAAAGTTCATCCCATATCATTTGTAAAAATAAGAGGATGGAAGATAGAAACAGAAAACAGACATGAAAAAGATATGGTCCTTAGAATCCCAGGAGAGGTGAGATATAAGAGAAAATGTGAAATATTTGAAGATGAAAATAAGATAATTTTCTCAAAGTGATTTAAAAGAAATCAAGCCACAAAATCAGGAAGCACTGTGATATTAATCTGAAAAATATTTTTAAAAGACGTAGGTAAAATTGTCATGATAAAAATATTAAAATCAGACTTATAATGTCACATTGATTTTAAAGGAGTAAGTATGAGACTAAAACATGCGAGAGACCAAAATCAATTGGATTATATCTTCAAGTTGTTGTTGGGATGGGGGGTCACCGAAGGAAGGTCAAGTTGAAATTCCATACCATGTAAAAAATGTTATTAAATGGTTGAGGTTAAACATTATCAGGTAAATAAAACTTACTCAGACACAAAAGACTGACATTAAAAGATACACTAATAAGTTTTCCTAACAGAGAAAGAAATCATCCCATATGGAAGTTTGGAGGTACAAGACAAAGATCAACAAAAATACATATAAACATTATAAATCTAAAAGAATATTGATTGCAAAAAACAATGTAACAATTATACTGGAATTTATGTAACAGAAGGTAATAGCATGAGTTAGTAGAGAGTGAAAAATATTATTATAATGTTCTAGAGTCATTCTCTTGCTGGGAAGAGGTAAACATTTGGACTTGCATAGACTCTGATAGATCAAAGATTAATGATGCAATCTCCAGGAAAGATGCTAAAATAAAAAGTAAAATAATGTATAATAATCAAGATAATAAAGAGATATTATGAGATAGAGAGCAAGTAGTAGAATAGTATATTGAAATCTAAATGTATAACTATCCACATTACATGTAAATAGTCAACTTTTTCCAATTGAAAGACAAAAGTTTAGTTTAAAAAAAATACTGCATTCTGCTTAAAAGAGTCAACTCTACATTAAATAAGAAAATTTATGCATAAATAAAAATATATTCTAAGCAAAATTAAACAACAAAATTATGGTGCTACTGCAATACAGAAAAATTAGAACCAAAAAAAACCTTTGCAGGAGAAAAGGCCATTATATGCTAAAAAATAAATACCAGAGAGATATAAAATGTAAGATTTTTGAGCATTACAAAACCTACCCTAGAATATATAAAACATATAATGTCAGAAATGACCGGGCGTGGTGTCTCATGCCTGTAATTCTGGCATTCAGGTGGATCTGACCTGAGGTCAGGAGTTCAAGACCAACATGGTCAACAAGGTGAAATCCTCTCTCTACTAAAAATACAAAAATTAGCCGGGCATGGTGGCATGTGCTTGTAATCCCAGCTACTCTGGAGGCTGAGGCAGGAGAATTGCTTGAACCTGGAAATTGAAGGTTGTAGTGAGCTGAGATGGCACCATTGCACTTCAGTCTGGGCTACAGGGAGAAACTCTGTCTCAAAAAAAAAAAAAAAGGAAGAAAGGAGAAATACATATACCTACAATTATTTTGGGGGTATGTTTATGCACCTGTCTTAGGCTGTGGTACACAATATAGACAATATTATATTACTAAGAAAATATTTTCTCAACCAAATTAACAATTGCCTGGTTGATTTTTATGAAAGACTGAAGTATGTGTGTAGTTTATAAGTTCTCAGGAAGATTTCCATATTGATAGTATCTGCATTATATACTTTTGAGAATGTGGTTTTTGACCACTGTGGAATTGGCAAGGAATAATGACAGGAAGCTAGAAAATCTCCATGTGTTTGAAAATTAACACACACATTTATAGCTCAAGTCAAGAAAGACAACATACTAAAATTACAAATCATTTAAAGTATATATTAATTAAAATGTGAAATTAACAAAAATACAAGGTAAAGTCAAAGTAAGGACTTGAAAAACATGCTTTTTTAAAGGCCAATATGAAGAACGTATATTCAAAATGTATTTGACAAGCATTCACCTTAAGAAAATATTATCAAGAGAGAAGAAAATTAAAAATATAAGACAATAAATAATATTTATGTATCAGAAACTAATAAAATAGAAAACAAATAAAAAACTTATATAGAATAAATTGAACCAAAAGCTGTTACTTTCATTTCAGGATAGTAATTAACTTTGGGGACGAAAGAAGAAGTTGTAAGGGGCAGAGGTTAAAAAAAAAGCATATTCTGATGTGCTAATAACATTCTATTTCTTGACTAGCATCTTGTTATGAAGATTTCCTTGATAAAAATTAACTTGCTATAAAATTACAATCTGGGTACAATCTGGGTACAATCTGGGTTGTACTTCAATACAGCTTTGAAAATTACAAAGAAATAAATGTAGTAAGTATGAGTATAAAGTTTTCATTTCTATATTGTTGTCATGGCCAATTATTTAAAATGAGTTATGCTGGCCTTCTTTGACCAAGCCATTCTTGACTATAAGTTAATGAACAAATGGTAGTTGGGTATGTATGATATTAGAAGAATCATTCCAAGAGAAAAAACATAGAGTGATAGTGAAGAAGTAGTCTTGGTCTTTAAATATCTCAATAGACAATACTATTACTACAAGGCATATTGAAATAATTATTTTAAATAAAATAATCAAAATGCTCTGATAATAAAAAATAAGGAATTAAATTACAAATTAAAGTTTTTATGAAATGTGTTAGAATTTAAACTACATACTAATGTATGATCATTATCTGCCAAAATAAAGAAGAAATGGTGGAAAAGCACTTCAGGTTAAGGAATAAGGGTAACACTGTAGTGGAAAAGTGAGGCAATGATAAATAAACTGGTACAGCTAAAAACATGTATACATACTACAAATATGTATATATATGGTGATAAAGGAGATTATGGAAGATGGTAGTCAATGACAGTTTGCTTCATGTCATCAGGGAACTTGGACAAGAGAGGAGACAGAATATTATTGGCAATTCAAAGCAAGTAAGACTTTTCAGGAGGAGGGAGTAATGTGTGCGTGCCTATGTGGAGGAATATTTCAAAATTAACTATGGATGAATGATATTGGATATCCAGCAGAAGTCTACAAACAGAGCTTGACCAGTACTCTTCTCCCTAGATTCTACATGATGGTTACACTTCCAGTCAAGAGTAAAAAAGAAATAGAAATAGCCTCTCATTAACTTGGAGGCAAAGAAATTCAATGAAAGTGTGTCAAGGAGCCATGCTTTCCAGGAACCAAGCACAAGATCCACAGCAGTGGCCATCTACTGAAACACTGCCATTTGCCTTCTTCCACTGCATTCCCTACAGTATTTCCGAATGTCATAGCCCTGAACACATGCTGCTATGTTGAGGGGTTCTTCAATTTGTAGGATTTTTGCATTATTTAAGTGTCTGAGAGGAAGCATCAAGTTGGTTATGTGCTGGTTATTTGCAAAAGCTATAGATTCCAGAGCATGTGTAAAAGAAAGAAATATGGGAAAGAGAATATTAACTTTAGCTTGAGTTGCCTCCTGGCATAAGAATAAACAAATACCCTTTTTGTTGTTTGACATCTATAGAAATTATTTTTATACATTGCATCCCCACCTCCCTCCCCCCACACACAAATATTCTCATTTTATATAATGCAGCTACTCCTGTTACAACTAAAAATGAATTTACACTCTTCCCAAGTAGGCAAAATTTTTATAAGTAACTGTACACACTCCAGGTTCAGAATGTCTGTATAATGTAAATTCTTCTTCAAATTCTATCACTGTTATTTTCTGAAAATTATAGAACAACTGTGTAGTTAATTATAAAACTAACCACTAAAACATATAAAATACTGAAAGTGAGGGAGTGAATACAAGGAATTTATGAAAATATATAAACATATACATGATAATTTCTATCAACTTCATTATTTAGAGGTTTTTCTGAATTGGATATCCTCAGAGACACACACACACAGGCAAGGTATTAGTGGGACCCAGAGTTATGGCAGAATCTTACTCAGTCCTTCTTTCTGTCCTGTCAAGGAGTAACACTGAAATATATAGTTTAGTGCTCCCCAGTGTTCTTCAGGACTACCTGCAGAGGGGTTGCAATACCACCCCTGCATAAATCAGCTGTTGCAATCCTAGCATATGGAGTCATATAAACCAAACTAGGATTAAATTTTTATTCCTCAGTTAAATTACCCTAAGGAAATCCACATGAGGCTATCAATATGGGTTAAGGGAGGGCAAGAGTGTAGCAGAAATTGGCACACTAGGAATGTGAATAAGCTGGTTATGTGACTTTCTTATACTTTAAAGAAATACCTGGATTCAGTCTTTTATGTAGCCCACATCCCTGTGATGATGAAGTGCTACTCTGAGATCTGGATCTAATAGATGAGTGGATTCATTTACATCCAGTACAGGGTGAACTACTAGAAACAACAACAACAACAAACCAAGCAGTCATTTAATGCCCCAGGGATATATGCTGAACCTCCAGAATGGTCCCTAGCAAGTCAAGAACTGTTGTCAAAGGATAATCACAGAGTTACTCCTGGAAGAGTGCACTACATAGCTTCAGATCCCTGGGGACCTCACTTGGTCTCTCTCTCATGTTAGCTTACCATCAGTGAGCATAGATACATTGAGCCACATTGACCCTAAGATTGTAAGTGTAAAGTAGAAGAGGCACAGCCTGGAAAAGCTGCCTTTCTAGCATGGAACACCATGGAAAGCTGGTTACTTTGGGGATGTCTCAGGTAATATGTTGGAGCACTCTGCTAAAACGTGATATATGGTCCCTCCTAAACCTATCAGCAGGCTCTTTTCTTAGCAGTTGGGGATATAGCATCTTGCCTTGTTCTCTCAGAAGGAAAAGACTGGCAAGTTCCAGATTCTTGGCCTGTCAAAAAAGTTCCTTGATGTAGCAGACTCCTGTAACTTTGTGTGATTTATTCTCAGTCTCAGAATACAGTTATATACTCCATGATGACATTTCAGTCAACATAGACTCTCTATACCTTTTGGTATAGAGTGGTGGTCCTAAAAGATTATAATGAAACTGAAAAATTCTTATAATCTGCCAAAGTCATAGCCTTCATAATGTAGTGGAATGCATTACTCACATGTCTCTGGTGATGCTGGTGTAAACAAGCCTACTATGCTGCTAGTCCTATAAAAGTATAGCACATACAATTATGAACTGTGAATAATACTTGATAATTGTAATAAATGACTTGTTAATTATTCATGCATTTACTGTATTATACATTTTATTGTAATCTTACAGTGCACTCCTATCTATCTATGTATCTATCTATCTATAAAATTAACTGTAAAACAGCCTCAGGCAGGTCTTTCAGGAGATATTTTAGAAGAAGGCACTGTTATAATGGAACATGACAACTCCACAGATGTTACTGCCCATGAAGATCTTTCAATGCGATGTGGAGGTGGTACATAGTGATAAAGATGATCCTAACGCTGTGTAGGCCTAGGTTAATGTATGTGTTTATGCATTAGCTTTTCCCCCCCAAAAAAAAACCATGAAAAGTTTAACAAAATAGAATATAGAATAAGTATTATAGAATAAGTATTAAAATAATAGAATCTTATAGAATAAGTATTAAATCTTATAGAATAAGTATTAAAAACTATTTATGTACATCATACAATGTGTGTTTTCAGCGGTGCTATTACAAAAGAGTTAAAAAGTTAAAAGAGTAAAAATATTTAAAAGTTTATAAGGAAAAATATAGTAAGCTAAGGTTAAGTTATTATCAAAGATTTTTTTTGTAAATTTAGCATACCCTAAGTGTACAGTGTTTGTAAAGTCTATAGTAGTGTATAACAATGTTCTAGACTGTCTCATTCACCCATCATTAACTTACTCACCCAGAACAACTCCCAGTCATGCAAGCTCCATTCATCTAAGCACTCAGTATAGGTATAACATTTTAAATATTTTATACCATGACTTTACTGTACTTTTTCTATGTTTAGATACACACATATTTACCATTGTGTTGCCATTAATATTCAGTAGATGATTTACAGGTTTGTAGCCTAGAAGCAATAGGGGATATCATATAACCCAGAGAGGTAGTAAGATATGCCATTGAGTTTGTGTAAGTACACTCTATGATGTTTGTACAACAGCGAAATCACCTAACACATTTCATAAAATGTATCCATTAGACTTCACATCCAGTGTTGGGAATCAAATTTAAACATGAGGTTTGGAGGACAAACGTCTAAACTATAGCAATTGCTTAAAGGCTACTGGTAGCCCTGTGCAGAGGGTGAATAACCCTGAAACAAATGATAACATTTTATTTCTAGGCTTGTAAGATAAAAGCAATGCTCTTGTGCTATTTTATCTTACTGAAATGGAGAAAAAGTATTTGTCAGGTCAATAGCTGCTTGCCAACTGAATTGATTTGTTTCTACAATAGACCATATCTGGAAGAACGACTGCAATGGAATGATGATATGATTAAACTTACAATATTCCACTGTGTTTCTCCAAGACACATTTAACTCTTGTATCAGGCAATATAGAGTCTGATATAAAAATGGAATAAGGATCACCTTTCCTAATTCTTTAATTTTTTTTTTTTTTTTCAAGTCAGATTTTTACTCAGAAGCTTTTTCAAAGGAGGCCGTAAATTACAATGGAAAAGAACATGGTACTCACTGCATAGTGACCTGGTTCTGAAAGCAAAGCTTTTCTTTGATAGCTAGAGAACAACTAATTCTTTTTTTTTTATTTTTAGTTTTTTAATTAATTAATTAATTTTTTTATTATACTTTAAGTTCTAGGGTGCATGTGCACAACGTGCAGGTTTGTTACATATGTATACTTGTGCCATGTTGGTGTGCTGCACCCATCAACTCGTCCGCACCCATCAATTTGTCATTTATATCAGGTATAACTCCCAACACAATCCCTCCCTCCTCCCCCCTCCCCATGATAGGCCCCGATGTGTGATGTTCCCCTTCCCGAGTCCAAGTGATGTCATTGTTCAGTTCCCACCTATGAGTGAGAACATGCGGTGTTTGGTTTTCTGTTCTTGTGATAGTTTGCTAAGAATGATGGTTTCCAGCTGCATCCATGTCCCTACAAAGGATGCAAACTCATCCTTTTTTATGGCTGCATAATATTCCATGGTGTATATGTGCCACATTTTCTTAATCCAGTCTGTCACAGATGGACATTTGGGTTGATTCCAAGTCTTTGCTATTGTGAATAGTGCCGCAATAAACATACGTGTGCATGTGTCTTTGTAGTAGAATAATTTATAATCCTTTGGGTATATACCCAGTAGTGGGATGGCTGGGTCATATGGTACATCTAGTTCTAGATCCTTGAGGAATTGCCATACTGTTTTCCATAATGGTTGAACTAGTTTACAATCCCACCAACAGTGCAAAAGTGTTCCTATTTCTCCACATCCTCTCCAGCACCTATTGTTTCCTGACTTTTTTAATGATTGCCATTCTAACTGGTGTGAGATGGTATCTCATTGTTGTTTTGATTTGCATTTCTCTGATGGTGAGTGATGATGAGCATTTTTTCATGTGTCTGTTGGCTGTATGAATGTCTTCTCTTGAGAAATGTCTGTTCATATCCTTTGCCCACTTTTTGATGGGGTTGTTTGTTTTTTTCTTGTAAATTTGTTTGAGTTCTTTGTAGATTCTGGATATTAGCCCTTTGTCAGATGAGTAGATTGCAAAAATTTTCTCCCATTCTGTAGGTTGCCTGTTCACTCTGATTGTAGTTTCTTTTGCTGTGCAGAAGCTCTTTAGTTTAATTAGATCCCATTTGTCAATTTTGGCTTTTGCTGCCGTTGCTTTTGGTGTTTTAGACATGAAGTTCTTGCCCATGCCTATGTCCTGGATGGTACTACCTAGATTTTCTTCTAGGGTTTTTATGGTATTAGGTGTAACATTTAAGTCTCTAATCCATCTTGAATTAATTTTCGTATAAGGAGTAAGGAAAGGATCCAGTTTCAGCTTTCTACTTATGGCTAGCCAATTTTCCCAGCACCATTTATTAATAGGGAATCCTTTCCCCATTTCTTGTTTCTCTCATGTTTGTCAAAGATCAGATGGCTGTAGATGTGTGGTATTATTTCTGAGGACTCTGTTCTGTTCCATTGGTCTATATCTCTGTTTTGGTACCAGTACCATGCTGTTTTGGTTACTGTAGCCTTGTAGTCTAGTTTGAAGTCAGGTAGCGTGATGCCTCCAGCTTTGTTCTTATGACTTAGGATTGTCTTGGCAATGCGGGCTCTTTTTTGGTTCCATATGAACTTTAAAGCAGTTTTTTCCAATTCTGTGAAGAAAGTCATTGGTAGCTTGATGGGGATGGCATTGAATCTATAAATCACCTTGGGCAGTATGGCCATTTTCACGATATTGATTCTTCCTATCCATGAGCATGGTATGTTCTTCCATTTGTTAGTGTCCTCTTTTATTTCACTGAGCAGTGGTTTGTAGTTCTCCTTGAAGTGGTCCTTGACATCCCTTGTAAGTTGGATTCCTAGATATTTTATTCTCTTTGAAGCAATTGTGAATGGAAGTTCATTCCTGATTTGGCTCTCTGTTTGTCTGTTACTGGTGTATAAGAATGCTTGTGATTTTTGCACATTAATTTTGTATTCTGAGACTTTGCTGAAGTTGCTTATCAGCTTAAGGAGATTTTGGGCTGAGACGATGGGGTTTTCTAAATATACAATCATGTCATCTGCAAACAGGGACAATTTGACTTGTTTTCCTAACTAGATACCCTTAATTTCTTTCTCTTGCCTGATTGCCCTAGCCAGAACTTCCAACACTATGTTGAATAGGAGTGGTGAGAGAGAGCATCCCTGTCTTGTGCCGGTTTTCAAAGGGAATTTTTCCAGTTTTTGCCCATTCAGTATGATATTAGCTGTGGGTTTGTCATAAATAGCTCTTATTATTTTGAGGTACGTTCCATCAATACCGAATTTATTGAGCGTTTTTAGCATGAAGGGCTGTTGAATTTTGTCAAAAGCCTTTTCTGCATCTATTGAGATAATCATGTGGTTCTTGTCTTTGGTTCCGTTTATATGCTGGATTACATTTATTGATTTGCGAATGTTGAACCAGCCTTGCATCCCAGGGATGAAGCCCACTTGATCATGGGGGATAAGCTTTTTGATGTGCTGCTGAATCCGTTTTGCCAGTATTTTACTGAGGATTTTTGCATGGATGTTCATCAGGGATATTGGTCTAAAATTTTCTTTTTTTGTTGTGTCTCTGCCAGGCTTTGGTATCAGGATGATGTTGGCCTCATAAAATGAGTTAGGGAGGATTCCCTCTTTTTCAATTCATTGGAATAGTTTCAGAAGGAATGGTACCAGCTCCTCCTTGTACCTCTGGTAGAATTCAGCTGTGAATCCATCTGGTCCAGGACTTTTTTTGGTTGGTAGGCTATTAATTATTGCCTCAATTTCAGAGCCTGCTATTGGTCTATTCAGGGATTCAACTTCTTCCTGGTTTAGTCTTGGAAGAGTGTAAGTGTCCAGGAAATTATCCATTTCTTCTAGATTTTCTCGTTGATTTGCGTAGAGGTGTTTATAGTATTCTCTGATGGTAGTTTGTATTTCTGTGGGGTCGGTGGTGATATCCCCTTTATCATTTTTTATTGCGTCTATTTGATTCTTCTCTCTTTTCTTCTTTATTAGTCTTGCTAGCGGTCTGTCAATTTTGTTGATCTTTTCAAAAAACCAACTCCTGGATTCATTGATTTTTTGGAGGGATTTTTGTGTCTCTATCTCCTTCAGTTCTGCTCTGATCTTAGTGATTTCTTGCCTTCTGCTAGCTTTTGAATGTGTTTGCTCTTGCCTCTCTAGTTCTTTTAATTGTGATGTTAGAGTGTCAATTTTAGATCTTTCCTGCTTTCTCTTGTGGGCATTTAGTGCTATAAATTTCCCTCTACACACTGCTTAAATGTGTCCCAGAGATTCTGGTATGTTGTATCTTTGTTCTCATTGGTTTCAAAGAACATTTTTATTTCTGCCTTCATTTCGTTATGTACCCAGTAGTCATTCAGGAGCAGGTTGTTCAGTTTCCATGTAGTTGAGCGATTTTGATTGAGTTTCTTAGTCCTGAGTTCTAGTTTGATTGCACTGTGGTCTGAGAGACAGTTTGTTATAATTTCTGTTCTTGTACATTTGCTGAGGAGTGCTTTACTTCCAATTATGTGGTCAATTTTGGAATAAGTGCGAGGTGGTGCTGAGAAGAATGTATATTCTGTTGATTTGGGGTGGAGAGTTCTATAGATGTCTGTTAGGTCCGCTTGGTGCAGAGATGAGTTCAATTCCTGGATATCCTTGTTAACTTTCTGTCTCGTTGATCTGTCTAATGTTGACAGTGGAGTGTTGAAGTCTCCCATTATTATTGTATGGGAGTCTAAGTCTCTTTGTACGTCTCTAAGGACTTGCTTTATGAATTTGGGTGCTCCTGTATTGGGTGCATATATATTTAGGATAGTTAGCTCCTCCTGTTGAATTGATCCTTTTACCATTATGTAATGGCCTTCTTTGTCTCTTTTGATCTTTGATGGTTTAAAGTCTGTTTTATCAGAGACTAGGATTGCAACCCCTGCTTTTTTTTGTTCTCCATTTGCTTGGTAGATCTTCCTCCATCCCTTTATTTTGAGCCTATGTATGTCTCTGCATGTGAGATGGGTCTCCTGAATACAGCAGACTGATGGGTCTTGACTCTTTATCCAGTTTGCCAGTCTGTGTCTTTTCATTGGAGCATTTAGTCCATTAACATTTAAGGTTAATATGGTTATGTGTGAACTTGATCCTGCCATTATGATATTAACTGGTTATTTTGCTCATTAGTTGATGCAGTTTCTTCCTAGCCTTGATGGTCTTTACATTTTGGCATGTTTTTGCAATGGGTGGTACCAGTTTTTCCTTTTCATGTTTAGGGCTTCCTTCAGGGTCTCTTGTAAGGCAGGCCTGGTGGTGACAAAATCTCTAAGCATTTGCTTATTTGTAAAGGATTTTATTTCTCCTTCACTTATGAAACTTAGTTTGGCTGGATATGAAATTCTGGGTTGAAAATTCTTTTCTTTAAGAATGTTGAATATTGGCCCCCACTCTCTTCTGGCTTGTAGAGTTTCTGCCGAGACGTCTGCTGTTAGTCTGATGGGCTTCCCTTTGTGGGTAACCCGACCTTTCTCTCTGGCTGCCCTTAAGATTTTTTCCTTCATTTCAACTTTGGTGAATCTGGCAATTATGTGTCTTGGAGTTGCTCTTCTGGAGGAGTATCTTTGTGGTGTTCGCTGTATTTCCTGAATTTGAATATTGGCCTGCCCTACTAGGTTGGGGAAGTTCTCCTGGATGATATCCTGAAGAGTGTTTTCCAACTTGGTTCCATTTTCCCCCTCACTTTCAGGCACCCCAATCAGACGTAGATTTGGTCTTTTTACATAATCCCATACTTCTTGCAGGCTTTGTTCATTTCTTTTTCTTCTTTTTTCTTTTGGTTTCTCTTCTCACTTCATTTCATTTATTTGATCCTCAATCGCTGATACTCTTTCTTCCAGTTGATCGAGTCGGTTACTGAAGCTTGTGGATTTGTCACGTGTTTCTCGTGTCATGGTTTTCATCTCTGTCATTTCATTTATGACCTTCTCTGCATTAATTATTCTAGCTATCAATTCTTCGACTCTTTTTTCAAGATTTTTAGTTTCTTTGCACTGGGTACGTAATTCCTCCTTTAGCTCTGAGAAGTTTGATGGACTGAAGCCTTCTTCTCTCATCTCGTCAAAGTCATTCTCTGACCAGCTTTGATCCATTGCTGGCAATGAGCTGTGCTCCTTTGCAAGGGGAGATGCACTCTTATTTTTTGAATTTCCAGCTTTTCTGCCCTGCTTCTTCCCCATCTTTGTGGTTTTATCTGCCTCTGGTCTTTGATGATGGTGACGTACTGATGGGGTTTTGGTATAGGTGTTCTTCCTGTTTGATAGTTTTCCTTCTAATAGTCAGGACCCTCAGCTGTAGGTCTGTTGGGGATTGCTTGAGGTCCACTCCAGACCCTGTTTGCCTGGGTATCAGCAGCAGAGGTTGCCAAAGATAGAATATTGCTGAACAGCGAGTGTACCTGTCTGATTCTTACTTTGGAAGCTTCCTCTCAGGGGTGTACTCCACCCTGTGAGGTGTGGGGTGTCAGACTGCCCCTAGAGGGGGATGTCTCCGAGTTAGGCTACTCAGGGGTCAGGGACCCACTTGAGCAGGCAGTCTGTCCCTTCTCAGATCTCAACCTCTGTGTTGGGAGATCCACTGCTCTCTTCAAAGCTGTCAGACAGGGTCGTTTGCATCTGCACAGGCCTCTGCTGCTTCCCCTTTTGTTGTTTAGCTGTGCCCTGTCCCCACAGGTGGAGTCTACAGAGACAGGCAGGTTTCCTTGAGCTGCTGTGAGCTCCACCCAGTTCAAGCTTCCCAGCGGCTTTGTTTACCTACTTAAGCCTCAGCAATGGCAGGCGCCCCTCCCCCAGCCTCGCTGCTGCCTTGTGGTTAAATCGCAGACTGCTGTGCTAGCAATGAGGGAGGCTCCGTGGCTGTGGGACCCTCCCAGCCAGGTGTGGGTATAATCTCCTGGTGTGCTGTTTGCTTAAAGCGCAGTATTGGGTTGGGAATTACCCAATTTTCCAGGTGTTGTGTGTCTCAGTTCCCCTGGCTAGGAAAAGGGATTCCCTTCCCCCTTGCGCTTCCCGGGTGAGGTGATGCCTCGCCCTGCTTCAGCTCTCGCTGGTCGGGCTGCAGCAGCTGACCAGCACCAATTGTCCGGCACTCCCCAGTGAGATGACCCCAGTACCTCAGTTGAAAGTGCATAAATCACCGGTCTTCTGTGTCGCTTGCGCTGGGAGTTGGAGACTGGAGCTGTTCCTATTCGGCCATCTTGCTCCGCTCAATCTCTTTAACGTTTTTATGTTGATGCTAATAGCTGTGATTTACACAGGACCTTATTTTAAAAATTACTGCCCTTTTCTCCTATAGTAGTCTTAACCTGATGCATCAGTGAGTTATTTTATTAATTCTGCCTGGTATTTTTAATTTTAATTTCACTTATTTTTTATTATTTTTTAAAGAGATGAGGGCTTGCTCTGTTGCCCAGGCTGCAGTGCAGTTGTATGATCACAGCTCATTGCAGCTTCAAACTCCTGAGCGCAAGTGGTCCTCCCACCTCAGCCTCCCAAGTAACTTGGACTACAGTAGTGCTCCACCATACCCAGCTACATTAAAACAAACAAAAAAAAATGTTTAGTAGAGAAGAGGTCTCACTTTTTGCTCAGAGTGATCTCCAGCTCATGGCCTTAAGCCATCCTCCTGCTTTGGTCTCCCAAAATGTTGCGATTACAGGCATGAGCCATCATACGCGGCCCACTGCCAGGTCTTTAGGATACATGTTCAAATGACACATTCAGTCTTACTTATCCTATCATGAGGAAAATTATGTTAGACATCCTGTAAACATCTGTCCCCTTGACCTCGACTGCTGGACCTGTGATATTCTAGCTTACTTAGAATTGGTATTTGCTAAGGGGTGCTGTTCAAAACTATTTACCTTCTACTGGCAAAGTTACCCAGTTGAGTTGTTTTAGGTCCCTTGGGGAAGTTTAGGAGGAATTCACAGTATATAATCATGTTATTGCAGTATCATTTCTCCAGGAGTTATAGATTTCTCTTCATTTGAAAGACGTTGTTTTTTATCTGAATCCTGTCCTGAAATAAGGAAAGTTACCATCACTCTCTCTCTATTTTTTTTTTGACTCTTGTTTTTCTCTATAACAAACATGGACCTTTTCCTTAATAAAATACAAAATCAATCTTAGTAGGCTATCTATTTATTTCAGTCCTTGGAATTTCATTACTTACTAATAATCACTAAATGTACCTGTGGGGCAGGTCACTTTGATTACCACATTGGCATTGCTACATGTGACAACAACATGTAACTTTATGTAGCCTCTGGTATTCTGGACTCCATTTCTTCCTTTCAAAAACATTGCCAGATATTTATTTAATATCAATTCCTCACTGAAACGTGGCTTACATAACCACAAAGCATTTCAGAGGGGCAATATGCCAATGGAAAGAGATTTGTGTATTTAAACCAATTATGACAATCTTATTCTCCTCTTACCCAATCTGCTTTGCAGGTAGAAGTGATTATGTTACTTTGATCTAGCAAATTAGATATTTAAGGAAGTCTTTGTTGGGGAGGGGGTGTTTATGGAGATATTTTTACTGTCTAGATAAAAAGGTTAAAATGACTGACCTAGTCACTTTGTTTATTTCTGCCTTGAAAGCAGATGTAAAGGTAAACTAGAAAAGCCATATTATAACCATGATAAAATAAATCAGAAGGGTCACAAAAATGCTGGCTCTGTCACTCTTCATCCTTAAAAGCAGCGCCCATGAATTTTTATCTTTGAACTTCTTTCTAACTCAATAACAAGACTCTGTCCCTATAGTTAGGTTGTCTCTTGCAGATAAAAACATTCCTTATATGAATACCTTCTAAAATTTCTAGCAGTATTCTAGTCCACAGACAGCAGTAACAACTACAGAACTTTCCAACATTTAACATATAGTAAATACATGTCAATGTCCCTAGCTACTGAATTATTTAGATTTCTACCTCTTCATTATAGTAAGAAATTTCTGTCATATCAAGTGCATTTAGTCTGGGCTAAGGATAAGTACAGGTTTTAATCAGGTAATGGAGCACACAGAGTTTCAAGCTAGTGTGTTAAATCTAGAATCTACGGCATGTTTACGCAATGCCATAAATTCAGCCTACTCACTAATATACTTTCTTCTTGGTCTAGCACCAACAGAATCCATAAAGACAAATATTTCTCAGGGTTTGTCAATAGACACTAGCAAGATTTTGTTTTTAGCATGAGAAAAGGCCAATGGAAGATGATAATTGAATGACAGAATGAATAAATAAATACAGATAGAATGCAAACCACAGCCTTTCTGATAGAAAGAGCTATTTTCTTGAAAATAAAGGCAGAGTTCAGGAAAGGAGAGGGTCGGAGAGGATGAGCCACATATTTTATGTATAAACTCTGCTCAAATTTCTGACTAACCTCTGAACCACACTTGCATGGGATAAAATTAACCATACAAATTTAAAAATTACACCGAGACCAGAGATGTTATCAAAAAACCAGCTTTTATAGTTTAGGTTGAAACAAGTTTAATTACCTGCTAAAGCAAAATAATTCAGAATTATTCATAGAAATATATGTAATCCAAAATATAATATTTACAATGTTAAGGATAAAATGCAAGTTTTTGAACATGCAAAGACTCACTCTCAAAAAAAGACAGTGAACAGGTATATAACCTGATATGACAAATGTGTTGCAGTAAGCAAAGATTTTAATACATATTTTTCTGCTCAAAAAGAGAACAGGAAATATAGATCCAGTGAATAAAAGCATAGAAAATCCCAATAGTGATATAGAAATGATGAATAATAATAATAGAAATTATGGAACTGAAAAATTAATGAAACAAAAAATATTGCAAATAATATATATGACTTTAACAATAAAATGAAGGTCACAAAGCAAAGAAATGAAAGACGTGTCAAAAAATTTTGTATTTTGATGAAAAGACTAAAATGATTTGGAAGCAGAGTCTTTCTTTGGAATAACATCAAAAGATATAACTGACTGTTAATCAGAGTCAGAAAAGAAAGGAGAGAGAATAAAGCAAAACAATAAGATAGAAACAAAGGACAGTATAACCTGTAGTTGGTAAAATATACACATTTTTTATTGTTAGGTAATAGTTATACATATGGTACATACAATATTTTGATAGATGTGTACAACATGTAATGATCACATTTAGGTCAGTGGGATATCCATCACCTCAAATATTTATTATTTCTTTGTATTAGGAATATTCCAAAACTTCTCTTGTAGGTATTTTGAAATATATAATAAATATTTTTAGCTATAATCACCCTACTGTGTTGTTGAGCATTAGAACTTATTCCTTCTATCTAACTGTAGTTTTGTACCAATTAACCAACCCCTCTTCATCCCCCTCATCATCATTCTCAACCTATGGTAGCCACCATTCTATTCTCTACCTCCATGAGATCAACACTTTTAGCTCCCACATATGAGTAAGAACATGCAATTTTCATCTTTCTGTACCTAACTTTACTTAACAAAATGTTCCCCAGCCTCATCTATGTTGTTACAAATGACAGGATCTTATTATGTTATAATTGAATAATATTCTAGTTTGTGTGTGTATATATATATATACACATACATACGTACCACAGTTTCTTTAGGAAGAATATAAATTTCAAAATTAGTTAAAATAAAGAAACTTCAAGAAGGAGAAACGTGAAGGTAACCATTTGTAGGTATACCATTGCTGAAAGATCTGGATAGGTTTTCTTGTGATGTAACTGATAAAGTCTGCTATCTCGGACTCCTAACATAGAAAAGTGTTTTGTTGTTGTTGTTGCCTTGACGGTTATGAGCATTCTCTTCTTAGCATCTCATCTCTATTGTGACCAGAAATCCTGGGGGCATTCATCCTGCCATGCTGACATTTTGGAGTCCTTTCCCTCTCTCAACACAAACAAGAGGGACTGCGTAGAGAATTCATACTCTCATTTTTAACTTTGTCAGGGAGCCGAGAAAGAGCACATCTCACTTCCACTCAAATCTATTGGCCATAATAAGTCATGTGCTCCAATCTAACTGCAACAGTGAGCTGGAAATACAGAAGAGTCCATGGGACATTTGGTAAGCCCAAAGTGTCTGTCCAGAGATATTTAAAAATAAGGAGGCAGTGTCAAATGCTTTAGTGAACTAATGATGAATGATAATTGCAAATTAGCTCTTAGACTATATCAGAAGCCTGCAAATTATAGATCACAGGTCAAATCCAGTCTGCTTCCTATATATATATATAACTTTATTTGAATACAGCTATGGTTATTTATCAAATATTTTGTCTGTTGGAGCTTTCTTACTACAACAGCAGACTTTAGTTGTGGCAGAACCTGTATGATCAGCAAAGACTAACATCTTTACTGTCTGGATATTTCAGAATTAGTTTTCCCACCCTTAGGTTACATGATTACAAAATTACTCATGATTTTTAAGCTTTCAATGGATAGTATAAACCAATGAGGGAAGAAATGATAGGAAGATTGAGAAAGTAGATTAATAAAGTAGATACAACTTACTTTAGAATTTTCCTGAGAAGAAAATATAAAAACATGTTTTCAAAAACTGTTATTTATGTACTTATTTACTTGTTGCTTATTTTATTTCATTTGGACAAATACTTATTTTATGAAACCTAAGAATATTGTAAGCCACAGTGCAAATCTGAAGATGCAGGTATATGATAAAATAATTGAAGAAGTGTGGCTCTGGAATAGTGAGAAGAGAATGAGATTCCAAACTCTAGTGAAAGACATAGAACAGTCTTGTTAATGATGACAGCATTAAAATTACCCTGAGACAAGTTTGAAAAAGAGAAAAGCCACTATACAATATTTTTATAAATACTTTTACTTTTTGCTAACTACAAATTTAAGTTGATATATATTAAAAATGTAACACCATAGAAATTTAGAAAAGGAGAAAATGAATTTATCCCATAACTGGATCATTCTCCCATGGGTAACTGTTGATCAAAAGTTGCCATCAGTTCCTCTGTATTTTTCTAGGCATGAGTTAGCATACATAATTTATTATTATTTAATACAAATAGGATGAAATATGTAGTTTTTTATCTGCTATCTTTACCGTCACTTGTCAATTTACGTATAGATCTCTCTTTTTTCAGAGTGCCAGACAGAATACCTTTAATGTAGCTATTCCAAGTTTCATCATCTCAATTCATGTAATGTGTGTTTAAGTTATTTCTAAGTTTTGTTATTATCATTCTTGAAAATAATATACATGTCTGTAAGTGCATGTTTTATAAATATTTCTATAGAAATGCTAGAAGTAGAATTTGAAGTAATTTAAAACAGAAAATGAAAAAGTTGAAGGACTGCATATCAAATAGCACTCATATCATCCAGTAAGAGGCAAACAATTCATCAGCTACATATAAGAGAAAATGGCTATATTCAGGGCTTGAAGAAAATGGAGAAGGCCTGGAACATCTAATGCCATATGGCACTAATCTTGCAATATTTTTTAAACATTATAATATTACTTTATCTTTTACCTCTAAATACTTACACAGCTTCTGGATGTCCCATAGCTAACCATAAAGTACATTGTGATGAAAATGTGATGACAGACAGTGGAGCTAATCTCTCTGTAATTCCACAGGCCTTCGTTTGTTATTTTATCTGGGTGCCATGTTAAGTTACTAAAAACAGTTCTTTTTAAAAAAGGATAGCATTCTATGGATATGAAAGTGTCTGATTGCTTCACATTGACTTGAATGAAAAAAAAAACATGCACTGTTCAAAAAGTGTGTAGTTGGAATATCGGTAAGATGGACCAAAGTTGAAATTGAAAGTCCTGTTATTTTTTGCAGTGTTCTCAAGTCAACTTGTGTTAATTTGTTTAGCCATTATGATAAAATTTACTGATCGACCTTGCCAATCTTTATAAAATAGTCTTCCAACACAGAAATTGTTCTCATAGTAAAAGAAATGAGAGAATCTCACAAGGCAAGATGGCTGACTAGACACAGCTAGCAGGAGCATCTGCCACTGAGGGACCAGGACACCGGGAAGACTGGCATACTCTGAGCAGATCTTTGGAATGAAGACATTGAGAGTAAATAGTGGGAGGACACAGACACTGGGCTGAAGGGTGAAGAAGCAGGGAATACTCTCAGCAATACCATACACCAGGACTCGTTCCTGGATCCCAACTACTCCTAGGGAAGGGGTGAGTTGGGCACACGGTTAGCAAATCCCTCTTGCCATAGACCCCTGGAATCCTGGCAACAGGAGACCCCACAGCCCCCACAGGCACTTGAGCTGGCAGGGGCTGCTACTTAGAGGTGGTAGGAGCAGGCCTATAGCCTGTGCAGGCCCGGAGTGTTTGATGCAGAAACATCTACAGGGGAGTGTGGCAAGGGACAGCCATCCCCAAAGGCTTGCCATACTCCTCTAGAAGACTCTAGCCTTAACGGGACTGTTAGACCTGAATTGAGTAGGGCAATCTACCTGTGAGATGGGACTAGTCTGACCTGAGCACTCTTCTGTTTGCTGGCCTATCCCAGGGCCCCAGCCTGGCTGTGCCTATTTGCAGTGCAGACTTGGATGCCCAACCTGGATGCCTCCCAAGGGCACAAATCATAGTTCTTATACTGCCAGACTCTACATGACCATCAGACAGCTTCAACAAGTGGCCCCTGACAACATGCACCAACCCACCCAAATCCCCCCTCAGCACATCCTCCCCTGTGCCACCTTGCCAGCATGGACGTGCCTACAGTCACCCTCATTGCTTTACCAGCATGCATTTGCATGGGCAACCTTTCCTCCCCTTCCCTGCTGGCACATGAGTGTCCATATACCACACTGTACCACTGCTGTCCACTAGAGCATACCTACTCCCCCATGCCATTGCAGTACCGTGATGCCATGCTGCCATTGCCAGCCCAAACATGAACGTGTTCACCAGTGGCCCCAATCTTCACTCTTTGTTGCCATTGCCACAGGCATGGACACCCAGAGGAAAACTGTTAGCCCTGTGCCCTGCCTCAAGCCACCACCACCAACACTGGCATAAATGTGCACATGGAGGTCACCAGAGCTGTGCCACCTGTGCCCCACCCCTGCATCAATACTGTTATGGGTGTGAACGTGTGCACAGACTCCAGCAGCTTCATGCCTCCCAAAGTGTCTCCTCCTGTGAGGAGGCTGGCAGCTCTGTGACTGCTAGCACCCTGTCCCAGTTGATGGGCATGCACCCAACCATACTGCTGTTTCTGCTGTCACATAAAATGAACACAAATCCCTCTGCCACTGCCTGAAAAAGGGTCTCACTGGCTGGCATCACTCTTTGGAAGGTTGTGGTCAGTGGTCTGGGAACACCTCAAACCCTCCAGTGAAGCAGGTTACCCAACATTGAAGGGTGAGAGAGCAAAGCCAGAGGCCCAGTACCAGTCCCCCAGAATGAGTGCACACAACCCAGGAGTGCTGAGTTGGGCCTTGCCCTCACACAAAAAAAGTTCACTGGAAACAAATCCAATTGACTAAATTCACCTTATACCACAATCAAACACCCAAGGACATTTAATAAGATAAAAGCAAAACAAAAAACAAACCCATCAAAAGGATATCAGTGTCAAAAACTGAAGGACTATCAGGCCACACAGATGAGAAAGAACCAGCACAAGACGAGAACTCTGGAAACTAAAAAAGCCACAGTGTCTTCTTACCTCTAAATGAGTGCAATAGTTTCCCAGAAATGATTATTAACCAAGTTGAAATGCCTAAAATTACCAGAAATGGAATTCAGAATATAGATAGGAATGGGGATCAATAGCATTAAGGAGATAGAAGAATCTCAGAGCTCAAAGACCTGCTCTCTAACATAACCTGATCAGATAAAATAAAGGAAAAAAAAGTAAAGAATAATCAACAAAACCTCTGAAAATCTGAAAATACAGATTTATGTAAAGAGACCAAATCTATGACTCACTGGCATTTCTGAGAGAGAGGAAAAGAAAGCAAGCTAAGGCTGGGCGCGGTGGCTCAAGCCTGTAATCCCAGCACTTTGGGAGGCCGAGACGGGCGGATCACGAGGTCAGGAGATCGAGACCATCCTGGCTAACACGGTGAAACCCCGTCTCTACTAAAAAATACAAAAAACTAGCTGGGCAAGGTGGCGGGCGCCTGTAGTCCCAGCTGCTCAGGAGGCTGAGGCAGGAGAATGGCGTGAACCTGGGAGGCAGAGCTTGCAGTGAGCTGAGATCCGGCCACTGCACTCCAGCCTGGGTGACAGAGCGAGACTCCGTCTCAAAAAAAAAAAAAAAAAAAAAAAAAAAAAGCAAGCTAGTTGGAAAACATATTTTTTATATCGTTCATGAAAATTTTTCCAACCTCACTACAGAGGCCAAAGTTCAAATTTAGGAAATGGAAAGAAACCCTGTGAAATACTACACAAGTAGAACATCCCCAAGACACATAGTCATTAGATTCTCCAAAGTCAGAATGAAAGAAAAAAATATTAAAAGCAACTGAAGAGAATGGGAAAATTACCTGTAATGCCTTCAGGCTAACAGAAGGACTTTAATCATAAACTCTAAGAGCCAGAAAAGAATGAGGGCCTGTATTCAGCATTTTTAAAGAAAAGAATTTCCAAACATGGATTTTATATCCACCAAACTAAGCTTCAAAAGTTAAGAAATAAGATCCTTCTCGGACAAGCAAAAGCTAAGAGAATTTATTGGCAGACTTGTCTTACAAGAGGTCCTGAAGGGAGTGTTAAACATGGAAAAGAAAGACCAATACTTGCCACTAGAAAGATACACTTAAATACACAGACCACTGGCACTATAAAACAACCACACCAACAAGTCTGAACAATAACCAGTTAACAACATGATAACATGAACTATTCCACACATGTCAATACTAATCTTGAATGTAAATGATGTAATTGTCCCAATTAAAAGGCACAGAGTAGTAAGTTGGGTAAAGAGGTAAAGCACAACAGTATGCTGTCTTTGAGAGATCCATCTCACATTCAATGACACCCACAGGCTCAAAGTAAAGAGATGTGGCCAAAAAAACCTATCAAGCAAAAGGAAAACAGAAAAATCTGGGGTGACTATTCTAATTTCAGACAAAACAGACTTTAATTCAATGAAGATCAAAAAAGACAAAGTGTACTACATGATAGTAAAGGGTTCATTAACAACAAGAAAAAATAACTATCCTACATATATATGCACCCGGTACAGAAGCACCCAGATTCATAAAGCAAGCTCATAGAATCCTACAAAGAGACTTAGATTACCACACCATAATATTGGGGAGCTTCAATATCCCACTGATAGACAGATCATTGAGGCAAAACATTAACAAATATATTCAGAACCTGAACATGACACTTTACCAAGTGGACCTAATGAACATCTACAGAACAGTCTTCCCAATTAAAAAATAAAGAGAATATACATTCTTCTAATCTGCACCTGGCACATAGTTTAAAATCGACCATGGGCCATAAAACAATCCTTAGCAACTAAAAAAAAAAAAAAAAACCCCACAAAATCATACCAACCATGCTGTCACACTACAGCCCAATAAAAATAGAAATCGATGCTAAGAAAATCACTGAAAACCATATAACTACATGGGAATTAACCTACTCCTGAATGACATTTGGGTAAATAATGAAAATAAGGCAGAAATCAAGAAATTATTTGAAATTAATGAGAACACAGATGCAATATACCAGAATCTCTGGGAGACAGCTAAGGCAGTGTCAAGAGGGAGATTTATAGTACTGAACACTCACATCAAAAAGTTAGAAAGATTTCAATTAGGAACACAACATCACAACTGGATGGCATAGAGAAACCAGAGCAAACCAACCTCAAAGTTCACAGAAGAAAATATATAACCAAATCAAAGCTGAACTGAAGGAAATTGAGATGTGTAAAACAAAGCAAAAGAGCAAAGAATCAAGAGTTGATTTTTTGAAAAAAGTAATAAAGGTAAAAAGAGCAGATCTAAATAAAGACAGTCAAAAATGACAAAAGGGACATTACCATTTACCCCCACAGAAATACAAAAACCCCTCAGAGACTAGTAGGGGTTAGTCTACTAGTAGTAGACTAGACACGTGTTAGAAAATCTAAAAGTAATGTACAAATTCCTGAACATATACAACCTCACGAGACTAAACCAAGTAGAAATTAAATCTCTGAGAAGACCAATTGGGTTCCAAAATTGAATCAGTGATCAGTGATAAAAAGCCTGCCCCCCACCCCGCCACCACCCACCCCAAAAAAAGCCAGGGCCAACAGATTCACAGCTGAATTCTATCAGATATGTAAAGAAGAGCTAGTACCATTCCTACTGAAACTATTCCAAAAAATTGAGGAGGAGGGGCTCCTTCCTAACTCATTCTATCAGGTCAGGATCATCCTAACACCAAAACGTGGTAGAGACACAACAACAACAGCAAAAACTGAGGCCAATATCCTTGATAAAAGTAGACGCAAACATGCTCAACACACTACTAACAAACTGAATCCAGCAGTGCATCAAAAAGCTAATCCACCATAAAAGTAGGCTTTATTCCTGGGATGCAAGGTTGGTTCAATAGACTCAAATTAATAAATGTGACTCATCATGTAACCAGAATTAATATTTTAAAAAACATGATTATCTTAATAGACACAGAAATGGTTTTTGGCTAAATTCAACATCTCTTCACTTCAAAAACCTTCAACAAACAAGGCATTGAATAAACATACTTCGAAATAATAAGAGCCATCTATGTCAAACCCATAGCCAACGTCATACTGAACGAGCAAAATTTGGAAGCACTTCCCTTGAAAACTGAAACAAGACAAGCATGCCCTCTCTCACCACTCATATTCAACATGGTAAAGGAAGTTCTGGCTAGAAAAATCAGGCAGGAGAAAGAAATAAAAGGCATTGAAATAGGAAGAGATGAAGTCAAACTATTCCTGTTTGGAGATGATACAATTCCATACCTAGAAAACCCAGTAGTATCTTCCCAAAACTTCTTTCATCTGATAGACTTCAGCAAAGTTTTGGCATACAAAATTAATGTACAGAAATCAGTAGCATTCCTAGACACCAACAACATCCAAGCTGAGAGCCAAATGAAGAACACAATCCCATTCACAAAAGCCGTAAAAATGAACAAAGTACCTGAGAATACAGCTAACCAGGGAGGTGAAAGATCTCTGCAAGGAGCACTACAAAACACTGCTGAAAGAAATCAAAGATGACACAAGCAAATGCAAAAACATTCCACGCTCATAGATAGGAAGAATCAATATCATTAAAATGGCCATACTACCCAAAGAAATCTACATATTCAATGTTATTTCTATTAAGCTGCCAATAACATTCTCTACAGAATTAGAAAACTATTCTAATTTTTGTTTTGTTTTGTTTTCTTTTCTTTTCTTTTCTTTTTTCGGAAACAGAGATGCTCTCTATCGTCCAGGCTAGAGTGCAGTGACGCAATCATGGCTCACGACAGTCTTGACCTCCCGGGCTCAAGTGACACTCCCACTTTAACCTCCCAATTAGCTGGGACTACAGGCACGGGCCACAACCCTAGACTAACTTTTGTATTTTTTAGAAGAGACAGGGTTTCATCATGTTTCCCAGGCTAGTCTCAAACTCCTGGGCTGAAACCATCTGCTTGTCTCAGACTACCAAATGTTGGAATTACAGTCACGAGCCACTGTGCCTAGATTAAAATTCTTACAAAGTGAAAAACAAGAACAGATAGCCAAAGTATTGTAAGCAAAAAGACGAGAACTAGAAACATCACATTGTCCCATTTCAAACTATACAAGGCTACAGTAACCAAAATAATAACAGACATGTAGACTAATGGAATAGAAGAGAGAGCCCAGAAGCTAACTCAGCACACCTATAACCATCTGATCTTTGATAAAGTCTACAAAAATAAGCAATGGGGAAAGAACTCCCTATTGAATAAATGCAGACGGGGTAACTGGATAGTCATATGCAGAAAATTGAAACTGGACCCCCTCCTTACACAATATACAAAAATTAGCTCAAAAAGATTAAAGACTTAAATATAAAACCTAAAACTCTATAAACTCTTGAAGATAACCTAGGAGATACCATTCTAGACATAGGACTAGGTAAAGATTTTATAATGAAGATACCAAAAGCAATTGCAACAAAAACAAAAATTGACAAATGGGACTTAATTAAATTCAACAGCTTCTGCATAGCAAAGAAACTAGCAACAGAGTAAACAGGCAACCTACAGAATGTGAGAAAATATTTGCAAACTATGCTTCCACAAAGGTCTAATATCCAGAATCTATAAGGAATTTAAAGAAATTTACAAGCAGAAAACAAACAATCCCATTAAAAATTGGGCAAAGTACATGAACAGACATTTTTCAAAAGAAGACATACATGTGGCCAGCAAGCATATGAAAAAAATGTTTGACATTACTAATCATTAAAAAAAGGCAGAGTAACACCACAACGAGATAACCATCTACACCAGTCAGAAAAGCTATTAATTAAAAGTCAGAAAATAACAGATGACAAAGAGGTTGCACAAAAAATGGACGCTTATTCACTGCTGGTGAGAATGTAGATTAGTTCAGCCATTATCAAAAGCATTTTGGTGATTTCTGAAAGAAATTAAAACAATTACTATTCAACCCAACAATCCCATTATCAGGTATATACTCAAATGAGTATAAATAATTATATTCCTATACTCATACATAAAGACACATACACACATGTGTTCATTGCAGCAGTATTCAAAATACCAAAGACATGGAATCAATCTAAATAGCCACTAATACAGTTTGGCTGTGTCCCTACCCAAATCTCATCTTGAATCACAGTTCCCCTAATTCCCACATGTTGTGGGAGGGACCCAGTGGGAGATAATTCATTGATGGGGGCAGTTCCCCCATACTGTTCTCACGGGAGTGAATAAGTCTCATGAGATCTGATGGTTTTATAAGGGGTTTCCTCTTTTTCTTGGCTCTCATTCTCTCAATTGCCTGTCGCCATGTAAGATGTACCTTTCACCTTCTGCAGTGATTGTGAGACCTCCCCAGCCATATGGAACTGTGAGTGCATTAAACCTCTTTTTGTTTATAAATTTCCCAGTCTCAGGTATGTCTTTATCAGCAGTGTAAAAACAGACGAATATAGCCATCAATGGTGGATAAAAATGTGGTACGTGTACACCATACAATACTATGCAGCCATTAAAAAGAACAAGAATATGTCCTTTGCAGCAACATGGATGGAGCTGGAGGCATTTATTCTAAACAAATGAACACATGAACAGAATACCAAATACCACATGTCCTCACTTAAAAGTGGGAGCTAAATATCAAGTACATATGGACACAAAGAAGGGAGCAATAGACGCCAGGACCTACTTGAGGGAAAAGGGCGGGAGGAGCATGAGGATTAAAAAACGACTTAGTGGGTACTATGCTTAGTACGTAGATGATGAAATAATCTGTACAACAAAACTCCATGAAATTCAATTTACCTATTAAAGAAACCTGTACATGTGTGCTTGTACCTAAAATAAACATTTTAAAAATGAATATATAAAAAATAAAATAAAATTGTTTAATGTTTTAAATTAGCCTAAGAGCTAGATGGGTTTAACAGTCTTTGTTTTGCACACTTATTCAATAAGGTTGCTATTCTACAATTAGTAGAGCCTGCTATAACATATTCCAGGACTGAGCTAATGTGCTTAGAATAAGAAGTTAGGCAAGACATAGCCCCTGTTTTAATTAGAGTTTCAGCCTAGTGAGAAAAAAGAAAAAAACAGGCAGTTAAAATATGTTATTATCATAGGGGAAGTCAGGGTACCACTGGGGTTTGCAGAAAGCTAAAATAAGTCATATAAAATCAGAAATTTGAACAGTTTCTTTTTGTTTTTTTGAAGGATAGCGGAGATCACTGGTAGAATTGAAAATAGTTCAGAAGAACTGAATAGCCAGATTTGGAGGGAATATTGAAAATGGGAGATGAGCAATATATAACAAAATAGACCACAAGAGATGACTTAATTCTACTTTATCTCATAAAGATAATGCACATTTATCTAATTTCATATTTGTAGTAATTAAAGGATTTAAACAAATATTAAACAAAATATTGTGAATTTTAAATTTTAAATATATCAGTATTTTTCAGAGACGATGAAAACCATCTTGTTAAATCACATTTGGCATTGATTTGCAAAGACATGAATATAATTTAGTTTTCTTTCAAAGTTCTATGCTGTTAAAACAGAGATAATTACAAAATGAATTAAAAATCACTTGTTTGTTTTTCAAAACGTCTTTGCATAGAGAAAAACTTGCTGGCTATTTTCAAAGAACACACAACACAAAATCCAAAACGAATTAGGCTCAATTCACTGCCATTACCAAACCAATAGTAAAGTTACCTATAAAGTTAATTAGCCTAAAGACTGTTGATTCGTATTGCTAACCCTAAGAAGCATGTTTCCTGTTTTGTATGTATTGGATCAAGTAGTAAATGAAATCTAATGCAACGAAAGACTTTGCAGCTATGTATTTTAAGTATGCAGACTGTTAAGGCTTGACTTTCGTATAAAGAGAAGCAATGTATATAAAGATTGCTAGCACATTATGTAATAATGATAATCTGCTTTACTACCACATTTCCACCACAGTGCAATTACATTTAGACCTCTATTTAATCACATTTATCTATCTACTGTTAAACTGGGCATGACACTGTCAGCCCTGCAGAATCTTATAGCTGAATTGCAGCGTGCTTGTGGAGTTGGGGAATTGCAAAATAGGTTGAAAGCGATATTTTCTATGAATTAATGAGATACTCATATCATCTGCACTCCTCATCTCCATTGAACAGGTGCAAAAATGGCAAAGGGATAATTGTTTTAAATTTTGTTGTGCACTGTGCTAAAATTATTTTCTACAAGCAGCAACATGAAAGGCTTAAAAAGATTTTAAGAAGACTAATATACAGCAACATTAAAAATTTAACTCTTGTATTTGTACATATGAGCTACTAAGATTGTTTCCACTAGATATTCACACAAAACAATCTGGTTTTGATTGTTAGAAGAAATCAAATGTATTCAACACATGCATGTGGTTCACCAAAAATGTACTGAGTGCCTACTGTAGGGGTATCACTTTATTAGGCACTGGGAATACAAAAATAACCTCTTGTGAAGATTAAATTTTGGTCTGTGCAGACTGTATTCATTGTTCTTCATATTTTTAAAACAAGTTTATGTATGTATTTATTTGTTTACTAGTTCTTGTTATTCTCTAATTTAGGCTCTATTTTGTTGACCATGGTCTACCTAACACAGGAAGGAAGGAAGGAAGAAAAGGGGGATGGAGGGATGAGAGGAAGAAAAGAAGGAAGGAAGGGAGTGAGTCTGGGAGAAATGGAAGAAGGAAGGAAGGAGAAAGGAAAGAATAATCCCTTCAATAAAATGTTGTTAGTACTGGAAATATCAATATTTCCCCAAATCCAGCAGGTGCATAAGAACAACATATAGATGTCTTGGAAAGGCGAAGAATATTTTCCTGGGGAGAAAAACTGCTGAGACTTTACACATGTAAAATATATTTATTTAGCCCTTCATATACTGCACAGTTAGGCTAGGTATAACATTCTGAATTGAAAATAGATTTTCCTTATATTTAAAAAAGTTTCATTTTTCCTACTTTTCCATATTGTTGTTAAGAGGTTTAAAGTCATTATTGATTACTTTGTATTTGTATATGAAATACATTTTCTTCTTGAAACATTTAAAATTTTTCTGCCAGGAAATTGTAGAATTAAAAACTTTAGGGATGGTCTACTTTCTGTCATTGTTCCTGACACTTAATGGATATTTTAAATCCATAATCACAGCTTCAATTCTAGAAAATCTTCCTAAATTATTTATTTGATAATATCCTCCATTACATTATAGTGTAGCAGACAGTAGTACAGCATCTGGAGTCACAGTGCCTATTTGCAGATAGAAATTCTGCCCTTACTAGCAATGTGTTCAGGACAACTTGTCTTAACTTCTCTGTACTTAGAATTTTTCATCTGCCAAATGTAGATCATAATATTACCTGCTAGCAAAAATGGTTTTGCTTTGAAAGAATTGTTTTTGGTAAACCACTTAGAATAGTGTCTGCTATGAAAGGCATGCCCCGTTATAGTCTTTCAGAATAAGTCCTGCCATTTCACTTACTTTTTCTTGTTTTCCATATCTGTTTTTATTTTGTTTTTGCTGTACTTTCCAAGAGATTTCCTCAACTGTATCTTCTAGCCTTTTTTTTTTTTTTTTTTTGAGATGGAGTCTCGCTCTGTCGCCCAAGCTGGAGTGCAATGGCCGGATCTCAGCTCACTGCAAGCTCCGCCTCCCGGGTTGACGCCATTCTCCTGCCTCAGCCTCCCGAGTAGCTGGGACTACAGGCGCCCGCCACCTCGCCCGGCTAGTTTTTTGTATTTTTAGTAGAGACGGGGTTTCACCGTGTTAGCCAGGATGGTCTCGATCTCCTGACCTTGTGATCCGCCCGCCTTGGCCTCCCAAAGTGCTGGGATTACAGGCTTGAGCCACCGCGCCCGGCCTCTTCTAGCCATTTTATTGAGCTTTTCGTTTATGCTATCTATTTTCAATCATGACTGCTTCTGTTTTCTACACCATTCTCCTAGTAGCATTTTCTACTTATTACACAAATGCAGTGTCTCAGCCCTCTGAAGAATTTAATGGAAGATAGGTTTTTATACTTGCACAAAGTTTGAAATAGTACAAGCTCATTAGGAAAACGAACTGGACTTCTAATTACTGCTAAGTTCATATGCTTGGCTGTACGCTACTCATCTGGCAAAACCTCACTACTTTTTATATTGATCTTTTGTTGAAACAGACTGACAATTTCTATGTCCTCTGAAAACTGTGATTTACATCCTTGTCTCTGCCTCCATGTTCACACAGTGTAATTGAGTTAGCATCTTTTTGTGCCTGTCTGATTCCATCAGTACCACGTTTTGGGCTCTTTTTTCATATCCAGATATCAAAGTTGCTATGAGGAGTACCTCTTGCCTGAATTAGGAGATGATCTTGAATACACAAGCAGTAAATGCAAAAGAACAGGAAGAAAAGCTACCGTTTATTTTGATATTATGCTTGCATGTCGCCTTTAATACTTCATGGTGGTGGTTGAACAAAGGAGCAACTTATATTTGTCTCAGTGATGAATATTAGAAACTCACATTTTATTCTAAGTACTGCTAGTTTGTTTGGACTCCATGCTGCTCTTTGGAGTTATCTCATCCAATATAGGATAACATCACAGAATTCTGGAACTCAGATCTTACAATTACAGAGTTCTGTATGTGTGTGTTTCATGTGGAGAGACGGGAATCTCAATGGTTACTGGAAGTTTTCCAATTTAATTCCGTTAGTTGATAGCAATAAAAGGGCTAAAATCTGAATCTCTTTATTCATTGTTTTCTACCTTTGCTCTATATTTTATCTATGAGGTAAATGTTGAAGTTTGAAAAATAATACAAGCATGGAAATAGAAGACTAAGGGTTACCTTCCAAAGATCTTCACAGTATAACTCTATGATGTGAAATTTAGCAAGGACAAAGTCTGATTCTCCAAATTGTAGATTCAAAGACTTAACTTTCTCAACACTTTGCCAAAGTTTATATTCTATGATGGCAGACACATGGCAAAAATTGTCATGAGACAGAATGGCATGCTAATTTTTAATACATAATGAAAAGATTGTATTTTCAGTGATGAAAATAAGGTGCTACTTACTCAGGGTTTCAAAGCATTTCTGAATAAAAAATAAAAATGATAAACCCAGCAAGTGTTGACCAGAAGAGTAGTTGCTGTTTGCACTTTTTTATAAAGGGTTTCACCATTTAAGATATTTTGAATATCTTCCATCTGAAAATATCCTATATCAGTCATTTAACCCTATAAGCAGAAATAATAATTTCTGGATTATTGATTGTTGTTCCCTGTTGCATTAATTCAGTATACAGAAAGATATATATGTATATATACATATGGATATATATATTCATATATATATATGCAGGCTTTGAGAATACTGCTATAGAAAATGATTTTATTGGACTGAAAAAAGTCGTTAATCTATTAGTAGGTTGTCTTTAATTTTCAAAACCCCTCTTGGAAGGATATCATAATAATACTAAATAATGTATATAGTGATAATAATAATTGCTAATTATTTCAAGCAGAAGACAGTGTGAATGTATAAATGATGTCTTACTGTATATCATTTCTAGTGATGATAAATATTACAGTCAATGCAAGCTATTGATATAGGGATGCTAACTTATTACATTTATATTTACATTTACTTAACCAATTATAATGAAGAATAAAGGTCTTAGCAGTACACATACAGGGAAAATTTTGTTATAACCAAGTTCAGATTTACAGATAGGGCACAGTTGTATTATGTCATTGCCTCAATACTTATCTTAACTTCTCCAATTAGAAGTAAATATGAACAAGACTGCTTTCTTTTCTTGTTAATGAAGAATTCTGTAGAGCTTTACAAAGTGGATGGTTTGCTTGGCTAATTGATATTTAGTTGACTCTCCCTCCTATGCCCATAATGGGTGATGGTACCAAATGCTGAAGGTTGTTTTCTGTCTAGGCACATCATTCCAACAGAAGTGCCAAGTCATTATTAAGAATGGAAATATGCCAATCAGTGTGACATCATTTCCAGTTTTCCCCCAGAGAGAATAGAGCACCAGTGCTGTTCGAGGAACAACACTGTCTTCTGATACTCAAACCCCACTTAAGATCCTGGATATTACTAAACATTGCATGTGTAGAACAAACTCTAAATAAGACAAATATTTCGTGGGTAGAAACCAAGGCAATTATTTAACAAATGGCCTAAATATTACTGTTAAAGGCAGCTCCTCTTATATTTGTGGTTTCCTAGCAGGGACCCTGACAGTTTCACATATCCTAGTTCATGTAAGAGTGTGTGTTCCTTCTCATGTGTTTTGTCTAAAACTATGATAACCTGAAAATAAATGAACCGTAATTTCATGATGATGGCCCTGGCTTCTACCCACACTTTCTCATTCTCTGACTAACTCCAATTTTTTATCCACAAGGCTGCTACCATGTTGTTTGTTTGTTATGCATATTTGACCAAATCAGTTGACTATTTGAAGTTCTTTAGCGACCCTCCCCCTTTCATCTTTCCATTATGTATAGAAGATTTCAGATAGTTTAGCATCCTGTAAAGATATCATAAACTGTTCCTTACTTATCAATCAAAAATTTAATATGCATCTGAAGAGTGGTAATACCAATTATTTGCAGTTTATCTGGAAATACTGAGCTAACTCCTGATTGTCACTACAAAACCTTTGCCTCTCACCTAAGGCAGTTTCCATACTTGATTATATAAATGCTGGATGCCACGCTATTTTACGAGTGGGTCCTTCATGTCTGTGTGTCTATATATTAATCTATTTATCCATCCATCCATCCAGCTATCTAACTATCGCTTCGAAAAAGATAAGGATCTTAAATTCAACTATAAAAAGGTTATATTATAGTTCTTGATTCAAATAAAAAGTAATATAACATGGTTTAAGAAAAAAGAGTTTAAAAATTATGTGCTTTTGATCAAACTGTTAGATACAGTAATCATAAGAGATGAGAATTAAGACTTTGTACACAATATTTGAAATTATTTGTTAGACACGAAATGCAAAAGTCAACGTTCTATCATATTTCCTTAACTAGTTTATATAATAATTCCTTAAAGAGATTAATTAAAAAACAATTTGATATTGTAATACTCTTTGATCCAATGGGTTTATTTCTGGTAATCTTTAATAATGACATAATTGCAAGTGTAGATGAAGGTTTTAGGCACAATATCATTTAATGCACCAAACTAGAAATAATCTAAATTTCAACAGATGATTAAGTTATTGTGTAATAATATAATGAAATATTATTTTCTCACTGAAAAACTTAGAGGAAGTTATAATGACATTAAAATATAAATAGGATAATATTAAGTTAAGGAGTTAAAATTACGTATAAAGTGTAATCTCAACTTTGTTAACAATTATATAAAAATCAAGTCTAAGAAATTATATGAAACTACTAATGATGATTACATTGCATGGTGACATACATTTTTTCCCCCTTTTTTTCTTTGTTTTTACCATTACCTATTTTGCAAATTCTCCTTAGAGTGTGCATAATGTTTACAGTTTTAAAATAAACTGTACTTAAAACAGTGAATTAAGCAGAACCAAGAGATTGTGGCAATTCTACAGGAGTGTTTATTGGGTTGGAACATAATCTGTTTAGTCTTCCCAAGATTATTCTTCCTTAAATCTTATTTAAAAGTTTTGTTAACAAACATATGAAGTAAGCTATATGGTCTAGTTACAGACTTTACATAGTTTCATTAGGTTAGAAAAAAGTTAGCTGGTGAATACCATTTGACCCAGCAATCCCATTACTGGGTATATACCCAACAGAATATAAATCATTCTGTTATAAAGACACATGCACACATATGTATATTGTAGCACTATTCACAAAAGCAAAGATATGGAACCAACCCAAATGCCCATCAATGATAGATTGGATAAAGAAAATGTGGTACATAAACATCACGGGATACTATGCAACCTTAAATAGGAATGAGATCATGTCGTTTGCAGAGACATGGATGAAGTCGGAAGCCATCATCCTTAGCAAACTACGTCAGGAACAGAAAGCCAAACTGCATGTTCTCACTCGTAAGTGGGAGCTGAACAGGAACACATGGACATAGGAAGGGGAGCAACACACACCAGGGCCTGTTGGTAGGGTATGAGGGGAGGGAAAGCATCAGGACAAATAGCTAATGCATGTGGGGCTTAATTCCTAGGTGACAGGTTGATAGGTGCAGCAAACCACCATGGCACATGTTTACCTATGTAACAATCCTGCACGTTCTGTACATGTATCCTGGAACTTAAAGTAAACGTGAACAGATGGCATCATCTGCAAATAGTGATAGTTTTACTTTACACATTGGGAAGCTGTTATTTCTTTTTCTTGCCTATTGTCCCGGGTTGACCTTCTAACACAGTGTTAAATAACAGTAATGAGAGCCGACCTCCCTGTCATGTTCCTGATATTAGGGTGAAAGCTTTCAGGTTTTCACAATTGAGTATGATGTTGACTGTGGGTATTTCATGGCTTCCCTTTATCAGGTTGAGAAAGTTCCCTAGTTTGTTGAGTATTTTTTAAAATTATTATTATAAAAGCACGATGGATTTTGCCAAATGCTTTTTTTCTGTATCTATTGAGTTGAGATGGTCATGGGGGGCTTTTTCTTAATTCTATTAAAATGATATATTATTTTGACAAAAAATTAGTCAGTGATTTGGTTTGGAGATATGCAACAACTTCCTCATTGGCAGATAGCTCATTAAAGTGAGTTAGTAAAAGACCTCTCAACAAATTAAAGCATACTTTTTTCTCCTCATTTATTAGAATTTCAAACATGTGAAAAGACTTCAGCTTATCCAACTATATGTATCAAAGGAATACTTAAATTAACTTTTATTTTCTACTTGAGGCTACTTTTCATTTGAACTTTTCAAATTTTCACAGTAATTGAGAATTTATTGAGCATTTTCTTGTTAAATATTGAAGAGGTTATGTAATTTTGATATTTCTCTGCAGAAAATATCTCATCAACCTTAAGTCAACTGTTATAAAATGTTTCATTGAAAACTTAAAGGAACTTTGGCAATTTAAATGCATCATAAGAAACTCTGAGTGCTTTTATTTCCTCAGCTACTCATCTCTGATTATGTAACTCAGCTGAAGTTACAGTTAACAAAGGAAACAGACGATAAACAATTGACCCTAAACGATCCCTCCAAAAAAGCAAATTTGCATAAAAGAAAAAATATGTATTGGGATCAAATAGTAAAGCCCAAATCCTTTGCTTTACCATAAAAAAATAGAAACATCTCCATTCAAATTATGGAATTATATAAGCCTACTTCTTTATTTAAAAGTACATTTGACCTGTGCTTTGCCTTATATTACATTGAAAGACATGTAATAATAATAGTAACAATGGCCACTTATTGAGCAATCAGTATGTGCACATATTAAGATTTTTAAAATATCAAATAAATTATTTTATTTAATTTAAATAAACATTACTGAAACACAACATGCATATAGAAAAAATGCATCTTTTTCTTGCTCTGCCACCCAGACTGGAGTGAAGTGGTGCTATCTCAGCTCACTACAACCTCTGCCTCCTGGGTTCAAGTGATTCTCCTGCCTCAGACTCCTGAGTAGGTGGGACTATAGACACGCACCACCATGTCCAGCTAAATTTTTTTTTTTTTTTTGTATTTTTAGAAGAGACAGGGTTTCATCATGTTTCCCAGGCTGGTCTTGAACTGAGCTCAGGTGATCTGCTAGCTTCAGCCTCCCAAAGTGCTAGGATTACAGGTGTGAGCCACAGTGCCTGGCCCAGAAAAATACATAAATCATACGTAAAGAGTTTTTGTGATTTTTCAAAAGATGAGTCCATCCTGTGGCAATCACCAGCAGTAAGAAATAGAACATATAGCAAGGTAACATAACGATGGTCACAAAGCCAATAAACAGCAGATCTGGATCTGAAATCCAGGTCTGCCTGATTTTAAAAGCATTGCTTTTCATGATGTATCTTTGGTTTTCATAATTTAGTGTCTCCAGTTACTCTATATTTATGTGAGAATTTTTATTGGTTCATTCTAAATACTTCACAATTTGAAAGGAAGAATCAAAATTACAATTAAAAACCCTCCATCTTCAAAGTGTCTCAGAAAAACAGGTGACAGACTTTCTTGCCTAGAATGGGCTTCTACTACATCAAGGTTTCTCATCTTGGCCCGACTGACACTGGGGTGGATAATTTTTGTCAACGGGAGACCATTCCGCTGGAGGATATTTAACACCATCCCAAGACTCTACCCACTACATGCCAGCAGTAACATCAGCTGTGACAACCAAAAACGGTTCCAGATAATGCCAAACATCCTCCAGGAGGGAAAATTACTTTTGGTTGAGAACTGCTGACCAACGGTGAAAGGTGATTGTGTTTAGGGTGTGCTACTTATGCCAATTTTGCAATATGTTTCTTCTTTATTGGCTGAAACTGAAATGCATAACTAAATTTGTTTTTCAAACTTCCTCTAAATTTGGAGGACAAAAACACTGAAATTTAGTAGGAAAAAATGCAGTGGAATCTACACCTTCAGAAATAAGAAAAAATAGACTGGAAATAGTGGCAAGTGCTTTACTGGTTTTCTTCTTCTCTGAATAAAAAAAATCTATAAAACAATAAATAAGCTGCCAAGTTTAGCACAGCTTAGCCTTGTCTTTCATAAGTCCCCATGGTGTACTTGGAGAAAAAGACTTTAATTCCTGTTGAACTTTTCTCCAAATTTGGTAAAAAGCAATATAAATCTCTGGTCCTCTGCCATTCTCCTACTTGTCACATCATCACTCCTTCTTTCCAGTGTGAGGAATTTAGCTTTCTATTTTCAAGAGGGTTGGAAACTGTAAGCCATGCTGCAATTATGGAAAATGTCCTATGAATGGATTTCAACAAAGTAGTAATACCTGATATCCTGACATGGGTTAAAACATTTTAACTTGGAATCAGATCAGCTGCTAAATAAATCCATGTAGCTACTTGAGGATAGAAACTTGTACTTACCCACTGTTTTAATTCAAATCCTTGAAACAGTGTTTAGCACATAGTGAAACTAATAATAGCTAATATTCACTAAGTACTTTTATAACTAAAATGAATAAATGTTCAAAGAATATATTTTCCATACTGATTTCCAGAAAAAATATGAATTCTCTCTCTCTCACACACACACTCTCTCTCTCTCTGTATTTCTCTCTCTTAAAAAATTATGCTGTACCTCCAAGATCCCTATTTAAATGAAGAACTTGCTACCCTAAACGTATCTCATTGCATTATAGAAGCAGTCAGTCAACTATGTGTTTTTTATCATATAATACCAACATGTGCTAGAACGTTTGTAATTTTTAAAATGTATTGCAAATTAAGGGCAGAAAACATGTTGGGGTATATGAGAGGAAAAAAAAAGCTTAAAATAACTATAATGTACTTTGTTTGAAAGATAAAGGGAAAAATTTGTAACATTTAAAGTCACAGTCACTGCACAATGAACATAAAAGTTAAACAATTTATCGCAATCAAAATAACTATCAAATTTATCACATATGGTGTACATTTGCGTTACTGATCACTAATAAATATTTGCTTTCGAACCATGAAGAAAGTAGAAGGGTGTGGACAAATGCACTCACCTTGGCTACACAATTGTTACTTTTTTGTCATTTTTTTGATGTGTAAGCTGCTTTTTGCTGCCAGTGTAATAAATTAGTAGAGTGTGTCATACCACAAGGTGAAGAAAGGTAATATACAAATATTACTATATACAACATACTATTCCTAAATATCAAGAACTCATGGATGTTATTTGGGTTTGGGTACAGCCTTATTCTATCATTTGCACTTCATTATATTTGCTTTTTTGTGCCTTTACCTGTACTGTTTCCCTTGCTGGAAACATGTTATACCTTCTTACAAGGTGTTATTTTCATTTAATCCATTTTTCATTTAATCCATGATTAAACGTAACCTTGGTTGGTAAATTTCCTGATGCTATCACCTTGAATCAGATTTCTTTTCTATAAACTTCCACCGCATCCTCTATAAAAACTTAATATGGCACCCACTACACTGAATTATAACTGGTAGTTTACTTATCTGCCCTTCCATATTTCCTGTGAATACCAGTAGGGAAGGATTCATCTGGACTCTACTACGTTTTATGTTAAGAGCTTAATAAATGAATAAAGAAGGAAAGAAAAGATGAATTAAATATTAAATGCTCAGTATTAGCACATAGGCAGAGCAATGTGCTCCACTAAAAACCAGTGCAACATAGCTTATGTAAACAAAGATAGATTTCCTAAATAAAAGTTTGACCTTAAAAGAAAAAAGTTAATTTCAAGGAAAAAAGTAAAAGCCTTATTGCAGGAAGTTTTTTCTCTTCTAACCTTTTCATACTTTTTTAATATTTAATATGCATCTTTAGAGGGAGTAAATAATTGTAATTTATAAATATATGCAATGCTGTATAAACAAAAATATGCCAGCCTGTAATGTTATCTAAAGTCTCAATCTGGCAGAATCTCAAAGGGACTCCCAAACAGAAATTTAGTCTTCTAGCTTTAAAACTTAAGATTATGCCTAAAATATATAATTCATACATCATTACCAATATCAGAACTGACCCATTAAATCCCACAGTGAAGGGGTGTCTGCACTCAGATATACACAAAAGTAATTTGACAGTTGTGCAGTAAATATTTAGCTGCAAGGACCTAAAATTGCCAGTGTTTTTAGGCTTGGGCATTGGATGTCACTTCTGGCTTGTTTTTCAGGGCTAACATTTTGCAGCGTAAGCTGAATTGTTAACTACTATTTTTTTTCCTTAAATTGAAGGTAGTTTTTGGGCTGTACTAAATCTAACGATCTTGGCCAGACAAACTGAGAATGTTGCTGTGTTGAGCTTCTAATATTAACCCAATATATTTACCGCTGTTTAATAAGATTAATGGCCGTGTAACCTAATTCACAACTGATGGCAGCTTTAAGACCCCTTTTCTCCTGGTAGGGGCAGGCTTCCAAATGCTATGGAGGCAACCCTCAGCAAAATAAATGGCACCAGGCAACTATTTCCAAATAACTACTGTCTCCTAGGGTAAGATACTCACATTCGTTTTTCTGCCCTAATTGTAGAATTTCTTTCCTTATCTTTAATCAACTTGGGGGAAGTTTAAAAGCAATTCAAACTATACATTTTTTTTTCAGATGTATTTCAAAATCAAAGAAAGTTTTCTCTGTCACTTCAGAGATGGTAGAAGAGAAGAGGAAAGAGGAATAATTCTTGTCTATCTGCAATTGACCTTTCTGAGAATCAAGCATCTATATAACCGGCTGTAATGATTTACTCTTGTGTGAATGTGCACATAAATGACAGCCATTTTTATTATAGGCCTTGAGAAAGCAGAATTCGTGTTTATTAGACATATTTAATTCAGTGTCTCACACGGTGCTCATTCACAAGCATCCATAACACATTACCACATAGAAGGAAAACCACAGAGCACCCGAATTCAGAAAATACAAGCAACATAGAGCACTCTGCATGAATCACTGTGGATTATCTGGTGAAACCCTTCAGGAGGTACTCTTTCTATTAGAGATATGATTTTAACTAGCTTAGTTCCCTCAACTCACCAAGAGATTTGTGATTTTTTATTTTTTTAATCTCCTTTATAATTAAATAACCATTGGGTGAGATGTATTCAAACTAAACTAAAATGACTCTCATTTGGCAAGAGCCCAAGTCTTAATATTAACACATGTTTAAAGACTTTTAGTACCAGGATGCACTAAATGCTCATAGAAAAATTGGCACTTTCTCTGACAGATGAAAATCGAATCTATTATTTATGACTGCATTAAATAAATGCCATATGCACACTCAGGAAAATAACATTACATATCAATTCCAAGCTACAGTGTTGCCCATATTACAGGGTGCTTTGTTTCCAGATCGTAAACTTGACTGCAAGTTTCATGTTTTGAAAAGTACAAAGCTTCTATCTTCTATTAACTATTTATCTTAAGAAATGCCTGTTGCTTCATGTGGCTTGAAGTAACATAATAACAAAGGTAAGAAGGAACAAAGAAAAAGGCAGACATCTCTGATAGTCACTTCTGGTTCTTCTCACTAAGCAAGTGGTGATAAACTTCTTTTTAATAACCAAAGGAAGTATAATCTAAAATAATGTTTTCCAACGAAGGTGTGAAGCGGGAAAAATCAACTAACCCAATATCGAATTGTGGTAGCAATTAAATACTAGGTCCGTGATTTTTTTAAATAAATTTTTTCTATTATTTTTTCTAATTCCCACTATCCAAATCTGTAAAACAGGGTCAATAATGTACTAACATCATAGAGTTGTCATAAGGATTAAAAGAAATAACATTTGCAAAGTACTTAGTGTTATGAAAAGTAATTAGCATTTGGAAGATAATAAATAATACATGTTTAATATAAAGGTTGTTATAATTATCATTTAATTAAAAGTATTAAAATGTAAACCTCACTCTTTCAGAAAAATTTTACTATTTGCTTGAAAATTGACCTTCAAATATGTATTTTTATTTCATTCATTAGAAGATTTATGGAGCCCTTCTTTCTTCTGGCATTTTGATAGACAAAGGATGTGCTCTTGATCAAAACAGACATAATTCTTTCCCTATGGATCTTGCAAAATAGTTGGGAGAAAGACACAATAATTATATTACTATAAATTATAATACTTTTTAGAAAGAAAAGAAGGTGGTAAGAGAACTTTCAAGAAGATCTAATGTAAGATACTATTGCCAGTTAAAATATAGACAGGTCATGCAATATTTAAGAAATTCTTGTGCTAAAAATATGTGTTGTCTGTTTGAAATTCTCAGTTGACCAGTCAGCCTGTTTTGTTTACGAAATCTGGTCACCCTAATCTGATTAAAGACTTCCTCTAGAGGAATTAGCTAGAGTTGAGAATTTAAAAATGAATAGGCGTTGGCAAGGTAAAGGGGATGCAGAATTATGGAGCTTTACTAAGTCAAGAGAGGACAGCATTTACAAATATCCGGAGTTGGGAAGCAACGTTAGTGCCTTTTAAAAACTAAAAGTACAGTATAGCTGGAGCTCAAAGTGTGAGAGAAAGCAAGTTTCATATAACTGGAAAGGTAGGTAGGTCTAGATAAGCAAGGATCTTGATCTATATTTTGATTGACTAGAAGTCACTGACAGGTTTTAGGCAGAAGAGTAGCATCAGATTTGCATTTTAACCTCAGGTACCTTTCCAGCCTCACTTGCATGACTCTTCTTGGCAAAGCCGCTCCAGTATGTACTTACTGACAAGTCAAATCCCCAAGGAAAGTCAAGGAAAAATTACTAAATATATGAACATAAACAGCCACTTAGAAAGGGCAAGCGTGTTGATGTGCTGTAATGGGTGTGTAAATGATGAGTTCTACAGGTGAAGGAAGTGTCAGAGATGAGTACTATGGACAAGTCCGAGATGGTGGTGGCTAAATATTTATGGTTATATTCAATTGTTATTTTTACCAGGATAATTACCATGTCAAAAGAAATGTATGTTGGAAAGATGCTTGATGCATATCATCAAATCCCTAGAAGGTGATCCTTGATATTTTGAAATCATACTGTGATTTGAAATCATCTGAAATATTGTGAAAATTATGTAGGTATATTTTGCCCTATTATAATTTATGAAGGACATTTGTTTTACTATTGAGTACCCAGTAACAATTAACATGAAGTATTAGAAAGAGGTTAGATTTTTCAAAAGACACTATCCTGAATTTAAATTTTGGCTCTGCCAGTTTTTACCCCTATGATGTAAGGAATTACTTAGCCTAGCTGAGCTGAATCTCCTCAGTTATGACGTAAGAATTACTCCTGCCTTTTGTCCTTTCCTCCCCTTGCCCAGCTAACTGGATTTTGGAAAGCAGTCAGTGAATCATACCGTTCTTGGGATTCTACTGTATAATAAGGATGCTATGATAGCTACTCATATCATTTAATGGATACTCATTTCTGTTTTAAAAATTATAGAATACGAAGGTGGAAAGTTGTTTAGATAAAACTCTCAAATAATATAAACATCTGGGAGTTAGTAGAGAAAAAAACAATGCTGAACATAGCTTTAGATAGTTCACTTTATTTGAAAGACAAATAAAAAAATTATAGTCATTCCATGATGATTACATGAAGTTGTTAAACACCAAAGAAAATAAGTAAAATATATATCACAATGCTATACTACATTTTAATGCATCACTAATAAAGATTTGCTTCCGAATCTATGTAGAAGACTGTGTAGCAGCATTAATAAACACTGTTCATCTCCCCATTTGATATTTAAAATGAATTTTCAGTTTTACAATATGATGTGTCGTTAAATGTGTATCTTTATTTTTCTCTTCTCAGTACATAGGCAATAACAGATGCTCTGTAAATATTTAAGTTAATGAATGAGTGGATTAATTTTAAACATTGTGATTAAAAGCATAACCATCACACAACACAATGTTTAAATACCTAAAGCCCACATAACATGTAACAGTTTTAATGTTTCCTAACTGAATCCTTTGTTCAAGTCAGTAAGATTCTTTCATAGTATCTGACACTCCTACACTTGATCACATTACTACTTAGCTCCTGCTGTTCACCCCTTTAGAAATAGTATCTTCCTTTTCTAAGCCTTATCCAAACTTCAACTCTGTTAAAGAAACTTTCTTTTTATTAATCATTCACTATTAAATCAAGCCCAGTAAGTGTCCTATCCTTAGGACCAATACAACCAAATGCCTCTCCCATCCGTTTGGCAGGAACATTGTGGCAGCGTGTTGAGTCTCACCTTGATTTGGTCTTCACACCTTTGTGACGCGAAGGATGCAGCACGTGCATGTTTGCTTGTGTGCCCACTTAGGTAATTTGGGCAAATTTCAAGTGTTGGTATTTGCAGAAAAGACCAATATCCTGTGAAAAATAATGAAATGAAAAAATAAAATGAAATGCACACGTTAGAACCAAAAATCCTTGATTATAAGGTTCTCAAATCAAACGTGAGATGACGGTTGGAGAATAAATATCCTACTTTCCTTTTGCGGACAATGCTTTCGTTTTGATGAGAATGTGAGATACTTTAACTCAGTTCAAATACCCTAGCCACTGACAAACTACCCCACAATTCAGTTGTCACTCAGCATAAGTGATAGCAGAGGGAATAGATACCTGAGAAAATTAAAGAGAAAGTCACATAAAGGAAACGAATATGACATCGCCAGTAATTTAAAAAAAAAATTCCTTTCTTAGATACCTATTAGGGGAGTTAAAAAAAAAAACCTGTGATTTTGACTCCCTTCTGAGTCAGCAATAGAAACACTGCGGCTAATCAGAATACAGTACCATTACAATTACCGTATCAAGAGTGATGATTATTTCGAGGGTATTATTAAACCATTAGCATGACACAGATGGCTTATGTAATGTTACCCCCACAGCTTTGGGGGTAACATTACAAAAAACATACAGAGGTCCAAAGATGGTGGACTAGACCATTAATAGCTGCAGATAGTGTTAATGGCCATCAAGACCACATGTGCACCACTAAGGGATATTCCAGAAAAGGATGGCATTTGAGGGATAAGTGTTTCTTCAGTATTACACTTACTGTAACTCAGAGGTAGATTCTAATATTGTTCTACTCCTCTTTATTTAATAACCTCCTCTTGATTCAACCATTGAGTAGAAATTAGAAAGATATGGTTTTATATTTATTCTCTGAATGAGATTATAATATTTTTGTGAGAGGGTGGGGGAGTATAAGAATTATATTTTATCTTAATGCAAAACTTTAAATTTTTATGGAAATTTGTATTCAAAATAACCTATCCATTGCCTCTGTGTTTTCCTTTAAATAAGATAATATACTTAATTTGTCTTACACAAAGGAAATACCAAATAAATATTTGTTTATTTCCCTGGAAATATTCCACATTTTATATATTCTTAATATTAATTTTGATGAAAAATATTAATTGCATTTACTTTTATAAATGACACAATAAATATATGTGTGTTGAAGATATCTTAGATGGAACTAATAATGGCTAATCAAACTTATGGAAGCAAGAATTAGTCTGTTGTTAATAGCACACAGAGCAGAGATATCCTACTGGGATTAAATGAAGCCAAGAAGGCTTTCCTGTGAAGTTATTCAACCTATCCTGTATTGCTGTACTTATTATTTTCAGTTTTGTACATCAGAGAAATAGAATGTAATCAGTGATTTCAATTTAATGTGACAAGTCACACATCATATTCTGATAAGCATCTATTTGTGATTGTGCAATGCCATAATATAGAATCTCATCTCTGGACATATTTTGGGTGAAAGGGGATAACTAAATTAGTATGTTCCAAGATATATACATAGTTAAAGTATAAATTTTTTCTTATATGTTACTAACAGAAGTGAGTTGTAAGACACAACCTTTACCATAAAATTTTTTTGGAGAAACATTGATTGCCCCTAACTTCATACAAGATAAAGTCTAAACTTTGTCATTGGAGTTATAAGCCAGTAGCTCTCTGGCCTGGATCTATCCAATTAGCCTTAACACTTTCAGTCCTTCTCTTTATCAAAATATCAGCACTTCTTAAAATGTCTTTGATTTCTGATCCCTTATACAAATCTGATGAAACAATGGATCTGTTCTACAGGGGATACTTTCTTATTCAGACTTAGTTATAATACCATATTTACAATGAAACTTCATGACTCCCACAGGCATAATTCACTCTCATGGCCTAATATATACATATATTGCATTACACGAAAAATCACCAGAATTACAGTGGTTCATATGACTTTGAGTACTGAGAGTCAGGAATATTGTCTTATTTATCTTTAAATTCTTAATTTGCACAGAATTCAGGACGTAGTAGTCCTTAAACATTGTCAGCTAAAGCAAAGAATAATCCCTGTTGACTTTACTTGAGTTATTTAAAAAACAGTAGATTCTAAAAAGAAATGCAAATGAATGAAGATAATAGGTAAGCCCTCATGGTGCATAGATCCACGTCATTAAGAAAAAAAAAAACAACAGTTATTTTAAACAATAAATAATACAAGTACATTACACACACACACACATACATATATATTCATATCTGTATTTATCATCTATCAATCTATAGTGAATTTTCCAAATGTAAAATGTAAACAGAGAAGATTAATATTTTTATTTCAGCCTCCTATGTGGGGGTATTTAGCTGCATGACAAAAGCATGACCACCGGTGCCAACAGGCACACATTTTGAGGCTCAATCTCTGTGTGATCCCAAGTCAGTTTTTGAGTTGATTAGAGTTTTAGTCCATTTAGATATAAGATGGGAATGATGGTGATGATAATGATACTATCAATAATAACCATAATAATCTTTCCTATATACAAGTGTGAATTAATTTGGATGATAAAATATGCCATGCAAAATAAATTTAAGTTATTTTCAAATGCTAGCTATCAATAAGTTGCAGTGGTTATGAAAAAATATACCCACTCTTCTAAAGAAAGGTTACCAAGCAGGAAAAAAAAAAAAAATCATGTTGGACCTGACTATGTTAGAGAAAAAATGTTTACATGTGGCTAAGAGAAAAAGAGATAGGTTATGTCAAACTTTAAGTTGCTTAAGTTTTGAAAAAAAATGAAGGAAAAAAAATCCAAATATTGAATGTTCTATATGGAAATAGATGTAGCCAATATTTTAAAGTGTTATTCTGTAGCTAAAATTTGGTGAGAGTCTGTTTATTCTAGTACATTTCAGTTCAGTATATTTGTGTTTTTTAAAAATGAGAGTGGAGGCAGAGAGGAGAGATTAAATAATTATTGCTTTTATAAAAGTAAACTTTCTAGTTTATTCCATAATGTTGCTTTAGTCATTCACTACTAAGGGGCTAATTTTAAATATAATAAGACACAGTTTTAGTGGTTTTTGTTGTTTTTAAAATTACTTATGTAAGAGAACCTGCCATGGATATGTTAAGCTAAAAAGTGAGTAATAGGTAAGATTATTTTGAAAATATTCAGGGGTGAGTTTCTACGTGTTCAGTATATGTTAACATAGTTTGTATTAGCTACTACTGTATACGAGTTAGTGTTCATGAGGTCAACAGAATTATACAACTCTAGGATATATATTACTCCTATTTTGTAGATAAGAATGTGGAAGCTCAGTTAATTTGAGTAATTTATCAATAGAAACACAACTCTTGAGTAGAAGCATTGGGATTTCAGCTTAGATCTGACTGACACTGGCGAGAATACTCATTCTGTTCTGCCCATTCCATCTCAAAAATCTCAGCCTGCTGCAATATAAACCGCTATTTCTTAACCCACTTACTTTCTTCCCTATAGAGAAATTAGCTCACTCCTATGTACAGAGACTAGCAAGAGGAGTGGACAAAAAAGGCAAAGCAGCAGTTTTCAGAGTGTTCAGATAGCAAGAGACTCAAAAGGGTTTGAGGTGTCAAAACCTAGCCACTACCTGCCGCAGAGATTAGGTAAGGTTTGCTGCTGATTAACAAGAAGGTCGAAAGTCCATCTGGAAACCCTGGAGGTATGAACAACAAGGGAAATGCTTCAGCACCCTGCAGGGGATGTGTTATATTTGTCTTCTTGACTCAGGAACTCACCAATTATGTGAAAATGTCAACTGGTCTTTTGACCTGATTTGAGTAATCTCTCTCAAGAAGATAAAAATGTCCAGAGACGGTATGCAAAAGCCATGCAAGGCAAAAAGATAGAAATAATTTATTTTCCTGAGGCGGCAGAGGCAAACTCAAATACTTCATGATTGGGTAATTTTTAAAAAGTGAAAAGAACCAAGAGAAAAGAAGAAATAATCTATTCCTATAGAATAATACAGAAATTCGAGATTGAGGATATTTTCTCAGTTGATAAATTCTTAATTTACAGAGTCAAGATAAAAGCAGCATATAGTATGATCATACAAACCACAAATACACAGATGCTTTTGTATTATGAATATAGAGGCACACATGGACATAAATATCTAGAAGGAGAGTTATTAACCTGTACTCATGGTTGTTTGAGTGTAATAGGATCACATGTACTTTTTTCTCTCTTTGCAATACTGCATCTTCACTATTTTCTACAATTAAAATGGAATACTTGAAAGACAAGTATGTACCTCTTCCTGGAAAAGATTCCTCAGCTTTCTGCAACATACAGAAAATCCACAGAATTATGAGGTTTAAGGAAATGTGTTACATGTAGGAAACGTATTACACATACGAAGATGTGTAGGAACCCCCTTAGAAGAAAGAGACATATTTAGTATTGGTTATAGTGATACAGAGCCTAATGAGGGCATGTGTTTTTGCTCTGGAATGCTCTGTTCTTATTTGTCCCAACTTTTAATCTTTCTCTTCTCTGTCATATACTTTACTTGGAACATGTGTGTGATGAACATTTTCTTTCTGTCCCCCACCCCCACCGTCTTGAGTTACCCAGTGCTGAATTGCTCTCCAGGTTTTAATAATCTTTTCACAATAAGCCATTGTGAGTAGAAGAGGATGCATTTAACAGAACATCCTGCCACTAGGACATAGACATAAAACCTAGGTTTGGACAATCAGATGTGTTCATCCTAGTAATCCTAGCATGGGTTTTGCTGGCAGGTGGCCAAAGCAACACATTGAGCTTCCATGCGTAGCAGTGCCAGAACACGACAACAGAATCAAGTCCATGGAAGTGGTACAAGCACTGTGGTCCACTGCTCTGTGGGGTGACCGTGGTACCTTCCCTCAAACTGCTTTGTGGCGGTGAAGTTTTCTTCTTAATTTTGTAGCATACCAACAATCATTTTCATAAATCCACTTCATTCTCAAATCAGCCAAAGTCAGTTTCTGTTGCGTCTGTTTAAAAAGTCTTGACGGATACAAAGTGTAGAGAAATTATGACAGGAGAAAATAAAATAAAATCACTTCCTGGAATGTATACTTTATTATTTTGAAGTTTGGAATAGAAATTTAAAGATCGTGGGACACAGGTGGTGTTTTATGACTTTTTCCAGTGAAATGTGACTTTGGAGAAGAAAGGAGGAAACTGAACATAAACACCTAGAACACACAGATGGTGTTGAAAAACTGAATTTGGTTTACTGGGCCAGAGTTTATGATATTATTACAGCAGTATTTGGCAAAAGGATGGTATATACCTCACCAGAGCTGGCAGAAATGTTCTCATGGCATTGCTAAAATATATGGAGACTTTAAATTTTATAGTGAAAAAGAAAATGCCCTAATCAAATGATATATTATCTATTATGGATAGCATTTATTATGAATAGATGTTCATTCATAAAATATGCATCTAGTACTTTCTTTGTGTCAGGCATTATGTTGCTGAAAAGAGAAAGCAGAGCGATCTCTTCTTTCAAGAATGTCTCTTTTATACTCTCCAAGCTGCTCTTTATCCCTCTATAATAATATTTTGTTCATTTGTTTGCATCCTATCACTTGTGAATTCCTTGGAGACATGAAACTTATCTTCTATTTCTTTATGTTCCTACCGCATAACACAATCTCTCATACATAATTGGCTTTCAAGAACTGTATACTGAATGAATAAATGAATGTATGAATAAATGAATAGAAGAAATGACATTACCAATGAGCAGGCTAAGCAATTACCCTCAGTGAGTATTTGATCTGCATTCTAGTAAACTTGCTTATCACTGACATGAGGGAGCACGGAAGGCATGTGTATCAAATTCACAGATGCTGCGTAGGTATAGGGAATACTTAAAACATATGGTGCCCATCAGGGATCTCAACGTTTATCATCTAGTGCTAATTTAAGCAACTATTTCAAAGAAATTAGAATAAAGTGCTTCACTGTGTTTTTTTTTTCAATTTTTTTTTTTGAAATTTCAACTTTTATTTTAGATACAGGGGTACACGTGCAGATTTGTTACATGGAACTATTATGTGATATTGAGGTTTGGAGTGTGAATCCTATCACTTAGGTAGTGAGCATAGTACTTAATAGCTACGTTTTCCATCCATGGCCTCCCTGCTTTTCTCCCTCTCTAGCAATCCACAGTGTCTATTATTCCCATGTTTATGTTCATGTGTGCTCAATGTTTAGCTCCCATTTACAAGTGAGAACACGTAGCATTTGATTTTCTGTTTCTGCATTAATTTACTTAGGATGATGGCTTCCAGCTGCATCCATACGGAGCATGAATTTTCTATTCTTTATGGCTGTGTAGTATTTCATGGTGTATATGTATCACATTTTTAAAAATCCATTGATAAACACCTCCTAGGTTGTTCATCAATGCACTATTCACATTGTGGTTCCTAAAAAAGATTCAACTGGGGTCAGGCCTGGTGGCTCATGCCTGTAATCTTGGCACTTTGGGAGGCTGAGGCAGGTGGATCGCCTGAGGTCAGGAGTTGGAGACCAGCCTGGCCAACGTGGTGAAACCCTGTCTCTAGTAAAAATACAGAAAATTAGCTGGGCATGGTGTTGGGTGCCTGTAATTCCAGCTACTTGGGAGGTTGAAGTGGGAGAATCACTTGAGCCTGGGAGGCAGAGGAGGTTGCAGTGAACCAAGATTCCACCACTGCACTCTAGCCTGGGTGACAGAGTGAGATTTTGTGTCAAAAAAAAAAAAGAGATTCAATTGATTAGGAAGGGCATGAAATAGATCTGGCTTAAAAGAGGGTAATAGGACACGATAAATAAACCAATACAATGTAAGGATAAAACTGACAACCCACTCAATGTGTGACAACAGTGTAACAGGACCTCTCCTCTAATAATATCAATTTCGTTGTTGAGGGAGGAAGAAGCCATCCACACTTACTGAGGTGGCCAGGGCATGAAGAAAGAACTCTTCTCAGCTGGTGTGAATTTGAAGGTCCCTGGAAAAGTAGGGCACAGTCAGGAAAGAGTGATCTTCATGATTTAGTGCCTAATAAGCATAATATATATTTTAACAACCTGAGGAAAGGTAGTTTAGAAACACAAAGCATGAGCAGCTTGTAATTAGCTCAAGATTGCCATGTAGACATTAGTTATCAGTTGGAATTCTGAAGTGTCCAGCACCTTTCCAGATTAGGTTCCAGGCAGATATCAGGAGTTGAGGAACCAAATCAGGAGTTCAAAGAGTAAAGGAAAAGAGATGAAGGACTAAAGGGTAAGATAAATAAACAATCTGAGACCAGGACTATTGCCAGAAGGTGGCTTTTACCTGTTTGTTTGGTGTTTGAAAGGCTAGTCAGTACCACATTTAAAGTTTAAGGGCAGATGCATACACAGAGCTAAGACAGATAGGCTAAAGTGTTCTTTATAAACATGTCTTAAAATAACTTCCTTTTCCAGTAAACTTTTTCTTTAATAAAAGTAGATATTCATTTCCAGAAATGATTGGAATACAAATATGACACTGAACACAGGTGGACAGTTCCTCTTGTACTGAAACTCTTTGAGTCGTAAATGGATTATATCACAGAGATCACAGAAGCAAACATTAGTTTGAGTGAAAGTTTATTGTAAGAGGAATTTGTAAAATCATTTCCAACTCAAGAACTCTCTGTGTTTACTCAATTTATAAAAGTGAAAGATGTTTTCATTAGCATAAATCAGAAATACACTGTGAAATCTTTTGGAAGATTGCATATACAAATGTTTAGGTAAAACAATGTTGTATTTAATGTTTATGATTTATGCATAGAGGAAAGTGAGTTTCTTTTTCAAATTTTAAATAGCATTTCTCCTATTTAGAAGTAATATAATACAGACTCTGAGACTGCCTGAATTAAATCTGGGTTTCAATATTTTCTAGCTCTGTGATCTTCAACAAGTTACTTTTTGCTTCAATTTCCTTATCTATCCAAGCAAGATAATAATAACCTTATCAGTGCTACTATAACAGTTCAAAATATATACACATTTTTCTAAATATTTTCTTCACATTTATGATAGTACAATGGGGTGCTATTGGCAATAATAACTTAATTATACATTTAAAAATAGAATTAAAGCGATTGCAATGTTGTTTTCTCGTTCAAGAATGTGATCTGCTTTAACATTTACTTCCATCTGCCTGTAGACCTTGCAATAAAGATTTTTAATTTTCTTCATGACAGTGTCTTTTTTGTTTTAATTATAGGCCTGATAACCTTACAATTTGTGATGATATTGTGCATGTTATCTTTTTTTAGCATTATCATTCATTACGGTACTGCTTTTTTAAGAATACTATTAATTTCTGTATATTGTGCTGTCTCTAACAACTGCTGAATGTTCTATGAGTTTCAACAGATTACCTGTTTTCTTTAATTTTCCCTACAGACATTCATGTCATCTCCAAAGAAAAACAAGTGTGTTTTTCTCATTTCCAGCCCTTATTATTGTAGTCCAATGTCTTGTCTTATTTCTCTGATAAGGGCCCTAAGTACAATATTCAATAAAAACAGTGATAGTAGACATCCACATCTTGTTAACAACTAGTTCTAACATGTCATTCTAAGGGAATTTCCTTATTTTCTACTTTATTAAAGGTTTTTTTCTTTTATCTTGTGTGACTGTTGAATTGTAATACATGTTTTTCTACATCTTTTTGAAATAATTATGTAGTATTTTTCCTCAATCTGTTCATGTGGTAAATAACATTAATAGATGTATTACGTCAAATCATTAATGTTAGATCATTTTTTCATTCCTTGATTTAGAGTGCTATTATTTTATTCATGATTTTCTCCTATGTTGATAAGTGAAAATTATATACAATTTTCTTTGTTAATAATGCCCTAGACCAATCTTTATAACAAGATTATACCAGCCTCATACCAGGAATTAGAGACCTGGCCTTCTATTTTATTTTTGTAATACATTATGCAAGCCAAGAATTATTAGTTCCTTTATTTTGATGGGAATAACTAATTAAATAGTTTGGCTTAGTGATTTTTAGAAAAAGTTTTTACGATGCATTTAATTTTTTAAAAATCGTAGTATTATTTATATTTTCTATGTCTCCTTGAGTAGGTTTTGGAGGTTATAATTTTCTAGGGAATTGTCTATTTCCCCTGAACTATCCAACTTATTGGCATAGATTACCTTGTTTTTTTTTTTTTTTTTTTGAGACGGACTCTCACTCTGTCGCCCAGGCTGGAGTGCAGTGGTAAGATCTCGGCTCACTACAAGCTCCGCCTCCTGGGTTTACGCCATTGTCCTGCCTCAGCCTCCGGAGTAGCTGGGACTACAGGCGCCCACCACCCCGCCCGGCTAATTTTTTGTATTTTTTAGTAGAGAGGGGGTTTCACCGTGTTAGCCAGGATGGTCTCGATCTCCTGACCTCGTGATCTGCCCGCTTTGGCCTCCCAGCTTGCTGGGATTACAGGCGTCAGCCACCGCGACTGGCCAAGTTTCCTTTTTTAATGTTCTTCCATGAAGTAATTTTTTTTTTCAAATTGCAACAGAAATCCGAGTAATGCTCGCTATACAAAGGAGATAATACAATGGAAAGGTGTACAAAGGCAAAAAAACAACAACAAAATTTCACCTGCCTGATCACTAAACCTCAGTCGGCCTCATTCTGAAGTTTCATTGAATGTTTAAAGCCTTGATAGACCAATGCACAACCCTTCTGTCTTCATGCATTGCACGTTATCTAGAAACCTATAATACATGTAATTTCTGACTCTATATATATGTGTGTGTGTGTTTTAATGTTTTAAGTTTGTTTTTGTTTGTATCTATATAAAAATTTATCTGCCATACACATCATCATTTAGTTGGCTATTTTTATATTGCATGTAAAAATGTATGCTAATATTATGTTGTATTTTACATACATAAGCCAATATATAGCATTTATGTATAAAATATAGAAATTAATAATCTTACAACATTGGTAATAGCTTTGGAGACCTTAGGTGTTTTTCTTTGTACTCCCCACCTCTTAATCCTACTCAAAATTATACCTCTCTCAAGACAGTTAATATCTGGAATTTTGAGCAACTTGTTTTTATTATCTCCATAATATATCATATACACCCTAAGTTATTACATATTGGTTAACATGTTTTTCTAATATTTATAAACATATATGCACCAGTATGTGCATTATCACCTATATAGTATTGGCATTATAGTACACATTCTTTCTATTTTATTGCTATAGTTTTTTCTTTACTTACCTCTTGCTTTCCTCTTTTCCTCTCCCCTACCCACTTCTACTTTCCACTACAAGTCAGTGGTACCCATTTTAAAAACCTGATGCTCATCTTTGTTTTCTTCCATATGCTGTTCCCAGTTTAATTGTATATAAGTATGGTTTAAAATGATACATTTTGCAAATACTCATAGTTAGGTCAAAATGTCTGTGTAAATATGCATGTTTATTGTAGAAATTATTTTATGAACAATTGTGTTTTATATTGCTTATTCAATGATAATGAAAATTGCTGTTTCAACTGATATAATGCTATTTTTAAGTGATTATGTAATATTTCATTTTGTAGGTGCACATAGTACACTTAGCCCTTCTCCTATTGATAATTATCTGCTTTACCTAAGGATACACTATAGACATTGCCTTAATAAATGTGCCTATGTTTAAAACATTTGACTAAGACTTCTATCTCTTTGGGATAGATTCCCAAGAGTGGAATTACTGAAGTTAAGGGTATTTTTAATTTTAGGTAGTGTTGCTAAAACTGAGATAACATTTATATATCCAGAAGAAATTCATGGGAATGTTCTTTATTTTCATATCTGTGTCAGCAACAGTTCTTATCATTCTTCCTTAAAATTTTGCCATTCTGTTGGGTAAAAGTACTGTCTCATGGTTACTTTAATTTGTAAGCCCCTTATCAATACTGAATTCAACCATATTGTTTTTTGTGCTGACCATTTAGTTTCTATTTTCTGTCAATTGCCTATTTCCACTCTTTGATCATTTTTCTTTTACATCTTTCACCTATTAACAGTTTGTAAGAACCTTTTTGTAGGATAGATATTATCTCTTTATCTGTCATTTGTTTTATAATTTTCCACTCAATAATATTACTTTTCTTTTAATGTTGTGTTTTATAAAGAATATACAACAATACTAAATGAATAATAAGAGTATTTAATAAACTGTTATAGACATGGTTTCATCAACAACCTCAACCAGCTATCTCACATATGAGAAAATAAAATAATTTCCAGGAGCATTCAGAATATTTTGTGATTTCTAACGTCTCCACTGGGGAATTGTCTTTTGTGACTGAGGTAAAATATTTAAAGACTAAACTTTCTAGGCAAGTAACAAAGGAAATTTAGCTGTGTGCCACTGCTGCACAGTTTCAAAAGAGAACCTTTCTCTTCTGTAAGCAAGGAAATGTGCCCTTGAGCAACAGAATACATAATCATCATAGCTGGAATGAGAACAAATAGTTTAGCATAAAACCATAATTATTGCATAAATTGGCCACTTGGATATTTCAGCTCTTAGAAAGTCAAACTTCATGACTGGTTAACTCCTATGAATAGCATCAAAATGAATTCCCGAAAATAAATAAATATAGATATTTAGTACTTCCAATTAATCATATTTGTTTTTCACCCAAATACTCTTTGGTTGTGTTGGGGAACTGAGTAGCATCTAGTTAAAGGAAAAACAATTAACATCGAATACTAGGTTAGTAATATTTAATTATGCTTCATTAGAAGTCATCAAAACAATATTATAATAACAAACAGTCTTTAACAGAACTAGAAGAGTGAAGACAAAGTTTGAATATTTTCTTAAAAATACAACAAACTGCAATACGTATAGATGGGGGAAAATCACTAAAGCAAAAAAAGCAAGGCAGGAAAATAAGCCTGATTTAACATGACAAACCTTATTTAGCAATACTTTTTATAAACTAAGCCCCACCTCTCTCTGGGCCAAGTGTTTGCATTGTGATAAACATATGACGCTTAATTTTACAAGATGCTTGAAGTGTAGCCAATACCACTTGTTAAAAAAAAAAAAAAAAAAAAAACTTTATTTTGTCAAAACATAATCAACAACCAGGAGAGAGAAAGTTAGAAATAAACTGAAGTTAGAAATAAACTGAGCACTTATCAGAACGAGGCACTTTACATTATATGTATATGACATAAGCCACAAAATAAACTTGAAAAGGAATTTATTTTACAAAAGAAATAATGCAGCAATGTAAAGTTGTGTAACTTGTCCAGAGTCTCATAGCTAGTTAATATTATAGCCATGATTCTAGTCCAAGGCTTCAAGACTCAGGATGGTATGATCGATTAAATAACCACTCTTCTAAACATACACGCGTAAACCGGCATGTGTCCAGTTTCTGGTTAAGCTGTACTTAGAAAACCATTTGAAATTTTATTTTATTTTATTTATTTATTTTTTTTTGAGACGAGTCTCGCTCTGTCGCCCGGGGCTGTAGTGCAGTGGCCAGATCCCAGCTCACTGCAAGCTCCGCCTCCCGGGTTCTCGCCATTCTCCTGCCTCAGCCTCCCGAGTAGCTGGGACTACAGGCGCCCGCCACCTCGCCCGGCTAGTTTTTTTTTGTATTTTTTAGTAGAGACGGGGTTTCACCGTGTTTGCCAGGATGAAATTTTAAATGATCAAGACTTGTGTGAATTTAGAGAAGCAAGAAAAAAAAAAAAGAAAACTCAAGACAACAGAAAGATTTGGACAGAGTATTGAAAAGAGCGTTTAAATTGGATAAACAGAGTAAGAAAAGGGGGCTTCTACATGGTAAAAAAACTGTTTCATAGAAGTTAAATAATTATGATAATTTTTGTCATTTCCATCCTAAGAGATGTGGGATTCTGTTTTTCTAAATTTAAAAATCAACAAAAAATTTAATTTAAAGTAAATATAGTGTAATTAGAGATCTTAAGCCTTAGCAAAGTGACCAAAGCTGACTTGCCTCCTGCCCCATAAAATATTCCCAGATAAAGCATAATGGTTGTTAAACTAGGAAATGGGTAGTCAATTCAATAGAGAAGAAATAACAATTGTAAAGAATAGCATGTTTAGTTGTACAAATGCAGGAAAGGCATCTAAAATAACCCCAATCCTGGCCGGGCGCGGTGGCTCAAGCCTGTAATCCCAGCACTTCGGGAGGCCGAGACGGGCGGATCACGAGGTCAGGAGATCGAGACCATCCTGGCTAACACGGTGAAACCCCGTCTCTACTAAAAACTACAAAAAACTAGCTGGGCGAGGTGGTGGCGCCTGTAGTCCCAGCTACCCAGGAGGCTGAGGCAGGAGAATGGCGTGAACCTGGGAGGCGGAGCTTGCAGTGAGCTGAGATCCGGCCACTGCACTCCAGCCTGGGTGACAGAGCGAGACTCCGTCTCAAAAAAATAAATAAATAAATAAAAATAAAATAAAATAACCCCAAGCCTTCATGTTCACTAGAAACCTGAAATGTATGTAGCTTCTCATACTCTAAACTTCAAGGGCAAACAGATTCAAAAAGATGTTTAAAAGAAATCTCATATGTCAGCTCTTCCAATGGGATGGTCAACCGCTGGCCTTTGGCATAATCTACACGTTTGTATGCATGTGCTGGTTCTCACTGGTTTATTTTCTAAGCATGGTGCTGCCTGAATCTACAGCACCCCATTGTGGCAGGTATTGGAGCAGATGCCTTAACCCTATGTGCCTCTCATGGCTAAATCCAGGTCTGACGCTCTACGCACATTGTTAGCTCTGCACCCACTGTCTAGCAGTCCTCCTTATCTCCTTCAAGGGATTTTTAAACCATTGTACTGCAACAAAAGGGGCTCCTCTGTTGCCTTCACTGGTGTTTCATTAATGTGGTGACATTGTTCTCTCCAGAGCTGGCCTTATTTTATGATGAGTAGAGAGACAGACATTCCTTGCATGAATGTTTTCATGAACGAAATACTTTTCTCGCTCTGTCTTCAAGTCCCTTTTCTATCTCCATTCAAGTGCAGGAGGTAGAGGTGCTGTCAACATTAACAGAAATCACTCTGGGAATCCAATAGTCATGGTCTAAAGAGTTCAAGGAAAGATATGTTTTTATATTTATGCTGTATAATTTTCAGTGATAAATTTAACATGACAAGTAAATTGATTATTGTTCACATTTTGCTACATACTTTGGGTAAACTTGCATTGGTGGTCACATCAAAGCGCGAGAACAACCTTGAGAAATCCACTGGCAGCCAGTGATCACTGGTGGGAAAATGAATAATACAGCATCATGACTGTGTAACCAACATTAAACAAATGATATTAGGAGCTGCAGAGGCAAGGAGATCTGTATTGTTTCAATACGAATTCCAAAGAGCCATGACATTGTAAGCAATGATATTGCATGAGAAATAATGTTGCTACCTTTCTGGTGATAGGTGAGTAGAAATAAGGCAGAAACTGTGCAGCTAAACATAAAGAAAATAAAGAGATGGTTTCTGGACCAAAACATGAAAAGGGGTTGCTTGGAAAATACCAAGATTCTTCACAGGTACTGACTAATAAGAGAGTAAGCAAATGAGTACACGCCCATGTATTCTCTATTTTGCTGCCTCTTTGCCAATAAATCCCTATACTTTACATGATCCATGAATTTTATAATACATTGCTTAATAAAAATGTTCACATAGTCAGGGGATCCTACAAATTATACTTAGTGGGACACAAGAAATTCTGGGGGCCACCCTTTCTTTTCCTTTTTTTCCCCACTTCTGCATCCAAATTCCAAAACCACCTATGTTTAAGGCAGTATTCTACTACATTTAGTACATTATGGCTTTGTCTATAGCTCAATGGTTGCTACTAATCTCCAGAATAATAGAAAGAAGACAATGAAAGGAAGACTGTTTGCTATGTTTAGGTCTCACCATTTGTTCCCCAACAGAGCTGATGGGAGAATGACGATATTTTCCAATAAAAAATACCCCAGAGTTTGTGGAGATTTGACACCTTGCATTCACTGAAGGAGAAAAAAAATACACTATTCTTATTAGAGAGTTCTCTCCTAATTTGTGATGCAGGGGAATTATGGGAATATAAGAATATGATCTCATGTGGAATTTTAACGACTTGTTGTCCTTTGACCAAAAATCCTACTGCAACGGTATTTATTATATAATACTATTGTCCAGGTAAAATCCTGAAACCTTAAGTATGTAACTAGCTCAAGCAACTCAGTTATAATCACATGAAGACTGTGGCTGGTAAAGTAGGCAGAAGTATATGTAGTAATGAAAGAAGGTAAAATATATTTTAACACCATTACCAGCCAACACAATACGAACAAATGTATTCTGCCTATTCCTTTGGCAAAGCTTAGTCTTTTTAGTATTCAGCATTGACAAGCATGTGGAGAAATGGCTTCTGATTCACTTTAGACAGGAATATAAATAACTGCAAGTTTCTCGAAGGGTAATTTGGGTATAGCTATCAAAATTTTAAAATTGTACATATATTTTATCCCAGCAATTGTACTTCCAGGTAGATGTGCTCAATATTTTAAAGAAAAAGTTTCTTGCAGCATGACTATAATTAAATCAAATCAAAAAAGAAACAATCTAAATGCCAGAATAAGATATTATTTATAAGTTATATGCTCATACTATGAAATTTGCAGACATTAAAAATAATGTAAACATATCTAAAATACGGAGAATATAGTACATTGTTAAATAAAAATAGTGAGTTACACAAGTATGACATATATTATTAAAATATATGGGAGATATATATGAATATATGTGCATAGGTACAAAAAGTTTATTTAACAAAATACTAACTATTTTTAGATGATAACATTATGAGTTCTTTTTGTTGTGTGCCTTAAAATTTTCATTTGGCAAATTTTATACAATTAAAATATAAAACTTTATAATCAAAGCACACTACTTGTTATAATTTTTAAAACCGCTACTTCTCACTCACAAATACAGGCAAATACATTATATTCTAACTGCACTGGTTTATTTTTATACATTCCACTAATATATCTGTTTTATTAAGATAATCACCTCAATGTTTAGGAAGATTCTGAAGTCAGAGCAATGAAGAAATAATACACTGCTTTCAAAAAGCACACATTTTACATACTTTGCATATTTAATTTTACGTATTTACCTTACTCTTAACCGTATTTATCCCACTGTGCAACAGAACACTCGAACTTACTCCTCTCATTACATTGTAACTTTGTACCCATTGACCAACTTCTCTCTATCCTCCACCCTCTACTTATGTAATATCAACTTTTTTTTTAGATTCCACATGTGAGTGCTATCATGTGGTATTTCTCTTTTGGTGTATAGCTTATTTTGCTTAATATGATGTCCTCCAGTTTTATTTATGTTAGAACAAATGACGTGGAACCTAAAACTGATGAAACAACTGAGATACCAGACTATCAAAACCCACAGGGAAACACATAGTAAGATGCATAAATCATAAGTACACCATATAATTAACTTTGAATTATACAAATGACTTAAGTCAAGGTGTAAAGTATTTCCAAAATGCTTAGATCAAGGCATGGAACAGAACTGTCATCTCAGCAAGTATCTTCTAATAAATTTTCAGCCAAGAGCCACCCCCCAACCACCCTTTAATTCACAGTCTTAATATTTTCTGTAGTAATAGTAATATCTCTCATTATTCAGTTCTTGTCCTATGATTATGTCTGTGCTAGATATTCTAAATAAAATATTTTATTTAATAATACTAATATTCAAATGAAAGAGTGACTATCAATATTAATCAGCTTACTCAAATTTATAAAAATTGTTAATAGCAAATAGAAAAAAAATCCAATTACATTCTCTAAGTTATTTTAAATATTCCAAGGAATTTATTATTGACTATAGTCACCCTTTTGTGCTACCAAATAGTAAGTCTTATTCATTCTTTCTATTTTTTTTTTGTACCTATTAGCCATCCCCACCACCCTCTCCAACCTCCTGCAACCCTTCTCAGCCTCTGGAAACCGTCCTCCTACTGTCTATGTTCATGAGTTAAATTGTTTTGATTTTTAGATTCTACAAATAAGTGAGAAAGGGATGTTTGTCTTTCTGTGCCTGGCTTATTTCACTTAACATAACAATCTCCATAAGAGTGTTCCATTTACCTTCAAACTTAAAAACACTGTTTATATTATGTGGACTTCCGTTAAGTTAAACAGCGGAGTTTGGTAATACCTGCATGTCTAAAATTGGCTTGATGAGTGATATCAGCAAGATGGAAGGCTAAAAAGTCCTTGCTCATTTCCCTGTCCCAAACCCAACAATTTTAACAACTGGTCAGAAATTAAAATAGCTCTGGAGGAGCTCCATGGGACAAATAAAGCTGCAGCAACCCAGTGGAACAACAACAAAACAAGAATGGCGGCACAGAAAATGGCAGGAAGCATTTTACCTGCATTGACTTATACCCTCAGTTCATCCTTAAATGCAATTTCTCTACATGGAGAAAGAGAAGGGTAGAAAAATTTCAATAGCTTTCAATGCTGAGAACCTAAAAAGCCCTTGCTATGTCACGGACACCCACACATGCCACAACAGAGGACCCTGCCGTCTTTGTGAAAGCTGAACCCAGCTGACAACTGTCCAGAGCCCATGATGATATGTCCCCCAACTAGCCACACCATCCATTGTACCACCTACCAGAGCCAAAGCCACCACTATAATCTTTATCCTCAGATGGAGCCCTGGCACTACCTGCTAACATGTGTATCTAAACCCTGGACCAGATGTTGCTATACACCTCTCTTAGCCAGTACCCTTGCATCTACCTATAGGCAAGATATTTTCTCACCAAAGCCAGTCCATAAAGTCAGGAAGAAGTGACTCCTCTTTCAAGTACACAGATAAGTGCACAAGGATATAAGAAATCTAAAAGCATAATACCACCAAAGGAAAAAAAGTCTCTAGAAAACAAGTTCCAAAGAAATAAAGATCTTTGAAATGCCTGACAAATAATTCAAAATATGTTTTAATTGGCACATTATAATTGTACATAATTATGGTGTACAATATAATATTTCTATAAATATATATGTTGCATAATGATAAAATCAGGGTAATTACCATATCCATCTCCTCATGCTTTTACCTTTTTTTGTGGTGAGAATACTCAAATGCCCCTCCTTTGGCTATTTTGTAATATGTAATACCTTACTCTTAACCATATTTATCCCACTGTGCAACAGAACACCAGAACTTATTCCTCCCATTATGATGTACTTTGTTTGCATTGGCCAACCTCTCTCTATCCTCCATACTCTAGTTATAATATCAACGTATTTTGTTTTTAGATTCCAAATGTGAGTTTTATCATGTGGTATTTCTCTTTATGTGTCCGGCTTATTTTACTTAATATGATATCCTCCAAGTTCATTTATCTTACAACAAATGACATGGAACCTAGGACTGATGAAAAAACTGAGACACCACTCCATCAAAATTCATAGAGAAACACCACAGAAAATTGGTGTAACCGGACAGTGGGGAAGCTGCTGAACTTGCAGACAAACCACCACATCCATGTGCACACACATCAAGCATGACAACCACCACAGTGGCAGTCTCATCTACTGAAAAAACCACCACACAAAGCCTGTAATCCCAGCACTTTGGGAGGCCGAGACGGGCGGATCACGAGGTCAGGAGATGGAGACCATCCTGGTTAACACTGTGAAACCCCGTCTCTACTAAAAAATACAAAAAACTAGCCGGGCGAGGTGGCGGGCGCCTGTAGTCCCAGCTACTCGGGAGGCTGAGCCAGGAGAATGGCATAAACCTGGGAGGCGGAGCTTGCAGTGAGCTGAGATCCGGCCACTGCACTCCAGCCCAGGCGACAGAGCAAGACTCCGTCTAAAAAAAAAAAAAAAAACCACCACACAGCTAACCAGTCTACTGTGCCTATGTGTTCCTGCACTTGGCCTGACAGCCAGTCTGGCACTGGCCCTTCCCACCAGAGAGACTGCCCGGCCACATGGGTGTTGGGCCTGACAACAAGTACAGTGAAGACTGCACCTCCCTTAAGGCATTGCCATTCAGCCTGCCTGTGTCTGGCCCATAAACCAGATATATGCCCCTCCCTCCACCAAAACCATGCCACTTTCATCACAGACTCCTTCAGCCCAGACCACTGAAGTAGTTCCAAACATAAAAGATCAACATTACAACTGAAGAAACTTCACAGAAGCCATGCTCCAGAGTCCAACTAGAACCAAAACCAATGCACTGTTCCCAACTGACACTGTCAGAACCATCTGCAGGAAGAATGTCTCTTGCTACAAAAGCTACTCCATAAAATTGGAAAAAGCAACTGTTTCACCAGAGAAACAGACATCAATGTAGGGACACAAGAAACAAACAAACAAGAAATCAACAGGAAATATGATGCTCTCAACACTATAAGCTTCCAGTAACAGATTCCCAAAAAGAATATTTATGAAATGCCTGAGAAGAAATTTTAAAAAAGATACACAGAAAACAATGAGATAGAAGAGAATATGAAAAACTAATTCAGTGAAATCAGAAAAATAATTCATAATCTGAATGAAAAAAATCTACAAAGAGATATCATCAAAAAAAATATTGGAACTGAAGAGTTCAGTGAATTAAATGAGAACTTAAACACCAAGCAGAAGAAAACATTTCTGAAATTAAAGGCAAGTTTTATGAAGTATTACAGTTAGAGGTAAAAATAAGAAGAAACAATGAAGAAAGCCTGTGAGACTTGCAGGTTACCATAAAGCAAACAAATATTCACAGTATAGGGATGTCAGAGGAAAAAGATTTCAAACAATGTGCTGAAAACCTAGTTAATAAAACAATAACTGAAACATTTCCAAATCTTGGGAAAGATATAAACACCTAGATTTAGGAAGCTCATAGATCTCAATTAGATTCAAACTCAAAATGATTCTCCTGAGATACAACATGATCAAACAGGAAAAATTTTGAAGACAAATAATTCTAGAAGCTGTAATAAAAAAGCATTAAATCACACATGAGAAAAAAAAAAAAAAAAGAATACCCACAGATTTCTCAGCAGAAACATTGCAGACCAGAAGAGAATGGAAATATAACTATTTAAAATGAAGAAAAGAAAAAGTGTCAGCCGAGAACACTATAGTTAGCAAAGCTACCCTTTCGAATTGATGAAAAAGTTAAGACTTTTCCAGATGAGCAAAAACTGAGGAAATTCATCACTACTGGACTGGCCTTGCGAGAAATGCTTAGGGGAATGTTTTAACCAGAAATGAAAGGAAAATAAAACAAATTAAACTATAAAACTAAGTGGTAGAGGTAAATTGAGAGTCAAATTCATATATCATTACTGTAATGTTGGTGTGTAAATCATTCAAATCCTTACTATGAAGGGTAATACTTAAAATGATAAACAATAACTACAGATACAGTAAGTTTTTAAGAAATATACAAGATCAGAATGTGCAAATTGTGGGGGAGGGTAAAATTCTAGAGCATTTTTATGTGAGCAAAATTTAAGTTATTATCAGTTGAAAGTTGTCTATCCTAATTCTAAGATATTTTATGTAAGCCCCTGTGACAACCAGAAAGTAAAAACTACAGCAGTCACACAAAACAGAAAGAGAAGCAAATTAATGCTTGACACTGCAGAAAATCACCAAATTACAAAGAGAGACTACAAGAATAGAAGAAAGTAAAAAATGATCTATAAATCAACCAGAAGACAATTAGCAAAATGTCAAGTGGAATTTCTTACCTATCAATGATAATCTTGAATATAAGTGAATTAAATGCTCCAATCAAAAGACAAAAGGTGACTGCGTAGATTTTTAAAATAATCAACTATTTGCCAGCAAGAGACTCATTTAAGCTTTAAGGACATACATAGACTATATCTGAAAGAATGAAGAAAATATTTCATGCAATAAGTAACTGAAAGAGAGCAGGGGTGGCTATATTTACATAAGATAAAATAGACTTCAAGACAAAAACTGTTACAAGAGACAAAATGGTCATTATTTAATGATAAAGGGGTCAATTCATCAGAAAAACATAGCAATTTAAGGCACCCAACATCGGAGCAACTAAACATATAAAGCAAATATTAATTAATGGACATGAAGGAAGAATCAGGGCGAAATACTCTAATAGTAGGAGAATTGTATATTCCACTTTCAACAGCAGATAGATCAACCACACAAAAAATTAATACGTTGATACTGGTCTTCAACTGCACTTTAGACCAGATGTATCTAACAGACATATATAGAACTTCCTATCCCAAAACAACAGGCAAACTAAAAAAAAAAAACCTAAAAGACTCAAGACTCAAATAATTAAAATCAGAAATGAAAGTGGAAACATTATAGTAGATGTCTCAGAAATAAAAATGATTTAAAAGAAATAAATAATTATATGCTAACAAATTATATGCTAACAAACTTAGAGGAAATGAATAAATTCCTACATCAATATAATCTACTAAAATTAAACCAAGAGTAAATAGCAGGTTTGAACAGCACAATAACAAATAAAGAAATTAAAGAAGTTATTAAAACACTTCCAACAAAAGAAAAGTTTTTAAAGATTGCTAATAATTCTTTGATTGTTTGGTAGAATTTAGAAATTCTACCTATTCTTCCAAATTTCTATCAAAGAAAGAATTTATTTATTTCTAATTTCTTCACAAAATTATTACCAACACTTCTAAATCTCCTGCAACAAAAAAAAAAAAAAAAAAAAAAAAGAACTTAGCTATGGAGAATACTTCCAAACACATTTTATGAGGTCAGTATCACTCTCATATCTAAGTCAAAGGTATCACAAGAAAATAAAACTATAGGTCAAATACCTCTAATGAACATTGATGTAAAAAGCCTTAGTAAAATATTAGCAAATAAAATCCAACAACACATCAAGAAGATTATACATCATGATCAAGTGGGATTTATCCTTGGCATGCAAGTTTGGTTTAACATATGCAAGTTGATCAATGTGATATATCACATTAACAGACTGAAAGATAAAAACACATCATTGTCTCAGCACAGAAAAACCATTTGACAATGTTCAGCATCCTTAATTGATAAAAGCTTTGAGCAGCTTAGGTATAGAAGAAAAGTTTCGTAGCATAATATAATAAAGGCCATTTATGAAATATTTGCCACTACCATCATTATTAATGGGGAACAACAGAAAATGTTTCAAGATCTAGTATGAGACAAAGATGCTTACTCTCACTATTTCTACTCAACATAGTAATGGAGGTATGAGCAAGAACAAACAGGTAAGAAAAAGATGTAACAAGCTTCCAAATAAAAAAAAAAAGAGATAAAATTATCTCTATTTGCAATTGAGATAATCTTATACATAGAGAACCCCAAAGATTCCACAAGAATCTATTAGAAGTAACAAACTTTAAGTTACAGGAGTTCAAAATCAACATACAAAAATCAATAGCATTTCTATATACAAATAGCAACCTAGCTGAAAAAGAAATCAACAAAACTATCCTGTTTACAATATCATTAAAAAATATGTAATTGACCCTTGAACAACTTGGATTTAAACTCCATGGGTAAGTTTCTTTGTGTATTTTTAAAAATATAGTCAGCTCTTTGTGTCCACGGGTCATGTGTCTGCACCAAACATGGATTGAAAATGCAGTATTCACAGGATGCAAAACCTGTGTATATCTGAAAGACTGAATTTTGTACACACAACTTCTGCAGGGCCAACTGGGGATTTGAATATATGTGAATTTTTGTAGCTGCAGGGGTCCTGAAACTAACCCGCCATTGATACAAACCTGTACTTAGGAATAAATATAACCAATGAGGTGAAAGATTTGTACAGTACAATTATAAAGCATCGGCGAAAAAATAATGAAGACAAAAATAAATAAAAAGGTATTCCATGTTCATGGGTAGGAAGAATTAATGTTGTGAACACGTCCATACTACCTGAAGCAACAAAGAGATTTAATGTAATCCCTATCAAAATTTCAATATTATTCTTTGCAGAAATACAAAAAATAATCCTAAAGTAATTATGGAATCACAAAAAAAAAAAATCCTGAATATCCAAAGCAATACGGAAAAAGAAAAATGAATTTGGAAGCATGACACTTTCTGTTGTAAAATTATATTACAAAGATATATTAATCAAATTAATATTGTTCTGACCTAAAAACAGAAACAAAGATGAATGAAACAGAAGTGAGAGTGCAGAATAAATTCAAACATATATGGTCAACAAATTTTTGACATGGGCACCAAAAGGATATGGTGGGGAAAAGACAGTCTCTTCAATAAATGGTTCTGGGAAAGCTGAATTTCTACATGCAAAAGAATTAAATTTTACTCTTATCTTACACCATACACAAAAAGAAACTCAAAATGAATAAAAGACCCAAATGTGAGAATTGAAATCATAAAACTCCTAAAAGAGAATATAATAAAATATTCCTTGATATTGGCCTTGGCAATGGTTTTTTTTTTTTTGGATATCACACTCAAAGTCCAGCTACAAAATCAAAAGTAAATAAATGGACTACGTCAAACTAAAAAGATTCTGCACATCAGAAGAAACAGTCAACAAAATAAAACGGCAGCCTACAGAATGGGAAAAATATTTGCAAACCTAATATCTGATAACTGGTTAATATCAAAAATTTATTTATAAAACTTACAACTCAATTGCAAGAAAAATAATAACCTGAATAAAAAATGGACAAAGTACCTGAAAATTATTTTTCCAAAGAAGACATAAAAATGGCCAACAGGTATATGAAAATGTGCTCAACATCAGTAATCATTAGAGAAATGCAAATTAAATGTAATTTTCTCATGAGATAGCACCTCATATCCTTTAGGATGGCTATTATCGAAATGGCTATTATCAAAATGACAAGAGAGTACAAAGGTTGGCAAGGGTATGGAGAAACAAGAAACCTAGTAAACTGTTAGTGGGGATGTACGTTGATGCAGTCGTTATAGAAAAAAGTATGGATGTTTCTAAAGAAATTAAAAATAGAAGTATTATATGACCCAGCAATACCTCTTCTGGGTGAAAACTTCCCAAGAAGATGAAATCACTACCTGATGAAGACATTTGCCCTTCCATATTCATTACAGCATTATTCACAATAATCAAAATGTGAAAATGATCTAAGCGTACATCAATGGATAAAGGGCCAAAGAAAATGTGGCATATGTATAAAAGGAATAATATTAACCTTAAAAAAAGAGATCTTGCTATTTACTACAACATGGATAGATCTGGAAGTCACTACTCTAAACGAAATAGGTGAGACATTGAAAGAAAAATATTTCATGATCTTATAAATATGTAAAACCTTTTAAAAAATATGTTACATATGAAAAGCTAGAAAATAAAACGGTGATTAACCAAGAGTAGTGGTGAGGGATGGCAGTGGGGAGAAAAAAGTCAAAAGATACAAAGTAGTATGTATGTAGGCTAAAGAAGTCTAGGAATGTAATGTACAACACGAGGACTGTAGATAATAAAATGTATGGTATTTTAATCAATTTAGCTACTCTTGTCATCTATAATAACGTAACTATGTGACATGATATATATGTTGAATTGCTTCACTATAGTAATCACTTTACTCTCTCTATGTATCCTATAATACCATGATGTAAACCTAAAATATACATAATACAATTTACTATAAACATTGTTAATGGATATGAAACAAAAAAGAAGTAAACTCTGATTGTAAGAATAAAACCTGAATCAAGAAGAAATAGAAATATTGAGCAGATCAATAACAAATAAGGGAGAAGAGTGACTAGACATAGCCAGGAAGACCTTCCTCACCAAAAGACCAGACCATTAAGAAGACTGGTACACTCTGAGCAGATCTTCAGAATGAAGGCATTGATAGCAAATGGAGGAAGGATGCAGATCCTAAACTGAAAGGGCAGAAAGCTGCAAACCCTGCATGAGATTGCCCAGCACCAGGACTTGTCCCAGGCCCAGGGCACTCCTAGGGAAGGGGTAAGTTAAACAGGCATGGAGTGTCCAACTCTTACCACAGACCTCTGGAAGTCTATCTGCAGAAGATCCCACAATCCTTGCAGACATTTGAACTGGCTTAGAGAGCTGCTTGGGGAGTAAGCAGGGACAGAATTACAGTCTGTGCAGAACCTAGATGGTTTGGCATAGGAATGGTTGCAGTGGAGCATGGCTAAGGACAGCAAATCCTCCCAGGTTTGCCCTGCTCCAAAAATTTGGTTTGGCCTTTATAGACTGTCAGACCAAGACAGGAAAGGGCTATCTAGCCCATGGATTGGGGCTAGCCTGATCTGAGCACCCCATCTGCTGGCCTTTCCCAGAGTCCCTATCTGGCTGCACCTGCTTGCAGCACAGCCTCAAATGCAAAACAGTGGCCTAGTGTTCTTCCTAGTGGCCAGCACCAGAGTTCCTTCCCCAGTAAACCCTGTCTAATCAACAGAGAACTTCTGTAAATGGATCCCACCAACACAGACCATCCATAGCCTACCCAATACTATGCCAGCATGTGCTCACACACAGACTTCCCTATTCACCTTGCCTGTGCACATGCACATAGGGACATTGCCATCAGGCCACCACCAGCACACATAGGTGCAGACCTCACTGCCACCAACACACCACCACTGCTGGTATTTAAACCAACAACAATCAAAAAGACAAAAAAAAAAAAAGTAGAAAAATGGACTAAGAAAGGCATTATATAATGATAAAGGGATTAATTCAACAAGATAATTAAACTATCCCACATATGTGTGCACCAAACAGTGAAGCACTCACATTTACAAAACAATTTCTTAGAAACCTACGAAGAATTGCACTGGTCCAAAAACCAAAACCCAGACAAATACAACAGGTTAGAGAGCCCAGAAATGAAGCCACACACTTATAACCATGAGATCTTTGACAAAATCAACAAAAGCCAGCACTAAAGAAAGGATTCCATATTCAATAAATGGTGCTGGGATAACTGGTTAGTCATATGCAGAAGCTGGAAACTGGACCCTTCTTTACACCACATACAATAATCAACTCAAGATGGATTAAATATTTAAATGTAAAACCTAAAACTAAACAAATTGTAGAAAAAAAAAAAAGGAAATATCATTTTGAACATAAGTCCTGGCAAATATTTCATGAGGAAGATGCCAGATGCAATTGCAACAAAAACAAAAATTCACAAGTGGGACTTAATTAAATTGAAGAGCTTCTGCACAGCAAAATAAACTATCAATGGAATAAACTGACATCCCACAGACTAGAGGAAAATATTTGCAAACTATGCAGCTGACAAAGGCCTAATATCCAGAGTCTATATGGAACTTAAAGAAATTAACAAGCAAAAACCAAGCAACCCTATTTAAAAATGGGCACTCTGTACATGAACAAACACTTCCATAAAGAAGACACATACATGGCCAAGAAGCATGTGAATAAATGCTCAACATCACTAACATATTAGTCTGTTCTTAAGCTGCTAAGAAAGACATACCTGAGACTGGGTAACTTCTTAAGGAAAAAAGTTTAATAGATTCACAGTTACATGTGGCTGGTGAGGCCTCACAATCATGATGAAAGGCAAAAGGCATGTCTTACATGGCAGCAGATGAAGCACGAATGAAAGCCAAGAGAAGGGGGAAACCCTTTATCAAGTCATCAGATCTCACGAGACTTATTCACTAACATGAGAACAGTATAGAGGAAATTGACCCCATGATTCAATTATATTTAACTGGGTCCCTCCCACAACACAAAAGAATTATGGGAGCTACAATTCAATTCAAGGTGAGATTTGGTGTGGACACAGCCAAACCATATCATTCTGCCCCTGGTCCCTCCCACATGTCATGTTATCGTATTTCAAAACCAGTCATGCCTTCCCTACAGACCCCCAGAGTCTTAACTCATTTCAGCATTAACTCAAAAGTCCAAAGTCTCATCTGAGACAAGGCAATTCCCTTCCACCTATGAGGCTATAAAATCAAAAGCAAGTTAGTTACTTCCTAGATAAATGGGGGTACAGGAATTGAATAAAAACAGTCATACCAAATGAGAGAACTTGGCCAAAACAAAGGGGCCACAGGCCCTATGCAGGACAGTAAATCTTAAAACTCCAAAATGATCTCCTTTGACTCAGTGTCTCACATCCAGGTCATGCCGACGTGAGGGGAGGGTTCCCATGGTTTTGGGCAGCTCTGCCCTTTGACTATGCAGAGTACAGCCTCCCTCCTGGCTGCTTTCAGGGGCTGGTGCTGAGTGTCTGCAGCTTTTCCAGGGGCACAGTACAAGCTTTCATTGGATCTACCATTCTGAGGTCTGGAGGATGGTGGCCCTCTTCTCATAGATCCACTAGGCAATGTCCCAGTGGAGACTCTGTGTGGGGGATTCAACCCCACATTTCCCTTCCACACTACCCTAGCAGAGGTTCACCATGAGGGCCCTGCTCCTGCAGCAAAATTCTGCCTGGATATCCAGTCATTTCCTTACATCCTCTGAAATCTAGGTGGAGGTTCCCAAACCTCAATTCTTGACTTCTGTGCACTCACAAGCTCAACACCACGTGGAAGCTACCGAGGTTTGGGACTTGCACCCTCTGAAGCAAATGCCTGAGCTATACCTTGACCCCTTTTAGCCATGGAAAGAGTGACTGAAATGCAGGGCACCAAGTTCCTAGGCTGCACAGAACAGGGAGGCCCTGGGCCCTGCCCATAAAACCAATTTTTTTATTCTAGACCTCTGGGCCTGGGATAGGAGGGCTTGCCACAAAGGTCTCTGACATGACCTGAGACATTTTCCCCATTGTCTTGGCGATTAACATTTGGTTCCTCATTATTTATGGAAATTTCTGCAGCCTGCTTGAATTTCTCCTCAGAAAATGAGTTTTCTTTTCTATTGCATCATCAGGCTGCAAATTTTTCAAACTTTTGTTGTCTGCTTCCCTTTTAAACATAAGTTCCAACTGAAAATCATATCCTTGTGAATACATAAAACTGAATATTTTAACAGCACCCAGAGCACCTCTTGAATGCCTTGCTGCTTAGAAATTTCTTCCACCAGATACCCTACATCATCTCCCTCAAGTTCAAAGTTCCACAAATCTCTAGTGCAGGGGCAAAATGTTGCTAATCTCTTTGTGAAAACATAGCAAGAATCACTTTTACTCCAGTTCCTAAAAAGTCACTAATCTCCATCTGAGACCACCTCAGCCTAGATTTCATTGTCCATATCATTATCAGCATTTTGGACAAAGACACTCAAGTAGTCTCTAGGAAGTTCCAAACTTTCCCTAATTTTTCTGTCTTCTTCTGAGTCCTCCAAACTCTTCCAACCTCTACCTGTTACTCACTTCCAAAGTCACATCAACATTTTGGGTTATCTTTACAGCAGCACCCCACTCCTGGTACCAGTTTACTGTATTAGTCTGTTCTCATGCTGCTGATAAAGACATATCTGAGACTGGTTAATTTATAAGTAAAAAGAGGTCTAATGGACTCACATTTCCACGTGGCTCAAGAGGCCTCACAATCATGGTGAAAGGCAAAAGGCACAACTTACATGGCAGCAGACAAGAGTGAATGAGAGCCAAAGGAAAGGGGAAACCCCTTATCAAATCATCAGATCTTGTGAGAGTTATTCACCACCATGAGAACAGTACTGGGGAAACCAACTCCATGATTCAATTATCTCCCACCAGGTCCCTCCCTCAACACATGGGAATTATGGGAGCTATAATTCAAGATGAGATTTGGGTAGGGGCACATCCAAAAACATATCAACTAATCATTAGAGAATGCAAACTGAAACGACACTGTCACAGTGGCGATCAGAAAAATTCAAATGATAATAGATGCAGGTGAGATTGTGGCAAAAATGAACCTTATACACTGCTGGTGATAATGTAAATTAGTTCAGCCATTGTGGAAAGTGGTTTGGAAATTTCTCAAAGAACTTAAAACAGAACCACCATTTCACCCAACAATCCCATTACTGGGTGTATACCCAAAGGAATATAAATCATTCTAGCATAGAGACACATGAACATGTATGTGCTTTGCAACACTATTCACAATAGCAAAGAATTGGAATCAACCTATATGTCCATGAGTTGTGGCATGGAAAAAGAAAACGTGGTACATATACACCATGGAATCCTGTACAGTCATAAAAATAAAGTGAACATGTCCTTTGCAGCAACATGGATTGAGTTCAATCCAGAGTGAATTAATGCAGGAACAAAAAACCAAATACCACATGTTCTCTCTTAAAAGTGAAGAGTTACACATTGAACACATGAACATAAAGAAGGGAACAATAGACATCAGGCCTGCTTTGAATGTGGAGGGTGGGAAGAAGGTGAAGATCAAAAAATACTTGTTCATTCCTGGGATGATAAAATAATCTGTACACCAAAGAGCTGTGATACACAATTTATCTATATAACAAACCTGAGCATGTACTTCCTGACCTATAATAAAATGTGGAAAATAAAAAAGAAACCCAAGAAATCAGGAAATTGAATCAGTCATCAGAAGTCTCCATGAATGAAAAGCCTAGAACTCAGATGGTTTAATAGGTGAATTATAGAATAATTAATACCAGTTATACTCTTTAAAATAATAGAAGAGGTAATACTTTAAACTCATGTTATGAGGCTGTCATTACCCTGATAACAAAGCCAGACAAATAAGCCACAAAAAAAACTACAGGCCAATATTCCTGAGAAATATAAATGCAAAGATTCTCAATACCATAAAATCAAACTGAATTTAATAGCATATTGAAAGGGTCACAACCCATGACCAATATGATTTATCACAAGGGTACAGGGGTGTTTTGACATACAAAAATTAATCAATGCGGTACACACATGAACAGAAAAAAAAGGAAAACACATAGAAATTGAAAATGCATTTGATAACATTCAATGTTAATTCATGATAAAAACACTCTCATATATATATGTGTGCGTGTGTGTGTGTGTGTGTGTGTGTGTGTGTGTTCCTATATGTGTTGAGGAAAGCCCACAGCTCATATCACAGTCAATGAATAAAAACTGAAAACTTTTCTGTTAAGATCAGTAACAAAGCAAAGATGCTCGGTATCATCATTTCTATTAAACATAGTACTGTAAGTCCTAGCAAGAGCAATTAGACCAGAAGAAGAAACAAAATGCATCTACATCAGAAAAAAAGAGTAAAATTACAACTGTTTGCAGATAACATGATCAGGTATGCAGACAACTCTTATGCTACAACAAAATAACTTTCAGAACTAAGAAAAAACTTAAGGAAATTTGCAAATTTCAAAGTCAAGATACAAAAATCAATCATGAGTCTACATACAAACAAAATACCAGAAAATGAAATTAAGCAAACAATTTTATTCACAATGGTAACAACAATAAACTAACAAGCTTAAAATACTTTAACCACACTAGTGCAAGATTTGTACCCTGAAAATTATAACAAATTGAGGAAAGACATTAAAGAGGATAAACATAAAAGAAAAATGTTTCGTACTCATTGATTAGAAAATTTAACAGGTAAAATATTTCTATCCATGGCAATCTACAAATTCAATACAATCTCTATTATAATTCCAATGGCATTGATAACAGAAATAGAAAAAATTTTTGAAAATTCATATGGAACCACACACAACAAATTGCCAAAGAAATCATGAAAAAAAAACAAAAAAAAAAAACCAGAAGTATCATCATCAGACTTTCTGTTTTTAAAATATATGACAAAGCTGCAGTAATCAAAACTGTGTAGTATCGGCATACAAACAGAAATAAATAAATAAAACAGAACAGAGCACACAGAAAGAAATCCATGCTTCCACAGTCAAGTGATCTTTGACAAGGATGACAAAAACACAATGAGGGAAGCATAGGATCTTTGATAAAAGATGCTGGGAAAACCACCTATCCATAAGCAGAAGAAATAAATTAGACCCTTTTCTCAGTCCATAAACAAAAATCTACTCAAAATGAATTACAGACTTAAACATAAGACCCATAACCATAAAACTACTGGAAGAAAACATAGTGATACAGAAGAAACACTATTGGTATTGATCTAGGCTACGGTTTTATTTTGTTTTGACCTTAAAAGCAAAGGCAAAAAAAGAAAAAAAAAGGCAAGTAGAAATGCATCAAACTAAAATGTCTTCTGCACAACAAAGAAAACAATCAACAGAGTGGAAAAGCAATATATAGAATTAGAAAAAAATATTTACAAAGCATGTATCTGATAGGTGGTTGATATTCAAACTCTGTCAGGAATTCAAACCCAAACCATAAAAATCCTAGAAGAAAACCTAGCCAGTACCATTCAGAACATAAGCATGCTCAAAGACTTCATGACTAAAACACCAAAAGCATTGCAACAAAAGCCAAATTTGACAAATAGGATCCAATTAAACTAAAGAGCTTCTGCACAGCAAAAGAACTAGCAGTAGAGTGAACAGGCAACCTACAGAATGGGAGACAATTTTTTCAATCTACCCATCTGAGAAAAATCTAATATCCAAAATCTAAAAGGAACTTAAACAAATTTACAAGAAAAAACAACCCCATCCAAAAGTGGGCAAATGATATGAACAGACACTTCTAAAAAGAAGACATTTATGTGGCCAATAAACATATGGAAAAAAAAAAAACTCATCATCCCTAGTTATTAGAGAAATAAAACTACAATGAGATACCAACTCATAGCAGTCAGAATGCAATTATTAAAAAATCAGGAAACTATAGATGCTGGTGAGACTGTGGAGAAATAGTAATGTTTTTACACTGTTGGTGGGAGTGTAAATTAGTTAAGCCATCGTGGAAGACAGTGTGGCAATTCCTCAAGGATCTAGAACCAGAAATACGATTTGACCCAGCAGTCCCATTACTGGATATATACCCAAAGGATTATAAATCATTCTACTATAAAGACATGTGCACACATATGTTTATTGCAGCACTATTTACAATAGCAAACACTTGGAGCCAACCCAAATACCCATTAATGATAGACTGGATAAAGAAAATGTGGCACATAAACGCTATGGAATACTATGCAGCCATGAAAAAGCATGAGTTCATGTCCTTTGCAGGGACTAAGATGAAGCTGGAAATCATCATTCTTAGCGAACTAACACAGGAACAGTGAACCAAACACCGAATGTTCTCACTCATAAGTGGGAGTTGAATAGGAAGAACAGTTAGACACAGAGAGTGAAACAATACACACTAGGGCCTGTTGGAGGGTAGGAGGCAAGGGGAGGGAAGGCATTAGGACAAATATCTAATGCATGCATGGCTTAAAACCTAGATGACAGGTTGATAGGTGCAGCAAACCACCATGGCACATGTATAACTGTGTAATAAACCTGCACATTCTGAACATGTATCCCAGAAATTAAAGTAAATTTTAAAAATAAATAAATAAAAGAAAGATGAAAAAAAGTAAAAGCTAAAAAAGCAAAAATACATATTGGACCTTGAAAATAAAGCCTTGTCTAAAAACTCTTGTGAACTTAAAAAAAACAGATAAACAGTTTGAGTAGACATTTCCCAAAAGACATACAAATGACCAACAGGTATATTTTAGAATGTCCATTGATCATCAGTGAAATGCAAATTAAAACCACAATGAGACACTAGCTCATACCTGTTAGAACTGCTATTATCAAAAATATAAAAGACAAGTGTTGTCAAGGATGTGGAGAAAAGGGAACCCTTTTACACTGTTGGTGAGAATGTAAATTAGCACAATCATTAGGGAAACTAGTATGGAAGTTTCCAAAGAAATTAAAAATATAACTACCATATGACCCAGCATTCCTCTTTCAGAGTATATATCCAAAGGACATGAAGTCAGTATGTTCAAGATATATTTGCACCCAAATGTTCATTGCAGCATTATTCACAATAGCCAAGGCATAGAAATATTCTTAATGCCAATCAACAGATGAATTGATAAAGAAAACACAGTCAAGTGATCTTTGACAAGGATGACAAAAACACAATGAGGAACGCATAGGATCTTTGATAAAGGATGCTCGGAAAACCAGCTATCCATATAAACTGAAGAATTAAATTAGACCCTTTTGTCACTCCATATGCAAAAATCAAGTCAAAACGAATTACAGACTTAACAGACTTAAACAGAAGACCTATAACCGTAAGACCCATAAAATGGTATATATTTAATATAAGATGAAATATTTTCAGACACAAAAACGGGAAAATCCTGCTGTTTGCAACAGAGCAACATGGATGAACCTGCAGAAGATCTTGCTAAGTGAAATAAGCCAGGCACAGAAAGACAAATGCTTCATTATCTCATTTATATGGGGAACTTGAGAAAGTCAAACTCCAAAAGGAAGAAAAGAGAATGGTGTTTGCCAGGAGCTGGGGGAAGAGGGAAATGAGATGTTGGTCAAAGCAAACAAAGTTTTAGTGATGCAAAATGAGTAAGTTCTGGAAATCTAATGCACATCAGTTTTATTATATTAAAAATGTTTTTTGGGTACATCTGAAGTGCCCTTACTACAAAAAAATGCCAATCATAGGATATAATCAATATCTTAATTAACTTTATTATAATGATGTTTTAACAATGTATATATATGAAAACAATTTTAATTTGTCAATTACATACACATGATTTTAATTTGTCAATTATATCTCAAAGCTAAAAACAACGTCAAAAATAAACTTGAACATAAGATACTATGGGAAGAAAAGGCTGTAAAGTAATTGAAATGTCAAATAATGCAAAGCTGACATTGACAAAGACTGGAGACCTCTAAATACCTGGGGATATACAATCCTGAAGTGCCCTGCACACTCAGGGACTATTTCAGAGAGGTTTTAGGATTACAGTCACTATCGTACCTCATATTGTTCAGGACAGCCAAGTCATCAAAAAGAAGATTAGATGTCCTTCAGGACCTCAGGACAATGCTCCAGCTTCTAGAAATATTTGTTTAAAAAATAAAAATAAAATTACAGATACACCAAAAGAAGGAAAAAATTCAGGAAAATGTTCATAGTGTATTAACCCAATTGTAAAACAAAATAATTCATTTAAAATCTTACAGAAAATTGAACTGAAAGAAGAAAACATTAAGTGATATTATAAATCAGAAAGTAAGTTAAAATTCATTTTAACAACTGTGTATGTACGAGTCCTCAGTTCATGACTCTTCAGACAGTTTCATTACTCTACAGAGCTGGATGGAAATTTGTATTTCTCCAGGCTATGCATCTCTAAGCGACTGGCCAGGACTGAGGCTGCTCCCAGCCTCACAACATCAATGGACCACGCAACAATTAGCAGCAGAAGGAATTAGTCTTTACAATATGTATAAATTAAATATACTATGAGCAGGGTTTTCACTTTAGCTAAAGCCTTTCTGTGGGGAACATGGACTCCGGAGGGCTTCTCTCTTCCCTTTCCAACAGCAAAAAATAAAATAAAAGAAGAAGTTCACCCCCAATTCTGCCTCAGATACCAATTAAAATGACTAATTCCATCAGATGGGAAAAGACATGGTAACTTCCCACATCCGGGAACCACCATTTAGAATTCGGAGCTCTATCCTCTATTATATTACTCAAACTTATTTCCTGTGGGTTTAGAGAAACAAGAATTAGAAATAAATGGCATTCTTGACTGCTCATAAGGGATTTGCCTCAATCTAAACTCCTGCTTCAACTTTACACAGTTCCTAAGTCTACAATGCTGAATTTGTGACTCTTCTGTTAGAAATCTTCAAAGTTGTGGCAGATCCAGAAACAAAGAGATAGGAAAAGTCATACATGTTGGGAGGACAAAGATAACAAGATTAAACACATAGGGAAAGAGTAATACCAGAAGGGGAACATTAGGAAAAGACAGTGTCCTATAAAGACGATTTTGCCTTCTTTGAACCACTGACAGCTCTCTGATAAAGTAAAAATGACTCAGTCCAGAATCAGAGTCAGCCAGCTCTGAACAGAGTATTGCCACCCTGAATAATGTGCTCTACATTAGAAAAGTAAAAAAAATTCATTGGTATTTGAGTTTTGTCATACCAACAGAGGGAGCATTCCAAAGTTTTGACCTCTGTTATTATTAAGGGACTGAGCACACAAATTAGCACTGGTACACAGGCCCTTAGTTAAATCATACTCACACCAAGTGCCATGGTAAGGTGTACTGCAAAATATCAGGAGTGCCTTTAAATAAACCTAGTTTTGCTCAAGCCCTGTTATGGATAACTTCATGTAGAAATTTTACATATAATATCTATGCTCCGGAAAAATTTCAGATTCTAAAGAAATTCACCCAGACTCTCCATTCTCCATCCTACTTGGCTCCAAATGCTAAGCACTATTAACCCACGTTCTCTTGAACACCTCCTTTTCTACTCTTTATATTATTGGATATTTTTTATTTAGCAAGTCTTAGACAATGTTTTCAAAGAATTTTGGATTACGGGTATGTCGTATACTTTCCAATAACTTATTCACTTACCCTACTCTTTCTCTATTACCAAAACAGTGAATCTCAATCTTTACTGCACATGAAAACCACCTGGAAATCTTAAGAAGAAAAAAGAATGCTTTGGACATATTCAACACTGACTGAATCTGTAAGGATAAGGCTTTGACATCATAAAAACTTCCTGAGTGACACTGATATTCATCTGTGCTAAGAACCCTGTACTAAGTGTTTAAAGTTAGAGGAAAAGCAACATAGAACAGCTGACATTTCAAAGTTCAAAAGGATGGTTTTCTGTTATCCAGTGTTATCATCACAGATGACACTGCAAATATTTTGAACAAAGTTTCATATGGCAATCTAAGCAGTATATAAGCAAGGCACTCAACACCAGGGCTCTAATCCCTGAATCACTCTGTGAGATTACAAACCATACTTTTATCTTCTTGCAGATCCCTGCCCCAAAAAGCAATTTGGAGAATGAAACTTCAAAACAGAAATAATCAAAATCTGATCTGAAACATTCAGCACAGGAAGAAAAATATCAGATGGCATTCATTAAACTCCCCAAAGCCCTGAGAAACACTGATTTGACAACTAAAATTATATCATCAGTTATAATAGCAGTATGACTTCTAACCCGAAAGAACGTATTGTAGTCAATATGAGGTTTGCAGGCAGGCAGATTGTCTGGTGCTTATTGTAAGAATATATATTTTATCTACAAAGACATCAAAGTGCTTGTGAGCAGGAATTTATCTTATGAAACTTTACTTCCAACTCTCAAGCATTATATACAATGACTTACTGATGAATAGCATTCCTATCATTGGATGGAATAATTAAAATACAGACCAGCTCTTTCACATTACAGATTTTTTTTTAGTTGGTTTGATTGTATAATTAAAACAAAGACTTAGTTTGATTTTAGATTGACTTTCCCAAGGTCTCATATTGAGAGAAAGTCAGGGATAAAACAAGCATAGACAAACAATCATCTACCTCAGTGGGGCCAGGGCATTTCTGCTCAATCTTGTTTCCTATTCTTGAAAATTTGGGAGGGTCACTCTCCACAATAACTATATCAAAACTTAGGCCCTTTACTCACATAAATGATACCCAAATCTGCACCTCTTACTTCATTGATTCTGATTATTCATAGATGTTTCAAGTGAGAGTAAAACTGTACTGAATTCTTTGAATTCAGGGCTGAACTATTCAAATCATTCACTCTTTTAGAGCCCAAGTGAATTCTAATATGTAGCAGGAATGTGTTCCACTGTAAGGAAAGCTTAATGATCAGCTGGCATGGTAAAGTCCCAATTATGCTGGGTTCTCTTTCTCTGACTTCATCATTACAGATAACATTCGGGAAATATTGAATAGAGTCTCATATAACAACTTAATCAGGTGAACTTGCTGAATAATTACTGTTTCATGGAAATACATTAAACTTATTCAACAAGTAGAAAAAGTTTAATGTAATTGCATACGGGCATGTCTTCGGGCTCCAACCCCGTGGCATTACCTAAGGGTGAATGTTTCCAGCTGAAGCCCCAGTGGGCATGTGTTACAGTGTGCTCTTTTTGTTTAGCTGTCAGCAGGCAGCTGTGTTAGCGAATTAGACCCCATGCCTTATTGCAAGGACAGAGGGCTTTCTGTATCATGGGGTTTCTTGCCTTAGTGTACTGGAAGAATCAAATCACAAGTGGTCTTGGAGAATGAGTGCAAGGTTTTATTGAGTGGAAGTAGCTCTCAGCAGATAGGGGAGCCAGAAGGGAGATGGAGTGGGAAAGTGGTTTTCTCCTGGCATCAGGCAGCTCAGCGACGGAGCTCTCCTCCCACCACCCTGGCCAAACTCCATGTGGTTCCACCAGTCAATGGCCTGCCCATGCAGGTCAGTTTGCTCTTCCGCTGGTGTGTTCCTCTTGACGTTCAGTCGCTTGTGTTTGTGTCTGCTAGGGTTTCAGGGTTTTTATAGGCACAGGTTGGGGGCATAGCAGGCCAGGGTGGTCTTGGAAAATTCAACATTTGGCAGGAAGGCAGGAGTGCCTGTCCTCACCTACGTCCATGGGCACAGGCCCAGGGGTGCAGCCCTTGCCAGGCACCTGCTCTTCTCCTCCCAGCACTTTGCTTCCCACCTACCGTATCAGTAAAGTTTCTTTTCCTATATGTTTTGCTCTTGCTAGATTTTATATTTGCTTATTTTATTTTTGTCTGAGTTTTTATGTAAAGATTAATATTTTTCTAAATCTTCAAATAGTATCTTCCAAACACAGCATTATTTTCAAAATATTCAAATAAAATTTAAATTATTAGGAAATAATTTTGAGTGTGTTCCAAATATTCAAATACATCTGGAAATTTCTCATATCCATGTTTACATGCATATAGTTTTGTTCCCCACTCTTCTGGGTATCTCAGAGTTACCCAGACCCCAGAGTGGCCTATACTTTTGTTCCAATTTGAAGGGCTGTTCTCTAGGTCATGGCTACACAAATGCATACCATGGATTATTTTTATTACCAACCACACTTTTCTCTTGACAGCTTCTCTGTGTGAAGCCACCTGTTTCTTAGACCCCGTGTTTATCTCTTTCTTAGTTTATTCCCTCACTTTTTTATAGTATGTTTTAATTAAGGGTGCGTGGGAGGCAAAATTTTTGACTAATATTCAAAGTGTCTTTGTTCCCTTTATATAATGGATTGACAATATATTTGGTCAATAATTACAATTTAGAAATTTCTGTCTTTCTGAAGTTTGAAGCAGTTGTTCCATTGTCTTTTAGGTCCCAGTGTTTCTGTTCAGAAGTTTAATGCCATTCTGAGCTTTTGCCTTTTTTGTCTTTTTTCTGGAATCTGTTAGTACCTTACCCAGGTATAGTGAAATTTTACTCCCATGTGCATTATTGTGAGTCTTTTACTTTATTGTACTGGACCCTCTATGAAACCATAAATATAAAGATTCCTATCCTTCAGTTCAAGAATATACTACTTTTCAGAGAATATCCACTTTTTATATTCTATAGTCCTTGTTAACTGGATTTCTTCATTTTCATGTATTCTGTCTCCCAATTTTCATTTTTCTTTTCACATTTGCTGTTCTAATTCATCAGAGATATTCTAAGAGTTTTACTAGAAATGTTAAGCCTCATTTATAAGATCAATGATTTTAGAAAACCTTTCTTTTTCTTATTTCTTTCTTCAATAATAATGTTCTTACCTATGAATGCAATATATTCTCATCTCTCTGTGTGATTCTTTCTTTTAATATCTATAATTCATTGAATATTTACTATATGCTAAATACTATGCTAAGCAAATTATATACATCATCAAGTTTAATTTTTACAACCAAATTTTATGGTAGAAAATATTATTACCATTTGATATACAAAAGTATCAAGAATAGGTTTTTTGTATACAGATTAATTCTCATTATGTAAATATTCTGTACTGTTTTGCCAAGTAGTATATAACGATTAGTATGTTATTTCCTATACAACTTTTTGTTAACAAATATCAATGGCATATCAGTTTGACTGGAAAGTCCAAACTCCAAAAAGAGTTATATGAGACTACTGAGAGTGGAAGTGCTACTTCATTATAATATTTATACAATTTTATTATTTATAATTTTATATTATTATATTTTCACAGTTATTATTTTTCAGATTTTTTAGAAAGTAATCATCTTAAGGAAAAGGGTAATTATTTAAAACTTTCTTCCTAACCCAGCACCCACCTCAGTGCCTGGAAAATTAGTTGTAAAATAGTGCCTATAATTGAAAATTTTTTGAGTACAAACAATTGCTGTTCATTTACATTTATTTATTTATTCATTTAGTTTTCGAGATAGGGTCTCACTCTGTCACTCAGGATGTCATGTGGTGGCATGATCATAGCTCACTGAAACCTGAAATTCCTAGGCTTAAGCAATCATCCTACCAACCAAATAGCTAGGACTACAGGCATGTGACATGATGTCCAACTAATTCCTTTAAACTCATTTTTATATGCAGATATCAGCATTCATACATTAAAGTTTTTAAAGTAGAACTTACCTGTCTGTAGGCAAGGTAATATTTCTTTAAGTTTTCATATCCATAAAGAACAGATAATAATATTATATGCTTCCTAGAATTGTTGTAGAATTAACATATATACATTTTATATAGTGCTTAGCATATTGTTTAAAACCTATATAACTATAAATCACTTAGTAACTATTCATTGCTATTTCTATTATTCTCCCCTTTATCACCTTCATTATGTGACATATAAGAATAATGTCTTCTTGATGATTGGACTAGATTAAGATCAAACCCAGAAAATACAAAGGAAGTTTAATAATGTCATAAAATGCATTAAAATGTCATCATTTTAAGTATTGTTTTGCCACTTAACAACATAGCACATGTTGACAGATTTAATTTGAAAATCAATCTTGAGCAGTATTTGAGGCTCCTGAATAAATATCTTTTCAAACAGTATAGTATTCAAGTTTTCAGGTATTTCCTATTAGGAAATTCATTTATTACATATAGCATTTTAAATTTTATTTCTTGAAGCAAACCTTTGGCTATTATCTCCAATCTAAATTAATTTCTCATTCCCCTATGAGCCTTTAGTATTTTATCAAGTGTTTATTAAAATGCCTATCATAATTTTCTTTCAATTTATTTATTAATTTGTATTTTACCTCCTCACTAGATCCAAAGCTTCTTGCAGAAAAGATCAATAACATGTATATCTTTGTATTCCTTCCAGCAACTAAAACAATATCTTAGTCATGGTAGAAACTGAAAAAACTTTGTTGAAGTGAATGTACGTGATAATTATAAAATTAAGATTAGATTTATGTAGCACAGCTATATGGAAGCCATGTAGTAAAACCTATTTACCTGAGACTCTACAAGATTCCTCAAGCCAGAATTATTTGAAATTTGGTGTTACTTAAACTTAACATATCTGTGACTTTTACATGCAGGAAGATGCTACTGTGAAACACATTATGTGCTTTTAACTGAGTCTTCATTGGTGCTTAGAGGTTTGTATTCATCAATCTTAACACATTTTTATGTTGCTCTAATACGTAGCAACATACACCTTTAGCATACATTCTACTAAGATTATATAATACAATAAAATTAGTTAACACAAAAATGGATCAAACTCGAGATTTAATTTATAAGTAGTGTGATCCACTAGTTATGTACCTAGCTAAAAGCTAAAAGTATTTCAATACTTATTAATATTAAATCTAATCTCTTCTAGAGTCATATAATGTTTATTTTTTTGTTCTTTTAAGTCAAAGTGACATGCAAGAAAAAAATTAACATTAGATGGTGGAGCTAAGTAAAATCAAGTGAAAAAAGATTTTTTAATTTAAATGTATTTAAAAATTGGGGGCCCAGATATGTTCAATGGTGTATTCTAGCAAACATTTAAGAAAAAATTACCAATTCTCTACAATCTCTTCCAGAAAACAAATACTTTGTAACTCATTCTGAGTCCAGAATTGTCCTAATATCAACACCAGATGAATACCTTACAGGAAAAGAAAAACATAGGCAATAAATCTAATAAATATAGATGTTAAAACCCTCAACAAAATTTTAGCAAATCAAATCCAACAATGTACACAAAGAATAATACATTCTGACCAAGTGGAATCTCTTCTGAATATGAATATGTGAAGTTGGTTCTACATTAGAAACTTAATGTATTCTATTGAATAAACAGGCTAAGGAAGATAAATCACATGACCATATAAATAGATGTAGACTGAACATTTGAAAAGAAATCCAACATTTATTTGTGATAAAAACTATCAGCACACTAGGAATAGAGGAGCTTTTTCATAACTTGATAAAGAATATCTACAAAAATCCTACAGCTAACATCATACTTATTGTTGAGAAACTGGAGGCTTTCCTTCTAAGATTAGAAATAAGGCAAGAATGTTCACTGTTAGCAACATCTTTTTAATATTGTATTGAAAGTCCTAGCTCATGCAATAAGACAAGGAGAATAAAATAAAAGTTACACAGATTGGGAAGAAACAAAACTCTCATGTTCAAATTTAACTTGATTATTGATGTGGAAAATGAAAAATAATTGACAAAAATTCTTAAAAGTGAGGAGTAATTATAGTAAGATTTCAGGATATAATGTTAATATGCAAAAGTCAATTATTTTTCTATATACCATTGATAAATAAAATTTGAAACTAAAACAAAATACCATTTACAGTAGTACCTAAAGAATAAAATACTTAGGTACAAATCTAACAAAATATCTACAAATCTATATGAGGGAAATGATACAATTCATAAAATGAATCAAAAAGAAGCAAATGAATGAAGACATATTCTATGTTCACAGATAGGAAGACTCAAATTTGTCAACATGTCAGTTCTTCTCAACTTGATCTACAGATTAAATGCTATCCCAGTCATAGTCTCCAGAAGTTACATGAAGAGGCAAAAGACACAGAATAGCCAACCTAATACTGAAAGAGATGAACCAAGTTGGAGTACTGACACTATCTAACTTCAAGAGTTCCTGTAAAGATATAGTAATCAAGACAAATTTGTATTGGTTAAAAAAATAAATAAATAAAAAGGCAAATGGATACATGGAGCAGATCAGAGAGCACAGAAATAGACCTACATAAATATAATCAGCTAATCTTTGATGAAACTTCAAATGCAACATATGGAATAAAAGATAGTCCTTTCAACAAATAGTGCTGGAACAACTGGACACGTGCATGCAAAAAGCAATCTGAACATAGACTGTGTACCTTTCATAAAAATTAACTCAAAATGAATAGGAGACTTACATGTAAAATGATAATCTATGAAACTCCATAAGATAACAGGAGAAAAGGGATTTGGCCCTTGGTTATGGTGATGACATTTTACATACAACACCAAAGTACAATCCATGAACGAAATAATTGATAATATGGGCTTCATTACAATTAGAAACATCTACTCTGCAAAAGACATTGTGAAAAAAATAAGACAAGCCCTAAACTGGAAGAAAATATTTAGAAAAGACATATCTGATAAAGGATTGTCATATAAAATATACAAATAATCTTTAAAACTCAACAATAAGAAATTTAACAACCTTATTTAAAAATATGCAAAAGACCTGAACAGGTGCCTTACCAAAGAAAAATATAGAGATGGCAAATAAGCATATGAAAATATGTTCAACATCATATGTCTTTAGATAATTGAAAATTAAAACAACAATGACATACTACTACACACCTAATAAAACAGCCCAAGTCTAAAACACTGACAACAACAAATACTGGCATGAATGTGGAGCAACAAGAAGTCTCATTCATTACCAGGGGGAATGCAAAATGGTACTGTCACTTTCGAAAAGCATTTGGCAGTTTCTCACAAAGCTAAACTCTTGTTATATGATCCAGCATATAAGCCCTTGATATCTACCCAAAAATGCTGAAAACATATGTCTGCACAAAAACCCACATATGAATGTTTGTGGCAGCTTTTTCATGATTGCCAACATTTGGAATCAGCCAAGATGTCTTTCAGTAGGTGAACAAACAAACTGTGGATAAATAAATAGGTAAGTACATCCAGACAACAAAATATTATTCAGGGCTAAAAGAAAATGAACTATTAAGCCATGAAAATATATGAAGGAATATATTACTAAGTAAAATAAGTTAATCCAAAAAGACAATATACTGTATAATTTAAAACTATGGAGACAGTAAAAAGATCAATAGTTGTCAGGCATTGGTGATGGCAGGTATGGATGAACAGGCAGAATTCAGAGGATTTTTAGAGCAGTAAAATTATTCGGTATGATACTATAATTGTGGATATGTCATTAAATATTTGTCAAAACCCACGAAATGTACAAGTGCTATCCCTAATGTCAACGATGGATTTTGAGTGCTAATGATGTGTCAATACAGGTTCATTGATTGTAACAAATATTCCACCGTTGTATGGGATGTTGATAGTGAAGGAGGCTGTGGATATTGGGGGCAGAGGGCATACGAGCAGTCTCTACAAATTCTGCTCAATAAACTGGAAAGTACTTAATAATAAAATACATTGAAAAAAGTTTGGGGAAATCCAAAAAATTTGATATAAAGTTAAAACAAAACAAAACTAAAGCACACACACATACACACACACAGAGGGAGAGAAAGACAGAAAGAGAGAGAGAGAGAGAGAGAGAGAGAAAGAGATTAAATATTGACCTTTACTTTCCCTCAGAAATAGAGCACTTTAAATAGACCTGGGAAAGGAAGCCTGTGCTGCCACAAAAACGGTTTTATGTATCCTTTTGTTAACTTTGAAATATGCTCCTGGACCCCTTAGCCCAAAATATAAAATCTATAGGCTTGGGTTAGGCCTTCACTTGAGATTTGTTTATAGTTTTTCCATATGATCTTCTGTCACTCTACTAAGGTTCTATCAGCTATAAATTTTCCACTTGGAAATTCCTCTTGATTTTTGAACATGAAACCACTGCACGCTATGGGCAACTTGGGATTTCTTTTTCAATTTCCTCAAGACCAAGGAATATGTCGTACCACTTAGACTATAGCCATGCATTAGCAATCTACAGTTTCTGCCTTTGACAGCTGACAGCTCAGCGAGGGAAAATAGTATTTTGAAAGCTGTGGGAATTCAATCATCGACTATTCTCTCATGGGCTCTCTTCCAAGGTATTGGACCTGATTAAAGGAAATGTTACTTTTGGAAGTATGCATTGCTATCAAGTAAAAGACACACACACAGAGCTACGGCCAACAACAAAGCAGCGTATAGTTATGACCATTCCTTATTCGACCTCAGCCATCCCACAATTCTCTATTTTTTTCACATTTATTTTCTTTCGTTGTCAACTGTGTGCCACAATTCTCTATTTTTTCACATTTATTTTCTTTCGTTGTCAACTGTGTGTGTGTGTGTGTGTGTGTGTGGGAGAGAGAGAGAGAGAGAGAGAGAGAGTTCAGGAGTTTTTGTGCTGGGAATCATCAGGCCAAATATAAAGTTCAGATATAATGAAGTCAGTCACTATCCTTTAGTATAGTCAGAAGAACCAGAAATAGGTCAAGAGACATTTGCTTGCATAAAAAGACATGAGCCCAAATCTAGGAATGTCTATTGATACAAGAAACAACAGAGTTATTTTAGATATAATAACACAAGAGATCCAGAATCCTCAACTTAGATGTTTGGAAGTAAAAAATAACACCAATAATTCAAGACTTATTTCCTCTGATTTGTATCTTGAGGAAATAGGGCAGAAGGTATGGAAGTAAAATGTGTTAAAAGTGGAAGGCTGCTTGACCTCAAAGCTGTAGGCACATGAAGGCAGTTTTCTTTCTTTTTGTTTATAAGGATATGAGAATAACTAGTGCTTACACACAGGAGACAAGAGTCAAACTCACATTTTAGAGTCAGGAATACAAGAGAGCTCCCCAACTGGTAAAAGGTGGCTAAAATACAAGTGCAAATGATATTCATCAGCTGACATGATAGCTTATATTATGTGAAGCTGTTTTCTGAGGAGACAACAGGAAGAAGGCATAGCCCCATAACCTCACCAGCCAGAACCTAAGCTCAGCTGCATGATGGCTCTGTGACTGGATTCACAATGTTTTCATTCTATCTGTCAATGAGGTCCCTGAGCTGACTCTATGAGACCAGGTGTTATAGCAACCTTGATGGCTCGTGTAAAGTTTACTTCATAACCAACAGAAAGAGAAATATGAGTGTAAGTTAGCATAATACAGAGAGAGAAAGAGGAGCAAAATCCCATTTAAGATGATCCTGCAAATCAGAGCTTAATAAAACAGCAAGAACCAATCATATTCAGAAGGCAGCTGACAAAAATAACTTTCTAAAAAAATTTTAAAGAAAAGAGTATTAAATTTCTTGAAGGCATATATGAAGGAATAGCATTAACAAAAATAATAAAGAATACTGATTAATCAGCAAACAAAAATTTTTTTTTTTTTTTTTTTTTTTTTTTTTTGAAGCGGAGTCTCGCTCTGTCGCCGGACTGGAGTGCAGTGGCCGGATCTCAGCTCACTGCAAGCTCCGCCTCCCGGGTTTACGCCATTCTCCTGCCTCAGCCTCCCGAGTAGCTGGGACTACAGGCGCCCGCCACTCGCCGGCTAGTTTTTGTATTTTTAGTAGAGACGGGGTTTCACTGTGTTAGCCAGGATGGTCTCGATCTCTGACCTCGTGATCCGCCCGTCTCGGCCTCCCAAAGTGCTGGGATTACAGGCTTGAGCCACCGCGCCCGGCCACAAAAAATTTTTTAAAAAAATGATGTATAAGCAGAATCTATTAGAAGTCACTGAGACTGGAAAGCAGTACTGAGCAATTCACCCATAATGCAACCAGAATACTTCAAAAGATAAGTTGTTCAAAGCTATAGAGAATTCAATAGCAGCCTCCAATATTTATTCACTAGGCATTCAGTAAGAAGATACTAGAGAGAATAGAAGAGAAGTAATATTAGAAGTGATAATGACTTAGAGTTTTCCAGAACATAAGAAAGACAATAGTCAACAGATTAAAACAGGCATGTTTTACTGAGTGCCAAGTAGACAAATCAAAATAGATTTATAGCTATACATATTGTAGTACAATCAATGGAACATCAAGGTTAAAGACATAAAATCTGCAAAACTAGCAAGAAAAAAGACAAATTTTGTATATATAGATGATGACAAATAGCAGACTTCTCATTAACAACAGTATAAGCAAGAAAAGAATAGACTAGTAGCTTCAGAATGTTGATTGAAAATAACCATCATTACGCATTATATAGTCAACGTATCAGTCAAGACTTAAGAGGAAGTAAGGGAAAAAAATCAATTAGACTTGCAAAATCCAGTGGGAGTTTATCACCCACAGACTTTCTTGAAATAAATATTAAAGGAGGTGCTTCCACATTAAGAAAAGTCAACAGTACGGAAGTCTGGTGCAAACAAAAAAATAGTGCAATTTAAAAAATACTGAAATATATTTGTAAATTTAATTCAATATTGTCTGTAAAATAATAACCAATTTTTTACTTAAAGCATTTAGAAAAGAGCAGAGGGTACAGAAAATTCTACTAAAAAAAGCAAAAAAAAAAAAAGAAAAATTCTATTTATCTAAACATATTCACAGCAATAAACGATAACTGAGAAAGTTTGTGGCAATCCAGTCTCTTAGATTGGACGTTTAACATTCTAGCTACATGCAACTTGCAGGAGTTACTTCTTGGACACACATTTATAGGATTCTTAAACAAAAATAGGATGTATAGACAGGATAGAAAATGTCAACAACATTAAACCAGAAAATATATTACAATATTAAATCAGATAAATAGAATTTTAAGAAAAAGACATCAGCAGTTATAAAGGGTAATGTTACTATGAACAATAATTCAACAAATGTGGGTTAAAAGAGTTGCTGCACTAATGGTGTAGCCTGGCACCTGGTCAACATGAGACAGACTTCATCTGGAAGTATAGCTCAAATGCCTTTGAGCCTTCATCATCAGAAGACTGCTGGTGGTAGTCTCTTCCTTATCTTTCTCCTCCTATTTCACATGCCTCAACACCTGAAATCTCATCTTTTTTTTTTTTCTGGAAAGTATAGTTTCTTCCATGTTGAATACGCCCATTGTAAATATTAAACAGCTCAACATAATAAGTTAAGTGACCCATGATACTAAGATATCAAATGGCTAAAAATGCAATCTTCAGCTGTAAGGTTTGGCTCAGAGAAGTGCTTCATGAAAGAACAGTAGAAATAGTTTTGGAAAAGAAAAGAAAGTGATTCTATTATATCTCTTTTTAGGATGATAATTTTTGATGGAAAAACCATCTTATCAGTAAGGAATTTCTAATGAGAAGAAGGATATTGAATCTCTCTACATCTTTCTACATTTCTTTCTGTTGTTCATAGAATCTTCAAACATAGAATAAAATTTGAATTAAAAAATCATAAACTGCCAAGAACATATCAGAAAAGAGCTACTTAATTTCTTTTTGCTAACAATATATTTTTCTCTTTAAAATTCCAAAATGAAGACTGAATATAGCATTATTGCTAAGAATAGCAAAAACATTTCAGTTTATTCTGCTGCACTAAAATGTGATTTTGATGTAAATATAACTTATATTTTCAAATATTAACTTCAACTGCACTCACAGACCTTTTGTTCTCAGGGGATACATACTGCAGAGATACAGTTCAAGAACACACGGATATTCAAACCTGGTATACCAGTTGCTAGAAGACCTACAACTCTACACCTCACAACAGAGAAAACACACACATCATAATGTGACCCAAGCAGATCTGCCTTCAATTATCAGAATTGATGTGGCTTCTAATGAACACAGATGTTCCCCAACAAATTGATCTTTTGTCTTAGGCTGTACTGTGTTTCTCCATTAGAAGCCGATTTTATTCCTTCTGTCAATCTTTGCCCTGTTCTTCATTTCCACTGGTGCGATATAGGTTTTCATTTTTCTCTGCTTCTCAATTGGTTTTTCTTCTACTCCCTCTCTGCCCCAGTGTCTCATTTGCATTATAGACAGAGCAGTATTTCTAATGTGTAAGAGTGACTATATTGCTGCTTACTTTAAAGCATAATTAGATACATAAAATACAATGTGCAAAAAAAAAAAAAAAACGGCAACAACAACAACAACAACAAAACAAAAACAGAGTGCAGTTGAAATTCCTTGGCATGGTATGAAGTCTTCAATGGTGTAACATTTCCATATGCCTGTCAAGTTTCTTCTACTGTCCCTACCCTAAATGTATGACATATAACCAGACCTATTTGTTAACTTTTCTCTGAATACATCAGTGACTTTTATTTGTCTGTTTTTGGGCACTCTGTTTCCAAAGCTGAGGATCTTTCAATCATTTTCAACTTACTGTAACTCCTCTAAGGTACCTTCTTGTGAATGGCCATGGCCCCTAACAAGAGAAATTAACTGTAACCTGCAATGCTATTCCATAACACTATGCTCTTTCCTGTTCTGTAACGTCCCACTATTAAACAGGTCAGCTGGATGAAAAATGCAGAACTACATGCTAAAATAAAATGTAATGATCAGAGCTGGGCAACTTGATACAGTGCAAATACAATTAAATGCAGATTTTTTAGTGAATCTATTTTCCCAGGATATGGAGACAAGATTGCTTCAGTTTTTCTTCTTGTTTTAGCTTGGTGCTGCTCCTGAAGATTTGGCAGGTTGTAGAATACATTCACAAGTGAGGAAGACGACTTAGAAGCTCAGAAGCAAGGAGGGCTCCATTTAGATCTACACACTAGAGTGTATATTAAATATGACACTAGATAATTGAGCTTTGAACTTAACCTCTGTCAGTTACAACTCCTGTGACCCCTGAGTAATTTACATATTCTCTCTGCACCTTATTCTTATAACTATAACGCAAAATTAGCAATAGTGCCCATTTCATAGCTTATTGTGAATATTCAACAGATAGCTTTAATTTTATATATTTTTAATAATTATATAATAATTTTATATAACTTTAATAATTATATAATTATTATTATTTGTTATTTAATGCTGCCTTGACCAAATTTGAGGCTTTGGCTAGAGACTGGTTCATTCCCCTTCTTAAGCAACTGTTTAAATTTGGTTGCACTTTCTTTGTTGGGTTCTTGCATTCTGGGGCCACTATGCACCAAGCCTGACTGCCCTAAGGCCAGGTACCACAGGATAGGCCCTATGCCCTGGAGTCTATGAAATTACTCATTATTCATTTTACGGGAATCTTGGGAAACCTAGATAACTTCTCCTCACTTGCCATACATGAATTGCCTCTCGCAATAACAACTTGCTGTTATTCCAACCTTGGGTGCTATCACCTGTGTGACCCTTGACGGCAGTCTTCTCTTATTTGGAACACAGAGTAACAAAAGTTTCTGCCTGTCAACTATTTGAGTGTCAGAGTGTTGTGTTTCACCACCAAAAGAATTTTTAAATTTTATAAAATAATAAATACATGCTAAAAACCATGAACAAAGTTGATTTTCAACTTTACAAGTGGAAGAAATATGGTTATTACTAGTCCACATGTTTTTCTTCTATGTATTCAATAGCAAGGCCAACTGAGAGGTAAGCAGACTGGTTGTAGTATACTTGAAAGGCTCTGACATAGTATTGAAATCTTTGCCTCTAGACCAGTAGATCATAGAAATGTCTACTCCATCATCTAGATTTTCTCAAGGGGTACTTTGCTAGTATTGTTTGTGTGGTTCAAGAAATAATAGAAATACCAGGTACAGAAATTGACAAGATACATTTTGTTTATAGAAATTGAGATGATAAATGATACTCTAATTCTCATGCTTATGCAATTCCATATTTCATACTAAGACATGCATAGGTTTCATTAGGAAAAACATTAGGAGATCAGAACAAAACCCACTGCTACAACAGTTACTTTATTTATTTATTTTTTTAAAGTGCTTCACTTTTTACTTCCAACATAGGGACCATCTAAAACCAGCAGGGAGAGGGAGGGGCCGGGCCCCCAGCACCTTCCCACCGCCCACAGGGTTCTGGCAGAGGGAGCAGGACCTCTTGGAGGGAGGGGGAGACACATGTTCTGCAGCCTCCTGGCCAGTGTATGAGAGGTCCCTGGGGAACAGCAGAGGGGCTGCCGTGGATGCTGATGGGTGGGGAGGGTGTGGGGCTGTAAGGTTGCTGGCAGGATCACCCTCTGGGGCCTGGCTGCACTTTTGGGAGCGAAGCCTGGCTTTGTGCTGTGGGCACAGCAGCACAGGTGGGACTGTTCTGGGCTCCTGGATGAGCACCCCGGGCTGAAATGAGGCAGGAGCCAGTGGCAAGTCTCTCCTGGCTGTGTGGCCACAGGGCTTAAGGGAAGAGATTAGAGGTTGGAGACCCTGCCAGGGATGCTCAGGGCTGAGAAGCCTAAACAGTTACTTTAAAATTAGATCATCAACCGTTATTTTCTCATCGAGAAAATGGCCACTACCTTGGAAACACTTTTGGTAGAATGTTTGCTATAAAATGCCTCCCAGAATGTTATTTACATCATACATGGAAGTATATCTTTATTACAATTTACTCTGTGATGTCAATTTTCCTTAGAATAAAAAATACAAGAGTAAACCTATATTCATGCTTATTGGCATCACCAGTGACCACTTACCTTTATTTAGATCTCTTTTTTTGTTCAACACTCTGATACTAACTTCATTAAGTATAAACTGTTAATTGAGCACTTCTACTATCAGACAATATAGGAATTTAGATCTGTGTAATAGAACATAGACTCTTAATTATTATAACATAGTCCCTCAATATGTTCTATGAAGCATTTTTTTTTTTTTTTTTTTTTTTTTTTTGAGACGGAGTCTCGCTCTGTCGCCCAGGCTGGAGTGCAGTGGCGCAATCTCGGCTCACTGCAAGCTCCGCCTCCCGGGTTCACGCCATTCTCCTGCCTCAGCCTCCTGAGTAGCTGGGACTACAGGCGCCCGCCACCTCGCCCGGCTAATTTTTTGTATTTTTAGTAGAGACGGGGTTTCACCATGTTAGCCAGGATGGTCTCGATCTCCTGACCTTGTGATCCGCCCGTCTCGGCCTCCCAAAGTGCTGGGATTACAGGCGTGAGCCACCGTGCCCGGCCCTATGAAGCATTTTTAATGACATATCCCATATCTGATATTTATCCCCATCTTCATTCTCTTTGATGTTAAAAGGAAATAGCTCTGTAAAAACCTACCCTTTGCTGTCTACTCTGAAATTCACTCTACCATGCCTACAAGTCATTGCATTTTTAATGTTCTACACATTTTGTATTTCCTTTATCCATATAGTTGCATTATTTCTTTTTTCCTCCTTTCTTCTCCTGGGCAAATACTTCTCTCAAAGCTGAGTTTGTACTTTAATGTCTACTCTTTCTTTCTTATGTGACTGACCCTTGTTAAGGCAGAGCCTGTGTAAGTCTTCACCTCCATGCTGATTACCATTTTCTGAATGGACCCTTTTATTTTATGATTCCATTATCACTTCACACTCAACAATAACTAATGGAATGCTGTTCTTGGATCCTTGCATTTCCCCAAATTCAGTCAGCATTATATTTCTATAACACAGATTTTGCCTTATATTCCTTTGATTTATACCTTTTCACTGCCTATATGGTCCAAAATCCATTGTATGAAGAAAATGGAAGTATTTTCATGGTCTGATTAAAGTCTAATGTGTTCATTATTTCTCCAAATACTTTCTTAAAATACGTGTATGAAATTGTGCACTTTTTGTCTATTTCTTCTTGTCTTTAAAAATCCTCTAAGCATTCTTCATCTGTGAAGACTTCCTTTCCCCAAGACATTATATTAAGAACTTTTATTTTGTTACACAGTTATCTAATACTTGCTTGTATTTTAACATATGTCACATTATATTTCAATTAATATTGTGCATGTCTTTCCTTCTACAGAGAATTATTTTTGGGAGTGGTGCTCATAACCTTTCCAAATATTTAACTATTTGCCCACTGTCTGGCAGAGCTCTTTGTCATAGAAGGTACCAGCTAAATTTTTACTGAATGAAAGAATATAATTTGAGTGTATAATGCTATATTGATGACATTGGGGATGAGTAAATAGAATAAGTTTTTCCTGAGAATAGATTACCTGCATTCAATTCCCTTGCTCCTGAATCTCCAATTTTTACTACAGAGCAACTCACTTGATAGGTTCAGGATAGTTATATACTTTTCTGTGTGACAGGTACTAAGTTTTCACAGTGTAAAAATTGTGGCTGAATTCTCCCTTTGACTTGGATCCTGAAGTCTTCTGACAAAGTGGTATTAAACTACAGCTAAAATGTAGCTATACAGCTTATTAAACCATCACTGAATTTTCCATTAAGGTTCAACTACAGTACATGATCTTTTAAAGAGTGACAAAGACTATATTTCTGTTACATAACTAGGGCTTATCACACTGAAAAACAATTGAAACCATTCAAATTCTTTCCCTATCACTTCTGGGTAGAAGAATTATTTTCACCTCAGCTGTTTTATATTGGCTACATGTGCAGAATCAACACATTGAAGACCAAGTTTAATTTGTTCATTCTCAGGAGAAGCATAAAGGCTATATATTGAGAGATTGGATTCACAAGTATATTCCAATCAAAGATAGTTTGGTTTTATATTTTATGCATAAGTGTAACATCATGCTATATATTCAGCTAAGACATATTACTTTTTCTGTCATATGCAGGGATATAAAACACACAAAATACTTACTCCAGCAATGGTGTCTTTCAGCTCTCTCTGAAAGGTAGCATATGTATGAATTCATGAACAGATTGCAAGTTACAAATCTTACATTCTGTCATTTTCAGTGTCAAATGCATCCAATGCCAAACACATCAAAGCTAGTCAAATCATTATGAAATTATTGGTAAGGCTCTCTGTTGCTTTTCTATTGGGTACCTAACAAATTATTACAACCTTAGTGGCTTAAAACAAGATTCATTTGTTACCTCATATTTCTATTTTTTAGAAGTCTAAGTACAGTTGGAACCTCTGTGCAAGCTCTTGTAGAACTAAATCAAGGTGTTGGATGGGCTGGCTCCCTCTCTGGAGGTCATAGGGAAGACTCTGTTTTCATGATCACTCAGGTTATTGAAAAAAATCAAATTCCTTGAAATTGTGGGAATGAGGCTCCTTTCATTTTTCAAGCAAACAAACATAGGGATAAAATTGGAATCTCTATCCTTCAAATGTCCAATTTCCCTTCTGCTACCAGCCAAGTAAAATCTTTTAAGGACTCATATGTTTATATTAAGCCCACATGAATAATCCAGGATAATATTTGAATTATAAAGTCAAGTAATTAGTTAATTATATCTGCAAAGTACCCTTTTCTGTGTGTTCACAGGACTAACATCAGGAGGTCAAGATTATAGGTGCCAGAATTATTCTTACAACAGGCTCTTAACTTGAAATGAGTATAAGAAATTATATTGAGCATGAAATTCTCCTTCCATTATTTTAAAAAGTACTGCCCCAGTAGTGAGTTGATACCAACGATCAAGCTAAAGGAAGCTTAAATTTACTGTGATTTCTCCTTAGCTCATTTCTTCACCCTCTAACCTCCAGCAAAACATGTCTAATCTCATAAAGAATGCAAATGGGGATACTGGGTAGGATATTTTAAAAATTAACCTTACATATAGTTGTTAAAATATCATCCACAGCCTCTGCTGAATCACTGAGTTTTAGAAGTAATTATTCCCACTTGATAATGATTTCATGCAATATTTTAGTATAAATTAATTTTAAAAGCCTTGACGTTATACTGTTAGAAAAATATAGTAAGAACCCTGAAATTTCTCTCTATCCAAGTATATTTAAACTTATGCAAATAACCCATAAGAACAGTAGCCATGCTTTGCTCAAGTGAAAATAAGATAACCAGAATTTGATTGTAACAAGAAACGGAAAATAATTATTATAACGTAAATTGATACTGTAATTTACTATGTTAAAGATCCTTTATCATATACCATATTAAAGGCTGAAATAAGTGAAACCTATAGAACTCATTTTCTTTTTCCTCAAATAGCATTATTTCCTTCATCTTATATGTTTTTCTATTTAAGCCAACATCAATATAACTTAAATATTAAGTTAGGTGAAATTTGTTTCTTCATTCTGTGAAATTCACAAGTGTTAACTCAAATTGTTAAACATATGTTTCAGGGTATGTTGAATACTTTGTAAGGTTGATGAGTGTTTCTGACAGACAACAATATTTTCAATACTGTTTTCTATACCAATTAAAATAATAAAATTTAGATTCAGAGAGTGGTAGACTTTGGATTTTGGTACCGAGGCCTAAATGTGTATCATTGTAAGACTACTTTGCATCCGGTTTTGGAGTCTAGGAAGTCTATTGGATTTTGCCATTAGAAAGTAATTAGAGGAGGGTTGAAGGGGTAAAAGAAAAAAAAGAATATAAATGTATTAGAACTATTGAAGTGTACATTTTTAAATGGTAAGGATGATAAATTATATATGTATATTTTATCTAAGTAAAAATTAATGAAAAATAATAACTAGAGGGTAAAATTGCAGAATAGGTAAGCAATAAGGGTGAAAGCCACATTATAATGGCACATTTTGGGTTTTGCCTAGGTAGAAGTTGGAGAAATGGAAATATCAAGTGACCTCTTAAAGAAATTTAGCAGCCATCCAACAAAATGTAAGGTGATAGTTGAGGAGGAAAGGAAGGGCACAGAAATGATTCTTGATTTGTTGTGTTTTACTTTGAAGCGTAAAGGTCACCTGAGAATATTTTGGGCAAGAAAACAATCAATAGAAAGAAAAAGAATTTCTAGAGAACAGCCAATAATGGAGCAAAGGTTTTTTTGTTAAAAAAAAAAAAAAAAATAGAAGAGAATAAACCAAGGAACTTAAGTGAAGAAGTTTCCTTTCGCAAAGATAAAGGATGTTGTCTCCACGAAAGAAAATGAGACAGTGGGGTTTCTTATTGTGAATCTGAGAAGAGTTTGATTTGATTGGTAGAACACTGGACAAACTGTACCATTTAGATGAAGTCAAGATATAAGAGAAGATATGGAAACTGTGTTTTTTGCAGTTTATAGTGGCCGACTAATGGTGACAATTCCCATATGTGAGTAGAAAAAGATTGACGAGTGTATGAGTCACAATTTCAGGACTACGGACTGGGTATATATTCTAACTCTACCATTGAAACTCTATTGAGATAAACTTTACATAACAGAAAAAAACACTTACTTAAAGTGTCTTATGTTTTATAAGTGTACTCATTTAGTTGTGCAAATGTCACAAAAATCTGACTTTAGAAAACTATCAATACCCCAGAAAGAAAACCATTATCAGTCATTACTTTTCTCCCCAATCTCTTTTCCTGGCCCCAGGCCAAAGTAATTACTAAGCTGCTTTCAGTCTTTACAGGTTTGCCTATTCAAAACATTTTATATAAAAGCAATCATACAATTTACAGTCTTTTATGATGGCTTCTTTCATGGAGCATAATGGTTTCAAGGTTTTTTTGTTTTTTAATTTGTATGCATTTAAGGAGACTTTGTTACATAGAAATATTTTGTAGTGGTGAAGTCTGGGCTTTTAGTATAACCATTTCCAAAATAGTGTATATTAGAGGCACAAAGTAATTTATCATCCATCAACTCCTTCCATCCTTTGGGATCTCCAATAACTATTATATCACACTCTATGTCCATATGTTCACATTATGTAGCTTCATCTTATACATGAGAGCATGTGGAGCTGTTTCACTTAATATATTAGCCTCCAGATTCATCCATGTTATTGCAAAGGACATTATTTCATTTTTTATTGCAGAGTAGTATTCCCATATCTACACACACACACACACACACACACACACACACTTTCTTTATCCAGTCACCCACTGATGGACACTTAGGTCGATTTCTTATCTTTGCTATTCTGTGCTATTCTGAACAGTGTTGTAATAAACATACAAGTACAGGTATATTTTTGATATAATGATTTCTTTTCCTTTGGGTATACATGCAGTAGTGGGATTGTTGGATCAAATGGTAGTTCCATATTTCAGTTTCTTGGGAAATCTTCATGCTGTTTTCCATAAAGATTGTAATAATTTACATTCCCACCAACACTGTATAAGCATTTCATTTTCTCCACATTCTCACCAACATCTGTTATTTCTTGACTTTTTAATAATAGCCATTCTGACTAGTGTAAAATAATATCTCATTGTGGTTTTAACTTGAATTTCTCTGATAATTAGTGATGTTGAGGACTTTTTCACATGTTTGTCGATCATTTGTATGTCTTATTTAAAAAATATCTATTCACATCCTTTGTCTACTTTAATGGGGTTATTTTGTTGTTGTCGTATTGTTCTTGTAAATTCTGGATACCAGTCTCCTGTCATATGCAGAGTTTGAAAATACGTTTTTTCCATTCTGGTGGTTCTTTGTTCACTCTGTTGATTATTTCTTTAGTGTGCCAAAGCTCTGTAATTTAAGTAACTCCCATTTGCCAATTTTTGATTTTGTTGCTTGTGTTTTAAAATTCTTAGTCATAAGTTATTTGCCTAGGTCAATGTCCAGAATAGTTTTACCTAGGTTTTCTTCTAGTATTTTTATACTTTCAGATCTTACATTTAAATATTTAATTATTCCTGAACTGATTTTTGTATAAGAGAGATAGGGGTCCAGTTTCATTGGCAGTCCAATTTTCCCAACACCATTTGTCGAAAAGTGTATCCTTTCCCCCAGTATGTGGTTTTTGTTGACTTTACCAAAGATCAGCTGGCTGGAGATATGTGGCTTTATTTTTGGATTCTCTATTTTGTTTCAGTGATCTGTGTGTCCATTTTTATACTAGCGCTTTTAGGCCAGTGTTGTTTACTATAGCCTTGTAGTATACTTTGAGTAAGGTAATGTGATTCCTCCAGCTTTGTTCATTTTGTTCAGGATTGATTTGGCTATTCAGGCCCTTTTCTTGTTTTATATAAATTTTAGGTTTACTTTTTCCAGTTCTATGAAGAGTGATGTTGCTATTTTGATTAACAGCAATTGATTTCTATGATTTCTTTTATGTTTTGTAGTGTAGTTCTGAATAGGAACAAAGAGTACTGAGATTCAGAAGAACATTGAACTCCAATCCAAACAATCTAAAAAATCCAATAAAATGATATAAAAGATAAAAGATAAAATAGCCATTTCAAGAAGAAACATCTTGTAAAGATGTTAAATATATTCCTAGGTTTTTGTTGTAGTTATTATAAAAGGAATTTCTTTCTCGATTTGGTTCTCAGCTTGATTGTTATTGGTGTAAAGACATGACACTTGATTTTGTATATTGATTTTGTATTCCAAAACTTGACTGAATTTATTTAACATATCTAAGTTGTTTTGGAAGTGTCTTTAGGGTTTGTACATGTATAAAACGATATCATCAGCAAAAAAGACGTAGTTTTACTTCCTCTTTTCTAATTAAGATGTCTTTTATTTCTTTCTCTTGGCTAACTTCTCTGCCTAGGACTTTCAGTACTTTGATGACTAGAAGTGGTAAAAGTGGGCATTCTTGTTTTGTTTCAGTTCTTAGAGGGGTTACTCTCAACAACTTTTCATCATTTAGTATGATGTTGGATGTGTTTGTCATATATGTCATATGCATTTTATTATTTTGAAATATATTTTGTTCTATGCCTGATATGTTGAGAGCTTTTAACATGAAGGGGATGTTACATTTTATCAGATGTTTTTTCTTCCTCTATTGAGATTATTATGTCATTTTTGCATTTAATTCTGTTTATGAGAGGAATCATGTTTATTTATTTGCATACATTGAACTATTCCTTTATCCCTGGAATAAAACCCACTTATTGTTGTTATATTATCTTTTTAAGGTGCTGTTGGATTCACTTTGCTAGGATTTTGTTAAGGATTTTTGCATCCATGTTCATCAGGGATATCAGTCTATAGTTTTCCTTTTTATTGTATCCCTCTTATCTTTGGTATCAGGGTGATACTGACTTCATAGAATGAGTTAGGATGGCTTCCCTTCTCCCACCAGCAACACATTTGTGCACCCTATTGTCCCACCACCACCAACATAAGCACATACACATAGACACTGCCAGGTAACCCTTGCCAATGCATGAGCACCCTGCCATGCCCTGCTGTCATCCTGCCCCAGCCAGTGATTCACCTCTATTTACATGTGTGGACCCCACATCCCCAATACTCCTGCTGGCACATGCACCTTTGCACAAATCTTGCTGCCACTGCCCTGATGAACCACTGGCCAGCACACCCAATTGGAATGTCATGGCCAGAAGTTGGGAACACCTCGACTCCTCCAGTGTAGCATGTTTCAAGTGGCAAGAAAACAAATCCAGGGGCCTAGTACCAAACCCCCAGTGGTCTGTGGTATTTAGTCCAAGAGTGACGAGCTGAGCATTGGCTAACTGAAATCTTCCAGAAATAAAGGGAGTTTAGTGAAACTACCTCATGCCATAATCAAACCTTCAAGGGAATGAAAAAATATAGAAGCAAAAAGCCTAATCCAAAGGACAGCAACTTCAAAGATTCAAGGAAAAGCAGTCAACCTAGATGAGAAAGAAACAGGGCAAGAACTCTGACAACTCAAAAAGTCAGCATGCATTCTTATGTGCAAATGACTGAACTACCTCAGAAAAGTTTTTTAACTAGATGGAAATGGCTGAAATGACAGGCATAAAATTCTGAATCTGAATGGAACAGAGTATTGAGATTCAGAACAACATTGAACCCCAATCCAAACAATCTAAAAACTCCAATAAAATGATACAAGAGATAAAAGATAAAATAGCCATTTCAAGAAGAAACCAAACTGAACTGATAGAGCTGAAAAACTCACTAGAAGAATTTCACAATACAATTGCAAGTATTATCATCAGAATAAATCAAGCTGAGAAAAGAATCCCAGAGTACAAAGACTACTTTTTTTGAGTCAACTCAGAGAAAAACAAAGAAAAAAAAGAATGAACAAAATGACTGAGAAATATGGGATTATGTAAAGAGACCAAATCTAAGACTTATTTGTATCCCTGAGGGAGAAGTAGAAAAAGCAAGCAACTTAGAAAACATATTTGAGGGTATTGTCCATGAAAATTTCTTCAGCCTCTCTACAGAAAACAACATTCAAACTTAAGAAATGCAGATAACTCCTGTGAGATACTATACAAGACAACAAATCCCAAGACATATAGTCATCAGATTCCCCAAAGTCAACATGAAAGAAAAAATATTTAAGGCATCTAGAGAGAAAGGGCAAGTCACCTAAAGAGAGAACCCTGTCAGGCTAGGAGTATACTTTTCAGCAAAAACCCTAGAAGCTGGAGAGATTAGGGCTTATTTGTGACAAAAATTTTAGAGGTTTGACCAAGCTCCTGCTGCTTGTTGTGAAAAAGCCAATCACTGACACAACAAGTGCTGCCCCTGAAGAAGGGTTTAATCAGGTGCTGCAGCTGAGATGTGAAAGAACAGTCTCACATCCATCTCCCTGACTGACTAAAACTAGGGGTTTAAGAGCAAAGAAGAAATACAACTATGTATGGGAAAACAGGAACGCAGAGAGGGACTAAGGAAGAGGAGGTGGTCTACAAGAAGCAGGCGATCAGTTAGAAAAATAAAAATAAGGAGAGGTAAGGAAGCAATTGTGATGAATGAGAGACCTAGTATCTCATTGTGTGGCTAAGATTATCTTATGAGTTTCAGTTCCTTAATAATTATTGAGAGGTCTGTGGATCCTTTCTTGAGTAAGGAACTCAGATTTTAAAAATGTAAGTTTCAAGCATTAAGACACGAAGAGTCAATTTCTGGTTTTCTAAGAAAACCTCTCTATGCAGTTTCATATTCAGCACTCTGAAAAAAGAAATTTCAACCAGGAATTTCACACTAAGACAAACTAAACTTCATAAGTGAAGGAGAAAATGCTTTTCAGACAATCAAATGCTATGGGAATTCATTACCAGCAGACCTGCCTTATAAGAGGTCTGTAAGGGAATACTAAATATGGAAACAAAAGACAGTTACTGGCCACCACAAAAACACACTTAAGTACATAGACCATAGACACTATAAAGCAACTTCACAATCAAGTCTGCATAATAACCAGCTTGCATCACAAAGACAGGATCAAATCTGCATATGTAAATGGGCTAAATGCCCCACTTAAAAGGCACCAAGTGGCAAGTTGCATAACAAACAAGACTCTACACTATGCTGCCTTTAAGAGACCCACCTGACCTGCAATGACATCCATAGACTCAAAGTAAAGGGATGAAAAGATATATACCAAGCAAATGGAAAAAAATGCAGAGATTGCTATTCTAATTTTAGACAAAGCAGACTTTAATCCAACAATGATAAAAAAAGACAAAGATGGACATTACATAATGGTAAAGAGAATTATTAAAAAAGAAGAGCTTACTATCCTAAATACATATATACATACATACATACATACCTGACACTAGAGCATCCAGATTCATAAAACAAGTTCTTAAAGACCTATGAAGACTCTTAAATAACCACAAAATTATAGTAGGGGAATTACACACCCGAATTTACAATGTTAGACAGATCATCAAAGCAGAAAACTGACAAAAATTCAGTACTTGAATTTGATACTTGACCAAATGGATCTAACAGATATCTACAGAACTCTCCACTCCAAAACAACAGCAGATGCATTCTTCTTATCTGCACATGGCACTTACAATAAAATAAGCCATATAAAAACTAATAAAAAAAAATTAGCAAGTTCATAAAACCAAAATCATACCAACCAAACTCTCAGTCCACAGCATAATAAATATAGAAATCAATACTAAAAATATTTCTGAAAATTATGTCCTTATATGGAAATTAAACAACCTTATCCTGAATGACTCTTGGGTATATAATAAAATTAAAGGAGAAATTACAAAATTTTTTGAAACTAATGGAAACAAAGAGACAGCATACCAGAATCTCTGGAATGCAGATAAAACAGAGTTAAAATAAAAGTTTATAGTGCTAAATGCATACATCAAATAGTTAGAAAGATATCAAATTAACAACATAACATCAACCTAGAAAATCTAGATAAAAAGAGTAAATTAATATCAAAGTTAGCAAAAGAAAAAAATTAACCAAAATCAGAGGTGAAGTGAATGAAATTGAGATGCAAAAAAATACAAAAGATCTACAAAATCAAAAATTACTTATTTGAGAAAAGATAATTTTTATAGACTACTAGCTAGACTAACAAAGTAAAAAAGAGAGATGATTCAAATAAACACACTGATAAATAACAAAAGGGACATTATCACTGGCTCCCCAAAATACAAAAAAACCCTCAGAGACAATTATGAACATCTCTATGCAGACAAACTAGGCAACCTGGAAGAAATTAATAATTTCTTGGAAATACACCACTTCTGAAGGTTGAATTAGAAAAAATTTGAAAAAAGAAAAGACAAGTAATATGTTCTGAAAATGAATCAGTAATAAAAAGTCTACCAACCAGAAAAAGCCCTGGAAAAGATGGATTCACAGTCAAATTCTGCCAGATGTATAAGGCAGATCTGTTACTATTTCTAGTGAAACAGGTCCAAAAAAGTGAGTAGGACGTATTCCTTTGTATCTCATTCAATGAGCCAACATCATTCTGATGCTAAAAACTGGCAGAGATAGGGATGTACCATTCCAAGATGGCCAAATAGGAACAGCTCCAGTCTGCAGCTCCCAGTGTGATCAACACAGAAGATGGGTGATTTCTGCATTTCCAACTGAGGTACCTGGTTCATCTCATTTGGACTGGTTAGACAGTGGGTGCAGCCCATGGAGCATGGGCCAAAGCACGATGGGGCATCACCTTACCTGAGAAGTGAAAGAGGTTGAGGGATTTCCCTTCCCTAGCCAAGGGAAGCCATTACAGACTGTACCTGGAAAAAATGGGACACTTCTGCTCAAATACCAGGCTTTTTCCATGGTCTTAGCAACCAGCACACCAGGAGATTCTCTCCTGTGCCTGGTTCAGAGGGTCCCACGCCCACAGAGCCTTGCTCACTGCTCGTGCAGCAGTCTGAGATTGACCTGCAAGGCTGCAGTCTGGTGGGGGAAGGGGCATCCACCACTGCTGGGGCTTGGATAGGTAAACAAAGCAGGCAGGAAGCTCAAACTGGGCAGAGCCCACCACAGCTTACCCAGGCCTACTGCCTCTATAGACTCCACCTCTATGGGCATAGCTAAGCAAAAGGCAGCAGAAACATCTGCAGACTTGAATGTCCCTATCTGAGAGCTCTGAAGAGAATAGTGGTTCTCCCAGCATGATGTTTGAGCTCTGAGAATAAACAGACTGCCTCTTCAAGTGGGTTCCTGACCCCCATGTAGCCCAACTGGGAGACACCTCCTAGTAGGGGCCGACAGACACCTCATGTAGGCAGGTGCCCCTCTGGGACAAAGCTTCCAGACAAGGATCAGGCGGCAATATTTGCTGATCTGCAATATTTGCTGTTCGGCAGCCTCTGCTGGTGATACCTAGGGTCTGGAATGGACATCCAGTAACTCCAATAGACCTGCAGCTGAGGGATCTGACTGTTAGAATGAAAAATAACAAACAGAAAGCAATCAACATCAACAAAAAGGACATCCACAACAAAACCCTATCTATAGGTTACCAACATCAAATACCAAATGTAGATAAAATCACAAAGATGGGGAGAAACCAGAGCAGAAAAGCTGAAAATTATAAAAACCAGAGTGCCTCTTCTCCTCCAAAGGATCACAACTCGTCACCAGCAAAGGAACAAAACTGGACGGAGAATGACTTTGACAGAAGTATGCTTCAGAAGGACAGCCTGCATTGCCAAGTCTATCCTAAGGAAAAAGAACAAAGCTGGAGGCATCATGCCACCTGACTTCAAACTATATAGGCCACAGTAATCAAAACAGCATGGTACTTGTACCAAAACAGATATATAGACCAAAGGAACACAACCGAGGCCTCAAAAATAACACCACACAACTACAACCATCTGATCTTTGACAAACCAGACAAAAACAAGAAATGGGGAAAGGATTTCCCATATAACAAATGGTGTTGGGAAAACTGACTAGTCATATGTAGAAAGCTGAAACTGGATCCCTTCCTTACACCTTATACAAAAATTAATTCAGGATGGATTAAAGACTTAAATGTTAGACCTAAAACCATGAAAACCCTAGAAGAAAACCTAAGTAATACCATTCAGGACATAGGCATGGGCAAGGACTTCATGACTAAAACACCAAAAGCAATGGCAACAAAAGACAAAATAGACAAATGGGAACTATTTAAACTAAAGAGCTTCCACATGGCAAAAGAAACTACCATCAGAGTGAACAGACAACCTACAGAATGGGAGAAAATTTTTGTAATCTACTCATCTGACAAAGGACTAATATCCAGAATCTACAAAGAACTTAAACAAATTTACAAGAAAAAAACAACTCCATCAAAAAGTGGGCAAAAGATATGAACAGACACATCTCAAAATAAGACATTTATGCAGCCAACAGACACATGAAAAAATGCTCATCAGAAAAATGCAAATCAAAACCACAATGAGATACCATCTCATGCCGTTTATAATGGCAATCATTAAAAGGTCAGGAAAAAACACATGCGGGAGAGGATGTGGAGAAACAGGAACACTTTTACACTGTTGGTGGGAGTGCAAATTAGTTCAACTATGGTAGAAGATGGTGTGGCAATTCCTCAAGAATCTAGAACTAGAAATACCATTTGACCCAGCTATCCTATTACTGGGTATATACCCAAAGGATTATAAATCATTCTACTGTAAAGACACATTCACATGTATGTTTATTGCAGCACTATACGCAATAGCAAAGACTTGGAACCAACCCGAATGTCCATCAGTGATAGACTGAATTAAGAAAGTGGCACATATACACCATGGAATACTATGTAGCCATAAAAAAGGATGAGCTCGTGTCCTTTGTAGGGACATGGATGAAGCTGGAAACCATCATTCTCAGCAAAGTATCACAAGGACAGGAAACCAAACACCACATGTTCTCACTCATAGGTAGAAAATGAACCATGAGAACATTTGGACATGAGTGAGGAACATCACACACCAGGCCTGTATGTGGTCAGGGGCTGGGGTAGGGATAGCATTAGGAGAAATACCTGATGTAAATGATGAGTTGATGGGTACAGCAGACCAACATGGCACATGTATACCTATGTAACAAACCTGCACATTGTGCACATGTACCCTAGAACTTAAATTATAATAATTAAAAGCAAACCTGGCAGAGACAAAACAAAAAAAAGGAAACTTCTGACTAATATACTCAATGAACATAGATGCAAAAATTCTTTCCAAAATAGTAGCTAACACAATCCAGCAGCACAATCGAAAACTAACCTACTACAATCAAGTAAACTTTATCCCTGGGATGCAAGGTTGGTTCAACATACACATCAATAAATGATGACTAATCACATAAACTAAACTAAAACCAAAAGCCACATGGTCATCTCAAAAGATGCATAAAAGGCTTTAAATAAAAATCAATGTCTCTTCATGTTTAAAATGCTCAACAAACTAGGCACTGAAGGAACATACTTCAAAATAATAAGGGCCATCTATGGCCAATCCATAATCAACATCATACCGAATGGGTAAAATCAGGAAGCATTCCCCTGGAGAATCCACAAAAGGCAAGAATGTACACTCTCACCACTCATATTCTACATATTACTGGGAGTCCTAGCCAGAAAAATCAGGAGAGGGAAAGAAATAAAGGCATCCAATTAGAAAGAGAGAAAATCAAACTATCTCTGTTTGCAGAAGACATGATTCTATATGTAGACAAACCCACAGTCTCTGCTAAAAAGCTCCTAGATCTGATAAACAACCTCAGCAAAGTTTCAGGATACAAAATCAACATACAAAACTCAGTAGTGTATCTATACACCAACAGTCTTCAAACTGAGAGTCAAATCAAGAATGCAATCTCATCCATAGTGGCCACAACAAGTGAAATAAATACCTAGGAACACAACTTAGCAGGGAGGTGAAAGATCTCTGCCACGAGAATTACAAAACACTGCTGAAAGAAATCAGAGTTGACACAAACAAATGGAAAAATATTTCATGTTTGTGAGTAGTAAAAATCAATGTTGTTGAAAGAATCATACTGTCCAAAGCAATTCACAGATTCAGTGCTATTCTTATCAAACTACCAACAATGTATTTCACAAAATTAGAAAATACTATTCTAAAATTCTTATGGAAGTCTTAAAGAGTCTGAATATCCATAGCAATCCTAAGCAAAAAGGAGAAACCTGGAGGCATCACATTATTCAACTACAAACTATACTACAGGGCTTCAGTAACCAAAACAGCGTGGTACTAGTATGAAAACAGACACATAGACCAATGGATCAGGTTAGAGAGCCCCAAAATAAAGCCGCCCGTCTACAACCATCTGATATTTGACAAAGTGGACAAAAACAATCATGTGGGAAATGACTTCTTATTCAATAAATGGTACTGGAACAACTGGCTAACCATATGCAGAAGTTTGAATCTGGATTCCTTCCTTTCACCATATGCAAATGTCAAAATGAGATGGATTAAAGACTTAAATATAAAACATAACACAATGCAAACCCTAAGAGGAAACCTAGGAAATACCATTCTGGACATAGGCTCTTGTAAAGATTTGATGATGAAGATGCCAAATGCAATTGCAACAAAAATAAAAATGATGAATGATGCCTAATTAAACTAAAGAGCTTCTGTACAGCCAAAGAAACTATCAACCAAGTAGACAGACAACCTACAGAATGAGAGAATATATTTGCAAACTGTGCATCCAACAAAGGTCTCATATTCAGAATCTATAAGGAACTTCAATTTACAAGCAAAAAGCAAAGAACCCCATTAAAAAGTAGGCAAATTAACTGAACAGACACTTCTAAAAAGAAGACATACATGTGACCAACAAGTATATAAAAATTGCTCAACATCACTAATCATCAGAGGAATATGAATCAAAACCACATTGAGATACTATCTCACACCAGTTGGAATGGCTGTTGTTTAAAAAGTTGAAAAGTAAGATATGCTGGCAAGGCTGCCGAGGAAAGGCAATGTTTATGAAGAGCTGGTGGGAATGGAAATTAGTTCATCTATTGTGGAAAGCAGTTTTGTGATTTCTCAAAGAACTTACCATTGAATATTCAATCCAGCTATCCCATTATTGGGTATATACCCTAAAGAGTATAAGCCATTCTCCCATAAAGACACAAGCAATCATATGCTCATTGCAGCACTATTCACAATACTGAAGACATGGAATCAACCTAAATGCCCATCAATGGTAGATTAGATCAATAAAATATAGTACATATGCACCGTGGAATACTACACACCCATAAAAAGGAACGTGATCATATCCTTATCCTTTACAGTAATAATGAGGAGTTGGAAGTCATTATTCTAAGTGAAATAATGCAGGGAGAGAAAACCAAATACTGTATGTTCTCATGTATAAGTAGGAGCTAAACATTGAATTCACATGGACACAAAGAAGGAAACAATAGATACCAGGGCCTATTGGAGCTTGGAGGGTGGAACAAGTATTATAAACAAATAACTATTTACCATGTACTATGCTTATCACTTGGGTGACAAAATAATCTGTGCACGAAACCCCCCTGACAGTCAATTTACCTATGTAACAACTTGCACATGTACCCTTAAGCCTAAAATAAAAGCCTAATAAATAAATAATTTTGAGAGTGGAAGAGGGTTGGCCTACACCAGTAAGCAAAAATGGAAAGTTGACGATACCAAGTTAGTTAATATCCAGGAGACAGAATAACCTTAACTAACGACTGGTGATGCTACTTATTTGAACTTTGAAGCTCAATGCTTTATTCATCACTCTTCCCTTTCCCACTACAATGTAAGTGCACATGTTGGGAGGTAAATCTGTGTGCTAGACAACATGCTATTCTCAAAATTGCCCTTTCCTTCATGTAAGTACTGTTTTAAGACAGTTTTATAATGATCATGCTTGTCCTGCTTGACTCTGTTTCCTGCGCAGTCTGATCTTACCCACAAAACACCTCAGTCATTCTTGAGAAGACGTTCCTGAATTGACATTCCAGTACTTCATCTCACTTTTATTGATATATCTGAAAAGGAGAGGAAGACACAGCTCAGGAGCAAACTATAACAACCTGCTTTGAAGATATTGACTTTTCACTATTAAGTTCAATCAGAATATTTTCTTTTTCTTTTTCACTAAAAATAACTCTCTGTCAAGCACACTTATTCCTGTTAACAACACCTGTTATTAATCTGTTACTAAAGCTTCTGGTAAACTTTATGACTTGTTTAATTTTAACCTTTATGATTTAAAAAAATACATTTAACCCTTGAGCCAACTACATATAAGTTATTAGTGCCATTTCCTCTAGTAACTATAGAGCTATGTTTAAAGAGTCTATGGTGTACCAGATAAAGAAAAGGAACAATCTTTGCTTGCCACCTTTCCTATAATCACCATTTAGTCTTTATTGTTTAAAGTCAAGTTGCATGAAGTGTTAGAGGCCTCTTGTCAGCATTTATCTACAGTGATTAGTCAGAGAAGAGCTTCAGCTCCAGCATTTTCCAGCTTGAAAGTCTTTATTCTAGAGATAGTGATAGAGTTGAGAAGGTAGAGAAAGAGGGACTTGGAGGGTGATTAAAGCTGGAATACCAGGCTGGGTACGGTATCCAGTAATCACAACACTTTGGGAGGCTGAGGTGGGCATATCACCTGAGGTCAGGAGTTCGAGACCATCCTGCTAACATGGTGAAAGCCTGTCTATTTCAAAAATACAAAAATTAGCCAGGTGTGGTGGCGCACACCTGTAATCCCAGCTACTCGGGGAGCTGAAGCAGGAGAATTGCTTGAACCTGGAAGGCGGAGGTTGCGGTGAGCTAAGATCATGCCAATGCACTCCATCCTGGGTGTCAAGAGTGAAATTCCATCTCAAAAATAAATAAATACATTAAAAAATTGCAATACCATTTGATGGGACTTTATTTTAATCAAACATGCCACAGTGGAGGCACGAGAGTATGTCAGCTGACAATGTAGAATGAAGAAGTGCTTTGCGTCAAGAATGAGATGGACTATGATGAAGCTTTTTCTCTATTACACAAAAAATCAGTACAATCTTTTAAATACAAAACTATGCCCTTCTTTAGAGGATTAAAACAAAACTGTGCAGAAAATGAACTATCCAATACTAAAATGAGAAAATGATGAGAATTGAAACAACCTCATAAAATGCTGTAGCTTTCAAGCCCCTGAAAGCAATAATGATGCTAAAAAGGGAAATTAGGCAGCTTTTTTAGTTTTTTTGAGGTCTTAACAAAGATCTTCAGCTACATCTTTGAATTATTGTACCCCAAGCTTCAGTTTGAATCATGCAATCTACCATAGAGACATTAGAAGGTTTCTGACTTTTAATCTGATTGACATTGGAAGCCAAAACAAGTTTTGAACAGAAGATTCCTTTTAAGGATAACTCTGTTGTTGGTTAAAAAAAATTTAAGAAGAACTCTGTTGTTGGACAATTTTTATATAGGGAGTGGTGGAGGGAGGAGATCAAGTTTATAAGCAAGTTATAAAGTTAAGAATAAATTTTTAATAGCCCAAATAAGAGAAAATGGTGACTTGAACTAGAGTGGTGGGTGTTTATGTGGTGAAAAATATATCTTGGATATATTTTGTGTTTAAACCCAGGGAGATTTTCTGGCAGACCAGAAGTAAGAGAAAAAAGACAGAAGTTAAGGATAACTTCAAGAATTATTGCCTGAACAACCATAACAATAAAGTTTTCATTCATTGACATAAGGAATCAGTCAGTGGGGACTGCTTCTGTGCATCTGGTGATAGCAGTGGATGGATTAGTGAACTTCCAGAGTGATATATCAGATATGCTAAGTTTGAGAAGCCTCTCAGATATCCAAAAGAAGATATTCAGTGGAGAGTTGGATACATGAATCTGCAGTTCATGGAAGATGCCAGAATTTTCCCTTTGATTTTTACCTCCACATCCACATAACATCATCTCATCAGAGCAAAAAGTGCACTGGACAAAGTGGAACAAGCCAGGGAGATTTTACTCAAGGCTATTGCTATAAGAAAGAGAGACCAGAACTGAACTCCACTGGAACAAAAGGAAGGGGGTGTTTTAAGAGCTGGGGTGGGGAGGGACCTTAGGCCATTATTTTGGGTTTGCCCAAGGAAAAGTCAACTTTCTCATATCTTCATGACAGGAAGTAGTTTTACAACTTGGAATGAAGTGGCCACTGAAAAGAAATTAAAACCTACCCTCCCACAAAGACTGGATCATCAAGGTACTGATATGATTTGGCTGTGTGTCCACACCCAAATCTCATGTGGAATTGCAATCCCCAGTGTTAGAGGGGGGGCCCTGATGAGAAGTGATTGAATGATGCAGCGTACTTCCTCTTTACTGTTCTCATGATAGTGAGTGAGTTCTCATGAGAGATTTGGTTGTTTAAAAGTGTGTAGCACTTCCCACTTCACTCTCTCTCTCCTGCCCTGCCATGTGAAGATGTGCCTGCTTCCTTTTGCCTTCTGCCATGATTGTAAGTTTTCTGCGGCCACCTCAGTCATGTTTTCTGTACAGCCTGCAGAACTGTAAGCCAATTAAATCTCTTTTCTTCATAAATTATCCAGTCTCAGGTAATTCCTTATAGCAATGCAATAATGGGCTAATACAGGTACTATCTTCCTTGATGATTACATTTCAACAGGTTGGCTCCTACTTCCTTGAGAAAGACATTACTGGCTTGTAAAACTGTCATAAAAAACCTTCAAAAGACGTACACCTTAAAGTGGCAGAGACAGAATTTACAATGATAAGTGTTCTAAGAAAACAGAGGGGAGAAACTGCTGTGGTTAGGCTAAGGTGCTATAGTTACAGGTGGGAGTCAGTGATAAGAGAGAAGTCAGGGACCAAGAGGCAGGGTAAAGCCTGTCTATAACTTAGTCAAGTTCAAGCTTAAGAAAACATTAAGACCATCTTGGTGGGTCTTTTTTTGGGTGACCATATAATTTATTGCTTAAGTCATAATATTATGTGAATGGAAAGGATATTAATATTAAGTAAACTGGATAACAGGTGTAGATCAGGACTTTCTCATCAAACCCAGGTGGATGGTTATTCCACCTGTCACATCTTCATGCCATTTTCATACAACATGGAGTGTGGCATAAAGGTGTCATGAGATGTAATATATCTGTGAAGATAATTAAAGCAACAAATAAAACATATCTTAAAATAATATCTGAAAGAGATTGCCAGGAAAAAGTGTATTGACACCAAATATTTCAGAAGGATGTATTATGAAGGTAATTTGGCCTGGTTCATCCTTTAAGATCCAGTCCAGGTTTCATATCCTACATCTGCAGCGTTCTCTATGTATTTCTGAAGCATTTATATTTTCTGCTTACTTGTCTCTCCTCACAGCAAAACTTGAGCACACTGAGAACATGAACTTTCTCCTTTATCATTGTTACTTTAACTCATACCTTTAACGCGATAAGTTGATTAAAGTAACAGGGAAGGTAAATAGAGAGTCTAAGTTACCAACACGATTTTGAGCTTCAACGACTGCTAAAAGATTTGTGAAATGAATAGAAATGACACTAACAGAAGGTGTTTAGCACGGCTGTTATATGCCATATGGGGTTTGGATTCTACTACACAGGCCATGAGGCAGGGTGGGAAGAGAGACTCATATATTTACCTAATGGTATCCATAGTGCTATTTGTTGCATTCTGTTCTATATTTTCTTCCTGTGGAATGTGCTTGCTTCCCATTAGTGCTTCATGAATTAACCATAACTGCCACCAATGTAATTAAAATATTGATTGCCAAGAGGAAGTGAAGATTCAGCATTAATTCATTGAGCAAAAACTTATTGAGTCCTGTTATATAACATTCCTTGAAAAAAGGCTCCAGGAATATATATAATAGCAAGTAATTATCTTGACTGCACAAACATTGGAATAGAATTGAATTATAAAATAGTGCAAAATGTCATTTTATGGCTCTAAACCCACAAGATAAATTCTCTTCTTAGACTAACTTTGTTTCTAAGTAGTAAGAACTCTCCCAGTATATCAAAAATGGATCTCATGTGGCAGGTATGTGGTTCCCACTTTAGTATGCTATGGCCACCTCTGAATTGGGTGCCCAGAAGCCCTGAAACTGCCCAAATAGTTTATAAACTCATGGGTGTATCAAGTGAGTCAATGTTGTGCCTAAACCTATTCTGGGAGTCTCTCATTACAGAAACAGTATTCATCTTTCTCTGAACCATCTAACACTTTTCACTTGACCCCATATGTTTTCCATTCACAGGACTCTATCTTAGCAGGGTGAATTCATTCCTTACATTCTTAATGGTGAACTTGGCTTCTAATATTCAGTATACATTAGTCCTCATTTATCTTCTGTTTTGCCTGCTGTGGTTTGTTACCCGTGTTCAACTATGATCTGAAAATATAAAATGAAAAATTCTGGGAGGCTGAGGCAGGAGAATCACTTGAACCCCAGAGGCGGAAGTTGCAGTGAGCTGAGATCGCACCACCGCACTCCAGCCTGGTGACAGAGCAAGACTCCATTAAAAAAAAATTCCAGAAATAAACAACTTACTAGTTTTAAATTGTGTGCCATTCTGAGTAGTTTGAGGAAATCTCACACTCTGCTCCACCCTGGATATAAATCATCCCTTTGTCCAGAATATCTGAGCTGTATATGCTACCTGCCTGTTGGTCACTTAGTAGCCATCTGCCTTATCAGACCGACTTTCATGGTATTGCAGTGCCTGTGTTCAAGTAACCCTTATTTTACTCAATAGTGATCTCAAAGGACAAGAGTAGTAATGCTGGTAATTCAAACATGCCAAAGAGAAGCTGTAAGATGCTTCCTTTAAGTGAAAACAATAAAGTTCTTGATTTAATAAGGAAAGGAATAAAATGTATGATGAGGTTGCTAAGATCTATCATAAGAATGGATCTTCTTTCCATTAAAATAAAGAAGGAAAAGAAATTGGAGTACACTACACGTGAAGTTTGGTATTATCCATGGTTTCAGGCATCCTCTAGGGGATTTGGAGTGTATTCCCTGTGGATAAGGGAAGACTACTGTAGCAAATATTTATTCAGAATATGTGATGTGATAGGGACTGTGATAATCTTTGTAATAACCCAACCAGTTTGGCATCGTTATTAATTTCAGTTTACACAAAGGAATTTAAGTCTCTTTCCCAATATCAAATAATCTGACTCCAGGGCCCATACTCTTAAATATGTTATGTACCTATAAATTTGCTGTCATCGCAGGTACCCATTCATTATTCTATATTATCAAGCAGTTTAATGGTTCTGATAGGAGTATCCTGGTGATCTCACCATTCTTGCCCTCCATAGATACCCAGAAATAGTCTATTAGGTTGAATATGCAGCATAAAGCCACATGCAGAAAACATCTTTGTAACACAGACAGAAACAACACATGGAGTCCAATCCCTAAAGATTACTAAGAAATACAATAAAGTGCAAATTACTATTTGAGATCAAAAGTACTGAGGCCTGGTATTATCTAATTCAAATTAAGTATAAGTGGATTGTTGTAGGTATAGAGAGGTTGGAGGTGAATGTACCAACTGGGGATAAAACTGAAAAGTTAAGACAAGATTGTCCACTATGTTTGTGAATACCATGTTGGCCTTCGGGCTTATCATGTTGCAATGAAAATGTGTTTAAGTTTTCATGTGATGAGATTTGTGATTTTAAATGGATTAAGGAAGACTTCTCTAGTGCCAACGGGGAGGACAGAAAAATCACGTTGCCCAGCATGATGGCTACTGAAATTGTCCAAGCAAGTAATGATAAAAGCTGATCTAGTGCAGTGATGGTAGAAAGCCAGAGAAGCAAAGGAATTATGCGGACATTCCTGGAGTACATCTATAGAATTTATTGATTTATTGAATGTCAGGGATGAAGGAGAGAAAACTGTCAAAAAGGCCTGCAAGTCCTTGTGATGATTCCCTACAGTGGATTCCTTATAAGGACTTCAAGCTCCAATACAATCTGGCCCCTACTCACCTCCCTGATCTCATCTTATATTCCCCTTACCCTCCAACTGCACTGACCTCATTACCCTTCCTGGAATATGTCAGACAAGCCCCTGTTTTAGAGCATTTGTACTTACTCTTCCTTTTCCCTGGAGTACTTTTCTCCATGAACTCTCCATGTTTGAAGTTCTCAAGTCTTCCAGGTCTTACTTTCTGAGTAAGGCTAACATTGATCACATAGCCACAACTGTACACACACACACACACAGACATACACATCCCTATCCAACTGGGTACCACCTATCCATTTGCCTGCATAGTTCTTTTCTTGGCTCTTAACACCACTTGACATGCTATACATTTTAATTAATTTTTTTCTGCATTATAATTTTTCCCACTCTAATGCAAGCTTGTTAAGACTTGATTTCTGTCTATTTTGTTCACTGCTGCAGTTTTGGTGTCCATAAGAGCATGTACAAATACTAACTTAGTTTAATAAATTAATTTCTAGATCAGCTGACTCAGTGAATGGTGGCCTCATTTTAAAAGAATGCTGTTTTCTCAAATTTTGGGTGACCTCTGACTTTGTTATTTTTATTTTGGATGACCAAATATCATATCTGTAACTTAAAAACACAGTCACTTGCCTACACACATGCATGCCTGTATGCATATGCACATGCATGGACACACACGTACACATTCACACACAAAAGGCGCCCTCCTTCTTAAGGTCATCTGTAAGGACCAAATATGGATTTTATGTGCAGCATTGAAATATGCATCATTGCCTTCATGATTTTCTGAAGTTGTGTTAAGCATCTGCCTTAATGTTAAACCTAGGTAGACACCTTGCTCTGCCATTTTAAAGTTTTAAACTCAGTTGCAAAGATCTACAATTTGTTATTATTTTCAGTGCTAAAGCTAGACGACTTTTTTTTTCAAAGACAGCATTCAAGTCTATTTATTTACCTGTCACCAAATATAGAACTGAACTGTTAACCAGACTCTGAGAGACAGATGCATATTTTGATTCACACTTGTACCAAACAGAACACTAGAACACTCATGTCCATATGACTTAAGGCTCTCTAGACATAACTGCTATATGCTTTTATGATAGACCCCTAGAATGTGCCAGTTTTCTGTATCAGAGAGGAATCAAGAGAAATGCTTCTTCTAAAGAACTGGGGAGGAGAGGGACTACAGGGAATAGTCTAGGCAGAATAAATACCTCAGGTTTTGTGGGCATGAAAATTACTTCTTCCAAGAAACCATTTCCTACAGTTTGTATAGTATGAGGTTTAAAACAAAAGAGAGAATTATTTCCTTACTTAAATTCTTCCCAAAGCAATCTGAACATTTCCTAATCTACTCCAAAGCAATACAAAGAGATCATTAATTTTCCAAGAATATAATTTACAGACATGTTGGCCTGGATTAAAAAGAAAAGAAGTTAATTTCCTTAAATGGCAGATTTGAGTGCTGTATGACTCATATTGATAAAAATAAAACAAATTAAGTAAAAGATTTTACTGAATGATCAAGGATAAAAAATGAACACTGGCTGGCTAATGGACTCAACATCTGACAAAAATTACTGACAATATTAAATATGTACCCAAAATATAACCTCAAGAGAAACAGGTTTGTTTATCCTATAAATAAAGCAGCTCAAAATGTTGAAAGGCATCATTTGATTAAGACTATAATGTGAATGTGTTCAAAGTTTATTTATTGGGGGGTAATTATGCAAAAATACTTGAAATAATTTGCCAATAAAGTTTCAGTTTGTAACAATAATCCACATCAGTTTAGATTTGTGCATAGTTTTATAATTTACACAATTTGTATAAAAGAGCTATTCAATACTTAATCATGTATAACTTTCTATGAAAACTAAATAAAAATCACATTTGAATTATTTACTTCTATACTATCTGATTATATCCATCTAATGTACTACATATCTAAGTATAAGACACGGGTATCTTCTCTGAGAGGTACAAGGGTTGTTCTTTCTGGAATACCCTTTAAGAAAAGTGAAGCCAGAAATTTTTATATATGCATTTGTGCTTACATACATCTACTTAAAAAAGCAAAGATCATGTCTTCATCTATTGTTAACCTAATAGTAAGAATGAGGGCCACCTGGCATCGGCAGAACTCTTGAAGGTCCTGGGGGCACTTGGAAAAGATTATTGGGAATAAGATAGAGTCCTGGTGTAGGATATGCTTCTGTATGGTCAGAATATGGTGGGGGGTAATCTGCAGGCTCCTGGCAAAACAGTGGCCCTGTGGAACACGTGGTGCTGGCCCTGGTGCTTGGGGAGGAGGAGGAACAGGATGTGGCCCTGGAGAGGGGTATGGCATATTTGGGGTGAGATAATGCCCTCCCATTCCTGGTGGTCAAGATTCACAAGATATGGATCCCTATGGACTTAAAGAGCAGCTAGAGGTGGATCTGTGGGTTCACCCTGCAGTCTAGGTAGCATTGGAAGGGACATATAAGATGCAGAATATGGTCCTGTGGGGCATGGCACAATTGGGGCTGAATGGGGATCACAGGATGGAAGGCATGCAAATATAGAGGAAAAAAATGGTGTCCTGATTCCTGGAGGCAGTCCGCTGGGAGACACAGAGGCATACATTGCTCTTGGCAGATGATTTTGCATTTGGCAGCAGTCCAAATGGCACAGTAGGTGGAATATGTGGGTTATTCCAACAGTTGGAACTTGGCCAACCCTTCTCAAGGCTGGCCAGGTTTTGCATTGCTCACAGCAGAGGTTTTGGCAGGGAGTGTTCAGATAATGCATCTGCCAAAAAAAATTTTGTCAGACATTTTCCCCGGTAAGATCTGAGCCCATAGCAGGATCTAGAATTGACCCCAGATCCTGGAGAACTGGGCACTGAAGAATCAGACGTAGAGTGACTGATGGCGGCAGTGTGAGAACACCAGCATCAGCAGCTTGCAGCTTCCTCTTCTGTTCTGCCAAGTTTTGAAGCAAGCTACAGAAGCAAAGGGATTTAACAAAGGCCATGGTTATTTCCATGTGATGGCAAGCCTTCTGGCAGAGTTAGTACTTGAATCATAATGGGCGTGAAGCTAAAAACTGAATTGACTGCGGGGGAGATAAATAAAGGTGCCCCAAAGGCATTATTTAAATACTCAATTTGTTTTAACTCCTTTAGCAGTCCCACCAGGGAGCATGACATTTTTAGCTTACTGGCATGTCAATGATTCTTCTACCACAAAAAAGAGAAAGGCTATCTGCTAAACTAGAGATAGGAATATGAAGAGTATCATTTGTTTGTATTCTACCACTGGCGTGATTTGAGATCTTTGGGTAGGAGACATCCATAAGAATAAACATTATCCGCCAACCATGCATGAAATCAAACCAATTTGCTGAAGATAAATTTACCAAACCAAATTACTGAAATTCAGTTTGCCACATAGTAATTCTGCCAAAAACCAGTCTTTCTGACGAATATGTTGCCAAATAACCAATTTAACACATTTGTGAAATTTGGTTATGATTTTAACAAATTAACACAATAATTTAAATGCTTTAATAAGAACATTTTAAGAGCTTAAAAGGAATATACAATTTAGGTTGCCACTACTGAAATGTAACTATGAACATTACAAACCAAGTATTTATATTAAAATTCTAACTGTGTGTATATATTTCTTTCAACATGCAAATGGTATGTTCTGTAACCAAAGCATCATTATTTTATGTGGGAAATTTTGGGGTTCATATAATTAAAAAAACAAACTCAACTACACTTTATTTTAGTTTTGTAGTTTTCAGGGCTTTAGGATTCATGTGGAAATTTTGGGTAGCATTTTACATTTCACTTGTTTTATTTAGAAATTAGTTGCAACAATTTATTATGTGATGTGGTTGCTCCTGTGACTTTCTAGTCCATTTCTATCATGGAGTCCATTATAGTTATCCCTCCAGGGCATCCATACCTTGTTTCCCTACTTGGACACTTTTATTCTTTGATATTAAATCTCTTTTAACAGCTAACAAGTCAATGTTTCCAATTGCTTCTTGTTAAAAACCAAACTTCCAGTATTGAATAAATAATGTGATTCTTTCAGCTACTTTAGATATTTTTTAGAGGCTTTTTGATTTTTTTAACTTTCCAAGTTTAAAGTATGTCAGGTATAATGTGTTATCTTTGGGAACTAACTATAATATTAATTAGGTTCAGTTTATATTTAAAATTGTCAGAAAGTTAATATTTATGAAGATACATATATATGTATAGATGTGTCTCTGTGTTTATATATTAAATTATGTGTCAGGAGTGATGAAATGTATACATCCTTGTTAAAGCTGTTAACTGACCCATCAAACCTGTTGGAAACATTTTTGATAGCTAGTGTATTTGGTGAATTTTACATATTTTACAATTGGAAATTTTTACATATTCAACTGGAAAATTGATTACTTAGAAAGTGGCTTTCAGCACTTAATTTTGTGTGAATTGACAACTCATCAAATTGACTAATCTCCAAACTTCATTTATTTGAATGGTTATGGTAATAGGCATTTCATATCAAAACATGTCCATGACCCTTAGCAGATAAAATTTGTTTGTGGCTAGATACTCCATTTGAGCTGGACAAATTTGTGTCTTTCTGAGAACTCTGGATACTTGGATCATATTAAGAAGCTAATGCCCATCTAGGCCCCTTGGGTCATTGCCTTGGGTCATTCAGATGTGTCCCAATGTGTTCATCATAAATCTTCCTTTTGGGTAGACTGATTAATTTTGAGTTTCAGTCACTTTCAAATAAAACAAATGAAAGAGACAAGCTTCAGACAAGTCACAACATAGTAACGATAATAGTGGTGCTGGTGATGATAATGATGTATTTTTGGATAATTCAAATGATTTGTAGTACCTTTTTCAGATAATATATCAAGTATTAAACTAGGTATAGGGAATGCAGATATAAAAGTAACATCTCCAAGATGGGCAAATAAATATCATACATTGTTTAAATGCTATGACAAAGATATGCGGAATTTTAGTCCAAGTCAGATTAATAATTGATTCTCCATACTCTTTTGAAGTGACATTTTTAGTAACAAACCAACATTTTTTGTATATAATATACAACATTGATAATTATCTTTTAACAATAAATATCTCATTTTATTAGATTAAAATCTGTTGATAAATAATATTATTAGATTTCATAATGAGGATTGATACGGTTTGTTTCTGTGTCCCCACGCGAATCTCATCTTGAATTGTAATCCTCATAATCCTCACGTGTCAAGGGAGGGGTCAAGGTGGGAAGTGATTGGATCATGGGGGCAGTGTCCCATATGCTGTTTCTGTGATATTGAGTGAGTGCCCATGAGATCCAATGGTTTTATAAGGCAGTTTTTCCATGCTTTTGTTCACTGTCTCTTTCCTGCCACCATGAAATGCATGCCTTGCTTCACCTTCCTGAGGCCTCCCCAGCCATGTGAAACTGTGAGTAATTTAAACCTCTTTCCTTTATAAATTACCCAGTCTCGAGTATTTCTTTAAGCAGTGTGAGAATGGATTAATACCATAAATTGGTAGCTGGAGAGTGGGTTACCGCTATAAAGATACCCAAAAATGTGGAAGGAACTTTGGAACCGGATAACAGGCAGAGGTTGCAACAGTTTGGAGGGCTCAGAAGAAGACAGGAAGATGTGTGAAAATTTGGAGCTTCCCAGGTCCTTGTTGAATGGCTTTGACCAAAATCCTGACAGTGATATGGACAATAAGGTACAGGATGTGGTGGTCTCAGAGGGAGATGAGGAATTTTTGGGAGTTGGAGCAAAGGCCAATCTTGCTATACTTTAGCAAAGAGACTGGTGGCATTTTGCCTCTGCCCTAGAGATCTGTGGATCTTTGAACTTGAGGGAGATGATCCAAAATTGGAACTTATATTCAAAAGGGAAGCAGAGCATAAATGTTTGGAAAATTTGCAGCCTGATGATACGATAGAAAAGAAAAACCCATTTTCTGGAGAGAAAATCAAGCCAGCACAGGGATTTGCATAAGTAACAAGGAGCAAAATGTTAATCACCAAGACAATGGGGAAAATGTCCCCAGGATATGTCAGAGATCTTGATGGCAACCCCTCCCATCACAGAACCGGAGGGTTAGGTGGGAAAATGGTTTCCTGGGCTGGGCCCCGCTGCTGCTCTGTGTGCCCTCTGGATTTGGCACCCTGTGGCCCAGGTCCCAGTGTATATCTTGGGCCATGGCTTCAGAAGGTGCAAGCCTCAAGCCTTGACAACTTACATGTGGTGTTGGGCCTGCAGGTGCACAGAAGTCAACAATTGAGGTTAGGGAACCTCCACCAGATCCCAGAATGCTAGATCCACCAACAGCCTGCACCACACACCTGGAAAAGCCGCAGACACACAACACCAGCCCATGAAAACAACTGGGATGGGGGCTGTACCTTACAAAGCCATAGGAGCAGAGGTGCCCAAGACCATGGGAGCCCACATCTTGCATCAGCATGATTTGGATGTGAGACATGGAATGAAAGGAGATTAATTAGGAGCTTTAAGATTTAATGACTGCCTCACTGGATTTGGGGCTTGCATGGGGTCTATGGCCTCTTTGTTTTGGCCAATTACTCTCTTTTGAAATAGGAGCGTTTACCCAATGTCTGTGCCCCATTGTATCTAGAAAGTACCTAACTTGCTTTTCATTTTACACGTTCATAGGCAAAAGGGATTTGCCTTGTCTCAGATGTGACTTTGGACTACGGATTTTTGGATTAATGCCGGAATGAGTTAAGACTTTGGGGGACTGTTGAAAAGGCATGATTGTGTTTATAAATGTGAGGATGTGAGATTTGGGAGGGGCCAGGAATGGAATGATATGGTTTGGCTCTATGTCCCCATGCACATCTTATCTTGAATTGTAATCCCCACAATACTCAAGTGTGGAGGGAGGAACCAAGGGGGCAGTGATTGGATCACAGGGGTGGTTTCCCCTATGCTGTTTTCATCATAGTGAGTTATCACAAGATCTCATCGTTTTATAAGGCAGTTTTCCCTGCTTTTGCTTGCTGTCTCCCTCCTGCTGCCATGTAAGGCATGCCTGCTTCCCCTTCCACCATGATTTTATGTTTCCTGAGCCTTTCCTAGCCATGAGGAACTGTGGGTCAATTAAACCTGTTTCCTTTATAAATTAACCAGTCTTAGGTATTTCTTTGTAGCAGTGTGGGAACAAACTAATACATGAGTATAACATAAAACTTTTGCATATTAATAGTAATCAAGTTAAATATTCCACATAAGATAGAAAGGGAGGATCCTTCCTAATAGAATTTGACATTGATGAATAATCCATGCCATAGCTGGGTACAGTGGTGCACACCTGTAGTCATTGCTACTCTGGAGGCTGAGGTAAGAGGATCACTTGAGACCAGAAGTTTGAGGCTGCAGAGTGCTATAATGACTGTGCCTGTGAATAGTCACTACACTCCAGGAATACAAGAAATATTTAATTGATACACTATGACACCTGAATTCTAATTCTGGATTAACCATTAGCTATTTATATAATCTTTTGTGAGTAAACTTTCATCATAGTTTCAGGTTTATTACATGTAAAATAGGTGAATTTTGGTCCATTTGGTTAGACCTTTAATGGTTTTCTATAAGAGGGACATATGCTGTACATTATTAATACTTTCATATGGCCAGTCATCTAACCCTACTCAAAAACTTACAGAGCTTTTTCTTTTCAGAAGAAAATGTAATTTCTTTACCATAATAACCAGTATCTAGCATCAACATTCTGCCTTCTCCTTTGCCTTGCCCATCCCCACATTCTGTCTTTGCCATCAACTTTACCTATTGAAACTCACCTCTTCAACCCACCAACTATTTCTCCTAGAATGACTTCATGCATTCCACCAGCCAAAAAAAGGTCTTTCTTCTCAGTTATAATTTTTATTGGTCACACTCTGTCTTAAGTTACTGCTATCTGAATATATGTTGGATCCTTCATTGCAGGTTAGGCATAGTGAAGAGTGGTACAAACCAACCAAACTTACCTTGAGAGTCAACTTGGGATTTGAATTATGATTATTTTAATAAATAATTGAAATCATAACCATGTTACTTAAATGTTCTGTATTTAATATACTATCAATAATACAAAATGTTTTTGCAGATATTTAAGATAATCTTCAATAATCAATGTCATATTTCAAACTCAAGTATAATCATCTAGTTGACAATCTCAATAACATGCCCAAAATAATACTTGTGATTTACATGTGCCCAAACCATGTATCAGTCAGCCATTTCTTGCCCTTTGGTGGAATTCCTCAGCCACCCAGTTACTCAAGCCAAATGACTAGATAGTTTTTATTAGATTCTTCTTTTTCTCTGTGTCTACTCCTCCTACACCTCTTCCTTTTCCCAACCCCCCCTTCTTTTAGAATCAAACAACTCTTTATTCTATAAAATAGAATAAGTTATCCCTCTTTCTAATTTATCAGTAAGCACAGTCTCTGTAGCTCCAAAATCCAACTCTGTCTCTACCCTTGTCTGGGCCACCAGTGTCTGTCACTGGGCAAAACTTTCTACTTTTACTCCTAACAGTCTATTCTCTGCACAAGAGAACACTCTACACAAAGTTACCTTTAAATATGCACATTATATCACAGAATTCTTTTTCTGAACACAACCTAATAACGTTTCCCTACTCTTTGACTATAATCCAGACTCTTACTTGATCCTACAATGTCTTATAGAACCTGTGCTCTGCACCTTTCTGAGCCCATCTACTCTAATTCTTCCAGCTGCATTCCGTTTCAGTCAGCATTGCCAAATTCTTATTTCTCCAGTCCTCTAAGACTTAAAGCCTTTAAACTTATGTTTCCTTTGCCAAGAACACTCTTTTGCCAGGCTTCCTTGACTTTTTTTGTGGGGTTCTTCATATTAGTTACGTCTTTGCTAATTCAACCAACTTCAGCAAAACTTTACTGTACTCTGTGTGTGTGTATATATATATATATAGTAGATATATATGTTGTGTATATATACAATATTGTGTATATATAAAAAGTATACTCTATAGTATTGTGTATATATATAAAGTATGCTCTATAATATATATGCCCTATAATATATGCTTTGACTATATGTCACATATATAAGTCTAAGGATCATCAATAATAAGAGCTTGCTTTCATGGAAGAGGTTACAGTAGGAAAAGTATCAATTAAATTTCATAAAGGCAAACATGAAATTACATACCAACATGGTTTCTTTTAAAAAGGGGGGCCCTGTTTGGATCCTCACGCCAAAAATTTATCATTGCTGCAGTAATTTAAGCAAATGAAACAGGAGTCCCATCTGTAACACATAGAAAAAGGGAAAGGTAACAAATAAGTTTCATCTCGTAGGGCATTATCATAAACCATATCTATTGATCACCATGGGCATTATACCATATCACAGCATGTATCAGACACATTACCAAATTTAAACTTTTGTTTATGAGATTTTCAGCACTTGGAATGCTATGGTTATCCTTTCATATTCCAAATTTTTGGAACACCTCTAAATTTCTAATTTTTTTCCAAGTTATAATTGATCATTGTGAAATTTACTTGAAAGCTTTAATAATTTATTATCCAATGTATTATGTCACATGCAATTTATAATATCTTTATTTTATTAAGTTTTTATAATTTATTGGCAAACATATTCTACAAAACACTTCTATTTTGCAACATATTACCAGATGTAATGAAACTTAAGCTTGTTTTATGTGTGACTAAAATATTTTAAGTACTTAACTATTTTAGTGAATAAACAACATAAAATAAAAATTCAGCATTACATTCAGAAAAATCACGCTACAATGTCATTTAAATGTTAGAATTAAAAGCATGCACAGGGTACATTTCTCGTTTTCATTTTAAGAAGTAGATAAGTTCTCATTTTCAAATAATTTGTGCTACATTTAAATGAATCAGCTCTTCAGAATCCATTTAAACATTTTGATGTTTCCAATTATCTGAATGTTGGGAACCAGCTACCTATAAGCCACACATAATAAAATGTTTTGAGACAGAATGTCTGCCTTCTGTATCATCATATATCCCCAATGTGTGTCCATCAGGCGAGACAATCACTAAAGCCTTTTTGCATAATATACTTTGCTCTTAACAGTGGCTACAGATAAAGGAGAAGAAAAAAAGGGCCATGTTGTTCATTTGTTTATGAGAAAAATATTACATATGCTCTTACCAAAAATGTTCTCTTTTTTGAAAAGTGAGGAATTCCCAAGAGGCAGTTATTAGTTCTTTCCAAAGAATGGACATATATACAACAAAGTAAATTTATTATGAAAATAAATGCGGGGTGGGGGAAAGGAAGGGAATCTGAATTTACAGAAGAGCAAACAGGAATCTAAAGAAGCATCACACAGAAAATAAGGCCAATTTCAAAAATTAAGGAAAAGATCAAGAAAAGAAAAGCTTATGTGGGCTTGACGTAAGAACCTATAAATTACCATTAAATTAGATATTAGCAATTATTGACCTATAATTACCTTGGAAGTGACGTGAAAGAGTTTTACATATAAGTTCTCAAATGTGATGAGCTTTTTTCAAACATTGGCTTCAGAATCTACTGCATGTGTGGATTTGGGCAGAGCTAGTAAGTTTGTTGAGCCTCAGTTTCCTAACCTTTAAAGATATAAATGGTGATACTATTTTGCATTGTTTGTATGAGAATTGAATGATATACTGAGTACATCTTGGCACATATTTATTACATCTATTCAAAATAGTTAAAACTTAAATAGTACTTATTATGTACTAGGTAGTATTCTAAGTATTTTATGTGTGTTAATTCCAACCCTGTGAGAGAGGTACTATTTTTAGCATCATTTTAAATGTAAAGAAACAGAAGTACAGAGAAATTAAAGTAACTGGCCCAAGGTCAAAGATTTTTGAAGCAGCATTGCTAGCGTTTGAGTCACAGTGTTGCTTCTGTGTTCATGAAATTAAACCCTATGCCTTGCTACTTCTCAAATTATGTTAGTATCCATTATATTTCTCTTTGAATACTTTATTTACAGAAATAATTGAATGGACTATCTCTAATTAATTCTGTATATTCAATTTAAAAATGTTGCTATATCTTTTTTCTGTAGAGTTCCATTTGAGTTATTTCCAATAGATATTATCTTCCAAAAGTCCCATAATAAGGTGTACTTTTCTCTAACATCCTGAAGCAATGGTGGTATTACAAAAGTTGTCTCTGCTGGATTTCTGGGTTGAGCATATAGTTCTTGATTGGCCTTATTTCTGTCCTACCTATTGTTCATGTGATACTCACAAGCTGGGATGTATGATATGAAAATTAGATGTCTGCAATCCCAGCACTTTGCGAACCCAAGGCAGAGAGATTGTTTGAGTCCAGGAGTCAGAGACTGTAGTGTGCCATGATTATTTCTATAAATGGCCACTGTACTCAGCAAGACCCCATCTAAAAAATAATAATTATAAGTAAATAAATTAAATAAAACAGAAAAAAGAAAATAATTGAAATATGACATAAGTAACATATGTGGATGATTCTGCTTATTTTTAATTGTATACATTATTTTATTATTTATTCATATAATAAAATAATTTATCCATAAATACTACAATGTACAAATCTACAAAATCTACAAATATTGAAGAGGGCTAGTTTCTGCCTGCCTGCTTGCTTGCCTGCCTGCCTACCTTCCTTCCTTACTTCTTCCTTCCTTCCTTCTTTCCTTCCTTCCTTCCTTCCTTCCTTCCATCCATTTCTTCTTCTTCTTCTCCTCCTCCTCCTCCTCCTTCTTCTTCTTCTTCTCCTTCTTCTTCTTCTTCTTCCACTCTTCTCCTTCCTCTCTTCTTCTTCTCCTTCTCCTTCCTTCCTTCCTTCCTTCCCTCCTCCTTCTCCTTCTCCTTCTCCTTCTTCTTCTTCTTCTTTTCTTTCTCTCTTTCTTCTCTTTCTTTCTTTCTGATTTTTCTCCATTAAGAAGATATTTCTAAGCGGAATAGAGCTCCAATTTCTGAGGATATGGACAATAGAGTATTGGTCTTAACTTTACATCTTTATAGAAACTAAGAACAGCTTGTTAATTATTTGTTTGTGTGTATTATAACCATGGCCAGAGGTTTATCCTTGCCAATGAGTAGCTGCAGTGTATCCAGGCATACAGATTGTAGATAGATAAATAAATAAACACAGTGAAAGCTTTTGTGCTGACAAACTTGGAGTACATCCCTACTAGGACACTATGCTGTTTTCATTTCTCGTTGTTGTAGTTCAAATCAGCACATATATTTTGAGCACAAATATCAATGACTAGAAAAACAGATCTAACTAGGGAAGTGGCAGTTAGCAAGTGTAAGAAGATACCAAGCAACATTAATGTTTCAACAAATATACTGGAACATTACTATGTCCAAGGCACCAATCTAGGTATGAGTAAAGGTCTTGGTCCCAAGGATCTTCCATTCTAGAAGGAGAGTAAAATTAAAGACCTTTAACAATCAAATAAATTGGATAAATATAGATAGTAATATGTGCTCTCAAGACAACATAACAAGGCAAAGAAATAGAAAGTGATGATTATGTAGTTAGGCATGGCATTACACATATGATTTTCAGTGTCACACATGATCTGTAAGCTATGTTTGGTTGCATTTTCTACTTCTTCCCATCCACCTCTTCTCTTATTTCCATCCACAGGGCTCCTTTCTATCCCTCAAACATGCCGCATTCTCCTCAATTAGGAGACTGTCCCCTTTTCTTGGAAGTCCCCTCACTCATGTTTGATATGAGGGTGAAGCTCTGAATTTTTATCTTGCCCGAATTTCTACCTAAAGGGTCTAGGGATTCATGTTCTACAAGCCATAAATTCTCATTGGATGGATTTTATTTGACTCTACTATATTGTGACTTACTTTTCAATCTGACTCTGGCATAACATTGTGAGACAAGGAAAAAAATATTTAACTCCAAAATATATTTTCTTGCCATACCTTGAAATTGCCCTGCAAAGTCTCTTGTGGGAAAAATCCACATTCTATAGAGAATTCCCTTCCCCTTTTGTTTTCCTTAATTTCATTTCCACATCCAAGAGATATTCAACCAAGATCCAGGCACCCTTTTAGGTCACATAAGAAAAAATGTATAGCCTGCTCCCTCTGAAGTATGGTATCTGAAAGATTCCTCTGCACAACAAAACTTGGTCTCCAAAATCCTTTATCTTAACCTGAATGTTCCTTTCCATTGATCCCAGGTCTTCAGATAACTCAACAAATTGTCAACCAGAAAATGTTTAAATTTACCTATAGCCTGGAAGTCCCTGCTTTGAGTTGTCCCACCTTTCTGAACCAAGCCAATGTATTTCTTAAATGTATTTCTTATTGTGTTTAAGAAATGTAAATACATTTCTTAAATGTATTTCTTAAATGTATTGACATCTCATGTCTCCCTGCTACCGACCACCTTGGGTACATGTTCTCAGGACCTCCTGAGGGCTGTGTCATGGGCCATGGTCACTCATATTGGACTCAGAATGAGTCTCTTTGAAATATGTTACAGAGTTTGACTCTTTTCATTGATAGATACTCCCTCACACCCACATCTTTCCTTATGTGTCATCTTCCCAACAAGCTCCATTTTAACCACAGTTTATATTTATTTAGAAAATATATTTATGTAGAAAGAATAGCACGTAAAAGTAAATTAAGGTGTGAGAGTGTATAACATATTTCAGAACAAGTAATCCATCTGTATTAGTATATTTCAGTTATTCTTATCTCCCTTACTGTGATTTATTTTTCTATTTGTTTTTAAATCACCCATCACTTTCTAAAATCTCATGTTTTTTATTTTATTTTGGGGGCTTATTGTTTACTTTTATGTCTGCCTTGTAGAATATAAGCTAGATGAAGGCAAAAATATTTGTCTATTTTATTTGTGAGTGCATTTCAAATACTTAATAATGGTACCTGGCCTCCACAGGCTTTCAATTTGCTATGGGAGGTGAAAATAACCACTTAGTAATCATAAAAAGATGTGAATTCCAAAAAGAAAAGTGGATGGAAGATGGTACTGGGATTGAGAAATGAGACAGCTGTTGCCAAGGTATAGTTTTGCTTAGAGTTAAATGAGAATCTTTTGTAGAATGAAAGGGCAAAATGGAGAACATACTTAAAGGTCTTTGGAATGAATAATAATGTGAGTTTTGGAAAATGGGTATGAAGATGGAACAGGCGCAGAGAGAACCCAAAGAAGAGAATGTACTACCAAAGAAGAGAATGCTATGTTCCTTTACTTTGCACAGCAAACATTGTATTTGTCTGCTGAATACAGAACATGCAGAATGGTTTGAAAAAGTATGTAACTAGGTCAAGGAGTAGTAAAATGGTAATGGCACAACTAGGCAATTAATTTGGGAAGGTACTGGAGCTTAACCCATCATATTTTATAGTGTAATTGGGATTATATTAAGGAACCTGAACATCCTCCTGCAAAAAATTTAGAGTTAACTGTTTTAGGTAGATTCTTGTGACAAAATTTCACTGGTAGCAGTTCATCCATTCATCCACACATTCATTCTTTAATTCATCTAAAATATACATTTAGGATCTGATGTATTACTTAATACTGTGCTAGACTCTGGATACAAAAATAAGTATAACACAGGCCCTATACTAACAGGGCTCACATTCATTTGTGGGATGTATAAAAAGCAATTTCAATGTAATATACAATCATATAGGCACTTCTTTAAAAGTATAGAGAGTAGAAATATTTTGTTGTTGTTTTAGATGGAATCTTATAATAGGTGGTGATAATTAAGCTTGATATTAGAATTTAAAATCTCACCTTAAGAATAGATTTATGTAGAAAGAATAGCATGTAAAAGTAAATTAAGGTGTGAGAGTGTATGACATATTTCAGAACAAGTAATCCATCTGTATTAGTCTGTTCTCATCCTGCTAATAAAGACATAACTGAGACCGGATTATTTATCAAGGTGGAGGTTTAATTGACTCACAGCTCCACATAGCTCGGGGGGGCCTCACACTCAGGGCAGAAGGCAAAGGAGGAGCCAAGTCATGTCTTAAATGACGGCAGGCAAGAGAGCATGTGCAGGGGAATTCCCATTTATAAAACCATCAAATCTTGTGAGACTTACTCAGTATCCACGAGAACAGCACGAGAAAGACCTGCCCCCACGATTCAATGACATCCCACTGGTTGCCTCCAGATGCGGACACAGTCAAATCATATCACCATCACATTAGGGCAAAAACACAAGAGGTGTTGCAGGTTGAATTATGTCCTCCTGAAAAGATATATTAGACTTCTAACTAACCCAATTACTTCAGAATGTGCTTTGATTTGGAGACATGTTCTTTCCAGAGATAACCAAGTACAAATGAGATTATTTTTTTTTTATTTTTTATTTTATTATACTTTAAGTTCTAGGGTACATGTGCATAACGTGCAGGTTTGTTACATATGTATACTTATGCCATGTTGGTGTGCTGCACCCATCAACTCGTCAGCACCCATCAATTCACCATTTATATCATGTATAACTCCCCAGTGCAATCCCTCCCTCCTCCCCCCTCCCCATGATAGGCCCCAGTGTGTGATGTTCCCCTTCCCGAGTCCAAGTGATCTCATTATTCAGTTCCCACCTATAAGTGAGAACATGCGGTGTTTGGTTTTCTCTTCTTGTGATAGTTTGCTAAGAATGATGGTTTCCAGCTGCATCCATGTCCCTACAAAGGACGCAAACTCATCCTTTTTGATGGCTGCATAGTATTCCATGGTGTATATATGCCACATTTTCTTAATCCAGTCTGTCACAGATGGACATTTGGGTTGATTCCAAGTCTTTGCTATTGTGAATAGTGCCGCAATAAACATACCTGTGCATGTGTCTTTGTAGTAGAGTAATTTATAATCCTTTGGGTATATACCCAGTAGTGGGATGGCTGGGTCATATGGTATATCTAGTTCTAGATCCTTGAGGAATTGCCATACTGTTTTCCATAATGGTTGAACTAGTTTACAATCCCACCAACAGTGTAAAAGTGTTCCTATTTCTCCACATCCTCTCCAACACCTGTTGTTTCCTGACTTCTTAATGATTGCCATTCTGACTGGTGTGAGATGGTATCTCATTGTGGTTTTGATTTGCATTTCTCTGATGGCCAGTGATGATGAGCATTTTTTCATGTGTCTGTTGGCTGTATGGATGTCTTCTTTTGAGAAATGTCTGTTCATATCCTTTGTCCACTTTTTGATGGGGTTGTTTTTTTCTTGTATATTTGTTGGAGTTCTTTGTAGATTCTGGATATTAGCCCTTTGTCAGATGAGTAGGTTGCAAAAATTTTCTCCCATTCTGTAGGTTGCCTGTTCACTCTGATGGTAGTTTCTTTTGCTGTGCAGAAGCTCTTTAGTTTAATGAGATCCCATGTGTCAATTTTTGCTTTTGCTGCTGTTGCTTTTGGTGTTTTAGACATGAAGTCCTTGCCCATGCCTATGTCCTGAATGGTACTACCTAGATTTTCTTCTAGGATTTTTATGGTATTAGGTCTAACATTTAAGTCTCTAATCCATCTTGAATTAATCTTCATATAAGGGGTAAGGAAAGGATCCAGTTTCAGCTTTCTACTTATGGCTAGCCAATTTTCCCAGCACCATTTATTAAATAGGGAATCCTTTCCCCATTTCTTGTTTCTCTCAGGTTATCAAAGATCAGATGGCTGTAGATGTGTGGTGTTATTTCTGAGGACTCTGTTCTGTTCCATTGGTCTATATCTCTGTTGTGGTACCAGTACCATGCTGTTTTGGTTACTGTAGCCTTGTAGTATAGTTTGAAGTCAGGTAGCGTGACGCCTCCAGCTTTGTCCTTTTGACTTAGGATTGTCTTGGCAATGCGGGCTCATTTTGGTTCCATATGAACTTTAAAGCAGTTTTTTCCAATTCTGTGAAGAAACTCATTGGTAGCTTGATGGGGATGGCATTGAATCTATAAATCACCTTGGCAGTATGGCCATTTTCACGATATTGATTCTTCCTATCCATGAGCATGGTATGTTCTTCCATTTGTTTGTGTCCTCTTTGATTTCACTGAGCAGCGTTTGTAGTTCTCCTTGAAGAGGTCCTTGACATCCCTTGTAAGCTGGATTCCTAGGTATTTGATTCTCTTTGAAGCAATTGTGAATGGAAGTTCATTCCTGATTTGGCTCTCTGCTTGTCTGTTACTGGTGTATAAGAATGCTTGTGATTTTTGCACATTAATTTTGTATCCTGAGACTTTGCTGAAGTTGCTTATCAGCTTAAGGAGATTTTGGGCTGAGACGATGGGGTTTTCTAAATATACAATCATGTCATCTGCAAACAGGGACAATTTGACTTCTTCTTTTCCTAACTGGATACCCTTGATTTCTTTCTCTTGCCTGATTGCCCTAGCCAGAACTTCCAACACTATGTGAATAGGAGTGGTGAGAGAGGGCATCCCTGTCTTGTGCCAGTTTTCAAAGGGAATTTTTCCAGTTTGTGCCCATTCAGTATGATATTAGCTGTGGGTTTGTCATAAATAGCTCTTATTATTTTGAGGTACGTTCCATCAATACCGAATTTATTGAGCGTTTTTAGCATGAAGGGCTGTTGAATTTTGTCAAAAGCCTTTTCTGCATCTATTGAGATAATCATGTGGTTCTTGTCTTTGGTTCTGTTTATATGCTGGATTACATTTATTGATTTGCGAATGTTGAACCAGCCTTGCATCCCAGGGATGAAGCCCACTTGATCATGGTGGATAAGCTTTGTGATGTGCTGCTGAATCCGGTTTGCCAGTATTTTATTGAGAATTTTTGCATCGATGTTCATCAGGGATATTGGTCTAAAATTCTCTTTTTTTGTTGTGTCTCTGCCAGGCTTTGGTATCAGGATGATGTTGGCCTCATAAAAAGAGTTAGGGAGGATTCCCTCTTTTTCTATTGATTGGAATAGTTTCAGAAGGAATGGTACCAGCTCCTCCTTGTACCTCTGGTAGAATTCAGCTGTGAATCCATCTGGTCCTGGACTTTTTTTCATGGGTAGGCTATTAATTGTTGCCTCAATTTCAGAGCCTGCTATTGGTCTATTCAGGGATTCAACTTCTTCCTGGTTTAGTCTTGGAAGAGTGTAAGTGTCCAGGAAATTATCCATTTCTTCTAGATTTTCTAGTTGATTTGTGTAGAGGCATTTATAGTATTCTCTGATGGTTGTTTGTATTTCTGTGGGGTCGGTGGTGATATCCCCTTTATCATTTTTTATTGCGTCTATTTGATTCCTCTCTCTTTTCTTCTTTATTAGTCTTGCTAGCGGTCTGTCAATTTTGTTGATCTTTTCAAAAAACCAACTCCTAGATTCATTGATTTTTTGGAGGGTTTTTGTGTCTCTCTGTCCTTCAGTTCTGCTCTGATCTTAGTGATTTCTTGCCTTCTGCTAGCTTTTGAATGTGTTTGCTCTTGCCTCTCTAGTTCTTTTAATTGTGATGTTAGAGTGTCAATTTTAGATCTTTCCTGCTTTCTCTTGTGGGCATTTAGTGCTATAAATTTCCCTCTACACACTGCTTTAAATGTGTCCCAGAGCTTCTGGTATGTTGTATCTTTGTTCTCATTGGTTTCAAAGAACATCTTTATTTCTGCTTTCATTTCGTTATGTACCCAGTAGTCATTCAGGAGCAGGTTGTTCAGTTTCCATGTAGTTGAGTGATTTTGATTGAGTTTCTTAGTCCTGAGTTCTAGTTTGATTGCACTGTGGTCTGAGAGACAGTTTGTTATAATTTCTGTTTTTGTACATTTGCTGAGGAGTGCTTTACTTCCAATTATGTGGTCAATTTTGGAATAAGTGCGATGTGGTGCTGAGAAGAATGTATATTCTGTTGATTTGGGGTGGAGAGTTCTATAGATGTCTATTAGGTCCGCTTGGTGCAGAGATGAGTTCAATTCCTGGATATCCTTGTTAACTTTCTGTCTCGTTGATCTGTCTAATGTTGACAGTGGAGTGTTGAAGTCTCCCATTATTATTGTATGGGAGTCTAAGTCTCTTTGTAGGTCTCTAAGGACTTGCTTTATGAATCTGGGTGCTCCTGTATTGGGTGCATAGATATTTAGGAGAGTTAGCTCTTCCTGTTGAATTTGTCCCTTTACCATTATGTAATGGCCTTCTTTGTCTCTTTTGATCTTTGATGGTTTAAAGTCTGTTTTATCAGAGACTAGGATTGCAACCCCTGCTTTTTTTTGTTCTCCATTTGCTAGGTAGATCTTCCTCCATCCCTTTATTTTGAGCCTATGTATGTCTCTGCATGTGAGATGGGTCTCCTGAATACAGCAGACTGATGGGTCTTGACTATCCAGTTTGCCAGTCTGTGTCTTTTCATTGGAGCATTTAGTCCATTTACATTTAAGGTTAATATTGTTATGTGTGAACTTGATCCTGTCATTATGATATTAACTGGTTATTTTGCTCGTTAGTTGATGCAGTTTCTTCCTAGCCTCGATGGTCTTTACATTTTGGCATGTTTTTGCAATGGCTGGTACCGGTTGTTCCTTTCCATGTTTAGGGCTTCCTTCAGGGTCTCTTGTAAGGCAGGCCTGGTGGTGACAAAATCTCTAAGCATTTGCTTATCTGTAAAGGATTTTATTTCTCCTTCACTGATGAAACTTAGTTTGGCTGGATATGAAATTCTGGGTTGAAAATTCTTTTCTTTAAGAACGTTGAATATTGGCCCCCACTCTCTTCTGGCTTGTAGAGTTTCTGCTGAGAGATCTGCTGTTAGTCTGATGGGCTTCCCTTTGTGGGTAACCCGACCTTTCTCTCTGGCTGCCCTTAAGATTTTTTCCTTCATTTCAACTTTGGTGAATCTGGCAATTATGTGTCTTGGAGTTGCTCTTCTGGAGGAGTATCTTTGTGGCATTCTCTGTATTTCCTGAATTTGAATGTTGGCCTCCCCTACTAGGTTGGGGAAGTTCTCCTGGATGATATCCTGAAGAGTGTTTTCCAACTTGGTTCCATTTTCCCCCTCACTTTCAGGCACCCGAATCAGACGTAGATTTGGTCTTTTTACATAATCCCATACTTCTTGCAGGCTTTGTTCATTTCTTTTTCTTCTTTTTTCTTTTGGTTTCTCTTCTCGCTTCATTTCATTCATTTGATCCTCCATCGCTGATACTCTTTCTTCCAGTTGATCGAGTCGGTTACTGAAGCTTGTGCATTTGTCACGTATTTCTCGTGTCATGGTTTTCATCTCTGTCATTTCGTTTATGATCTTCTCTGCATTAATTAGTCTAGCTGTCAATTCTTCCACTTTTTTTTCAAGATTTTTAGTTTCTTTGCGCTGGGTACGTAATTCCTCCTTTAGCTCTGAGAAGTTTGATGGACTGAAGCCTTCTTCTCTCATCTCGTCAAAGTCATTCTCTGACCAGCTTTGATCCGTTGCTGGCGATGGGCTGCGCTCCTTTGCAGGGGGAGATGCGCTCTTATTTTTTGAATTTCCAGCTTTTCTGCCCTGCTTCTTCCCCATCTTTGTGGTTTTATCTGTCTCTGGTCTTTGATGATGGTGACGTACTGATGGGGTTTTGGTATAGGTGTCCTTCCTGTTTGCTAGTTTTCCGTCTGACAGTCAGAAGGACTGTCTGTTGGTCTGTTGGAGATTGCTTGAGGTCCACTCCAGACCCTCTTTGCCTGGGTATCAGCAGCAGAGGTTGCCGAAGATAGAATATTGCTGAACAGCGAGTGTACCTGTCTGATTCTTCCTTTGGAAGTTTCCTCTCAGGGGTGACTCCACCCTGTGAGGTGTGGGGTGTCCCTAGTGGGGATGTCTCCCAGCTAGGCTACTCAGGGGTCAGGGACCCACCTGAGCAGGCAGTCTGTCCTTTCTCGGATCTCAACCTCCGAGTTGGGAGATCCACGGCTCTCCCCAAAGCTGTCAGACAGAGTCGTTCGCGTCTGCACCAGCCCCCGCTGCTTTCCCTATTGGACTTCAGCTGTGGGCTCTCCCCAGAGGTGGAGTCTACAGAGACAGGCAGGCTTCCTTGATCTGCTGTGAGCTCCACCCAGTTCGAGCTTCCCAGCGGCTTTGTTTACCTACTTAAGCCTCAGCAATGGTGGGCGCCCCTCCCCCAGCCTCGCTGCTGCCTTGCGGATAGATCGCCGCAGACTGCTGAGTTAGCAGTGAGGGAGGCTCCGTGGGCGTGGGACCCTCCCAGCCAGGTGTGGGATATATTCTCCTGGTGCGCCTGTTTCCTTAAAGCGCAGTATTGGGGTGGGAGTTACCCGATTTTCCAGGTGTTGTGTGTCTCAGTTCCCCTGGCTAGGAAAACAGATTTCCTTCCCCCTTGCGCTTCCAGGTGAGGCGATGCCTCGCCCTGCTTCAGCTCTCGCTGGTCAGGCTGCAGCAGCTGACCAGCACCGATTGTCCGGCACTCCCTAGTGAGATGACCCCAGTACCTCAGTTGAAAATGCAGAAATCACCGGTCTTCTGTGTCGCTCACGCTGGGAGTTGGAGACTGGAGCTGTTCCTATTCGGCCATCTTGCTCCGCCCCCTCAAATGAGATTATTTAGGTGGAGCCTAATCCAACATGATTGGTGTCCTTATTCAAAAGGAATTTTGCACACAGACATGCTCACAGAGAGAAAGCCATATGGAGATGAAGGCAGATTGTCGTGCTGCCTTTACAAGTCAAAGAACACAAAGATTGTTGATAAATCACCAGAAGTTAGGAGAAAGTCATGGAAAAAATTCTCCTCCACAGGACTCAGCAGGGAGGGGAAAAAACCCTGCAGATACCTTGATTTCAGATATCCAGCCTCCAGAACTGTGAAACAACAACAGCAACAACAACAACAACAACAACAACAACAAATCCTGTTGTTTAAGTTACACAGGTTATGGTATTTCTTACAGCAGTCCTGGAGCTAATACAGGAGAAAGTGAAAGTTATAAAAGACAAAGATGCAAAGATATGGAGGGACTATCAACATTGTTAAAATATTAAGGGGTTAGATTTTAGTGGTTTGTAAGAACCACTGAAAATGGAAGCCAAATGATGAGTTGTGCATTTTACAAAGAAATTCTGGCAGCCTGGGAAGGACGCATATAAGCTAATTAAGATGAAAAGTCAGAAAACTAGGCAAATGACTATTATAATTTATCAAGAGGGAGCCAATAAGGACTAAAATAGCGAAGAGTAGTTAGAATGAAGATGTAGTGATGTAAGAGATTAAGGTATAAAATGTATAAGGTATAAATATTGATGAGATAGGAAGGGGAGGTCAAGGGAGAGATTAGATATGACTTTGGCTTAGATAAATGGGAAAATGGTGGCACCAAGTTTATAGAAAGGCAATTCGTGGTCTAAGGTAGAGGATGAAAATGAATTTTACTTAATGTTGCAATCAATGTACATGGAGAACATTTGTCAGCTTACAAATGAGCCTGTGGGTGTTTTAGGTGAGTTATGAACTAGATAAAATAAGAGAAAAATAGAAGTTTATAAATAATATTTCTTCTGTAAAGAGGATATAGACTAAAGGTTGTATGTACCTGGGAGGTGGGGATACGGGCAAGGGCATGAGGGAGAGTTACTTCTGGGTACTTATAGTAGTTCAGGCATCAGGTGATAAGCTTCGAATAACTAAACACAAGCAACAATGACCCTTTGCAATAAAATAAGAAGGTTATTTTTATCTAAAATGCAAGCTATGCTGGAAGCAGTACAGAAGAATAACTGCTTTAATAGTAGATCTCACCTGGCCATGACCTTCTAAGCAGTAAGTTTTATTTATATTTTCAAGCCATGTTTACTATGTAAATAAATATAAAAACATGAAGAAGAATTAACTTCCATACATTTTTTCTAATGTGAAGGTATGAACTCTTTCTGTAAATTTTCTTTGATACACATAAAGATAAAAAAGCTATCTAAAAGTTCTTACATTATGCAGAGTAAGATGCAAAGTGAAAAATACTTGACCCATACCACCTGCTGTTCCAATGTGAGACAGCAGACAAAACAATGAACCAGAGTGCTACAAGAGAAGTACTATTAGTATACTGCCTTGCAGAAAAAACAAAAAACAAAAACAGAAACTAAAGCAAAACCAATAAATATTTCTGTAGAATTTATACTTAATTTGTGCTTAGAAATATTATTGATTTATGCTTGTGACTGATATTTAAGTTTCATTATAATCACAAGAATCTTACTAGCTTAAAAAATGGAAACAAAAACACAAATAACATGCATACCACATTTTCAAAAGATGAAGAAATGTACGTAGAAAAGAATATGACAGTTTGAATCAGAAGGACCTGAATTGAAAACCAAATTTTAGCATTACTACCTGTTTGAAAGGCGATTGGCAAGAGATTAGTCACTACCATATTGAGTTTAGAAAGATAGGTTGTGAAGGTATAAAAACTCCAGTAAACAAGTTTGGTGATGAATTCCAAAAATGACCTTAATTTTACCCATCTACCCATATCCTTGCCTTTTGATAGTATGCTCCTGTACTAACTGGAAGCTTGTTCTCCATTATTTACCCAATGGGTTATTAGCAAATTTAACACAAGAAGAAGTTTGAAAATTACTTGCATATTTCTGTTTTCATTCTGGTACTCTCTCCATTTCCATGAAAACATGTACAGAATAGCCTACAGGAGAAATGTGAGAAAGATACATGGAGAAAAACAAAGACAGCCCACAGCCAGCCAACCAAACGCATATGAGAAAACTCAGCCAGTATCAGCAGAGCCACCTTCAAGACTCAACTGACCACAGAAACGTGAAGGAGCCAAGCCAAAACTAGGGGAACTTCCTGCCAATCCATAGACATGTAATAAATAATAAATGATGTTTGCTTTCAGCCACTAAATTTCTTGGCAGTTAGTTACACAGCAGTATGGTAGTAATAGATAATTTATACATCAATGAAGTGATAATATTGAGGATGGAAAGGAGGAATGATGGCTCAAATGAGGCATAACTGAGGAGGAAATCTTTGCCAAATCTGAAATTCACTACATACAATGAAGTCCTCAGAACTTGGGAAACTTAACCCCTGGTTTTGCATGCCTACTCTGGAATAGAAATAACTATCAATTATCTGTAAGTCAGTGTAAATGATTCCTTAAGTGCAGATTTCATGTCTTAAAACTTTGCTCTCAGGGAAACTCACAGACTGCCAGGACCTAAGGAGTCAATCAATAAATACTCTTTAAAAATATGATGCAAAGGAAGCTGTTTCACAGGGTTCACCCAACCAATCACACTAACAGAGCAAACTCAAGTCCAGATATCAGAATGCAAATATGGCCTTCGTATGTTTTCTTTAGAAACATGTTACTACTATATTTTTATAATCCTTTCTTAATTATAAGGTTAACATATATTAATCTCAAAAAATCCACCAGAAAAGAAATATGTTTTGTGTAACTAGACTGAGGACAGACAAATTGGACCTAACTAGTCTGTTCTAGAGCCAGGACAGCGGAATGACATTTTCAGTGTATTAAAAAGGTGAGGCTAACATATGAAAATTGGTTTAGTTATTACTTAAGACTGAAAGGGAAATAAATATATTTTCATATAGAGAATGACTGACAGATTTTAATAGTCAGTGATTATTTCTGAAAGAACTTCTAAACGATTTTTTAAAGTTACAAATATTCTGAATTCAGAAGATTGGAGAGAAGTGTCAAAATAATTATATTTCACAATTAAATCGCAATATTTCGCAAATAAATCGGTAAATACGTGTGTAATTCAAAATATGTACTAGACATGAATAATACGAAATAGGAGCAACTTATAAAGTCAAGACATATATAAAACAACAGATAAAAAATCATGTAGAAAGTGGAGCAAGGAAATCAGAATTAGAGCTAAGATCTATTTATCATTTGGTATCACCTAGATCAGGGTCGCAAAACCCCCAGGTTGTGGACTAGTATCCAGTCGTGACCTGTTAGAAACGGAGTCACACAGCAGGAGGTAAGTGGCAGGCCAGTGAGCATTACCCCCTGAGCTCTGCCTTCTGCCAGACCAGAGGCAGCGTTAGATTCTCATAGGAGAGTGAACCCTATTATGAACTGTGCATGAGAGGGTTCTACGTTGTGCACTCCTTGTGAGAATCTAATCAGTGCCTGATGATCTGCGGTGGAACAGTTTCACCCCAAAACCATCTCCTGCATCTCAGCTGCACTCCCAGGTCTGTGGAAAAACTGTCTTCCACAAAACAGGACCCTCGTGCCAAAAAGTTTGGGGACCGCTGATAAAGATGACTAATTTTCTGCTTTATTATCTATGTGAATTAAAATTTAAACATAACCTTCAAACACAAAAGAATTAGAATGTATAATATCTAAACCGGTAACAAGAATAAAGGGCAATGGGGCATGGTTCAGTAAAAGCAAAAACAAAACCACTAGGAAAAGAGTAGCAACCGGAAGTCATAATATTAAATACTTCTGAAAACTGAGTATGTCAGTAATCAATAAATATACATGGAGTAAGGCTACACATTGAAAAACAAATAGTCTCAAATGGGATATAAATTAATCAATTCTAAAATATTTGTAAATATAGTAACTCAAAATATATAATGACTCAAAAACTTTAAAAATAATGAATAAGAAAAGATACACTGGGCAAATGCTAACCAAGGTTAGCTGCTGTACTATACAAATACATCTATAAAGACATAATTAAGGATGAAGTATTCTTATTAGGGACATAATTATAAAATAAACTACTTACCGGAAGAATATCACAATTGAGATCTAGTCTTTAACAGTTAAAACTCAAAACTAAAAGCAAAGACAAAATTACAAATAGATTTTTGTAAATCTATAGTCAGAGACAGGGATTTACACATCCGTCCCTCAGAAATTAACATAAATTGTAATAATCAATAATAATTTGATTTTGCAAATATATAGACTCTTATATTCAACAATTAAAGCTTATATTTATATTATGCTTGTCTCTTTTTATATCTACACATACATTCCATTCAATTCAAGGACACATAGAAGTTTTATTAGAATTAATAGCATACAGACCCACCTAAATAAAATGGGTAATACCTTAGAAAGATAACTAACTTGCAAACTTGACTCAAGAAGAAAAGGAAAACCAAAAAATCCTGATAATAATTAAAGGAATTAAATAAATAAACTAAAATTTAGCACAACTTGCCCCTTCACACACACACAAGCACCAGGCACAAATTGTTTTATAGAGAATTTTATCCAAAGCCTGAGGAATCTGATAACCCACATCTTACACAATTGTTCCAAAGGATAAAAATAGAAGGAATATTATCCAACACACTACTTTATCCAATTAACATAATTTTATATAAAAAGAAGACATACATAATTTTAAAAAGTAACATTATAGACCAATTTTACTTACAAATGAGATGTCAGTACTCCACACAAAATTTTATCTAGTTAAGTCACAATAATGCAAGTTATAGGATCATAAGAATGTGTTACTTCTACTCTAATGCCTAGAATCCTGTTCCCCATCTACTACATGAAAGAAATATTATAAACAGATATGTTAGTTTTGAACTTACTTTTTACATGATGCTATGAATTGCTTCCTGTGTAGTCACAGTTTGGAAGAGTTTGGCTATAGAGACAGACTAGTTTTAATTATTATACAATATTATTCAATAGCTTTTTAAAGCATCCCTCTATAAATTTTTACATTTTCCTCAAAACAATCTGTGTAGTAAATAAAATGATGAAATTGAGAATCAGGAAATTAATTGAAAATTTAAAAAATGGTTTTAATGAGCTACTCCATGTCAATTACCTAAACCTCTTAAGTAGCAGAATGATCTTGAAATGCTTGATTTAGATTTTAGATCTACATTTTCCCTTTAACATACTCACCCATTTATATCTTGGGTGGTTTCAGGTTATGAGATGTCACTGCCTGTTACAGTTTCATGAATACACGTTAATACATATTTAGTAAAGTGCAGTTCTAGAGGCAGTTTCAATAATAAGAACATTATACCTTCAACGTTATGAATATGCCAATTTTGCTGTAAAAAATCAAGCAAGAAAACTTAATTTTATTTTTAAAATAAATACACAAAACAAATCTGTTGAAACACATAAATACAACTGGATAACTTGTGGAATATTTTGCACAGTAAGGACACTTCCTGAAACTGAGGTTCATATCCTTATACAATTCATACCATAAATTCTAGGTACCATACTGCATTAAGTAACTGCAAAAAGAAGATTAGGTTGAGTTTTAAGCATATGTACATTAATGTCTGCTCTGTATACACCAACGTTATATTTCTGAATAATACATAATCTGATATTATGTCACCAAAAATATTGTCTGTTCTGAGTTCTTAATCTTTAACCTTTCCCTGAATGAGAAGGAAAACTCAAGCAATATAACTCAAACTTATTATGCATGAAATAGCATGTTTAAGAGAGGAAATATTTGCAGAAATATATAAAGCCATGAATACATTCACATTTTAGCCTACTACACATATAGTGATATAAAAAGTTATTTTGTCACCATATATGCTCACTTTACAGTGCATGATCTTGATTCTGGGTCTGTATTGTAGGGATGTTAGCACACTTGCCACAATGGTTATTAGTTCACCAGTTACATATTATGTAACTGAACGTTCCTCTCTGAATGTTGTGACTTACTCTTATTTTCTGTACTCTAGTCGTATTCAATCACTTAGTTTCTCTCTCACTTGCTCCTTCTTTTCCTTTTTATATCCTTCTGTATTAGAGACTGTTAGTGTTCAACATAATTCACGATTTTTTTTTTTTTACATTTTCCAAGCAGTTTTGCTCTAAGAAGTGTCTAGTTCTTGCAATGAATTGTGGGTAGCAGTGATATATTGCACTTTCAGATCATGGGGTGTCTGGTTTGCTTCTCCCATGCTTTCTTCTTCCAACTGCTAATTGAATTTCCTTGAATTCAGAATGTGATGGGTCCACATGATGAGAGCAGCCTTATTATTTATTCACCAATTGAAAGAGAGATACTCGGGACAATTGCCCAGAATAGCTTGACAGCCTGCCTAGGACTACAAAGTGAGTGATAAATAAACTTTTTTGATTTAAGACAATGCGATTTTGTTGTTTTTGCTGTTTATTTTTACTACAGAAAAATTATCCACTTAATAATCTTCCTTTCTCTCACCTTTAAACTAATCTTTATTGGATACCCTATATCATGCATTATGCAATGCATCAGAGACACAGAGGTGAGAGATTCAGTCCCTTTCCCCAAGCAACTTGCAAGTTCATATTGAATAAAGATGACTAAGCTAACCATTACAATGCATTTTGATTAATGCAATTGTGGAGTTATCCCCATGGTCTCTGTAGCATGAAGGACTCTTGGGAGGCATCCTAGGAAAAGTGATGCTTGATCACAACATGAAGAGTAAGGATGGTTTATACAGAAGGCATAGAAAAACCTAGGCATTCCGAACCTAAGAAATAACAAGTGTTTCCCAGGGTTCCAACTGGGACACTTCAGGGTTTTGTTTTCTTCAGGAAGTTTGCACAGGTGGGTAACCTAGCAACCATTTTTGATTCACCATTTCTTTAACTCTAATACTAGTGGTCAATGAATAATCTGGTCCTTTTGATTTTATCTTCTTTTAAACTTTTATTTCAGATTCAGGGGGTAAATGTGAAAGTTTTTTACCTTGCTATGTTACATGATACTGAGGTTTGGGGTACAACCAATCCCATCACCCAGGTACGGAGCACAGTACCCAATACTTTTCAATCCTTGCCCCCTTCCTTCCTTCTTCCCTCTAGTACTCCCCAATTTCTATTTTACCATCTTTATGTCCACAAGTACCCAATGTTTAGCTCCCACTTATAAGTGAGAACATGGAGTATTTGGTTTTCTGTTCCTGCATTAGTTTGCTTAGAATCATGGCCTCCAGCTACATTGATGTGACTGAAAGGACATGATTTTGTTCTTTTTCATGACTGGTTAGTATTCTATGGTGTATATACGTAACATTTTCTTTTCTTTTTCTTTTTCTTTTTTTTTTTTTTTTTTGAGATGGAGTCTCAATCTGTTGCCCAGGCTAGAGTGCAGTGGTGTGATCTCGACTCACTGCAACCTCCGCCTCCTGGGTTCAAGGGATTCTCCTGCCTCAGCCTCCCGAGTAGCTGGTACTACAGGTGCATGCCACCACACACGGCTAATTTTTTATTTTTAGTAGAGATGAGGTTTCACTATCTTGGCCAGGCTGGTCTCGAACTCCTGACCTTGTGATCTGTCTGCCTCAGCCTCCCAAAGTGCTGGGATTACAGGTATGAGCCACTGTGCCCAGTCATGTAACATTTTCTTTATTCCACCACTGATGGGCACCTAGGTTGAATCCATGTCTTTGCTATTGCAAATACTGCTACAATGAACATGCAAATGCACTTCTCTTTTGATTGAATAATTTGTTTTCTTTTGGATATATATACCTGATAATGGAACTGCTGGATCAAATAGCAGTTGTGTTTTAAGTTCTTTGAGAAATCTTCAACTATTTTCCACAGTGGCTAAACTAATTTACATTCCTGCCAACAGTGTATAAATGTTCTCTTTTCTCCGCAGTCTCACCAGCATCAGTTGTTTGTTCAGTTTTTAGTAATAGCCATTCTGAATGGTGTGAAATGGTATCTCACTGTGGTTTTCAAATGCATTTCTCTGAGAATTAGTGCTGTTGAACATTTTTTTATATGTTTGTTGGCTACTTATATGTCTTCTCTTGAGAACGGTCTGTTTATGTTTTTTTGCCCATTTTTAATAGGGTTATTTAATTTTTGCTTTTTCAATTGTGTAAACTCTGTATAGATTTTGCATATTAGACCTTTGTCAGATGTATAATTTGCAAATATTTCCTCTCATTCTGTAGGTTGTCTGTTTACTCAGTTGATCGTTTATTTTGCTGTGTAGAAACTCTTCAATTAGATCCCACTTACCAATTTTTGCTTTTGTTGAAATTGCTTTTGGGGATTTAGTCAAAAATTATTTCTGAAGATTAATGTCCAGAGTAGTGTTTCATATTTTTTTTTCAGTGATTCTTATGATTTTAGGCCTTACATTTAAATGCTTAATCCTTCTTGAGTTAATTTTTGTATGTGGTGAAAGGTAGGTGTTCATTTTCCCTCTTCTGCACATGACTGTCCTTTTATCCCAGCACCATTTATTGAATATGGAGTTCTTTCTTCATTGCTTATTTTTGTTGACTTTGTTGAAGATCACATGACTGTAATTGTGAGCTTTATTTCTGGGGTTTCTATTCCGTTCCATTATTTATGTGTCTGTTTTTGTGCCAGTATATTGATGTGTTGGTTACTGTAGCCTTATAATATAGCTTGAAAGCAGGTAATGTGCTGTCTCCAGCTTTGTTCTTTTCACTTAAGATTGCTTTTGCTCTCTGGGCATGGTGGCTCATGCCTGTAATCCCAGCACTTTGGGAGGTCGAAGCAGGCGGATCACCTGAGGTCAGGAATTCGAGACCAGCCTGGCCAACATGGTGAAAACCCGTCTCTACTTAAAATACAAAAAATTAGCTGGGTGTGGTGGTACGCACCTGTAATCCCAGCTACTCGGGAGGCTGAGGCAGGAGAATCGCTTGAACCCAGGAGGTGGATGTTGCAGTGAGCCAAGATCGTGCCACTGTATTCCAGCCTGGAGGACAAGAGTGAAACTTCATCTCAAAAACAACGACAACAACAAAAAAGATTGCTTTGGCTATTCAGGTGCTTTTTGGCTTTTTGTGGTTCCATATGAATTTTATAATAATTGTCTCTAGTTCTGTAACAAATGACTTTGGTAATTTGATAGCAATAAGATTGAGTGTGTAAATTGCGTTGGGCAGCAGTAGGGACATTTTAACAATATTGTTTCTTCCTATCCATGAGCATGGAATATTTTTCCATTTGTTTGTGATGTTTCTGTTTTCTTTCAGCAGGGTTTTGTAATTCTCATTGTATAAATCTTTCATCTACCACGTTAGGTGTATTCCTAAGTATTGTGTTTTTGTGTATGTGTCTACTATAAATGGTGAAAATGGGATTGTATGATTGATTTGACTCTCAGCTTGAACATTACTGGTGTGTAGAAATGCTACTGATTTTTATACATTGATCTTGTAGCCTGAAACTCTACTGATGTTGTTCATCAGTTCCAGGAGCCTTTAGGGATTTCTAGGTATAGAATCATACTGTCCATGATGAGAGATAGTTCAACTACTTCTTTTTTTTTTTTTTTTTGAGGCGGAGTCTCGCTCTGTCGCCCGGACTGGAGTGCAGTGGCCGGATCTCAGCTCACTGCAAGCTCCGCCTCCCGGGTTTACACCATTCTTCTGCCTCAGCCTCCTGAGTAGCTGGGACTACAGGCGCCGGCCACCTCGCCCGGCTAGTTTTTGTATTTTTAGTAGAGACGGGGTTTCACTGTGTTAGCCAGGATGGTCTCGATCTCCTGACCTCGTGATCCGCCCATCTCGGCCTCCCAAAGTGCTGGGATTACAGGCTTGAGCCACCACGCCCGGCCTCAACTACTTCTTTTCCTATCTGGATGACTGTTATTACTTTTTCATGTCTGATTGTTGTGGTTAACATTTCCAGTACTATGTTGCGTAAGAGTGGTGAGAATGGGCATTCTTGTCTTGTGCCAGTTCTCAGGGAAATGTTTCCAGCATTTGCCAATTCAGTGTGATGTTGGCTGTGAGTCTGTCATAGAAGGCTGTTATTAATTTGATATATGGTTCTTTGACAGCTAGTTTATTGAGGGTTGTCATCATATAAGGATGTTGGACTTTATTTAGAGCTTTTTCTGCATATATTGAGATGATCATATGATTCTTGTTTTTAATACTGTTAATGTGATTAATTCGATTTATTGATTTGTATACATTGAACTAACCTTGTATTCCAGGAATGAAGACTCTTGATCATGGTGAATTAACTTTTTGATGTGCTGTTGGATCTGTTTTGCTGGCATTTTGTTGAGGATTTTTTAAATCTATGTTCATCAGGGATATTGGTCTGTAGTTTTCTTTTTTCATTGTAGCTTTGCCAGGTTTTGGTATCAGAGTGCTGCTGGCTTCATAGAATGAGTTAGGAAGGAATCCCTGCTCTTTGATTTTTTGGAATAGTTTCAGTAGAATTGGTACCAGCCTTTCTTTGTACAGCTGGTAGATATAGCTGTGAACTCATCTGGCCCAAGGCTTTTTTTGGTTGGTAGGCTTTTTGTTACTGATTCAAATTCAGAACTTGATATTGATCTGTTCATGGTTTCAATATCTTCCTGATTCATTCTTGAGATATTGTGTATTTTTAAAATTAATTCATTTCTTCTAGATTTTCTAATTTATGTACATAGAGGTGTTCATAACAGTCTCTGAGAATCTTTTCTATTTCTGTGGGATTAGTTGTAATGTCACTTTTGTCATTTTTGATTCTGCTTATTTGGATCTTCTATTTTTTTCTCTGCTAATCTTGGTGGCAGTCTATCAATCTTATTTATTCTTTCAAATAATTCATCTTTTGGTTTTGTTGATTCATTTATGGATGGTCGCATTTCAATTTCATTTGGTTCCAATCTGACTTTAGTTATTTAACTTTTTTCTCATAGCTTTGATGTTAATTTGCTCTTGTTTTTCTGGTTTCTCCAGGTGTGATATTTGATTATTAATTTGAGATCTTTCTAACTTTTTGTGGTAGTCATTGAAGGATGTAAACTTTTCTCTTAACACTGCTTTTGTTGCATCTCAGTGATTTGGGTATGTTTTGTCTCTGTTTTTATTTAGTCCAAACTTTTTAAAATTTTTTGCCTTAATTTTGTTTTTACCTAAAGTTATTCAGAAACAAGTTGTTTAATTTCCATGTAATTGAGTAGTTTTGAGAGACCTTCTTGGTATTGCTTTATATTTTTATTCCATTGTGATATGAGTATGTGGTTTACAAGATTTCAATTTGTTTGAATTTATTTAAACTTGCTTTGGGACCAAGATTGTGGTTAATCTTGGAGTACATTTCATGTGCAGTTAAGATGAATATTCTGTGGTTTACCTGTAAAGTGTTCTGTAGATATCTATTAGGTCAAATTGGTTGTGTGTTGAGTTTCAGTCCATAATTTCTTTGTTAGTTTACTGCTTTGATGATGTGTCTAATGCTGTCAATGGGATATTGAACTCTCCCATTACTATTGTGTGTCTGTCTAAATCCTTTTGTAGAACTAGAAGTACTGGTTTTATGAATCAGAATGCTCCAATTGTGGGTGCATTTATGTTTTATTGAGTCTTCCTTTTGAGTGAAATGTTTATCATTATGTAATGTTCTCCTTTGTTCTTTTTAACTGTTGTTAGGTTAAAGTCTGCTCTTTTTCCATTTTCTGTTTGCATAGTGTATCTTTCTAAAACCCTTTACTTTGAGCCTATGGGTGTTATTATATGTGAAATGCATCCTTTAAAGGCAGCAGATGGATGGGTATTTTTTTTATTCCAACTTTCCACTTTGTACATTTATTTATTTATTTAATTTTAAATGTGGCACACATACACCATGGAATACTAGGCAGCCATAAAAAAGGATGAGTTTGAGTCCTTTGTAGGGACATGGATGTAGCTGGAAACCATCATTCTCAGCAAACTATCACAAGAACAGAAAACCAAACACCACATGTTCTCACTCATAGGTGGGAACTGAACAATGAGATCACTTGGACTCAGGAAGGGGAACAACACACACCGGGGCCTATCACAGGGAGGGGGGAGGAGGAGGGATTGCATTGGGAGTTATACCTGATGTAAATGATGAGTTGATGGGTGCTGACAAGTTGATGGGTGCTGACGAGTTGATGGGTGCAGCACACCAACATGACACAAATATACATATGTAACAAACCTGCACGTTATGCACATGTACCCTAGAACTTCAAATATAATAAAAAAAAAAAAAGAAAAAAAATTTTTATTTTTTGAGACAGAATCTCACTCTGTTACCCAGGCAGGAGTGCAGTGGCCCAATCTCGGGTCACTGCAAACTTAGCCTCCCAGGTTCAAGCGATTCTCCTGCCTCAGCCTCCCAAGTAGCTAGGATTACAGGAGCCCATCACCATACTCAGCTAATTTTTGTATTTTTAGAAGAGATGGGATTTTGGCATGTTGGCCAGGCTAGTCTCAAACTCCTGACCTCAGGTGATCTGCCTGCCTCAGCTTCCCAACATACTGGGATTACAGGTGCGAGCCACTGTGCCCGGCCCCTTTGTACCTTTTAAATGGGGGCATTTAGACCATTTGGATTCAAAGTTAATATTGATATGTGAGATTTTGATCCTATCATGAAATTGTTAGCTGGTTTCTTTGTAGTTTCTATTGCGTGGCTGCTTTATAGTGTCTGTGGGCTGTGTACTTAAGTGTGTTTTGTGGTAACATGTATCATTCTTTTATTTTCATGTTTAGAACTCCCATAAAGATTTCTTATTAGGCTGGTCTAGTTGTAATGATTTTCCTTAGTGCTTGCTTGTCTGGAAAAGGGTTTATTTCCCTTTTGCTTACGCAGTTCAGTTTGGCAAAATATGAAATTCTTGGTTAGAATTTTTTGTATTTAAGAATGCTGAAAATAGGCCCCCAATCTCTTTTGATTTGTAAGGTTTATGCTTATATGTCCACTGTTAACCTTTTAATGTTATCTGATGTGTTTGTCTAGCTACCTTTACATTTTTTTCTTTAGCATTGATCTTGCACAGCCTGGTGACTAAATACTTTTGGGATATTTGCCTTGTATAGCATATTGCAGGTGTTCTCTGGATTTCTTGTATCTATCTACCTATCATCTATCTATCTATCATCTATTTATCTCTAGCAAGATTAAATTTTCTTGAATCATTTCTTTAAATCTATGTTCCAGGTTGTTGACTTCTTCTCCTTCTCTCTCAGGAATGCAAATAATTCATAGGTTTGGTATCTTTACATAACTCTCTATTTCTCAAAAAAAGTGTTCATTTTATTTTTTATTTTATTTTATTTTATTTTTTTTGAGACAGAGTCTCGCTCTGCCGCCCAGGCTGGAGTGTGCAGTGGCCGGATCTCAGCTCACTGCAAGCTCCGCCTCCTGGATTTACGCCATTCTCCTGCCTCAGCCTCCCGAGTAGCTGGGACTACAGGCACCCGCCACCTCGCCCGGCTAGTTTTTTGTATTTTTTAGTAGAGACGGGGTTTCACCATGTTAGCCAGGATGGTCTCGATCTCCTGACCTCGTGATCCGCCCGTCTCGGCCTCCCAAAGTGCTGGGATTACAGGCTTGAGCCACCGCGCCCAGCCAAAGAGTGTTCATTTTATAAAATTATTTTCTCTTTATTTTTGTCAGGTTGAATTAGTTCAAAAAATGAGTCTTCAAGTTCTGAGGTTCTTTCTCTTCCTTTTTCCAGTCTATTGATAAAGCTTTCAATTGTGTTTCGAAATTCCTTAAGTGAGTTTAATTCCTGAATCTGATTTTTTTTTAAATTTTTATATCTTCTTTGATTTCCTGGGTTGTGTTGATTTTCAACCTTGTCATGGATCTCTTTGAGTTTCCTTTCAATAAAATGCTTTAAATTTGTTGCCTGTCATTTCTCAGTTTCCATTTGGTTAGGGACGATTGCTTAAGAGTATGATTCTTTGGTGGTGTCACTACATTCAATTTTTTCATGGTGACAGCATTTTTGTGTTGGTTCCTTCCCTTCTGGAGATGCTAGCACTTTTACTTTCTCTAACTGGTTTTGTGCATGTAGGATATTTTGTTTTTCTTCCCTGTAATACTATTTTTTTCTCTTTCCCTTTATGCCCTCCCTAGGAGGTGTGATTGTAGAGAATGCTGGGTAGTGTCTTTGGTTTTGCTTTTAAAGCCTTATGCACTTCTTTCAGCAGACTTTATATTGGGTTGTTCAATTTGACCTACAAGTCAATAGATACTGCTTATAGGTAAGAGTTGGCTGTGACCAATACAGTTGGGTATATTCCTGATCCTGTTTACTGGCAGAAGCTCTCTGCTGCATCAGGCTATAGAATGATTTGTGGATTGCACAGTGATCTGAGCTCCCTGCTTAGTCCTAGGGGCATGGAGGCCATGATGGGCGGGGCCAGTTTGGGTAGGTGTGCCTACAGATCCCCCAGTAGCACACACAAGCACCAGTGCCAAAGAAGAATTGAGTGGGCATCCACCAAGCACCAAAGTGTCTACAGATGGAACTGAAAAACCTTTTTAGTCCCAAGCTTTCTGCATAGGATGGAGGGAAGCCTAAACTCTTAATCTAGAAGAGTGATTGCTCCAGATACCTGGACATCTTCCTGGGAACGGAGCTGAGGGGAACACCCTGTGCCAGGATCTGTGCACAGGGGGAATTGGGTGAGACGGGCTGCTGATCTAGGTCAAATGGTGCTCCAAATGCATGGTGCCCCTCTAAAAATCTCCCATAGAGCAGTCAGAGCTGCTTCAGTAAAACTCAGATACAATTATATCTCTTCTATGGTTAAAACTCTTTGATAATTTCCCATTGCCCTGAGAAAAAATGTCCAAACTCTTAGCAGGAATTTTTATGTTATGACCTCAGCTTATATCACTGATATAATCTTACCACTTCCTACCTCACAATGTATAGTCTAGCCCTACTGATTATCTGCTTAATCCTAAAATACTATATATTACACAACAATGCTCTAGAACTTCTCTATATGCCTGAAGATAAATGCAAGCTCACATAACTTCAAAGGGGATGATGTATAGAGGTGTCTGAACAATAGGATGTAGGGAGATTAAAGTCCTCATAGGACTTTAGTAGTTGATGTCAGCAGGCATGGGACTGTTAGGCATTTGTGAAAAAAAACAGTTTATCTCCTTGATCAGGTGAATCTAAATGTTTGTCCAAGGGATGCAAAGTTCTGTTATAGCTGAAAAATAGGCAGTTAAATAGTTAAATAGAAGTAGATTATCATTGGAATATAGCAGGTTTAACAAAGCCTATGAAATTTAAGGCAATATTTGTTGATAACTATATAAAATGTCATATTGTTTCTCTGTAGGACTCTATGACAATTTGAAAAACATATATTTAGGGCTAAGAAAGCACTGTTTCTATAATACATAAGTGATAATTCACTGAGTCGAAAATGTCTCCCAATACAGTATAATTATCTGAATTATAGTCAATAAGTGAATAATCTAATTGATTTTTATAATATCCTGAATATTGAAAGATGGTATACTGTGTATGTAAATAGCTGACTGAGAGAAACAGGATTCTCTTGTATATGTAATCATAAAATGCTCCAGAGAAGAACTGAGATAATAACTAAGGCAATAAAAATTTTAATTTTAATTATGCCTTAAATAATGTGTTTTAGCACAGGCCTAGAAAGAAACTGTGAAATATAAATGTTGTAAGGATCAGAAGCTAATTGGAAGAATTCTGGAGAGTTCTGAGGAATGTTTTATCCTGGAAGGTCAGTTTCTCTAGTACAGTGTTAATAGAGTCTGCTGTATGGACAAAATTGAAGAAAGAAATCAAGGAAAGGTTTCTTGAGCGTGAGTCATGGCTTTTTGCTCTTTAAACAAACATTTATTGAGCTTTATTTTCATAATGCCTCTCATTTGAAAGTAATGGCAATCCTACACAGAATGCATTTAATTTTGCTATTTTTAAGAGAAGAATTGCATTCAGGGAAGTTAAGTGACTTTGCCAAAGTTGCACTATAAGACCAGTTTATAAGACAAAATCAGAACTGAATTGTCTAAATCCAGTGCACTTTTCATGATAAATTGCCACCATGGAAGATATTAGGGGATTTCATACTCACATTTCTTAGAGTACAAACCGCAAGTTACAGGAGGACCACAGAAGTCTGGGGAATTTATTCTGTGTGAGTTCGTATTTCTATACTGAGATGTTTAGCATCTGAACCATGAACAAATGGATTGTGTTTAATTGGCTGCCATTTTTCTAACTTTCATCTTTACAAAAATCCTTCATGGAAATGTCAGCCTCTATGATAAGAGAAACCAAGGAAAAACGTTTTTGCTTGCACTCGAGCCAGAATTTTAGAAAGCATTATGGACCTAGGGATTGGAAGTAATGCAGAGACTCAGGTAGGATAGTAACATTTCGAAACAAAGTCAGGGACCTCTGATCCAATCTCTCCTTTCTACCTGGAGGTTCCAGTCTGGAATATTTTTTCACTGGAGCTATAGAGGATGACTCTGTTTTAAAAACAAAGCCTCCTGGCCAGGTGCGATGGCTCAAGCCTGTAATCCCAGCACTTTGGGAGGCCGAGATGGGCGGATCACAAGGTCAGGAGATCGAGACCATCCTGGCTAACACAGTGAAACCTCATCTTTACTAAAAACACAAAAAATTAGCTGGGTGTGGTGGCGGGCGCCTGTAGTCCCAGCTACTTGGGAGGCTGAGGCAGGAGAATGGCCTAAACCCAGGAGGCGGAGCTTGCAGTGAGCTGAGATCCGGCCACTGCACTCCAGCCTGGGCGACAGAGCGAGACTCCGTCTCAAAAAACAAAAAAACAAAAAACAAGAAGCAAAAAAACAAAGCCTCCTTTATACAGGCTTATTATAGACTTTTGCAATTCCAGCCTTCCATTTCGTCTACACTTCTCTACTCCCACTCATAATTTTCTTATTGAAATTTGGGAACCCTTCTAAAATTATGACAGGTCCTCCAGTCTCATCAAGTCACAGAAGGCAAAGAAGGATGTATTGGATATGAGAAAGGATGACAATTGCAAAATTCAGGAACTAAACTTTAGCAATTTAGAAATGCAAACAAATTTAGTCTCTACAGCATTCAAATTAAATTATACTTCTAATGTGAGTTTTTCATTACTATAAAAAGTAATGTAATGGACTTATTTAAGCATTTTGAGTGGAAGTAGGAGTGATATTAATGAATTAAATATGAACTTTTGCTTAAAACGAATTCATTCTTCAAAATGATTCTTAGTATTTTTAATAAAGTATTACATTTATATAACTAAAATGAGCATGGAATAGGTCTTAATGTGCTTATAAGCTAATAATGTAAGTCTATAAATGACTTTTAAATGGTGAAGAGAGACTACAGGAAGCTCACCCATGTAATTATAGCACCAGATAATATCTGAGGAACATCAATTTAATGTTTTCTCATGATTTCACTACCTATTAACTGTCACTTTGAGATCACTACAAGTCTTGCTAAATGGAACTATTATTTAAATCTGTGAATTACAAAACAAAGACACAGTGAACAAGCTTCTTAGATGTTTCATCTGCTATTTTGCAATAGATTACAAAATGTTATAACAGGTATGATGGGTGATATTTTATTTTGTTTTGATGCAGATTTATTAATCATACCACGTTAGGACTAATGTAATAATAATATTGTGGCTTTAAGGAAAAATGAAAGCTTTCACAGAATGACAAACAGAAAAAATAAATTTGTATATGGAAAGCACAGAAAAGTATGGAGGGTCTAGGTATAAATTTAATTTATACACATATTAGTCACTGCAGTTATTATCAAACTAAGAACTAAACCAAGAGAGGTATGTTCCCATGAGTTCTAAATACTACTGTAGTATTATTTGGTGTCTATTTTTATTTAAAAGTAATCACATAAAAGTTAATTAAAATTTAATGATAGTTTTCAATATGTTTTTTTTTATTTACAGTTAGTTGCTCTTAGATCTTGAAGTAGTCGAAAAAGACATGAGCTTTAGAATTATAAAGCTGCATTGGAAACTGAGCTTGTCTCTAAGAAACTGCATGACTTTAGACAAGTATTTCATCCTCTTTGGGTTTTAATGTGTACAGTCTTAAAATTGAGATAGCATTTTAATGTTTCCCATCTTGAAATATGGCTTAAAATTATAAGCCATAGTTAAAAAATTGAAAATTAAAATACGGTGTGGTTAGTTATTTGCCTGACAGGTTATACATAGTCAATACCACATACTAATGCATTTATTTCATGTTTTATAGGCAAGACATATATATACATAATTATTTATATATATAAATATATATAATTATCTTTATAAAAGGCTTAAGGTTACAGTATATACAGATATGTATAAAACTGCTTTGTAGTGCTAATATCCACATGCCTGCATGATTGAAACAGTAAAAGAAAATAAAAGCAACTAGCTATAACAAAAAAAAAATCTAAAATCATAAAACTCCTGGAATAAAACACAGGGGAAAGACTCCCTGACATTGAACTTGGCAATGATTTATTGAAGTTGACACCAAAAGCACAGGCAACAAAAGCAAAAATAAGCAAGTGAGACTACCTCAGACTAAAATGTTTCTGCACATCAAAGGAAACAATCAAAATAAAAAGGCAATCTACATACTGGAAAAATATTTGCAGAGCATATCTGGTAAGTGGTTAATATCCAAAATATATAAAGAATGCATGCAATTAAATAACAAAAAAAAACTTGATTACAAAATTAACAAAGAACCTGAACATTTTTCAAAGAAGACATAGAAATGGCCACATATATGAAAAGATGCTCAACATCACTAGTCATCAGGGAAATGCACATCAAAACCACAATGAGATATCACCTCACATCTGTAAAAATGACTATTATCAAAAAGACGATAGATACATTTTGGCAAGGATGTAAAGAAAAGGGAACCATTTTACACTGTTGGTGGGAAGGTAAATTGTTATAGCCATTATAGAAAAGAGTTTGGAGGTTCCTCAAAAATTTAAAACTGTAACTACCTGTGGTATCCAGTAATCCCACTTGTGGATTTATACAGACAAATTGAAAGCAGTATCTTTCTGTTGAGACTTATCCAATTCTCATATTTACTATAGCATGATTCACAATAGCCGAAGTATGAGCCCAACCTTAGTTTTCACCAACAGATGATAAAGAAAATGTAGTGTGTGTGTATGTAATATATATACTATACATATACACACACATAATATACATACACACACTATGTGTGTGTGTGTGTGTGTATATATGATGGAATAGTATTCAGCCTTAATAAAGAAGGAAACTCTGCCATTTGCAACAACACAGATGAACCTGGAGGACATTACGCTAAGCAAAATTAAATCAGACACAGAAAGATAAATGCTGCATAACCTCTCCTATATTTGGAATCTAAAAAACATCAGACTCATGGTAACAAAGAGCAGAATGGTTAGCAGGGCCTGGGGGGTGGAGTAAATATTGGTCAAAGAGTACAAACCTTTAGTTATAAGATAAATACGTTCTAATGTACAGTATTATGACCATAGTTAATCATAGTGTATTGTATACTTGAAATTTCCTAAGAGTAGATCTTAAATGTTCTCATCACACACAGAGCAAAAATGGTAACTTTATGACATAATGGATATGCTAATTAGCTTGACTGTGCTGAACTTCTTACAATGTATACATACATCAAAGCATTCATTTGATACCCCTTAAATATATATAATTTTTATTTGTCAACTATAACTCAATAAACCTAGGATAAACAAGAGCATCATTTAAAAATCTCCTTTGTCTATACAAGAATGGTGTAATGGCTTCTATTTGCTTAGGTATTATGTTGTCAATCTGTTGGTTTAATCCTGACAGTGTTTACCATAAAATGCAATACAGATTGATATCCCTCATCTGAAAATCAAAAATATCCCCCATATCTGATACTTTTTAAGTGCCAATATTAGATCACAAGCTGAAAATTATACAACTGACCTCATGAAATAGGTTATAGTCAAAACTTTGTTTCTTGCCCAAAATCATTAAAAACATTGCTTTCCTATCAGGCTGTACATACAATGGTATATATAAAACATACATGAATTTTGTGTTTAGCCTTGGGTCCCATCCCCAAGATATCTCATTATGTTATGTGCAAACATTCCAAAATCTGAAAAAGTCTGAAATATGAAATCCTTCTGGTCCCAAGCATTTCGAATAGGGGATACTCAAGCCATAATACTATCTTGCTATTCTGAATGGATATGGCTTAGATTAGGCAAGTAGACTGTATAAAGAACCCTACGTAGAGAAATAGACATAAAAGAATTTATAGAATTTTAAAATGTTGTCCACGTATTTTCCAATTCAGCTTTGAGTGTCTATAATAATCCATTGTTCCTTTACTACACTAGATGTCTGCAGGTGTATCCCTAGGAAGCATATTTTTATGGTTTCTTCCCCAAATGCAAATGAGTTAGCAAATGTTTTCACATCTCACTTATTGTCCCAGCACTTTTGCCTGAATACCCTTACTCACTTCAAAGGCTGTACTCCACCATCGTCACCGGGAGGTCTTTCTTTGGTGAATGTTCCAATCCAGATTTTGTGCCTCTGTCATCACTGTTCTCTTAGCATCTGCTTTTTACCTCTACCTTGATTGAAATATTCTTTTGTTTGCCTGTATCTCTCAGTAGATTGTGACCCTTTTTAACTCTGACTTTTTATGCATTGTTAACACAGGTATCAGTCAGCATCTGACAGGGTGGTTGTTCTATAAGTGTCTGTTGAATGAATGGAATTGATAATTTAAAGAAAGACGAGGCCGGGCGCGGTGGCTCAAGCCTGTAATCCCAGCACTTTGGGAGGCCGAGACGGGCGGATCACGAGGTCAGGAGATCGAGACCATCCTGGCTAACACGGTGAAACCCCGTCTCTACTAAAAATACAAAAACGAGCCGGGCGAGGTGGCGGGCGCCTGTAGTCCCAGCTACTCGGGAGGCTGAGGCAGGAGAATGGCATAAACCCAGGAGGTGGAGCTTGCAGTGAGCTGAGATCTGGCCACTGCACTCCAGTCCGGGCGACAGAGCGACACTCCGCCTCAAAAAAAAAAAAAAAAAAAAAAAAAAAAAAAAAAAAAAAAAAAGACGATAAGGAGTTCATGTTCCTCAGACCCTAAGCAGGCAACTATATGTCTCTCTGAATGATTCACTATGATAAAAGCTAACATCAACAAATTACCTATGATGTTTTCTCATGGTGCCCAGTAATTTATGAGCATTCTTAATTTATTCCTACAGACTGAGTAATGCTGATATTTTCAGTGTTACATTAAAGACAGATAAAATTAAGTTTAGCAACATTAAATAAGTTGCCCAAGACTGCACTACTGTTTGGATCTCAGGATAAATTTGCTCCAAAATCTGTGCTGTTGCTATAATGCCATGGTGGTTTCTTCATTTAATTGAAACTCTATAAATTCTATGTGTTTAATTTAAGCATCCCACATACTTACAAGACAGGAAAGAAACAGTAGTTTTCTTCTGTTTTGACTTACAGAATGATTTTTTAAGATGGAGTCCGACTCCAACTCAAACAACAACAACAAAATTGCAGAAAAAAACAAGAGAAGGACTCCACATATTTCGTTTGCTCTGCTTTTTATTTTTAGCAAAATAGCATTTCAAATAGTAAAATAATGTATTTTGTTAATAAGATATTATGGATAGTGATCAGCCTAAAAGTCATTGGTAGATTTCTAGTTATGGAAAAATGGCATCACTATATGCCCAACTCACACTAGATACTAGACAGAGAATAATTTGTATGTGGTGATTCTAAAGGTTCATCTGAATGTTATAATACTTTAGGGTATTCACAGTGACAATACTTTTGTTGCAATGTCGTAGAGGTGAAAGATAAACTGATTTTTTTTTTTTTTTTTTTTGAGATGAAGTCTTGCTCTGTCACCCAGGCTGGAGTGCAGTGGCTTGACCTCGGCTCACTGCAACCTCCACCTCCCGGACTCAAGCGATTCTTTTGCCTCAGCCTCCCGAGTGGCTGGGATTACAGGCACGTGCCACCATGCCCAGCTAATTTTTGTATTTTTAGTAGAGACAGGATTTCACCATATTGACCAGGCTGGTCTTGAACCCCTGACCTTTTGATCTGCCTGCCTCGGCCTCCCAAAGTGCTGGGATTACAGGCGTGAGATGCTGAGCCCCGCCCTGATTTTTTCTTTCTTTTTGTTTTTTTTTTTTAGATTTTAACATTTTAGTAATCTGCTCCTACTAACTTTGCCTTTTAAAAATGTCCTAAACTCTGGATCCTCTTAATTGTTTAAACACATGCACACACACAGACTTACACATACACACACTACATACGTCTTTATCACATTTCACAAATACATAGTTATTTGGAGAGAAGACATCTTATCTTTGACATATTTTCAATCTTATTGAGCAGTACTCAGAGAGCAAAATCCACAGGTATTTGTCTTCAATGCAGCCATTTGTAACCTGTTTGGATAATTGAACTGTCAGCTTTGCCCTAGTCAGGATCCCTTGGCCATTAGACATTTGTTTGCTTTGTAGTAGTCAGTGTTTTCATTTCAATATACTTTGTTAGTGCAAAGAGCACTGCCCCAAAACTACCATTAAAAAGAAAAAATGCCCAGTGGTACACAAGAGAGTAAACTGCCAAAATAATGTATATGTGATTGGAATGATGAGTAATCTGTCACCAAATCTGACATGTCAGTTTAATTTCTCTTACCAGAAATCTGCAGCATGACCTTCCTTATGCTTCAATTGTCTTAGTTAAGCATAAATATTTTAAATACTAATTTTATAATGTGTAGTATACTGATATTTTATAACCCAATTTGTTACAGAATAGTGCCAAAACATTCATATTTGGATAAAAATATATTGCATTTGTGCAATTCTAAGAACTGTTTCTGCTTCTTTTGATGGCAGGCATGCCCTTAAAAAACAATACTCCATAAAAACGCATATTGTTTTTTGACACATCATTTGCAAATGAGTTCTGGGTTCACTTTGACCATGACTGACCTAGGCAGGCCAAAATGTCAATACCTTTTGGGAGCACATACAGATAATATTATTTCAGAAAGACCAAGAATACAGTCTCGGATTCAAAGCAAAAGACAACAATACAGTTGAACATGCTACAGTTCCATCAATCTGTAGGGAACAAAAATTGAACTGAAATTTATTACAAAAAAAAACCCTTGTCTTCCACAGTTTTTGGGAAAAGCTGCTCTTTGTGCAGTCTCCATCCCACTTAAACACTTGCTAAACATCGTTTATTTAAGTGTTTTGTTGAAAATTGCCGAGGTTCCAAAGACATGGTTTGATTTCAACAGAAGAATAAAGCAAAGCAAATGAAACACAGCCTGCTTCTGTAATTTAGAGCAATTATCTTACTCTTTATAAGGCTCTACAGGAAAATTAAAAGAGAGTTTCTTGCTTTTTGATTACACGTATTTGACTGCTCAGTGTATTCTTCAGTGAACGGTTAATAAAATAGAGTACTTGAAATAACTTGGTTTCTCTGTCTACTTATTTAACATTTGTAGCTTATTAGAGGACTCATAGATATGTTGAACTCTAAATATTTTGGCCTCCTGGAAACCAACATATACGATATAATTTTCAGATTATCAGAAAGCTACTATTTCCATCCTCACCACTAAATCTATCACAGTTCGTTGGGGTCCTATATCCTCAAATCATAAGGGTGATACTTTGATAAAATCCAAACTGATCTCAAGATTTACCCTGCTATTGATGATTTTTACATAATAGCAGGGGATGAGGAATCCACAAACAGGTTTGGGAAAGTACAAATTAAAAATGAGAATTTCTAGGACTGGGCCTCCTTCATTGGAAGGTTTAAACGCAAAACCTGACTTTCATTATTTTCCTTGAGCAGTGGTAACAACTTTCACACTAAAGACGTTATCTGAGATGGATGCAGGCCTTCCCCAAAGACATGGTCCTGGGCTGCATTAGACAGTAAATTCTTGTTCTGAGTAACCAGGTGTTAAAACTTTGGAAGCATTTAGTCAAGTGAAAGAAAGTACTAACCCAAGAAGGCAGATATATTTCTGCTGGGCTTCTCTGAAGTACTAAATGACTCTTTTACTTATTCTCTAATTTTAACATTTAGTGACAACCTACCGTGTACTAGATAGTAGAGATCAAGGTGGATGCATGGAGACAGCAACTTTCCAGTTTAAATTGAGGACTGAGGAGAGGGCCAATAGGCCCCTAATAAGAAGTAATTCTAAAGTCTGGGAAAGAAGGAGTTCAAGAATATTCACACAAAAAATGTGTTTGTATAAGCGTGATTCGGGAGAATGAAGGGGTAATGAAGACGTGTTTCAGTGTGTGTGGGAGACCAGGTAATAACCCCAAATAATTCCAGAGTCAATTGGTACGGTGAATGCAGAGATGTTTTAAAATGTTCAACAAACATTTTCTATAAAAGGTCAGCAAAATCAAAAACAAGAGCCATATAGTTAAGTAGGGTCTAAAGCTAAAGTTAGTTGTACAAGTGGCGGTGAGATGTCAACAGTAGGAGCTCATTAGTTTCAATCACAAGACAGACAAGTCAGAAAGAGCAGTGTGGTAGGAGTGAGCATGCCCGAGGTGTGTCTATCTGCATATTTGCTGTAGACACAGGCACTGTCACATGTTTTGGTATATAAGGAATGTATTGTTTCAGATTATAAAATAATGTATATTCCTTTGCTAAAATATGCTGAACTCTGAAGACTATGGACTCTTAACACCCAGAGGTAGTCATTGTTTCGAATTATAAGGCTTCTCTTCCTTCAGGTGTATACGTTTTACAACGGTAGACCATGCCTTACAGAACGGGTTGGTCACTTTCCCCACTTAACATAACCAGTGGTTTCTTACGTACGTAATAGAATTTCAGTCACTATGCAAGAAAAGTTCATTTTTAAGCCTATGGAGGCATTTTCCTCTCTTTCCAATATCTCTGAAAATCTCATAGTTTGTGATCTTAATCAATCAACCTTCAGCTATCCAATTCACATCAAAGAAAAATATCAGGATCAAAATCTTTTCAATTTAAAAATTAAGTTTTTGGATAAAAGCAAGGGGGAGAAAGCAAAAAAAGAAACTGTACTCTTACTTTTACCTTTGGTTTGATATCCTTGTTTCTCACTGAACCTATGTTTGCATCAGCTGCAGTTCTGTTCTGCCTAGAGTAACTCATCAGTGGTGTGAATCTTATGGTCTCCTACAGCTTTTCAGATCTTTGCCACCCAAACTCCAAACCCATCCAAATATAGGAAAATAAACAAAATACTTATTTGAAAATTAAAATGTATTAAATATGTATATGCATTTTATACATATAATATTCAAGCAGCTATGTACTGAGTTCCATATGCAATCTTTGTCTTCTATTAATTTAAAAGCTATGTTTTTCAGTTGTGGATGTTAAAGCATAAGTCTCACCAGTAAGCCTTGTTGCTAATCAACTATTAACTCCTACGTATGCTTGCTAACGGCATGTGCCAAGTTCTTAGGCACCATTTAAAGAATAATCACCCTAAACTCATAATTTGTTCCCTTCAACCCAGATGGTTTATACATAAAATCCAGCCAATGTCAGATACTTTGTATTGTATTATTATTAATAATAATTTTGGCACTAATATTAATATAATATATTTGATTGGCCTCTTTGGGAAATGTTATTTGTATTCTTTCAAGCAACACAGGTATTAAAAAGATAGTTGGAACAACAGGAACATGGAAACTTAGTCCAATTTTTGGGCTGGTCTATAAGAACTTTAATGAACTTGTCTTCTTGACAATTTATGGGTTAACTGCCTAGATCTACCTTTGAGAAAAGTGTTATTCCCCTGTGCTATTCAAGAGCATAGATGAGTTTTGGGTTGCCAAAACCTTCATTAAAATTTTATGCAACCATTCTCTAGAGCTTGGAACTTGCATAATACCTTTCCCAATGAATTATGCATGTCAGTTTCTATACTCACCCTATTTTTATGTTTAGCCTTTAAGCATATTTATAGCAAGATTCTCATAAACTCATTACACTGTAAATATATTAAAAGAAGTATATTGTGTCCTTGATTGAAAATAACAAAAAAGTCCTGAGGAGGGTTAAATTTACATGCATTGGGAGGTAACCAAAATCTCCCAATGGTGACTCACAATCAAAAGTCAATGACATAATCAAAAGATTTACTGAAATCTCCAGTATATATAGCCCCCAAACACTGTAAATTAAAATCTGGGATCTATGGACTAAATTAATAAAGTTTAAACATTGCACATATTAAATGAGAAAGCAGTCTTTAATCTTCAGAACCAGAATCAAGAAATTCAGGGTAAGAGTTTACTGAAGACAGTCCTTTTCGCGTTTGTACATTTTTTTTCTCACTAAGTTTATGTAACACTGTTTTGGGAAGCTCATGACCACTTCCAGGTTCAGCCATTGTGAAAAACTCACAAGAATCAGCATGAGATTTATTACAGCAAACAGTAAAAAATACAAAGTAAATTGAGCAAAGGGTAAATGTGCAAGAAGAGAAATCCAGAGAAACTAGGCACAAGGTTCCAAGGTCCTTTTCCAGTGGAGTCACATGTAGAATGTACAGAACTTAATTTATCCAGCATTAAATAGTGATAATATATATGAAGTGTTGTCTACCAGGCAAGCTTATTTGAGACTCAGTGCCAAGGTTTTTATTGGAGGCAATTCATGCACATAACTTCCGCCTAGCACGTACCAAAATTCCAACTTCCCAGAAGGAAAGCTGGTGTTCAGCATAAACCACATTGTACAGTTCAGGCACAGTGAGTCACTAGTCTCAACTTCTAGAAATGGTGAGAACTTTCCTGGAATCCAAGTTCCTAGACACTAGCCAAGTGCCAATTATCAGCAGGTCTTTTAATATTGCTCTTTTCTGCTACTACCTTAGGTATAACTTATTTCAAATTATTTGTATGTCTGTCATATCACTTAAAATGATTTTCATCTTGATAATGCAAGTTTATTATCATCCAAAGGCAGAACTAAGAAGAGATATGCAGGAGCCCAATATACAGTAATATAGATTTAATAAATGTAAGTAACCTTAAGAGTAGACTAGTAAGTGGTAGTAAAATAGTTGGGAAGTGATATGTTTTGAGTAGGTATTACCTTTGTTTCTATTTTTATTGATTTTTAAATATGGCTTATTTGACAACTGGCTTGCAAAATCTCTGCAAACTTATCCTTCAGTGTTATCTGGCTTTGGCACAGCCCAAGAATGCAAGTATCTATCAATCCTCTATTCCATTCTTGTCTACTAAAACTCTGTTGACTTCTCTCCAGGTCAAAGGTGGGGAAGTATACTTCTGTGGAGGTGAGGGAACAGGATGGAAGGTTTGCTCAAAATACTTCTAACCTACGACACAATCTCCTATTCTGGGTATCATTTTAGAGTTTTCACCTGTTTTGTCTTATTTTATTCTAATTTAACTTTACGCATAAAGAAACTAAGGTCTTGGTTTTTATCTTTTAACCGTACCATTCACACTGGGGTAAAATATAAACAAGAGGCAGGGGAGGGAGATAGTTTGTAGGTTTTATTTTTTTGTGGCTGTTATTTGCTTTTTGTAGGTGCCCCAAATTTAAACTCAATGCAGTGTTTCTCAGCAAAAAATAAAGTTAACATTGCCAAGAAGCCTGTAATTTCTCACCAGATTTTTAGTTTATAGATTCTTAGTAACTTCTTTCCAAGATTTTTATTTGGGGCCTCTTCAATGCATAATGCAGCTTGAAATGATAGAATTTCCAAGTCTCTACTTCATGAAGTTTGCTTCCAACTTACAAATGCCTTGCAGCCTCTAAAGACTCAGCTATGTAAAAGTATTTACAAGGCGCGTCCATTTGAAGCAACCCTATTTGATGACCATTACTTTATTTTCTTGGAGAAATGTAACCCACCCCTCAGGCCAATGAATATATGCCCTACTGCACTTGAGAAGCCTTTAAGAAATAACATTAAGTCCACGCCTTCGTGCCGGTAGTGAAATAAAAGCAGAGGGTGACATGTCGACGGAGTAATCCTTGTGTGATTTACATTCAGTTCCTTACCATGAACATAATCTTTAACTTACCTTGAAAAATAGACTAATCGCCACACAGTTTTATGTCCCTAAGATTGTAGAGGGTAAAAAAATAAGGGGCCACTGTCCTTTACTGCTGGAAAATGTCTCCGGGAGACATTTCATTAGAAAACACTTTGGGGCTTATAGAGAACCAGTGCCACTATCAACATCACTTCTACCTCTGATCTCGTCTTCTTGTCTTCAGGTAATTTTCGTATATATCATTTTAGATGCTTTTAAAGCTTTTGTACCTGTCATGGAGAAGGATAGGGACAGAAAAACAGAAATAGCCACAGTGTACAATTCATTGGTTACATTACTTCTCAGTCAGGTATACATGTCCTCACACAGCATTTATTAAATCCACAATTATTGCACGTCAATACATGCTCCACGGGTGTTAGTATAGGGGAGCTTTCAGAATCTTGCCCTAGACACCACCGCCACCACCACCACTTACTTAGCCCCTTTAACCTCACCACAACTTCTGCTTATTGTTTCACAGTTTATGCTTCCTGTGTGCTGGATACTCTGTCTGGGGTTGCCATCTTCAGCCTGCTGGCACTTCATATCTCAGTTTCATGATGACTTCACTTAGAAAATAATTATGGATCCCACAATCTGGATGAGAGACATCTTTTTCTACCATATGCTATAACTATGTCTACCTTAACGTTTACCAGTGGGTGATTACTGATCAATTTGCATGCTCTGCTAAATTGTAAGCCCCTTAAGGACAGGAGCCCTACTGTACCTGGCTTTTTGTATCCAACGCCTGAGTGGGGTCTAGAACAAAATAGGCCCCCAATCCACACTTATTCTCTAAATTAATGGACATGTGAAAAGATGCAAAGAGATACTTCTTCACTTGAGATTGTCACTGTCAGTAATATATTGGCATTCTAGGCATGCTGGCAATCATTTGGATTCTGAATCCCAGTTGAAATCTGAAGAAAATAAGCAATAACTAACGTACACCTAACTCTGACTAAAATTGTCAAAGGATAATTCCATAAATTCATAAATCTCGAAGGGAAATTGCCAAAATACTCTGTCTGAAATAGCCATTAATATTAAAATCTTAAATTAAGATAAATTGTTCTATTCGTAGCTTTTTTGATTGTTAAAATTGACCAACTCTCTCTGTCCATCTCCCTCTTAACAAATGATAGTTTTTTACTGTTGTTGTCGTTGCTGTATCTTTCTCAAACGTTCCACACTGACTAAGGACATTCTTCTAGGTTTCTTTTTTAACCCTCTATCTTTGACAAAATAGTTATTTTAATTGAGGTCAAGTAAGATACAAATCATGTAAACTTGCATTTTGAATTCTGTGTCTTCTGCATCTACTTTTGAATATTCCACAGGAATATGATTACTTAATGTTCCACATCTTAAATTTATTACCTTACATTGAGTTTCAAAGAGATTCCATTACCAAGTAATTACAAGGTGCCAGATATTGTGCTAGGCTTTTTTTCTAGTAAAAGAAGCATTAATGAAAGAATATTTGGAAATACAGCTAGAGTAATTTATTCAAGTAGGTCCTTGATTAGTTGAATGAATGATAAGTCTATGAATAAATGGACTTAGAAATTTCAGATTAATGACTTTTTGGAGTAATTGCATTAAAAAAAAAAACCTGATGTGAAATTATTCAAATTGTCCATATTGAATAATAGTATTCCATGAATTGATTGATGCCTAAATTTTGAGCTCCAAAAGTTTTTCAAAATTTTATTTTAATAAAAAGTAAATATTGACACTAGTATACATTTGAGTCATTAATCTTATTTTTTAAATTTGTTTCCACATTTGTTGTTTTAAGATCCATTATCCTCCATACATCAGTGGTAGTCTTCTACTAAGTGAACTTATCTAAGCTGGAACTGTTTCCTAGAAATTCCTTCTCTATTTGATTCCAGGTTATGATTGGTTCATGCGAAATTAGCATGAGCCTTTTTATGGCTAAGTGCAGCAGAGCCCCTTACACACTGAAGGTCAGAGTGGGGAACCCCACACTATTGCAGCTTACAGAGAATAAGCTCTCCACTGATGGCTTGCTTTCTAGGGACAGTGCAGCAACTGTCCCCGTAGCTCCGCACATTCCAAGATATCCCCTTTAACTTTTAGAAACCTAGGATAGGCTCAGGTGTACTATGGCCAAGGGTACTAGCTTCTTCTGTTCATCACCACCAGTATCTGCACGGGAGACTGTCAAGACAAATGAGGCTTTGAGTTTATTCTCACACCAATCAGTTTGTCCTCACACTTCTGTGGCTCATGTACACTATTTCTTCCTGTGACTGATTTTCCTGACCTTTGGAAACGTCAGACCCTCCATTAGACAAAGATGCAACAGCTTTCCCTAAATTTCTTCACCAGTTTGCACAGTTGCATAAGGGGTAATCTCCACAATAAATCTCTTATTTCATATTGATGATAATAGTTCTGATTCATTGAATGAATCCTAACCATTACATCCCACATCAGACCTTATGTAGGTCTTACATACGACCTTGGCAGCACAGGTAGATTACCACTGCTGTGATGTGATTATGCTGATTCAAAGACCCTATAATATTTCATATTCTGTAGTGCTGAAATTGAGAATTACCAAATCTAGCATGAGCAGTGAAATTAGAGGCATTTTATTACTGTAGTATTTATTTATAGCCACCTATTTATATGGTAGCTAAAAGAACTCCTAGAAAAAAATAGACTCTACAATTATCTCTGAGAATTTCAATACTTCGTAATTGGTAGAACAAATAGCAAATCAGTAAAGTTATAGAAAACGTGAGTAACACTATTAACCAAATTATTTTACCAACCTAAAAGACAATTATGGAACTGTCCATCCAATAGTAAAATACATATTCTTTTTAAGGCCACACAGAACATTCACAAAGATAGACTAGATTTTAAACTATAAAACAAGTCTCAAACCTTTATAAAGAGTTGTAATGCTTGTAGCAGTGGTGGATTTACACAAGTAGTGTGAATGCCTGAAGCCAAAATTTTTGTGACTTTAAATTCATTTTTCTTTCACTAAAAATAATAAAAATTGTGTGTGTAAGCGTGTGCATACGTGTCATAAGGAGGAGGTGGTGAGAAAGAGTGACTAGGTTTCTGGTATGAGTTATTTCTGTTCAAATAACAGATTCAGTTATAAAAATAGCTATGGCTTCTAAGTCTATATCTTGTAAGAGCTCATACTTTGTCAGAGATACAGACTCAATAAATATACATATCAGTATATACACACACACATATACATGCTGAGATACATGGGTATATATACATGAAGATCCATGTGTGTGTTATATATGTATGTACGTATGTATGTGTATATGTGTAATACATAAGACAAATGTAGATTACCATGGGAGAATATACAAGGAAGTATTCAATTACTAGTGTTACTAGTGTCAGTGGTGGAAATTAATAACAAAAGCCTTCACAGAAGTACAGTTTTAAGACATGAATAGGAGCTCATCAAAAAGATAAGAAGAAAGAAATTTTAAACATGATGTTCATCATATGTAATATGAAAGAGCTCAAAGACATACTCGAGAATAGCTAAAAATTTCTGGTGATTAGAAGCCATGGAAGAGGAACAGTTAAAGGTATAACTGGATAGATATTTGGAGGCTCACTTCTGAAGGGCCTTAGATTATATGTAGAGAAGGTAAGATTTTTTTATCATGAAGGATATGGGACCAACAGAATTGTTTTTGCGTGTTTGATATTTACTAACAGATACATTTTTTAATATGACAATTGGTGATAATGTAGGAAATGGTTTGGGACAGGGAAAGAATTACAGCAAGAGGTTAGTTGAGACACCACAGGAGGATGTTGTTATCTACACACAAGCAACATCAGTACCACCCGGGAGCTCCTGAGAAAGGCAGATCGTCAGCCTCCACCAAAACATTAATGTGGACACGAACCACCTGGAAATTTTGCTCAACTCAGATACTAATTTAGCAGTTTTGGTGTGAGAACCAAGATTCAGCATTCTTACACAACTTCTGTGTGATGTCTAAGTAGTGATCTATAGTGTTCACTTTCAGTAATAAGGGCAAGGTAATAGGAGTCGAAGATGGTTAGCAGGCATTGTGAAACAGTTAAAATAATATTAGAAAACAGAAGTGCCAGGAATTACAGTCATCAATGATTCAAGGTGACTGGATAGAAATGATTGATAGAATTTGTATTCATAATTTGAACAACATGAGAGTATTATGTGAATGTAAAATATGTTAATAAAGTACATTTCCATTACAAAAGTAATACATACTTGCTATTGAAAGTCTGCATAACACAGTAATGTGGAAAGGAATAAAACCAAATATACATATTTTCAAACCTCCAAAAGCGCCACTATTCACAATTTGGTCATTCTAATCATTTTTTACCCCCTATTATAGAATCTTATAAACTACAAAAAGGAGCTTAAACTTGAACTGAACGGTAATCAAATATAACTTAGATTTATGGAGCTGGAGCAATAAAGCAAAGTTTATATTGTATTATACATTCCAGATATCAAAAATATTTTGTTTTGCTTTCCTAAAATATCTCTTTTGTCCCTGAAGGAGTTGGTTATCCTGTACTACAGGTCACATAAATAATGTGATGCTGGCCAGCAACGGTGGCTCCTGCCTGTAATCCCAGCATTTTGGGAGGCTGAGACGAGTGTATCACCTGAGGTCAGGAGTTCGAGACCAGCCTGGCCATCATGGTGAAACCTCATCTCTACTAAAAATACAAAAATTAGCCAGGTATGGTGGTGCACACCTGTAATCACAGTTACTTGGGAGGCTGAGGCAGGAGAATCACTTGAACCCAAGAGGTGGAGGTTGCAGGGAGCTGTGATCACATCACTGCCCTCCAGCCTGGGTGACAGAGAGAGACTCTGTGTCAAAAAATAATAATAATAATAACAACAATAATAGTAATTTGATGCTTTGGTCTGTCCTGAGCCATTCAGGAAGCAAGAATATTCTGTCATCCCCACTGGACTTCCACAAAAAACATCATGGTACAGTTAACAAGAACACTGCTGATCTGTTTAGGGCGTGAGGCTGAAGAGCATGGTTTGTTGTTATTTCCAAGGTTGACATGCTTGTGGATGGAGCCCAGCTTGACAGAACAGATGATTAATTTTTCAATCACCTCTTGTAAAAGAAATAAGCAAACAAACAAAACAACTTACTTGGCTACATGCTTACCTGGTAGTCTTTATGATTTAGAAAATAAACTACTTTTTTACTCCTGAAAAGCATTCTTTGCTTTTCTTTCTTTCTTTCTTTTTTAAATTGGCAGCAGTTTTTGAGTTTAGTAAACATGAGAAAGAGCACAGAGAGGGAACTGGATAAACTCCTCGCAATATCCACATTCTTACATAATGAAAATTGAGCTTCAAAATTTTTCCCACCTTAATCATAATTCAACTTCTCAATGATCTCCAGTGAATAAAAACAAAAAATGAAAGATAATGGAGGAGAAATTCCATATACATAGTATTCAACTTCTCTCCCAACTGTTTCCTGCCCAGCAGCTTTTAAACTGAAGGAGAATAGCAGAGAGGAGGTAGCTACACTTCTATCAAGTAGATGCAGATCTGTTCCCTAAACTCCTTTCTGTCTGCTCAGGAAGGGTAAGTCTATTCACACTACTAAGTTACAACTCTCTCCACTCCTCGTAATCCAAGCCCCTTGTCTACTTTATTCTATCCTTTTCTATTTTACTTTTACATATGTAATTTGCCTTTCATCCTTCTTTCCCCCAGTCCCAAAGAGTGTAACTTCCAAGAGAGCAAGAATTTTTATCATCTATTTTTCAAAAGACACAATGTTTAGAAGAGCATCTAATGCATTGTAGGTGCTTAGTAAACCTTTTTGAATTAATGTCTTATTTTTAATCAATTAAAATACGAGTGATGTATTAAATTTGCCATGATATAATGATATAAATGTTAACAGATCTATACATTTATTTAAAATTTGTATATAGATGATTATGCAATCTGCAAATAAAATTAGAAACTAAAACTAAAAACTCATTCACTTCTTCCTTTCCAATATATGATTTTATTTCTGTTCTTGCATTATTGCACTGACTAGATCTTTTAGTGCAACACTGAATAAATGGTAGAAAGAGATTCCCAGAATTCCTCTAACCCTTAGGGGCAAAGCATCCAGTCTATCACCCATAAGTAAGATGATAGCTGTAAGTTTTTCGTAGATACACTTTAATCAGATTGAGGAAGTCTCCTCTATACCTACTTTCTGGAAAGATATCATTAGAAATGGATGGTGGATTTTGACAATACTTTTTGTGGGTGTTTATTTAAATGACAATTTTTAACTTCTTAATAAGGTGAATCACATTATTGATTTATGTATGCTAAACTAGCTTTGCACTTTTGAGATAAATGTCATTTTGTCATGATGTAATACTCATTTTGCATATTGTTGGTTTTGATTAACTAAAATTTTGTTTAGACATTTTTCACCCATATTTATAAGACATATCAGTTTTCCATTTCTTTTCTTAATATGTTTCTGTCTGGTGAGATGGCTTCTTTACATGAGTTGGAAAAGTATTCCTTGCTTTTCAACAGTCTGGTGAAATCTTATTGCTATGTAATCTTTATTTCCTATTGTCCTTATGTTCCTTTTATACTTTTTCTAGTTGTAGTTTTGTGAAGAGCCAAGTTTTTTCTGTGTGTGTATATTACTATTCTGTGTGTATTTTACTATTTCACGTTTTTTCCTTTCTCTTTTCTTTCTTTCTTTTTCCAGAAAGTATCTCCCTCTGTCACCCAGGCTGGAGTGCAGTAGTGAGACCATGGCTCACTGCAGCCTCGACATTCTCTTGACTCAAGCGATTCTCATATCTCAGCCTCCAGAGTAGCTGGGACTACAGGCAGGTGACATCACACCTGGCTAATTTCTCTTTTATTTTTTATAGAAAAAGGGTTTCATCACATTGCCCTGGCAGGTCTCAAATTCCTGGGCTCAAGCTATATTCCCTCCTGGGCCTCCCAAAGTGCAGGAATTACAGGCATGGGCTACTACCCCTGGCCTATTTTTAAATAAGATGAATTTTTCCCAAATAAGTGGTATTTGTGAATATATTGTATTAAGGAAGAGTCAAGACAATATACCCCCTAGTGAAAAGTCTTTCTGGCTCACAAACAAACTCTTTTTTGATGCAGGGGTTCCTGCATATGTATTAGACAGGTTACTCAATGTTTCCTTTGACAAAGGTGAGTAGCTATATGTAGGGTTGCCAGATTTATCAAATAAAAATACACAAAACCCAGTTATATTTGAATTTCAGATAAACAACAAACAGCATTTTTGTATGCATATGTCTCATGCAATATTTTGAATGTACTTATATTGGAACAAGTATAAATCTGAAATTTGAAATTCAAATGTAACTGGAAATTCTGTATTTTTTCTGGCAACCCTATCTGCAGTGCCACTTTCCACTCACAAAGTTTCTACGTGACGTGTGTGACACATTTGCCCAGATACCATGTGTAAAGATCTTCCTCCGAGGCCATTTATCCTTCAGCATGACCTCCCTTGGCTGATTGTGGGGTCAAACAGAGAACAGGAGCCTCCATAGTTGGGTAACTCACATTGGGCCTGCATAAGCACTGAGGGACCCTGCCTTTCTTTATGCACTACCCACTTTGGAGATCTCTGTTCCCTTGAACAAGTGCCATCTTGTGGCTCCCCTCATCACTTTAAATGTTTCATTGTACTGCTTTCTTTGTTTTCCCCAATCTTTTACCACAATTTGCTACACTTTATGCTTCGTGTAGATTTTGTTTTCAAGTGTTTTCTATTACACCATTGAAGATGAAATTTCAATCTTTTTTTGTCTTTTTCTTTTTGCTTTTGGAACTGAGAAGAGGAATGTTCACTCTGCCAACTTATACCTGCAGGTCTATATAATCCATTGAATAGCTTCATCAGTATCTATCTATTTTATGTTTCTTTCCTATTTCTATTTTAGTATCTTTGTATTTCCCCCTTTTTATATCACAGTTGTTGAAAACATATCTGTTATTTTGCAATGTTCCAGGTTTTAGAAGTATTTATATATTTTCCTGTATACTGTTGAACCCTCACTCCTCACCACTTTACATTTTAATAACTTCTGATATTTTATCTTCATTATTTTCTCCACAAATTCAGTTCTGTTAGGTTGGGTTTATGTTTTTGATATTTTAAAATTCAATGCTTACTTTATTTTTTAATTCATTTTCTTGAATAGCTAAATATTTAATACTAACAAGTGCCTATGAGAAAGGATCTATATTCTATTCATTTGGAGATACTGTGTTATTATTATTCCTTTTTCAAAGTATCTTATTACAGTTTGAATTTGTGTTTAACAAAATAATGATATAGTAGCATTTTCCACACTATAGTCTATGCAACTAAATATTTTTAACTTAAATATTATTATAATACAACTGCTTATTATTTAGCCTTTGCATTGTGCTAAAATAATATGAACTATTAAATAATTTTGAAATTGTTAGCTTTACTTCTTGGTAGGAAAGCAGTGAGAGGGTAGTTCTAACATAATATTGTTGAAAAAAATGAGGATACATTTTTCCCTTGATTATCTGCCCTTCTGTGGAACACAATTTTCCTACAGTTTAAAAGGCAGCCATGTAGTATTTATTACCTGATGTGCCACGCCCAGCATATCTTACATTTCAGAAGATGGACATCTCAATCAACGTGAACTAATTCATGGATAAAAGAAAATCAGTAAGATTTGCATCCTTGGTAATTTAAAATTGGGATATAAAGTAGCTATGCCAGTGAGCTATGGCTTCTGAAAATGAAAGGTAAAATATAATGAGAAAAAATTTGAGGCTATCTCTATGGGGATTGTGAATAATCAACCATCCAATAACTTAGTATCTTCGAACAATATCCACGTTTTAGTGCTTGATTCTTTAGGTTCAGCAGATTAAGGTGCTTCTTGGTTTGGCTTGACTCCCTCATGAAACTTTAATGAGTTATGAGTCAGATAGGCAGTTCACTTTCTGGGATGGCTGGCTATCCACTGGATCATCTTGGTTCTCATTCCTTCATCTCACGCTTAGATCCTTCCAGCAGCCTACCTTGGCATGTTCTGATGGCCAGGCTTCAGTGTAAGTGCAAGGGAATCTGAAGGTGTAAGAAAGCATGCTAAGCAGGCAAATGCTTTTGACCCTTAGGCTCAGAACTTGTACACAGTCATTTCTGCCATGTTCTATTAGCCAAAACAGGTTGAAAGGCCATCTGAGTCAGGGTATGAATGGGGAACACAAAGTTTCACATCAAATGATGTAGATATTGGAAGACCGTTAATTCACAACATAATAACAAGTTACTGCAGTCTTCTCTCCAGAAGCAATAATTGATATCCTTTTCATATGAAGAAAATGACTTGGGAATTTATCCTTAGTGTTAATTCCAGTAACTTGGAAAGTTCATGACCATTATCTGTTGGAATGTGTGTTGAAGGGGGCCTGCCCTTCCACACCTGTGGATATTTCTCATCAGGTGGAGATGAGAGACTGAGAAAAGAAATAAGACACAGAGACAAAGTATAGAGAAAGAACAGTGGGTCCAGGAGACCGGTGCTCAACATGCGAGGAACTGCACTGGTGCTGGTCTCTGAGTTCCCTCAGTATTTATTGATCACTATTTTTACTATCTTGGCGAGGGGAGTGTGGCAGGGCAACAGGGTGATGGTGGGGAGAAAGTCAGCAGGGAAACATGTGAGCAAAGGAATCTGTATCATGAATAAGTTCAAAGAAAGGTACTGTGTCCGGATGTGCACGTAAGCTAGATTTACGTTTCACTTTACACAAACATCTCAGTATAGCAAAGAGTAACAGGGCAGTATTGCTGCCAACATATCTCACCCCCATCCACAGGGCGGTTTTCTCCTTTCTCAGAATAGAATGAATGGTCGGCTTTACACTGAGACATTCCATTCCCAGGAATGAGCAGGAGACAAGCCTTTCTCTTATCTCAACTGCAAAGAGGCCTCCCTTTTTCACTACTCCTCCTCAGCACAGACCCTTCACGGGTGTTGGGCTGGGGGATGTAAGGTCTTTCCTTTCCTACGAGGCTGTATCTCAGGCTGTCTCCATCGAGGGGAAACTTTGGACAATACCCAGGCTTTCTTGGGCAGAGGTCCCTGTGGCTTTCACAGTGCATTGTTTCCCTGGTTATTAAAGAATGGAGAATGGCGATGACTTTTACCAGGCATACTGCCTGCAAACATATTGCTAACAAGGCACATCCTACACAATCCTAAATCCATTAAACTTGATTCAATACAGCACATGTTTCTGTGAGCACAAGGTTGGGGCTGAAGTTACGGATTAACAGCATCTCAAAGCAGAACAATTTTTCTTAGTACAGATCAAAATGGGGTTTCTTATGTCTTCCTTTTCTACACAGACACGGTAACAATCTGATCTTCCTTTCTTTTCCCCACATTGTTTGTGCTCTGTTTTCATTTTACTTTCCTTCTGAGGGTTCAATTACTTACATGCCAGACTATTTGATCTCCCACAGACCTTAGACTCTGTTGTATTTTTTCATATTTTTTCTTCCAGTTGCTATTTGATAGGTTGTATTACTCTGTATTCAAATTCTGTAATTATTGTATATGCTTAGTGATATGGTTTGGCTGTGTCCCCACCCAAATGTCATCTTGAATTGTAATCCCCATCATCCCCATGTATCTTCATGGTAGGGACCCCATGGGAGATAATTGAATCGTGGGGGCAGTTTTCCCCATGCTATTCTCATGAAAGTGGCTGAGTTTTCATGAGCTCTGATGGTTTTATAAGTGTTTGGCATTTTCCCTGCTTGCACTCAGTCCATCCTGCTGCCCTGTGAGGAAGGTATCTTCTTTCCCTTTGCCTTCCATCATGATTGTAAGTTTCCTGAGGCCCTCCTAGCAATGCAGAGCTGTGAGTAAATTAAACTTATTTTCTTTATAAATTACTAAAATTTTCATGCCTCTGATAAAATTTTTCATATATTTATATATGTGGTACATGTTTTGAACTACTTTCCTTGGCATTTTTATCACCGTTATTTTAAATAATATTATAGTTTTATTATTATTATAATAATTATAATATTTGAGGCATCTCTGTATCTACTTCTATCAACTGTATTCTCTGTTGACTTAGTACTCACCTTGTTCTCTCTTTCTCACACAGACACTTTCTCTTTCCTTTTTATGAGTTTTATCATTTTATTATATGTTGATCATTTGTGTAATAGTATAGGAAAAAATAAATTATATTTACACTTAGAATACAGAATATGACATTTTGTAATAGGCTGCTATAACTGGAAGCTCATTAAATCTGATCTGTATTAATGTAGGCTTGGGATTTGTAGCGTACATCATTAGGGTGGCTTTAGTTTCTGTCAATTCATTACTCATTTTATATATTTAGAGATCGAGCTCAGGTATCTCTGTTCTGTGAAGCTTCACCTCTGAGAACTTGTGATATTCTAGAGACAACTTTGTGCTTTACAGATGAGCTATAAGCTTTCCAAATTGTGGAATACCTCTTTCTGCCTTCTACCAAGACAAATGGATTTTTTTTTTTACTTTGATATGATTGGTCTAGTCTTTAAAATGCTGGTTTTTAGTTTCTGAGAAATCTTCTTTGGTCTCAAAGCTTCCTGCAAACTTTCCAAACTAGGAAAAAGTAGTTTTAGCTCTAGACCTTGCCAGGTTAATTTCAGTGTGCCTATTTCAGTGTGCCTTGCATTTATTATCTCAGGAATCCAGCTCTGTCCACATCTTCAGAAAGGCAGTTTCTTTGTAGTTGTGGGAGGCCATGAAAACCTGGAGGTATCTTTCTTAGCTTTCCTGTTCTGCATCCCAGCCTGTGTAATACTACCCCAATGCAACTGGTGAAGACTGCTGGAAGAATCAGTGAATGAGTCCAGAATTGTTTTATGTATGAAATTCCATGGAATTCTAATTTGTCATATAAGCCAAGATGAGGCTTTTAAAAGTATTTTATCATTTCAGCTTGTTTGTTTCTACTCCCACTAATGGCAAATTATTCATGCTCTGATCATCCTATCAAAGATACAGCCAGATTCTCACTTGAAAAAAGACTCAGCTTTCTGGAGTTTAGATCATAGTTTATTTGCATCTAGAACTTTCTGATAGTCTCAGAAAAACAATGGTTTTTGTAGTATATTTTGCTTGTTTTAGTTTTTACAGAAAAAGAAACATTCTTTAGCGATGTTGCACACCCTAATAAGAAGTTATTTCTTGCACTTTGTTTATTTTCAAATATTATGCCAAATTAGCCTATATTGCTTTAGTTATAATATTAGAGTAAACAAATAGGGTAAAAATAACAAGGCATTCACCCTTCCACAAAGGAATATAATATTAAATGTTGGTCCTTCAAAAAAATGGCACTTTCTTTATATTAAGAGATAGTTTACTTGTTGAATGCAAATGTATTCTATAGTTTTCCTCTTTTTACTTTGATAAATGTCAAATTTATAATAAAATCCTGGGTTTATGCTTCTCAATGATGTTGGAAACTCTAAAGAAACAACAGTGTATAAAAACAAAACAGCTGAAAGAGAATCTTTTCACCTCCATATACGTCATTAACTTGGAGAATCAACTGAGAGTTGCAGGTATTTAGTAATGTGTGATGTGTTGTAACGCAACAAACACATTTTCTAGCATTTTAAAGACTAGACCAATCAGAGTAAAGTAAAACAAACAAACAAACAAATAACCAACCAACAAAAATAACAATATGTTATTCATTACATTTGTAATTTATAGATAGCTTAGATTTACTAGTGTTACATTCATATCTACATAAAAAATCTCTATCTCATATTTCTGGAAGAAATAACAGGCTCATACAATTTAGAAAAGTTGCTATGATGTAGAGGGAATTGAATGATTAATGCAGAATCAATACCGCTACCAAAGAGTGTACCTGATTTATCTTACAATCAACATGGGAAGATCATTTTAACACTGTGAATCAGCAGCTGTCAAGATGTAAACCTCTCACAAAACAATTTCAAGGCAGGAGTTAACTTGCTTACTCTGCAGAAACAGGTAAGAGACAAAATGTTGGTAGATGTTTGCCCAAGAATGTGCTTCAAATGCATCAAATTTGCTTTGTCATTCTCTTTCTCCAATAATTTTCTTCAGCCATTGTTGCAGAACACAAACAATGCAGTCAGCAACAAATTGGACAGAATACTAGTGAACCAGAGAAATCAGGTAAAGTGTGAAATGGCTACGTGAAATCATTTTACCAAAATTTGCCTGGAATGGCTCTAAGCTGCTAAGCTAGGTAGGAGAGTATTACAGTCACTTGAAATTTACAACTACGAAGTTGTCTATCTTAAATAGAATCCCTCAAGACTCTGACTATCAAAGTACCCCCCACCAGAAACAGCCTTTATCCACCACAAAAATCTTAATCTCATAAACAATGAGAACCTATTGAAGTGTGTCAACAGATTAGTTTAGATAAAGCTGAGAAAATTCTAATGTAACTAACATAAAATCTCCAAGCAGAGGCAAATTGCCCAGCATTCTGGAAAACTAACTATGGCCTCCAGTAAACATTTTTTTCAGAAACACGATCCCATAAAATTTGACCCTGTTGCAATAAACGTCTCTTGCATCTTGTTTGACATAATCATTTGCAAATCTTCCCCATATGAATTCACATACACTCTCTTTTTACCATAATCTCCACATGGACAGTCCCTTTTTATCCTTCAGGTTGAGTGTAAATGCCACCTTTTCGGAGAAGCCTTTCTCCATTACCTTATCTAGAAAGTTTTGCCCTGCTTCTACTCCATCTCAGCTTCAAACCTTCGAGACTCATGTCTGAATATGTTACTTAAAAAATGTGTCTTTATGAATTTTTCCTGCCACAACTGTAAGTAGATATAGGCAAATCCTACCTCTTGCATGTTCCATATTTAACAACTAAAACATTGCAAGCCCAGAGGAGATGCCCAATTAATATTTGTTGTGTAAATAAGTACATTAAAATGTATATAGTTCATGGAGTATCCTTTGACCCTTTCTTGTAGAGTTACTCTTTCTTTTTTAAGTCTCTTCTCTAAGTAGTAATAAAATTGTTGGGCTCTGATTGCAAGGAAAAGAAACTCAACACAAATTAAAACTAAAAGAGATATTAACACACACAATAAACACCCACGGAGTGACCTTCAGAAATGGCAGAAACCAGTATTTAAAAAGGCATCAGGATCCCGGATTTACTGCTTTTCTCTTCATCTTTCAGTTCTGCTTCCCATTGAGTCATCTTATTTTCAGGAAAATTTTTTATATGTAGAAAATATGGTTTCTAGCAGATCCAGCCTTACATTCAATCATCAGCTTAGCAACAATAGAAAGAAACCATGTTCCCTGATGCCAGAGTAAATGACCCACTAGGGGCTCTAATTAGTCTGACTTAAATTAGTCTGTGAGGCTAAGTGAATGAAGACATTGATTGATCTAATCTGATTCATTGTCTAACCCTGACATCCAACACCACTCCCTGAAAACTTCTTAGGATAAATGTTTTGCACTTGAAAGTACTAGCAAGAGCAAAAGTATAGCTAATCTGATCCACCACACATTTTACTTGTTGCACACCACTTATTAAAGTGTCCAACATGCATGCCCTTCACCATAGACTGCTAGCTCTTTGCTTAGCATGCCTCAGGGTTTTTTGTTGCTGTCATTGAAGAGTCCCTTGTTTACCACCTTCTCACAATAAATGTCTTATGAATGAATTCATAAATCAGTATTTTTTTCTAACTTATTTGGCAGAAAAATTGGCTGAATATTCTTATTAGATTTAGAATATAACATTGTCTTTTAAGAATCATTCTTTGGCTGGGTGGAAGGGTGGGCTGAGTGATGGTACAGAGAGATACTTTTATGGTCACTGACTATAATTTCAGACTAAGACATTCCCAAACAGAATTTGATCACATAATTACATCCTTAAAAATGGAATCAGTGTAAGGAAACCATAGTGAAATATTTTTGAAAATATAAAAATAAGCTGCCACCATCCTTGGCCCTATACTTCCTATTTTTAAATAAAAGAAAAAAAAGCGGCCGGGCGCGGTGGCTCAAGCCTGTAATCCCAGCACTTTGGGAGGCCGAGACGGGCGGATCACGAGGTCAGGAGATCGAGACCATCCTGGCTAACACGGTGAAACCCCGTCTCTACTAAAATATACAAAAAAGTAGCCGGGCGAGAGGGCGGGCGCCTGTAGTCCCAGCTACTCGGGAGGCTGAGGCGAGAGAATGGCGTAAACCCGGGAGGCGGAGCTTGCAGTGAGCTGAGATCCGGCCACTGCACTCCAGCCTGGGCGACAGAGCGAGACTCCGTCTCAAAAAAAAAAAAAAAAAAAAAAAAAAAAAAAAAAAAAAGAAAAAAAAGCAATTATGATCTGAGCTCTAAGGAGATACTGATAGACTTCCATATATAAGGCAAACTTTAAGGGTATTACTATTATCTGTAGATTTCTTTATATCTGCAGTACCTGTTAAGGCAATAAATCATCAGTTTGTATAGAACACACATACAAGCATATTATTCGGAAAGCCAATAAATAGTCAAATCATATACAATTTTGAGTGTGTCTGAAATTCTGTTGTCATTCTTACAACTAGTTATAATTTTCTAAGGCTTCAGAATGAAACAAGTATCAAAAACCTCACAGGATCTTTGTTATTTAAAAAACTACTAAATCGGCCATTCTCAATTACTTATAATTTTTGCTTTCTTTATTAAATACTACAAAGGGTGCAATATTCAAAACTAGTTAATCATATGCCTCAGAAATGACTATTTACTTCCCAAATGTTTCTTGTGAGAGATGGTTAATGTAGTTATGTGTAGGAATCTAGAACTGAGATATTTCAGCAGAGCTATAATTGTGATGTCCAGGTCTTATCACTTAATTGCTATAATTACTATGTCAATTTTCCAACCATTTTAAAAGAAATTTTCATAAAAAGTTGAAACAAAATTCACAAGAAAGTATAGAGACTTTTTAAATTAAAATGTTATATAATAGCAAAGGGAGCCCTCATGCTCTTCCAGCTATCAAAATATACTTTAAAGATAAATACTATATTTTGGTCACTTCTTTGATTCATTTAATTTTTTGCCATTTCATCACTTCCTATATCCAAAAGTGAAGCATCCATATTGTTTGACTGATTAAACTGACCTCAAGTCAACCAGTATTCTGTTGTAGTATTGGTATTAGTATATTCTGGTATTTAGTTTTGTGACCTCAAGTCAACCAGTATTCTGTTGTAGTATTGGTATTAGTATATTCTGGTATTTAGTTTTGTGGCAGAAGGCCTGGGCGTACAGAGCTCTCAGGCTGCTGAAAGGGAAGGGAGTCTCTAATGAAGTTAACGCAAAGAACAGTGTAGCATTAAGGTGAGAAATTGGGCCAGTCCCTAATCATTTCATCAAAACAATAAATCTCTTATTCTTTAAGCCATTTTGAATTGGATTTTCCATAATTTAAAGCAAAGCACATCTTATGAACAGGGTTATAAAAATTTAAGCAATACAGCCGAGGTAAAATCATCTTTTAAAAAATAGATGAGAAGAGTAGAACAGACCCCAGAAATCAGCCCAAGAAACCATAAAGGAACTTTAAAAAATAGAGAGAAATCCTGGCCCATGCCTATGTCCTGGATGGTATTGACTAGGTTTTTTCTAGGGTTTTTATTGTTTTAGGTCTAACATTTAGTCTTTAATCTATCTTGAATTAATTTTTGTATAAGGTGTAAGGAAGGGATTCAGTTTCAGCTTTCTACATATGGCTAACCAGTTTTCCCGGCACCATTTATTAAATAGGGAATCCTTTCCCCATTTCTTGCTTTTGTCAGGTTTGTCAAAGATCAGACAGTTGTAGAGGTGTGATGTTATTTCTGAGGCTTCTGTTCTGTTCCATTGGTCTCTGTCTCTGTCTTAGTCCCAGTACCATGCTGGGGTTTTTTTGTTTGTTTGTTTGTTTGTTTGTTTTTTTTACTGTAGCCTTGTAGTATAGTTTGAAGTCAGGCAGCATGATGCCTCCAGCTTTGTTCTTTTTTGCTTAGGATTGTCTTGGCAATGTGGGCCCTTTTTTGGTTCCATATGAACTTTAAAGCAGTTTTTTTCAATTCTGTGAAGAAAGTAATTGGTAGCTTGATGGAGATGGCATTGAATCTATAAATTACCTTGGGCAGTATGGCCCTTTTCATGATATTGATTCTTCCTATCCATGAGCATGAAATGTTCTTCCATTTGTTTGTGTCCTCTTTTATTTCATTGAGCAGTGGTTTGTAGTTCTCCCTGAAGAGGTCCTTCACATCCCTTGTAAGTTGGATTCCTAGGTATTTTATTCTCTGTGTAGCAATTGTGAATGGGAGTTCACTCATGATTTGGCTCACTGTCTGTTATTAGTGTACAGTGATGCTTGTGACTTTTGTGCATTGATTTTGTATTCTGAGACTTTGCTGATGTTGCTTATCAACTTAAAGAGATTTTGGGCTGAGACGATAAGGCTTTCTAAATATACAATCATGTCATCTGCAAACAGGGACAATTTGACTTCCTCTTTTCCTAATTGAGTACCTTTATTTCTTTCTCTTGCCTGATCACCCTGGCCAGAACTTCCAACACTGTGTTGAATAGGAGTGGTGAGAGAGGGCATCCCTGTCTTGTGCTAGTTTTCAAAGGGTATGCTTCCAGTTTTTGCCTATTCAGTATGATATTAGCTGTGGGTTTGTCATAAATAGCTCTTATTATTTTGAGATACGTTCCATCAATACCTAGTGTATTGAGAGATTTTAGCATGAAGGGCTGTTGAATTTTGTCAAAGGCTTTTTCTTTATCTATTGAGATAATCATGTGGTTTTTGTCATTAGTTCTGTTTATGTGATGGATTATGATTATTGATTTGCATATGTTGAACCAGTCTTGCGTCCAAGGGATGAAGCCGACTTGATCATGGTGGATGAGCTTTTTGATGTGCTGCTGGATTCGGTTTGCCAGTATTTTATTGAGGATTTTCACATCAATGTTCCTCATGGATATTGATGTAAAATTCTCTTTTTTTGTAGTGTCTGTGTCAGGCTTTGATATTAAGATGATGCTGGCCTCATAAAACGAGTTATGGAGGATTCAATAGCAACAAAAGCCAAAAAAGACAAATGGGATCTAGTTAAACTAAAGAGCTTCTGCACGTCAAAGGAAACTACAATCAGAGTGAACAGGCAACCTAAAGAATGGGAGAAAATTTTTTCAATCTACCCATCTGACAAAGGGCTAATATCCAGAATCTACAAAGAACTTAAATTTATAAGAATAAAACAAACAACCCCATCAAAAAGTGGGCAAAGGACATGAACAGACACTTCTCAAAAGAAGACATTTATGTAGCCAACAGACACATGACATGAAAAAATGCTCATCGTCACTGGTCATCAGAGAAATGCAAATCAAAACCACAGTGAGATACCGTCTCGCACCAGTTAGAATGGCGATCATTAAAGTCAGGAAGCAACAGACACTGGAGAGGATGTGGAGAAATAGGAATGTTTTTACACTGCTGTTGGGAGTGTAAACTAGTTCAATCGTTGTGGAAGACAATGTGGCAATTCCTCAACGATCTAGAACTAGAAATAGCATTTGACCCAGCGATCCCATTACTGGGTATATATCCAAAGGATTATAAATCATGCTACTATAAAGACACATGAACATGTATGTTTATTGTGGCACTATTCACAATAGCAAAGACTTGGAACCAACCCAAATGTCCATCAATGATAGAGTGGATTAAGAAAATTTGGCACATATAAACTATGGAATACCATGCAGCCATAGAAAAGGATGAGTTCATGTCTTTTGCAGGGATATGGATGAAGCTGGAAACCATCATTCTGAGCAAACTATCACAAGGACAGAAAACCAAACACCACATGTTCTCACTCATAGGTGGGAATTGAACAATGAGAATACTTGGACACAGGGCGGGGAACATCACACACTGGGGCCTGTCGTGGGGTGGGGGACATGGGGAGGGATAGGATTAGGAGAAACACCTAATGTAAATGACGAGTTAATGGGTGTAGCAAACTGACATGGCACATGTACACCTATGTAACAAACCTGCACGTTGTGCACATGTACCCTAGAACTTAAAGGATAATAAAAATAAGTAAATAAATAAATAAATAAATAAATAGAGAGAAAAATGAATAGAAATTCACTAAAGAAGAAGGGGATATAAAATATTCAAGGGTGAATATTTTCTATTGTACTAAAATATTTTATACCATCAATAAAGGTAGAACATTTAAAATGTATTCTGCAATGGCAGTATAATGCTAATTTCACAATAAGAAAATTATGACCTAGAAAATTTATGAAGGTAATGGAGTTTAATTATACATTGCGAAATCTGAAGAATAACATAGGCAAAAAATGCAGATTTATATATATGTATACACACACATATAAAAATATGCTGGTATTAAGCTAGAATTTATTTTAGAAAATGGAAGATAGTTTGAAATTTGACAATCTATTATTTTGATTTACTGTGTTAATACATGTAAAAGAAAAATATGAGATCATAATTCAGAAATTACTGCTGCAAGATTTGCTAGAAATTAAAGAAATATAAAACAAAAATAAATGAAAATTTTATTTAACCAAGAAACATAATAATGTATAGCAATATTCACCAATGTTTGAAGAATCTATTCAATATAATAAGAATTAAGAAAATATTTTAAATATTGAAAAGAGAAATATTATTTATTATTAAAATAGCATAAAAGTATATAATGGTATCCTAGGAGAACAAACATTTTTACAAATAATAAAACAATTTGAAAAATGTCCAGTTACAAGATAAGTATTTCAAAGTAATTCTTTTCCATGTGCAAATGCTAAGCTAAACAAAAGAAGCCTATACTGTGTAGCAGTATAAAAATGAAGAAAAATAATTTTGGCTAAACATGAACAGAAATAGGGAAACTCTGTTTCATATTATTGAATGGAAAGAGTCAGTATTCTCCCAAATTTATTTATGAATTGAATTATCCTGTAGTAAAAAAACAAAAAAAAAAACAAAACAAAAAACACAGCATTTAAAAAAGAATTTATATTTGCTAAGCCGATGTCGTTTAGAATAGTAATGGTGTAAGTTTGCTGAACTATTTTGGGAAAAGAAAAGGAAAATTTTGTAGTGAGATTTGTAGCAGATACAACGGTATAAAAAATATTTTTTTAATACAGGAAAAGGCTGGGCATGGTGGCTCATGCTTGTAATTCCAGCACTTTGGAATGCCAAGGCAGGCACATCACTTGAGGTCAGGAGTTTGCGAACAGCCTGGCCAACATGGGGAAAACTCATCTCCACTAAAAATACAAAAATTAGCCTGGCTTGGTGGTGGGTGCCTGTAATCCAAGCTACTGGGGAGGCTGGGGCAGGAGAATTGTTTTAACCCCAAAGGCAAAGGTTGCAGTGAGCCCAGATTGTGCCACTGCACTCCAGCTTGGTTGACAGAGGGGAGGCTCTGTCTCAAAAATAAATAAACATAAATAAATAACAAAAAGGTACATATATACCTATATCGGTCAAATAAACTTACCATACATATGTGTGTATGTGTGTATATACACACATAAATAAAAAGTATATAGTAAAATAATAATTTCAATATTTTAATAAATAGAACCTTGAATAAATGGAACAGGGTCAGTTGGGTATTTATTTAGAGAGGTTTGAAGTACAAAAATACAAATATATTCAACATCAAAATATAAATATATAAAATTATAAAAATATATGAAGATAAATAGAAAAGTTGGTCTTTATTATCTAGAAATATGGAAGGTTTTGTTTATTATGACAAGAATAAAAATCATTTAAAAATTAGCAAGTATGAACAGAAAAAAAAATATGTATATAAATTCAATATAATTTGTACACACAAATTAAAGTAAGTAAAAAAAGACTAAAGGTCCAATAGGTTAAAATTATAAAAACAAACAAAGGACAATATTTCTCACATTAAAATATCCCATATAAATAAGAAAAATGCAAATAAACAAACAGAAAAGTAGATTAAAGTTATAGAAAGGAAGTTATTGAGAAAAGAATACAAATGACTCTGGAGAATGGATATAAGTTCATAAAGTCCACAGTGAATAGAAAAGTTCAAACTAAAACAATGGGATAGCATTTGTAGCGTATAGGACTGCAAAATACAAAATGATTTACATTTAGCATTAATAAATATGTGGGGAACATGATATTCTCCAACAATACTAAGAGATATAAATCAGACAAAGATTTTCAAGGTCTATGTTATGTACCTGCTAAATATATATTTATTTTTGAATGAGCAAATCCATTTCTTTGGCAAAGATTACAAAGTAAAACATGTTCAAGGATGTCCATTATAGCATTACAAACTACCTAAATAGCTATCAATGCAAGAATAGTTAAATTGAGTTTAACACAACCATTTCCTGAAACACTATGAACTATGAAAAAGAATAATCTGTGTTCATATGCACTGAAAAGGAAATATATATATGATTGTTTTCATTTAAAATTAGAGATATGTTATACTGCAGCTCACTGTTTGTAAAAATAATCTATATATAAAATATTTCAATGTGTATATTTGATGCTTTGGCATAATAAATATTAAATTGTTAACATTTTGTTTTAGTTATGTGATGAGAAGGAAAAGGAACACAACTTTTTTTTTAATTATACTTTAAGTTCTAGGGTACATGTGCATAACGTGCAGGTTTGTTACATATGTATACTTGTGCCATGTTGGTGTGCTGCACCCATCAACTCGTCAGCACCCATCAATTCATCATTTATATCATGTATAACTCCCAATGCAAGCCCTCCCCCCTTCCCCTCCCCATGATAGGCCCCAGTGTGTGATGTTCCCCTTCCCGAGTCCAAGTAATCTTATTGTTCAGTTCCCACCTATGAGTGAGAACATGCGGTATTTGGTTTTCTGTTCTTGTGATAGTTTGCTAAGAATGATGGTTTCCAGCTGCATCCATGTCCCTACAAAGGACGCAAACTCCTCCTTTTTGATGGCTGCATAGTATTCCATGGTGTATATGTGCCACATTTTCTTAATCCAGTCTGTCACAGATGGACATTTGGGTTGATTCCAAGTCTTTGCTATTGTGAATAGTGCCGCAATAAACATACATGTGCATGTGTCTTTGTAGTAGAATAATTTATAATCCTTTGGGTATATACCCAGTAGTGGGATAGCTGGGTCATATGGTACATCTAGTTCTAGATCCTTGAGGAATTGCCATACTGTTTTCCATAATGGTTGAACTAGTTTACAATCCCACCAACAGTGTAAAAGTGTTCCTATTTTCCACATCCTCTCCATCACCTGTTGTTTCCTGACTTTTGAATGATTGCCATTCTAACTGGTGTGAGATGGTATCTCATTGTGGTTTTGACTTGCATTTCTCTGATGGTGAGTGATGATGAGCATTTTTTCATGTGTCTGTTGGCTGTATGAATGTCTTCTTTTGAGAAATGCCTGTTCATATCCTTTGCCCACTTTTTGATGGGGTTGTTTTTTTCTTGTATATTTGTTTGAGTTCTTTGTAGATTCTGGATATTAGCCCTTTGTCAGATGAGTAGATTGCAAAAATTTTCTCCCATTCTGTAGGTTGCCTGTTCACACTGGTGGTAGTTTCTTTTGCTGTGCAGAAGCTCTTTAGTTTAATGAGATCCCATGTGTCAATTTTTGCTTTTGCTGCCGTTGCTTTTGGTGTTTTAGACATGAAGTCCTTGCCCATGCCTATGTCCTGAATGGTACTACCTAGATTTTCTTCTAGGGTTTTTATGGTATTAGGTCTAACATTTAAGTCTCTAATCCACCTTGAATTAATCTTCATATAAGGAGTAAGGAAAGGATCCAGTTTCAGCTTTCTACTTACGGCTAGCCAATTTTCCCAGCACCATTTATTAATAGGGAATCCTTTCCCCATTTCTTGTTTTGCTCAGGTTGTCAAAGGTCAGATGGCTGTAGATGTGTGGTATTATTTCTGAGGACTCTGTTCTGTTCCATTGGTCTATATCTCTGTTTTGGTACCGTACCATGCTGTTTTGGTTACTGTAGCCTTGTAGTATAGTTTGAAGTCAGGTAGCGTGATGCCTCCAGCTTTGTCCTTTTGACTTAGGATTGTCTTGGCAATGCGGGCTCTTTTTTGGTTCCATATGAACTTTAAAGCCGTTTGTTCCAATTCTGTGAAGAAAGTCATTGGTAGCTTGATGGGGATGGCATTGAATCTATAAATAACCTTGGGCAGTATGGCCATTTTCACGATATTGATTCTTCCTATCCATGAGCATGGTATGTTCTTCCATTTGTTAGTGTCCTCTTTGATTTCACTGAGCAGTCGTTTGTAGTTCTCCTTGAAGAGGTCCTTGACATCCCTTGTAAGTTGGATTCCTAGGTATTTTATTCTCTTTGAAGCAATTGTGAATGGAAGTTCATTCCTGATTTGGCTCTCTGTTTGTCTGTTACTGGTGTATAAGAATGCTTGTGATTTTTGCACATTAATTTTGTATCCTGAGACTTTGCTGAAGTTGCTTATCAGCTTAAGGAGATTTTGGGCTGAGACAATGGGGTTTTCTAAATATACAATCATGTCATCTGCAAACAGGGACAATTTGACTTCTTCTTTTCCTAACTGAATACACTTGATTTCTTTCTCTTGCCTGATTGCCCTAGCCAGAACTTCCCACACTATGTTGAATAGGAGTGGTGAGAGAGGGCATCCCTGTCTTGTGCCAGTTTTCAAAGGGAATTTTTCCAGTTTTTGCCCATTCAATATGATATTAGCTGTGGGTTTGTCATAAATAGCTCTTATTATTTTGAGGTACGTTCCATCAATACCGGATTTATTGAGCATTTTTAGCATGAAGGGCTGTTGAATTTTGTCAAAGGCCTTTTCTGCATCTATTGACATAATCATGTGGTTTCTGTCTTTGGTTCTATTTATATGCTGGATTACGTTTATTGATTTGCATATGTTGAACCAGTCTTGCATCCCAGGGATGAAGCCCACTTGATCATGGTGGATAAGCTTTTTGATGTGCTGCTGAATCCGGTTTGCCAGTATTTTATTGAGGATTTTTGCTTCGATGTTCATCAGGGATATTGGTCTAAAATTCTCTTTTTTTGTTGTGTCTCTGCCAGGCTTTGGTATCAGGATGATGTTGGCCTCATAAGATGAGTTAGGGAGGATTCCCTCTTTTTCTATTGATTGGAATAGTTTCAGAAGGAATGGTACCAGCTCCTCCTTGTACCTCTGGTAGAATTCAGCTGTGAATCCATCTGGTCCTGGACTTTTTTTGGTTAGTAGGCTATTAATTATTGCCTCAATTTCAGAGCCTGCTGTTGGTCTATTCAGGGATTCAACTTCTTCCTGGTTTAGTCTTGGGAGAGTGTAAGTGTCCAGGAAATGATCCATTTCTTCTAGATTTTCTAGTTGATTTGCTTAGAGGTGTTTATAGTATTCTCTGATGGTAGTTTATATTTCTGTGGGGTCAGTGGTGATATCCCCTTTATCATTTTTTATTGCATCTATTTGATTCCTCTCTCTTTTCTTCTTTATTAGTCTTGCTAGCGGTCTGTCAATTTTGTTGATCTTTTCAAAAAACCAACTCCTGGATTCATTGATTTTTTGGAGGGTTTTTTGTGTCTCTATCTCCTTCAGTTCTGCTCTGATCTTAGTGATTTCTTGCCTTCTGCTAGCTTTTGAATGTGTTTGCTCTTGCCTCTCTAGTTCTTTTAATTGTGATGATAGAGTGTCAATTTTAGATCTTTCCTGCTTTCTCTTGTGGGCATTTAGTGCTATAAATTTCCCTCTACACACTGCTTTAAATGTGTCCCAGAGATTCTGGTATGTTGTATCTTTGTTCTCATTGGGTTCAAAGAACATCTTTATTTCTGCTTTCATTTCGTTATGTACCCAGTAGTCATTCAGGAGCAGGTTGTTCAGTTTCCATGTAGTTGAGTGGTTTTGATTGAGTTTCTTAGTCCTGAGTTCTAGTTTGATTGCACTGTGTTCTGAGAGACGGTTTGTTATAATTTCTGTTCTTTTACATTTGCTGAGGAGTGCTTTACTTCCAATTATGTGGTCAATTTTGGAATAAGTGCGATGTGGTGCTGAGAAGAATGTATATTCTGTTGATTTGGGGTGGAGAGTTCTATAGATGTCTATTAGGTCCGTTTGGTGCAGAGATGAGTTCAATTCCTGGATATCCTTGTTAACTTTCTGTCTCGTTGATCTGTCTAATGTTGACAGTGGAGTGTTGAAGTCTCCCATTATTATTGTATGGGAGTCTAAGTCTCTTTGTAAGTCTCTAAGGACTTGCTTTATGAATTTGGGTGCTCCTGTATTGGGTGCATATATATTTAGGATAGTTAGCTCTTCCTGTTGAATTGATCCCTTTACCATTATGTAATGGCCTTCTTTGTCTCTTTTGATCTTTGATGTTTCAAAGTCTATTTTATCAGAGACTAGGATTGCAACCCCTGCTTTTTTTTGTTCTCCATTTGCTTGGTCGATCTTCCTCCATCCCTTTATTTTGAGCCTATGTGTGTCTCTGCACGTGAGATGGGTCTCCTGAATACAGCAGACTGATGGGTCTTGACTCTTTATCCAGTTTGCCAGTCTGTGTCTTTTAATTGGAGCATTTAGTCCATTTACATTTAAGGTTAATATTGTTATGTGTGAACTTGATCCTGCCATTATGATATTAACTGGTTGTTTTACCCGTTAGTTGATGCAGTTTCTTTCTAGCCTCGATGGTCTTTCCATTTTGGCATGTTTTTGCAATGGCTGGTACCGGTTGTTCCTTTCCATGTTTAGGGCTTCCTTCAGGGTCTCTTGTAAGGCAGGCCTGGTGGTGACAAAATCTCTAAGCATTTGCTTATCTGTAAAGGATTTTATTTCTCCTTCACTGATGAAACTTAGTTTGGCTGGAAATGAAATTCTTGGTTTAAAATTCTTTTCTTTAAGAACGTTGAATATTGGCTCCCACTCTCTTCTGGCTTGTATAGGTTCTGCTGAGAGATCTGCTGTTAGTCTGATGGGCTTCCCTTTGTGGGTCACCCGACCTTTCTCTCTGGCTGCCCTTAAGATTTTTTCCTTCATTTCAACTTTGGTGAATCTGGCAATTATGTGTCTTGGAGTTGCTCTTCTGGAGGAGTATCTTTGTGGCGTTCTCTGTATTTCCTGAATTTGAATGTTGGCCTGCCCTACTAGGTTGGGGAAGTTCTCCTGGATGATATCCTGAAGAGTGTTTTCCAACTTGGTTCCATTTTCCCCCTCACTTTCAGGCACCCCAATCAGACGTAGATTTGGTCTTTTTACATAATCCCATACTTCTTGCAGGCTTTGTTCATTTCTTTTTCTTCTTTTTTCTTTTGGTTTCTCTTCTCGCTTCATTTCATTCATTTGATCCTCAATCGCTGATACTCTTTCTTCCAGTTGATCGAGTCGGTTACTGAAGCTTGTGCATTTGTCACATATTTCTCATGTCATGGTTTTCATCTCTGTCATTTCGTTTATGACCTTCTCTACATTAGTTAGTCTAGCTGTCAATTCTTCCACTCTTTTTTCAAGATTTTTAGTTTCTTTGCGCTGGGTACGTAATTCCTCCTTTAGCTCTGAGAAGTTTGATGGACTGAAGCCTTCTTCTCTCATCTCGTCAAAGTCATTCTCTGACCAGCTTTGATCCGTTGCTGGCGATGGGCTGCGCTCCTTTGCAGGGGGAGATGCGCTCTTATTTTTTGAATTTCCAGCTTTTCTGCCCTGCTTCTTCCCCATCTTTGTGGTTTTATCTGTCTCTGGTCTTTGATGATGGTGACGTACTGATGGGGTTTTGGTATAGGTGTCCTTCCTGTTTGATAGTTTTCCTTCTGACAATCAGGACCCTTAGCTGTAGGTCTGTTGGAGATTGCTTGAGGTCCACTCCAGACACTGTTTGCCTAGGTATCAGCAGCAGAGGTTGCAGAAGATAGAATATTGCTGAACAGCGAGTGTACCTGTCTGATTCTTCCTTTGGAAGCTTCCTCTCAGGGGTGTACTCCACCCTGTGAGGTGTGGGGTGTCAGACTAGTGACATCCCCCTAGTGGGGGATGTCTCCCAGTTAGGCTACTCAGGGGTTAGGGTCCCACTTGAGCAGGCAGTCTGTCCGTTCTCAGATCTCAGCCTCCGTGCTGGGAGATCCACTGCTCTCTTCAAAGCTGTCAGACAGAGACGTTTGCGTCTGCAGAGGTTCTGCTACCTTTTTGTTGTTGTTGTTGTTGTTGTTGTTGTTTTTAGCTGTGCCCTGTCCCCAGAGGTGGAGTCTACAGAGACAGGCCGGTTTCCTTGAGCTGCTGTGAGCTCCACCCAGTTCGAGCTTCCCATTAGATCACAGACTGCTGTGTTAGCAATGAGGGAGGCTCCGTGGGCGTGGGACCCTCCCAGCCAGGTGTGGGATATATTCTCCTGGTGTGCCCGTTTGCTTAAAGCGCAATATTGGGGTGGGAGTTACCCGATTTTCCAAGTGTTGTGTGTCTCAGTTCCCCTGGCTAGGAAAAGGGATTCCCTTCCCCCTTGCGCTTCTCAGGTGAGGCGATGCCTCGCCCTGCTTCAGCTCTCGCTGGTCGGGCTGCAGCAGCTGACCAGCACCGATTGTCCGGCACTCCCTAGTGAGATGACCCCAGTACCTCAGTTGAAAATGCAGAAATCACCCGTCTTCTGTGTCGCTCGCGCTGGGAGTTGGAGACTGGAGCTTTTCCTATTCAGCCATCTTGCTCCGCCCTCGAACATAACTTTTTACCTATTAATTTTTGTATTTTAACATTTTAAGCACTCATACTATTTTTGTATTTTTAACATTTACTTTTTAAATCATATCTTTCTGATATTCTAATTTTTAATTTTTTCAGTTTGTGTAATTACTATATTTGATAGAAGTATAAACTTATAAAATAATTAAGGAAACTAAATACATTTTTACTTCAATAATACTATTTGTACAATATGTTTATATTTGTAGTAATAAATCAAGTTTCAAATCTTTGCATTTGAGAAATGTTGCCTATCAATTTCTGTACTGTCTAACTTATGCATATTCACTTGTTTATTGCAGTCTTCAACAACTGAAATTTCAATCTAATATAGATTATATCCCTTAATTTTTTAAGTAATGATGCATCATGCATTGACTTGTTCTGTTTTGCCCTCTTACTCAAGTACCTTACCTCAAATGAATATAAACTTAAAAACGCTATAGACTAAAGTAAAATTTAGGGGTTTTCTCATACTCTGCATCTCTTAGCCCAATTACATATTTTAAAAATCTGCTGTATACACAAGCTGTATAACTTTGGGCGAATTACGTAACCTCTTTAAACCTCAGCTTTCTCACCATGAATACTGAACTAATAATAGTACCTTGCATAAAAGTTCCATTCAAAATTAAAAGAGATTTTTCTTGCAAATGTTTAGATATTATCCTGGTGTGTCATAAATGGTCAATATACAAATTTTCTAATTTCATGTTCTTCTAACATCCTGCTAAAAATCTGATGAGTCAAGAACTTAGCAAAATTTTATTAACAAAGTAAGAAAGAGAGAAAGGTAAGAAGAGAGGGAAAGAGAGAGACAGAGAGAACATTGAGTTCAATTATCAATTTTTTCTAGGATTAATATATACTAGAACTATCATAATTATATTTTAATCAACAAGAGGGAAATTTTATCATCCCACAACATTTGTGAAGATATTTTCCCTGAGGCATAATTCTGACAACAGAAACCCAGGTAGTATTTGAAGATCAGCAATAATAAATCTAGTTTGAATTTTTTAAAAAGTTAATGCTTTCTACAAACCTGAGATGAACTGGGTAGTCAGAATAGTCATTCCTCATTTTACATCTGGGAAATAAAATGAGTTTCTGGTATATGGTAATTTATTCAAGATATGCTGTACACACAAAGTTTCTCATGTAGTCTCTTGACTACATATCTAATCCTCTCATGGTGCTACCTTCCTTTTTCTGTGAGTCTGTGTCAATGTATTCAATGGCAGAGTTTCTCTTAAAAGTCTGACAGAACAAAATTTAGCTATTGGTATAAACTCAAAACAGCTTTTTCCATTACTGTTGCTTATACCTCTTAGAGTCTCTCAACGTGTATTTAAACAAGTCTTATTATCCCCAGCCCAGATTGGGGGAGAATCAAACTAGCATCTCAAATGAGCACTTTTCTCTTTTCAAATGCTGTAAAATCAGTTATAGCCATGGAATGTGAATTTACAACAGCAATAAAAAGGATGAAGAGAGAAGATTTAAAGATTAGGCACCCTAGAGCTGTAAAGTCCTTATTCTCTCAAATCTATGTCCACATGGCATAATGGACATTTCAAGGTCAAAATAACAATGAAAATGACACTTGCAGAAGTTAAACTTAAGCCCAACACTGCCTATTGTTCTATAGTAATTAAAGTAAAAAACATTTATAGAGCTCACAGATTGGTAATACAGAAACACAGCAGGCATGTTTTCTATTCTCTGTGTAAGCCTTTCACATAGATTTGTGGACCATGATAACAAAAGAAAATCCTTTGAGATGTAGTTATGTTTTTATTGACATAGTGAACTGTCCAGCATCCAAAATGTTCTGGAAAAGAATTGATCCCCCCTTAATGCTTTTTATAGAGCCTTGTTTCTTTTCATCACTGTGACTTACAGTAGTACATCTTGAAAAGTAAATAAATACTAAGACACCTTCTCTCTAATAAAAAAAAGGTTTAAAAATTATGAAAGCTATTTTCTTTCTTATATGTTTTACTTAGTACATGCACAATTACTGAATTCAACATGAACTTGCATGCAACTATTTGACTGATAAAATTCTTAAATGGTAATGTTAAGTATTTAAAATAAAAACAGGTGAGGTCTACCTACGTTTGTAAACCTGTCCAACTAGCACAGGTATAAACAGACAATTCTCCTAATACACATTTCTGTTACTAATTTTTATATTTTCTATATATCAGTGGATTTAAAAAACTATCAGCCAACATGAAACATATCTTTATTTACTTTTTCTTCTTATAAACCACTATATATTTAACACTTTTTAACAATAAAGTTTTTCTTTTTTTTTTTTTTTGAGACATAGTCTCTCTCTGTCACCCAATCTAGGGTGAAATGGTGTGATCTTGGCTCACTGCAACCTCCGCCTCCTGAGTTCAAGTGATTCTCCTGCCTTGGCCTCCCGAGTAGCTGGGGCTACAGGCACATGCCACCATGCCTGGCTAATTTTTGTATTTCGAGTAGAGGCGGGGTTTCACCATGTTGGCTGGGCTGGTCTTGAACTCCTGATCTTGTGATCTGCCCACCTTGGCCTCCCAACATGCTGGGATTACAGGGTGAACCACTGTGCCCGGCCAAAAATACATTTTTAAAATTTATTAGATAGGGTTCCCTAACTCTCAGGCCGTGGACTGGTACAGGTCTGTGGCCTGTTAGAGACCAGGCTGCACAGCAGCAAATGAGTGCAGAAAAAGTGAGCAAAGCTTCATGCATATTTATAGCTGCTGCCCATCACTTGCATTATGGCCTGAGCTCTGCCGCTTGGCAAATCAGTGATGGCATTAGATTTTCATAGGAGTGAGAATCCTACTGTGAATGGCACATGCGAAGAATCTAAGTTATGCACTCCTTATGAGAATCTAATGCCTGATGATCTGAGGAGGAGCTGGGATGGTGAGCTGGGGAGCAGCTGTAATTATAGATTAACATTAGCAGAGAGGTTTGACTGCACACAGGCCATAATAAATCAATTGCTTGCAGACTCATATCAAAACCCTATCAATAAGTGGCAAGTGACAAGCTGCATCTGGTCATAGGCTTTACGGTGGCAAGTGAGTTGATGTACTTCAATTGTACAGCTGCATCTGGTAGCAGGGTTTAAGTCGGAATCTGACACATATTTTAGTCCACACATGGCTCACCCATTATTTTATTTACTACTGCCACTTGTGCCTCTTTGCCATGCTGTGCATTTGTCTCAGTCACAGTTTTGGTGTAGCTCACAAGCTAACCCTAGCCAAAATGAGAAAAAAACAAATGTCCTTGGATAGCTTCTTTGAAAAGGGGGAAAGACACAGTGATGAGATAGCAGAAAACTCCGAGACAGCCAACAAAATTAAAGCTGCATTTAAAAGAAAATACCAAAAGTTCTGTTTAAATTATGGGTTCATTGCAGTAAGGGATACACATTCTCCAAGTCCGTCTTGTATAATATGTGACAACAGGCTATCCACCAAAGCCATGAAACCTTCAAAACAGCTTTGCCACATGGAGACCAAGTATCCTGCATTAAAAAACAAATCTTTGGAGTCTTTCAAAAGAAAACAAATGTGAACATGAAGAACAAAAGCAATTATTGAAGGTCACCACTGCATCAAATACGTCTGCACTGAGAGTATGATTCTTAGTGGCTAACTGCATTGCTAAAGCTAAGTCGCCCATTACTACCGGTGAAGAGTTAATCCTGCCTGCTGCTAAGGATATTTGTCGTGAACTTTTAGGAGAGGCTGCAGTTCAAAAGATGGTACATCTTTTGGCTAGCACCATAACTAAACTAATTGATGAAATAGCAGAGGATATTGAGCCACAATTGTTAGAGAGGATTAATGAGTCACCATGGTACACAATCCAGGTCAATGAGTCTACCATTCTTTACAACAAGGCAACAATGCTTGCTTTTGTGCAGTATGCTTTTCAGGAGAATGTGCATGAGTATGTGTTAAGTCCGCTTTTGTTGCCAACCAACACCACAGCTGCAGAACTATTCAAGTCTTTGCATTATTACATCTAAGGAAAACTGAATTGGTCACTTTTTGTTGGTATATGCACGGATGGAGCAGCTGCCATGACTGGATGGCTTTTTGGCTTCACTACACAGGTCAAAAGGTCACTTCTGGATGTGAGTCTACCCACTGTGTCATCCACAGAGAAATGCTGGCTAGCCGAAAAATGTCATTGGAACTTAATAACATTTTGCAGGATGTAACTAAAATTATCAAACACATTAAAGTGCATGCCCTTAACTTATGTCCGTTCACGCAGCTCTGTGAGGAGATGGACACAGAACACATCTTCTCTTATGCACAGAAGTGAGATGGTTTTCTGAAGGTGGATCACTGGTCAGAGTTTTTGAGTTACAGGAACCATCTCACAGATTTCTTTCAGAAAAACAGTCACCACTGGCCACACATTCCAGTGACACAAAATGGATCACAAAACTTGCTTACCTGTGTGACATATTCAACCTGCTTAACAAACTCAATCTATCACTTCAGGGAAGAATGACAGCTGTTTTCAAGTTGACAGATAAAGTGGCTTCATTCAAACCCAAACTGAAATTATGAGTGGTGACGAGTGAACACTGGGATTTCTGACATGTTTGAAACATTAGCAGAGATTTTGAAAGAGACTGAGCCAGGTTCTTCTTTCTTCCAGCTGGTGCATGATCACCCGTCTCAGCTTTCAAATTACTTCCCAACCACAAAAGATCCCCAATTGGGAAGGAATGGATCCAGGACCCATTTGCGAATAAGGCAAGTTAGTCAACTGTGTCCATGCTAGAAGAGGATCACCTGCACGAGATCACAAATGATGGTGGCTTTAAAAATATGTTTGCGACAACTTCAAATATCCATGCATTCTGGACTAAAGAAAAGGTGCAATATCCTGAGATTGCCAGAAAAGCACTGAAAAGCCTGCTTCCATTTCCAACAACCTATCTTTGTAAATTAGGGTTTTCTGCAGTGACAGCAACCAAAACGACATTATGGAGTAGACTAGTCATAAGCACATGCTTCAGCTGTCGCTGTCTCCCATCACCCCAGATAGGACCATCTAATTCAGGAAAACAAACCCAGAGTTCCCACTGATTCTACACCATGGTGAGTTGCATAATTATTTCATTATATATTACAATATAACAATAATAGAAATAAAGTGTACAATAATTGTAATGCACTTGAATCATTTCAAAACCATCCCAACCTCCCCCAGTCTATGGAAAAAATTGTCTTCCACAAAACTGGTCAGCCCCTGGTGCCAAAAAGTTTGGTGACTGCTATATTAGAGCATGCTGACTACCAACCAACTTCTTAAAAGCATAAACTTAAAAGTGTAAAAACATACAATGTATGCAAAATACTTGCATATAAATCATGTGCTGAGCCTGGTTCATGTATACATTAAATTTTGACAAATTGCCCACCTCAAACGAAAAAAAAAATGCAGGGTCATTTTAAAACTTGGCCTGGTGCCTCTGACTTTAGGTAAGAGCAATAAGGAACTGCAGCCAGCTATTTGAAAAGCTGTTCTGCTGCATTTCTCCATCCTTTCTCATATCAATTTTATTTCCAAACCCAAATGCCTGACAAATGCCTTTCAAAATGGTACAACATTTTCATTCATTTTGATTTGCACAATTGCACACAATGTTTCACCCTCTCTATTAGTAGTAGGCCTTATTCAAAAGTGCTTTTTAAAAAAAAAAAAAATTCATTTGTTTTTGATTAGTTTTCTTCACCAAAGGTCAGAAATGGTATCTGAAGTGTCACTTTCCACGCTGCACCCATAGAGTACCTAATACATAACCATAGATTCAAGTTAATACCAAGATTACCCCAATAAATATGCCCAAGGCCAACCGCTACCCACCCTTGAAGCACAAAGCTGGCTCAATTTTAGCCAAAGTCTGTCTGTGATTGGTACCTTCCATCAGAAACCTTGGGGAACAATGAGAGCTATAGATTTAAAGTTAGCAGACACCAACCGTAAGGGTCATTTACTTTTAGAATATCAAGTAGTGTGAGTAATAGGTTCACAGATTCTCTTTCAAAGAGCTTTGAGTAATTCAGACTTCTCTTCCGAATGTTGGCACTATACATTAGGAGTAATGCATATTTTTAAATTTAAATACAGTTTTATGTGTTTCTGATCCTATTTTGAGTGTGTTTTCTCTGTGTCCTGTTAATGGTAGATGATGAGCACACAAGGATGAAGATTATAATGATGATAATGATGATGACAACATTACCTTTCTTTATAATATTAACTTATCAATCAGTTAATTACATACATTTATGCAAACTATGCCCCAAGGTAGACACCAATTTACCCACTTTACAGAGGAGTAACCTTATTCATAGTTAGACTAACTCAAAGCTCCAGGCTAACAAAATTCAAGATCCAGGTTTTTGCACTATCTCAGTTCCTTTTATATCTTTGGGAAGTCTCACATTTCAAAGCCAAGGCTCATGAAAACAATCTATATTCAAAATGTTGAACAAAAATTGATCAAATGCCCATTTGTGACTAATAGTGTACTAAGCACGAATAAGAGTATTGATGAAATATTAGATATAGCCATATTTTGGGGAGTTAAACGCAGATTATTTTGTCTGGGGAATTAATTAAAACATCCTATAAGCACCATATTGTGAACATATCATTCATATTAAGAGAACTCAGTTATTAAACTTTAAGCTCCTTGAGGACAAGGATTAAGATCAAAACATCCTTTTTTATCACACGGAATACAGCAGGTACTCTATAAAGCTCTGTCGAATGAACATATGAATGAATGACAGCTACTGTTAAATCCTCACTGCAACCATTCTTTTAACACCTCAATCCTGATGACAGCGTCTTCTCAATCTCTCTTGAATGTGTTCATTTTTCATTTTTTCTGTTAGTGATAGGCTCACACAAAGTAAAACAAAGGCAAAAATACATCAACAAACAAGTCAAGAGGATCCTACCAATAAAGAAAACTAACTCAAAAATTTATTTTTCAAGAATTCACATCAATGAAAAATGGGCCCATTCTACATTTTCTATTTCTGTCTATACCAGAAGTTATGTGCTGACAAGTGAGTGAGTCAGGCCTATCTTTGAATCTCTGTAGTTTTAATCTAACTGATCTTAAATGTTTAAATCAGTTTCCTATTTCTAACATTTTTAGATTTCAAAGTGCATCTGAACTTCTGGCTCTCTTTTGGAAAATTAGAAGACAGAAGACGTCGCTTTTTGAAATAAAATTGAGTTGCTGCAGCCCTACCAACATGGTGCATTCACTGTACAACTCACTGAACTCAGCACTACTGCTCACTACTATCCACCACTCACTTCATCTCTGATCACTATAGCCAAAAGTCACATCTGTGCTCTTAAGTGCATTATCATCTAGTTAAGGCTAAAATAAAACATCTGGTCCATTCATTTGAATCTCTAACCACTGCTCTCCAGGAGATGCCCTTCAACCTCAAATGGATCCTGATTTTTGATAATTCTGTGCTCTGGTTAGCCATCCATTCTATCATCTTTTATGTGTGGGTTTAGGTAAATTAACATTGTTGAGCTTCAGTTTCTTGAACTATAAAATGAGCCAATAAGCCTGCCCATATTTTAATATTCTTATGAAGCTTGAGTGTGATGTTTTTCAATAAATACTAAGGACATTGCTGGACATTTAGTAAATGCTTAATATATATTAACTTACTTTGATCATGCTGCTGATGATATTATGATCTTTATGTCTTCCATAGCCACCTGTAAAAATCAATCAGCATGAAAATGCCTTGCCATTTCTTTTGTAGAGTAGAGTGGGAATAATCTGGGGTAAGAATTGAAGCATAAGGGAGGAACAAGGCTCACTGAAATAGATTATGTATTCCCAAATATAAGACACTAGCCCCAGATATAAAGGGCAGTTTCTAGATAAGAGAAGAGGGAAACTATGTTTTGACATACACAGAGAGAGAAAAAATAATGAAGAGTGGCAGAAACAGCTCCAAGAATTGTGAGGGGATGCCGAGACCAGCTCAGTCGGGGAGACCCTAACCCAGTGGCGCTAGCAGAACTAAAGACACACACACTGGAATATAGAGGTGTGAAGTGGGAAGTCAGGGATCTCACAGCCTTCAGCGCTGAGAGCCTCGAACAAAGATTTACCCACGTATTTATTAACAGCAAGCCAGTCATTAGCATTGTTTCTATAGATATTAGATTAACTAAAAGTATCCCTTATGGGAAACCAAGGGGTGGGCCAAAATAAAGGGATGGGTTGGGCTAGTTTTCTGCAGCAGGAGCATGTCCTTAAGGCACAGATGGCTCATGCTATTGTTTGTGATTTAAGAACGCCTTTAAGTGATTTTCCGTCCTGGGTGGACCAGGTATTACTTGCCTCATTCTAGTAAACCCACAACCTTCCAGTGTGGGTGTTATGGCCATCATGAACATGTCACAGTGCTGCAGAGATTTTGTTTATGGCCAGTTGTGGGGCCAGTTTATGGCCGTATTTTGGGGGGGCCATTCCCAACAGGGGGAGATGAGGCTTAAATACTTAACTATGATAAGAAGCCAGAGGTGACGGGGAACATTTCCACGAGCACAGCACTTCACAGAATAAGACCTTCAGTAACTGTAGCCAGAACTAGAGGAAACAAACCACAAAAGATTCGGCTTCCTAGTAGAGTGTGCTCTCCCAGGCAATAAGGAAAACTTTTCTAACTTCCTCACATATCCTTCAACTTCTTACATTTATATGAAATCCCTTTAATGAAATAATAGCTTATATTTATTTAGCACTATGGACTCATTCTTAGCCCTTTATGTGTATTAATTATTTAGTTCTCACAACCCTAAGAGGCTTAACAAAGAAATAAAATGAATTGTCATGTAGTTAAAAAAAACAACAACAACATGGTCTTGGAGTTTAAAGGCTGGAACAAAGGCAAATTCAGTGATAGTTGAGAGTCATCGATGATCAAAGCATATTTATTAACCACACTTGGAAGGTTCTGACATATTATTTGATATTGGGAAAGAGGTGTTGAAGAATACTAAGCTGAAGATGATTCTATGATTTCTAGTTGAGGTGTTAATGTGTGTACATGTCATTAACCAATTTCTATGGAATAGAGTAACGTCAGTAGGAAAAGTAGGGCTATGAAAATATTATATTAATTCTGATATGAATACATTGAATTTAAAGTGCTTATAGGGACAATGAAATGCAAATACCCAATATTGCTTTTAGTGGTTGATTTCTGATGTAAAGATAGTTTCTTAGTATAAATATTGTTTTAAAGCTTTTACATGCTGACCCTAGGAACCACCAGACTCTGTTCTCATGGTAATTGAGTGACCTTGGGAAAGTTACTTAATTGAATAATAGTCATTATAATGCATCCTAATTAGGTTATTTTAAGAATAAGGTGGCATGGTGATGGCCTAGATAATTGTTATTTCAATGCGTGATTATATGAGAATCATGAGAGATACATTGTAAAAGTAGTCTCCAAACAGGTACCAGAAAACAGTACTGAAATTATAAGACACATGTAAGATAAAACTAGGTATTTTGCCCTGTCAGCTTAAAACACAAATATTCAATATTATTTCTTACATTATACTCTTTGAGCCCTAAGGCTCTCAACTCTTGTTTTACATTAGAATCACAGAAAAGGTTTTTGGTTTTTTTTTTTTTTTTGTTAGCCGTATCCACTCTCCATCCCAGATTTATTAAGATAAAATTTCTGGGAGTGATCAAAAGGTGCTGTCATTGGCACAGTCCATGTTGTTAGCCAGTTTCAGATTCCACAAATATGAAGCAATTCGTGAAATTGCCTGTATGTCTATACTGTTTCCTTTTTATTAGTAATAAGCTTTATATAATTTGTATACTAAAATTTGTACCTAGTGATTTTCTGTTATTTTATACCTCCTATTAGAGAACAGGTTTATTCTTAAAAAATAATGCTTAGTCTTTTGATATTTGAATCTGATTTCTATTTCCAAGCCTAGTTTCCCAATTTTAAGGAAACATAGAACTTTATCTCTGCCAAATATGAAACATCCTTAAAATGTGCCTCTTTTCCATCTTTGCTCAATCAATCACTTTTAATAAAATGCAGATGCAGGCAAAGACCTTCCCAGAAAGATACTAAATAGAAGGATCATCCAGGAAATGCTTTCTTTGACAAAGCAGATTCAAGATTCCTTTTTGGCTAAGGAGAATAAAAAGAGAAGAATTTTCCTGGCCTTTAATTGGTTCACAACAACTTTGTAGCATCTAATCCCAAAGCCCTGACCTTGCTCTAGTTTGTAGATATACAAAATAATTTATTATAATTTTTATACTTCCTTAAAGATTTTTAAAATTTGCATGCAGCTCTTTTTAATTAGACACCTTTGTATAATATCCATTTTGTGCTCTGTAACTTATTCATGTGACATAAAACAAAACTGAATCTACGTATTAGACATATATTTCACAATTACTCTATTTCAACTTAAATATCACTGAAATCCTTAATTCTATCATGAATCACACTTTTAATGTCTCATGCTGTTATAGATTTTACAAAGATCAGACATTTTAATTTTTTTCCTAAGATTTCCTTGGCCCTCAGGTGATAAATATAAAAGTAAGCAGATGAGAGTGGAAGCAGTTATCAAGCGGTGATTCTCCATCATATCTGTGCATTCCAAATCCTCCTCACCCCCACCTCCACCCCTCCCACATGGGAAAGCTTTTGAATTTACCATTCCTTAATCTTGCCTCATCTCAGATTAAATATGTCTTGGATGAGTCCCAGGCAAGCTTGTTTCACAAGTTCATTCCAGGTGATTTTAATGTGCATCAGTTTAGGAATCCCTGAAATAGACCAAGTTTTCTTATAGTAATATAGGAGAAGGAAGGGGAAATACACAGAAAAATAGCTGGCATAGAGTTAGTTGCATAAGAACTGAAACACCTGGGGAGGAGGAACAGAGACTAGAGTACCGAAAGCATAATTATGGTATTTTTAAAAGTGTCATTGTGGTTTTGATAGAGACGGGAGTTCTATAGGAGACCATCAGATTTGGATAGCAAATGGTCAAGAGGATTAAGGAATGAGCTCCCCAGATTTAAAGCATAGACAACCCCAGGAAGTAAATAGTCCTTGAAAAGATTAAGGAGCATAGTCATAGTTCACAGGACATATGGAAAGACTTTAAAATAGCTTGGGTTAAAAAGCCGTCAGATGGTTATTTATAGTGAAATCATTAGTGAGAGAGACTACACAAGTCAGAGATGAGAAAACAGTTCTTTACATTTGATATGCAGCCCTATTTAGAATAAAAATGCAATTGATTTGGTAGAACTTTAAATAATTTGCTACAGTAAGTACTAAAGAACTGAAAGCAAACTGTGCAAGCCATCTAGATAAAGCTCAGAGGGCCTTGAAATCCTTAATTCTAACACAGTTGATTTGAAAGTGGGAGATGCTGATTCTACAATACATTTCTTATAAATATAAAGCACAGCACCTTCAAAATCTTCTCCCTCACTATGTATTTGGTTTTTCATTTAAAACTGGAAAAGCCACTGGGGATAAACAAAATAAAATAAATGACAGAAACCTCTAGAAATATGAGAAAATGTTTCCAGTAAGGGGCATTTAATCTGGTGACCTGAATTCTCTGTACTAGGGGTTAAAACACCTGATTGTGTTCCTTTTTCTCTTAAACAACACGAAAGAAACACCCATGCTGGTTTTTTTTTTTACTATACTAGCTGTAATTCTTGTTAAAAGAAAAGCCTTAGACAAATCTAATTTAACTGAGTTTAGCTGAGCAAAGAACATTTGGTAAATCAGGCAGCCTCTGAACCAGAAGAGTTTCAAAGAGGCTACCCTGAAGCTGCATAGTAGAAGATTATTTATGGACAGAAAAAGGAAAGTGATGAAAGAAAAATGGAAGTGGTTACAGAAATGGCTGATTTGGTCACCTTTGCTATGCTTTAGCATAGAGCTGGGTTAGATTGTGCCTCTGCCCGTCAGGTCTGTGGAACATTGAACTTGAGAAGGATGATTTAGGTACGTGGTAGAGAAAATTTCTCAGCAGCAAAACATTCAAGATTCAGCCCCACTGCTTCTAACAGCAAATGTTCATGTGTGTGAACAAAGAAATGACCTTAAACGGGAACTTACATTTAAAAAAATCACAGCCTGGCTATATGATAGTAAAGAAAAGCCTATTTTCTTGGAAGGAATTCAAGCAAGCTGCAGAAATTTGCATAACTAAAAGGAAGGTAAGCACTGATAGCAAAGACAATGGGAAACAGGCCCAGATGGCATTTTAGAGAAGTTCCTTGCACCCTCTCCCATCACAGGCCTAAAGGCCTAGGTGGAAAGTATGGTTTCATGGGCCATGCCTAGGGCCTGCTGCCCTGCACACCTCAGGACACTGCTCCCCATATCCCAGCTGCTCCAGATCCAGTTGTAGCTCAAAGGGAACCATATATAGCTCATGCTACTGCTTCAGAGAGTGTAAGTCATATGTCTTGGTAGCTTTCATGTGGATAAGGCCTGCAGGTACACGGAGTGCAAGAGTTGAGACTTGGGATCCTCTGCCTAGATTTCAGAGAATGTTTGGAAAAGCCTGGCTGTCCAGGAAGAAGTTTGATGAAGGAGGGAGCCCTCATGGAGAACCTATACTAGGGCAGAGCAAAGGAAGAAGGTAAGGTTAGAACCCCTACACAGAGTCTCCACTGGGGCACTTCCTAGTGGAGCTACGAGAAGAAGGCCACCATATTCCAGACCCTGGAACGGTAGATACAGCAGCAGCTTGCACCTTGCACCTGGAAAAGCTGCATGAACTCAACCCCAGCCATTGAGAGCAATTGCAGGGGCTGAAACCTGGAGAGCCACAAAGGCAGAGCTGCCTTTGGCTTTGGGAGTCCACCCCTTGCACTAGTGTGCACTGTATGTGAGACAAAGAGTCCAGGGAGATTATTTTGGAGCTTTAAGATTGAATAACTTCCCTGCTGGGTTTTAGACTTGCACGGGGCTGTAGCCTCTTCCTTTTGGGCTATTTCTCCCTTTCAGAATGGGAGTATTTACCCAATGCCTATACCCCCCGTATATCTTGGGAATAACTAACTTGCTTTTGATTTTACAGGCTCATAGGTGGAAGGGACTTGTGCTGTCTCAGATGAGACTTTGGACTTTGGACTTTTGAGTTAATGTTGAAATGAGTTAAGCCTTTGGGAGACTATTGGGAAAGCATGATTGTGTTTTGAAATGTGAGGAGGACATAAAATTTGGAAGGTCCCAGGGATGGAATAATATGATTTGGAAATGTGTCCCCCCCAAAATCTCAGGTTTAATTGTAATCCCAAAAGTTGGAGGTGGTGCCTGGTGGAAGGTGATTGGATGATGGGGGTGGAGTTCTCATGAATGAGTTAGCACCATGCCCTCAGTTTAAATGTGTATAACACCTCTCCCCTCACTCTCTCTTGCTACTGCTCCCATGGCTGCTTCTCCTTCACCTTCTATCATGACTGTAAGTTTCCCAAGGCTTCCCCAGAAGCAGCAGCCACTATGTTTCCTGTACAGCCTGCAGAACTATGGGCCAATTAAACCTCTTTTCTTATAATTTACCCAGTCTCAGGCATTCCTTTACAGCAATGTGAGAACAGACTAATACTAGCTGAGGCTTTGGTATAACCCCAATATTGTCTCCCAGTGAGCTAGATAAGGCAAAATATGCATCACAAAACTTAAGTGAACCTATCTGAAGATTTCCCAAAAGTATACTTGATTCTTTGTCTTTATGACCCATACTTCAAGTTTATTTTTTGGTCAGGGAGGAGGGACAAAAGCAAAGAAAGTTAAAACTAAAGGAAGCATATTAAGAGAAAAATGAAGGAAAGTAAAATGGTTTCCTCATAAGGCTGAGAACATATCTAGTTTTATCCACTCCACTTTGACTTTTTGAATAAATAGAGAATGATATCCCAAAGAAGGAAGTTACCATGAGAGAATTCAGAGAGCAAATAGGATGTTGAAAACAAAGCTTTAATTATTTCCTCCTACTACTCTGGCATTAATACTTGTTTAGTATCATGATGCCAAAATGTCCATGGAGTTGATTCTTACAGTAATGCTGTCACTGCCCTGATTGAAGTGGGAGTTATGATCAGGATCTCTTCAATGGTAAGATGGAAGGATTTATATTTCTTTTCTTATTTCTGATGGTTCCTTTTAGATAGATTGTCAACTTGAATTTTGGCCATTACTCGTCAGGTGCCATGGTTCTTGTTTATCTTACCTTCATTTATGTAGCAGTATTTAATTGCACATATTTATTTGCACATCTATATCAAACCATGTTTTTTATTTCTTTATGCCCATTTTCTCTGTGCTTCTTGACTCTGTGCTTGTTACACAATTATCCTGTGCTTTTTCATGTCCCTAATAAGACTGAATGCCTCTCATAGAATTCTAACCTTATCTTTTAGGAAATCTTACATCAATGTTTCCCAAGTATTTCTTAACACAATTCTCTCAACATCAAAGTACACTGACAGGGTAGAGGGATCAAATAGAAAGACTGAAGCTGTCATTGCATTCATCTTAGTATTTCAAATTATATTGATCTGATATTATATAAAAATTTGCCTTAATATAAAAATTAGTTGTTTTGTGTGTTTGTGTGTGCCTGTTTTTTTAACAACGAATAGCTTGAAATTGATACTGCAATGGATTTATCATAGCATGCTATAGCTACTTTAACTTTAGCACTTAGTTGCACTTGTATATTTGTGTTAAAGTGATGGATTGGTTGTTAGCATGTCTTCTTTGTATTGTCTTTTCCATCAGATAATTTAGTTTGTTGAAGGTAGTCAGTAATACCAGTTTAGAAGGAGGACTAAAGAGATAATGAGGAGTATAAATAAATAAAGGAGAAAGAGGTGGAAAAACAGGAAAAGGAAAACAGACATTTCCATAATGCATAGTCTTTGCCACTCTGGTTGCAGAACATCTGTGTAATTGTTCAACCTGTGCATAGCAACTCTATAAAAACCTCTATTGATATGCATTGAAACAAAAATACTCTGTAATAATTTCATATCATGAACAAATAATTCATTTACATTTAATAAGACAGCTTGTATGTTATTCAGAGAAAGTGGGTGCTACAATCTTAGAAGACAAATCTAGCTGATTTGTAATTAACTCAGGTTTATATCAATAATAATTTATTGCATTAAAACTGAAAAAAATGAAAGAGCAATAGCAGTTATCTTGTCTGCATTAAACATGTTTCATTTTTCCTGGTATACATCCTGTGGATTTTACAATACTTATGAGATAGTGTAATTATCAGGTCTCTTAACTTATGTCTTGTTTTCACCACACGGGATGATTTTCTTCACTACTACACAGACCCTTACAGATAAGACAGCTAAGTTTCGGAGGTGTGGGACCCTGGTTTCCTTTGCTGAAGGTGTTTTCTGATGATTTGTGAGTTTCAAGGCTATAAACAGAAGTTTTGAAGTACTTGAGCACATGTTCCATCCAGGGTATATATGGCAGTCAAAGTCCATTAGCTTTAAGCAAGATCTAGAGGATCTTTAAGGAGAACTCGAACATCAGAGGAAATGCAAATACATGAAGATGAAATAAATTTTTTTTAAAAAACCTAACTTAATGATGAAAGGGAATTTTAGTTTATGAGTTTCTGAAACTGTTGAAGAACTATAAATGGATTGCTGACAATTTGCAGATGGATCAAGCGATGCCTGTGACCTGCTTGAGAAGGCTGAACACTAACTCTGTGGGCTTGAGGTTTCATTGGGATTCCTTATATCTCAATGTAAAAAATCAAAATGTAAGTGGAGAATGATTCCATGAAAGACATCTCTGAGCCACTGGAAAATGTTGTGTTTCATTAGAAAGCAAAAGTCATCTCCTGGTAATAGTAATGGTAGAGTCAATTCCCATCATGGATAAAGAACAGACATTTTCTCCCCCAAGTTTTTCGAACCAGGTGGTTCTAGGTTTCTCGTGTGAACTTAGGGAAAGGGAAGGTTTCCACAGAGATTGACACTGTTGATTACATTGATGATTAGGCATTCTGAGTCCATTTTAATTTACCCTAGAAAGGGTAGGTGACATTTTATTTTCTTGCCGGGTTCTGAAAAAGCTTCATATTCACTATACTTATTTTGCATCTTATATGGCACATGAAGCCAAGAAGAGGATTGAAGAATCATTTTTTCTAGGAAAAAAAAAAAAAGAAAAAAGCATTTCTCAAAGAAATTTTGAAAAGCTTGGCAATCCCTTTTATACCAATTAAGATATTCAAGCATCACGGTAGACTCCTAATCTCACCATGGTGAAAAATAGTTGTCAGTTATCAAAGTAAGAGTCTAGAACTGCAATAGTCACACACACGCAGCTTGCTTCTTTTCAATTTATTCACGAATAATTTGTATTCATCTGCAAAAAGTGTATACTAATTGACGGAATATTTTGTTATACTAAAGTTGTCTGTCTTTCTATGGTTTTTGTTGCCAAACCATCACGATGTCTCCTTTCTTAAACCTTTATCTATTTTCTTTCTGCAATCCAAACGGTCCTAAAGATATGTAGGAAAAGAAAGCATTTTATTTCTCAATTGCACTTTTTTTTTTTTTTGAAGATATTCTTATTTTTTTTAATTTTTATTTTAAGTTCGGTGGTACATGTACAGGTTTGTTATAAAGGTAAACTCGTGTCATAGAGGTTTGTTGTACACATTCTCTTGTCACCCAGGCATTAAGTCTAGTGCTCACTTGTTTTTTTCCTGATCCCTCTCCCTCCTCCCGACCTCCACCCTCTAGTAGGCAGGCCTTCATGTCTGTTGTTCCCCTCTATGTGTCCATGTGTTCTCATCATTTAGCTTACATTTATAAGTGAGAACATGCAGTAGTTAGTTTTCTGTTCTGCATTAGTTGGCTAAGGATAATGGCCTCCAGCTCCATCCATGTTCCTGCAAAGAACATGATTTTGTTCTTTTTATGGCTACATGGTATTATGTGGTGTACATATAATACATTTTCTTTATTCATTCTACCATTGATGGATATGTAGGTTGACTTCATGTCTTTACTATTGTAAATAGTGCTGCAATGAACATATGTGTGTATGTTTCTTTATGATAGAACGATTTATTATATATATATTTTTTTTTTTTTTTCAGTTCTAATTTTTTTTTTTTAATTATACTTTAAGTTCTAGGGTACATGTGCATGACGTTTATATCATGTATAACTCCCCAATGCAATCCCTCCCTCCTCCCCCTCCCCATGATAGGCCCCAGTGTGTGATGTTCCCCTTCCCGAGTCCAAGTGATCTCATTGTTCAGTTCCCACCTATGAGTGAGAACATGCGGTGTTTGGTTTTCTCTTCTTGTGATAGTTTGCTAAGAATGATGGTTTCCAGCTGCATCCATGTCCCTACAAAGGACGCAAACTCATCCTTTTTGATGGCTGCATAGTATTCCATGGTGTATATGTGCCACATTTTCTTAATCCAGTCTGTCACAGATGGACATTTGGGTTGATTCCAAGTCTTTGCTATTGTGAATAGTGCCGCAATAAACATACGTGTGCATGTGTCTTTGTAGTAGAATAATTTATAATCCTTTGGGTATATACCCAGTAGTGGGATAGCTGGGTCATATGGTACATCTAGTTCTAGATCCTTGAGGAATTGCCATACTGTTTTCCATAATGGTTGAACTAGTTTACAATCCCACCAACAGTGTAAAAGTGTTCCTATTTCTCCACATCCTCTCCAACACCTGTTGTTTCCTGACTTCTTAATGATTGCCATTCTGACTGGTGTGAGATGGTATCTCATTGTGGTTTTGATTTGCATTTCTCTGATGGCGAGTGATGATGAGCATTTTTTCATGTGTCTGTTGGCGGTATGGATGTCTTCTTTTGAGAAATGTCTGTTCATATCCTTTGTCCACTTTTTGATGGGGTTGTTTGTTTTTTTCTTGTATATTTGTTTGAGTTCTTTGTAGATTCTGGATATTAGCCCTTTGTCAGATGAGTAGATTGCAAAAATTTTCTCCCATTCTGTAGGTTGCCTGTTCACTCTGATGGTAGTTTCTTTAGCTGTGCAAAAGCTCTTTAGTTTAATTAGATCCCATGTGTCAATTTTTGCTTTTGCTGCCGTTGCTTTTGGTGTTTTAGACATGAAGTCCTTGCCCATGCCTATGTCCTGAATGGTACTACCTAGATTTTCTTCTAGGGTTTTTATGGTATTAGGTCTAACATTTAAGTCTCTAATCCATCTTGAATTAATTTTCATATAAGGGGTAAGGAAAGGATCCAGTTTCAGCTTTCTACTTATGGCTAGCCAATTTTCCCAGCACCATTTATTAAATAGGGAATCCTTCCCCATTTCTTGTTTCTCTCAGGTTTGTCAAAGATCAGATGGCTGTAGATGTGTGGTATTATTTCTGAGGACTCTGTTCTGTTCCATTGGTCTATATCTCTGTTTTGGTACCAGTACCATGCTGTTTTGGTTACTGTAGCCTTGTAGTATAGTTTGAAGTCAGATAGCGTGAGGCCTCCAGCTTTGTCCTTTTGACTTAGGATTGTCTTGGCAATGCGGGCTCTTTTTTGGTTCCATATGAACTTTAAAGCCGTTTGTTCCAATTCTGTGAAGAAAGTCATTGGTAGCTTGATGGGGATGGCATTGAATCTATAATCACCTTGGGCAGTATGGCCATTTTCACGATATTGATTCTTCCTATCCATGAGCATGGTATGTTCTTCCATTTGTTTGTGTCCTCTTTGATTTCACTGAGCAGTGGTTTGTAGTTCTCCTTGAAGAGGTCCTTGACATCCCTTGTAAGCTGGATTCCTAGGTATTTGATTCTCTTTGAAGCAATTGTGAATGGAAGTTCATCCTGATTTGGCTCTCTGTTTGTCTGTTACTGGTGTATAAGAATGCTTGTGATTTTTGCACATTAATTTTGTATCCTGAGACTTTGCTGAAGTTGCTTATCAGCTTAAGGAGATTTTGGGCTGAGACAATGGGGTTTTCTAAATATACAATCATGTCATCTGCAAACAGGGACAATTTGACTTCTTCTTTTCCTAACTGGATACCCTTGATTTCTTTCTCTTGCCTGATTGCCCTAGCCAGAACTTCCAAAACTATGTTGAATAGGAGTGGTGAGAGAGGGCATCCCTGTCTTGTGCCAGTTTTCAAAGGGAATTTTTCCAGTTTTTGCCCATTCAGTATGATATTAGCTGTGGGTTTGTCATAAATAGCTCTTATTATTTTGAGGTACATTCCATCAATACCGAATTTATTGAGCGTTTTTAGCATGAAGGGCTGTTGAATTTTGTCAAAAGCCTTTTCTGCATCTATTGAGATAATCATGTGGTTCTTGTCTTTGGTTCTGTTTATATGCTGGATTACGTTTATTGATTTGCGAATGTTGAACCAGCCTTGCATCCCAGGGATGAAGCCCACTTGATCATGGTGGATAAGCTTTTTGATGTGCTGCTGAATCCGGTTTGCCAGTATTTTATTGAGGATTTTTGCATCGATGTTCATCAGGGATATTGGTCTAAAATTCTCTTTTTCTGTTGTGTCTCTGCCAGGCTTTGGTATCAGGATGATGTTGGCCTCATAAAAAGAGTTAGGGAGGATTCCCTCTTTTTCTATTGATTGAAATAGTTTCAGAAGGAATGGTACCAGCTCCTCCTTGTACCTCTGGTAGAATTCAGCTGTGAATCCATCTGGTCCTGGACTTTTTTTGGTGGGTAGGCTATTAATTGTTGCCTCAATTTCAGAGCCTGCTATTGGTCTATTCAGGGATTCAACTTCTTCCTGGTTTAGTCTTGGGAGAGTGTAAGTGTCCAGGAAATTATCCATTTCTTCTAGATTTTCTAGTTGATTTGCGTAGAGGCATTTATAGTATTCTCTGATGGTGTTTGTATTTCTGTGGGGTCAGTGGTGATATCCCCTTTATCATTTTGTATTGCGTCTATTTGATTCCTCTCTCTTTTCTTCTTTATTAGTCTTGCTAGCGGTCTGTCAATTTTGTTGATCTTTTCAAAAAACCAACTCCTGGATTCATTGATTTTTTGGAGGGTTTTTTGTGTCTCTATCTCCTTCAGTTCTGCTCTGATCTTAGTGATTTCTTGCCTTCTGCTAGCTTTTGAATGTGTTTGCTCTTGCCTCTCTAGTTCTTTTAATTGTGATGTTAGAGTGTCATTTTAGATCTCTCCTGCTTTCTCTTGTGGGCATTTAGTGCTATAAATTTCCCTCTACACACTGCTTTAAATGTGTCCCAGAGATTCTGGTATGTTGTATCTTTGTTCTCATTGGTTTCAAAGAACATCTTTATTTCTGCTTTCATTTCGTTATGTACCCAGTAGTCATTCAGGAGCAGGTTGTTCAGTTTCCATGTAGTTGAGCGGTTTTGATTGAGTTTCTTAGTCCTGAGTTCTAGTTTGATTGCACTGTGGTCTGAGAGACAGTTTGTTATAATTTCTGTTCTTGTACATTTGCTGAGGAATGCTTTACTTCCAATTATGTGGTCAATTTTGGAATAAGTGCGATGTGGTGCTGAGAAGAATGTATATTCTGTTGATTTGGGGTGGAGAGTTCTATAGATGTCTATTAGGTCCGCTTGGTGCAGAGATGAGTTCAATTCCTGGATATCCTTGTTAACTTTCTGTCTCATTGATCTGTCTAATGTTGACAGTGGAGTGTTGAAGTCTCCATTATTATTGTATGGGAGTCTAAGTCTCTTTGTAGGTCTCTAAGGACTTGCTTTATGAATCTGGGTGCTCCTGTATTGGGTGCATAGATATTTAGGAGAGTTAGCTCTTCCTGTTGAATTGATCCCTTTACCATTATGTAATGGCCTTCTTTGTCTCTTTTGATCTTTGATGTTTTAAAGTCTTTTATCAGAGACTAGGATTGCAACCCTGCTTTTTTTTGTTCTCCATTTGCTAGGTAGATCTTCTCCATCCCTTTATTTTGAGCCTATGTATGTCTCTGCATGTGAGATGGGTCTCCTGAATACAGCAGACTGATGGGTCTTGATTCTTTATCCAGTTTGCCAGTCTGTGTCTTTTAATTGGAGCATTTAGTCCATTTACATTTAAGGTTAATATTGTTATGTGTGAACTTGATCCTATCATTATGATATTAACTGGTTATTTTGCTCGTTAGTTGATGCAGTTTCTTCCTAGCCTCGATGGTCTTTACATTTTGGCATGTTTTTGCAATGGCTGGTACCGGTTGCTCCTTTCCATGTTTAGGGCTTCCTTCAGGGTCTCTTGTAAGGCAGGGCTGGTGGTGACAAAATCTCTAAGCATCTGCTTATCTGTAAAGGATTTTATTTCTCCTTCACTGATGAAGCTTAGTTTGGCTGGATATGAAATTCTTGGTTGAAAATTCTTTTCTTTAAGAACGTTGAATATTGGCCCCCACTCTCTTCTGGCTTGTAGAGTTTCTGCCAAGAGATCTGCTGTTAGTCTGATGGGCTTCCCTTTGTGGGTAACCCGACCTTTCTCTCTGGCTGCCCTTAAGATTTTTTCCTTCATTTCAACTTTGGTGAATCTGGCAATTATGTGTCTTGGAGTTGCTCTTCTGGAGGAGTATCTTTGTGGCGTTCTCTGTATTTCCTGAATTTGAATGTTGGCCTGCCCTACTAGGTTGGGGAAGTTCTCCTGGATGATATCCTGAAGAGTGGTTTCCAACTTGGTTCCATTTTCCCCCTCACTTTCAGGCACCCCAATCAGACGTAGATTTGGTCTTTTTACATAATCCCATACTTCTTGCAGGCTTTGTTCATTTCTTTTTCTTCTTTTTTCTTTTGGTTTTCTCTTCTCGCTTCATTTCATTCATTTGATCCTCAATCGCTGATACTCTTTCTTCCAGTTGATCGAGTCGGTTACTGAAGCTTGTGCATTTGTCACGTATTTCTCGTGTCATGGTTTTCATCTCTGTCATTTCGTTTATGATCTTCTCTGCATTAATTAGTCTAGCTATCAATTCTTCCACTTTTTTTTCAAGATTTATTAGTTTCTTTGCGCTGGGTACATAATTCCTCCTTTAGCTCTGAGAGGTTTGATGGACTGAAGCCTTCTTCTCTCATCTCGTCAAAGTCATTCTCTGACCAGCTTTGATCCGTTGCTGGCGATGGGCTGCGCTCCTTTGCAGGGGGAGATGCGCTCTTATTTTTTGAATTTCCAGCTTTTCTGCCCTGCTTCTTCCCCATCTTTGTGGTTTTATCTGTCTCTGGTCTTTGATGATGGTGACGTACTGATGGGGTTTTGGTATAGGTGTCCTTCCTGTTTGCTAGTTTTCCGTCTGACAGTCAGAAGGACTGTCTGTTGGTCTGTTGGAGATTGCTTGAGGTCCACTCCAGACCCTGTTTGCCTGGGTATCAGCAGCAGAGGTTGCCGAAGATAGAATATTGCTGAACAGCGAGTGTACCTGTCTGATTCTTCCTTTGGAAGTTTCCTCTCAGGGGTGACTCCACCCTGTGAGGTGTGGGGTGTCAGACTGCCCCTAGTGGGGGATGTCTCCCATCTAGGCTACTCAGGGGTCAGGGACCCACCTGAGCAGGCAGTCTGTCCGTTCTCAGATCTCAACCTCCGCGTTAGGAGATCCACGGCTCTCCCCAAAGCTGTCAGACAGAGTCGTTTGCGTCTGCACCGGCCCCCGCTCTTTCCCCTGTTGGACTGCAGCTGTGCGCTGTCCGCAGAGGTAGAGTCTACAGAGACAGGCAGGCTTCCTTGAGCTGCTGTGAGCTCCACCCAGTTCGAGCTTCCCAGCGGCTTTGTTTACCTACTTAAGCCTCAGCAATGGCGGGCGCCCCTCCCCCAGCCTCGCTGCTGCCTTGCGGATAGATCGCCGCAGACGGCTGTGTTAGCAGTGAGGGAGGCTCTGTGGGCATGGGACCCTCCCGGCCAGGTGTGGGATATATTCTCCTGGTGTGCCTGTTTCCTTAAAGTGCAGTATTGGGGTGGGAGTTACCCGATTTTCCAGGTGTTGTGTGTCTCAGTTCCCCTGGCTAGGAAAAGGGATTCCCTTCCCCCTTGTGCTTCCAGGTGAGGCGATGCCTCGCCCTGCTTCAGCTCACGCTGGTCAGGCTGCAGCAGCTGACCAGCACCGATTGTCCAGCACTCCCTAGTGAGATGACCCCAGTACCTCAGTTGAAAATGCAGAAATCACCGGTCTTCTGTGTCGCTCGCGCTGGGAGTTGGAGACTGGAGCTGTTCCTATTCGGCCTCAATTGCACTTTTGATATGCGCAAGCCCTGTTATACTCCTCATCCAATGCTTTAGACATACAATCCTGGCTTAGCAGAGATGCTCTCTCAATCTAAGTTCAGACTCCTCCTTAGAGTGACATCTTCTCCACTAGAAACTGACATAAAGAAATAGAAAATAATGTATTGTTTTCATTGTTAGGTATCTGATTTAAGTTTTATGTACAAAAAGTGTTTAGTATAATGGTCTAGTCATGAATAAAATGTCAGTGTGCTTTTGTCTTTTAATAGGGAAGAGGTAGATGGAGAGCTGCAGATGTGGTACAACACTGCTTCACAATCTTCATGAATTTGTGTAGAGCTGAAGGAAACCATCTATGCTACAGTATTTAACAAAAAAGATCAATAGCACAGAGTCTATATGATATACTGCATAGCTTCATACAGAAAGCATTTTAACCTAAAGCTTTTCAAGCTTTTTAACCAATTTTATAAAATTCTGTGTGCATGCGTACTAAATTTTCTCCACTTCCTTGGTATTTTAAAAGACTCTGGTAAATAGCATCAGCGTCCAAAGAAAATAAAAATACTAGAGGAAACAAAAAATACCTACTGGTTTTGCCTACTGAAATAAAAATGCTTCATACTATGAGCACATGGGTCTTTAATGAAAGTTTAAAGTTTCTGTTGAAGTTTCAATACAGCACATTTTGAAAACTATTAGTTTTATGTACACATTTGGGTTTGCTCACACATCAAATTTTGCCCATATTAATTAATCTTGGGTGTCTTTTGGACTATCATTGCATATTCTTCTAAGATTTATTTAAAATTTCAAAATAATTTTACGTACAGAGTAATGGCATTATTTAAAACAATGGGGAAAATAGAACTTTGAATTTTTGAAGTTTGTTTAACCATTCATTATGCTGAAAGAGAAACAACAAGTGATTATGCTAAAGTACCATCATGAGAATTTTTAAATTTGTTTTCATCAATGAGTAAGAATACTTTGTACTTGATATTATTAGTACTGAAATGACTATTTGTAATTTTATTTATTTCTTAATAGGATATGTTTTTCATCTTCTCCCTAACAATCTTTTAGGTCTTCTTAGTTAGTAATTGTTTTTCAACCTAAAATGCAATTGTTAACAATACAAATTTGTATTTTCTAATCCAAAAAACTTAAATTAAAAAATTACTGGAGGGAAATTAATTTCATCCAATTGAAAAAAAGTCTTTATTATAGATAGCCACTGGAGAAGAAAACAGGGACAGAGCATTAATAACAGGGAACTTAAAATAGCTTAAAAGCTTTCAGAGAATTTTTGAATTTATGAACAACAACAGGATAAATGTTATATTAATGTCATAAAGGATGTGTTATACCGGTATACATGTGGACTCATTTTGTTTTAATGTGGTACTGTATTACAAAATGGATTGTTGCAAGAAAAAAATAATGTCATCAGTGGCCAAAAACATGAGCAGTATTTCTGCAGGAAGAATTTTTCCATTTCCAAACCATGGTGGTGCAGGTCCAGGGTTTGCCAAGGCAGCGCACGATGCTCAGGCCCACCAGGAGCTGAATGAATTCCGGGAGGACCTTGAGTTCGAGGCTGCGGTGCGGCAGGCAGAACTGGCCATTAAGTGCGGCATCTTCCCAAGCCCCATCTACCAGGGCCCCAGCAGAAGCTACTTGTCAGGGACCCTCACGGGTTTCTGGAGGGTTACAATGAACTCATGAGTTGTGAGCCTGTTTCTACTGCTTCTTTGTTGTTCAGAGGTTGGGGTTCTAGGGGAGCAGAGACAGAGAAGACCAGTAACTGAGGTGTCTTGCTAGCCGCTTTGGATAAGCAAATAATTCTGAAGACTTAACAATATGAATATATGCATTTTGCTTTTTTTTTTTTTTGCCAGTAAATAAAAGATCACTGTTGTCTTCAAACCCAAGAATGAAGAGCCCCTATGGGCAACTTAATCCTAAGTGGACCAAGTGGTTGCAGAAGTTGTGCCGTCCTTGCTGTTATGGCCATGGTGCATACCTTGTCCTCAACCAGGGTTATCTCTCAGAGGCAGAGGGCAACCTGGTGGACCGAAAACTAGAATGCAAGATTGTACTCCTCACAAAGGTGGTATACCTGGCCAGTAAGACATTCAACTATAGTGCCGTTGACAGAGTGATGTCCAGGGGCAAGCAGCTTATGCTAGAGAAAGTGTCAAACGTTGGGCAGTGGTTTAACTCCATCAGACAACCTACCAACGGCTGGCTCTTTCCAGCTCTTTGTTGAAGGCTACAAAGATGCAGACTACTGGCTGTGGCGTATTGAAGCAGAACCGCTCCCTGAGAATATCAAACAGCAACTACTACTGCAGTTCCAGCCACTGGTGGTGCTGGATCACATCATCTGCGACACTGACAGAGGCAATGACAACTGGCAAATGTGACTGTCCAAAGGATAGCTCTGGCTCTCAGCGTACAGACTGGGTGGTGGTGAAGGAGCCTGTTATCAAGGTGGCTGCCATAGACAATGGGCTGGCCTTCCCACCAAAGCACCCTGACTCCTAAAAGGAATATCCTTTGCACCAGGCCTGGCTGCTCCAGATAAAAGTCCCATTCTCTTAGCAGTTCAAAGATCTGATCATTCCAAAGATATCCAACCCTAACTTCAAGGACTTGGAAGAGGACTTATGTGAACTCTTCAGAAAAGCTCCTGGGCTGGGTGTGGTGGCTCATGCCTGTAATCCCAGCACTTTGAGAGGCAGATCACTTGAGCTCAGGAGTTGGAGACCAACCTGGGCAAATGGGGAAACCCTGTCTCTACAAAAACAAACAAACAAACAAAAAGTAAAAATTATACCAGTATCATGGTGCATGCCTGTAATCCCAGCTACTTGGGAGGCTGAGGAGGGAGGATTGCTTGAGCCCAGGAAGTAGAGGTTACAGTGAGCCAAGATCAGGCAACTGCACTCTAGCCTGGGCAATAGAGAGAGAGCTTATCTCCAAAAAAAAAAAAAAAAAAATTCTAGTTTTGACAAAGACCAGTTTGATAAGCAGATTACTGTCATGCTGGGTCTGATCCTAAATCTGAGTCAGGTCTTAAAAGACCAGAGTCCCCTGCACCTTGTCCAGATGCCACCTGTGGTTGTTGAGATGAGATGGCCCATTCCTACCAGTGGCTTTCTAGCGAGGCCTACACACAGAGTTTTCAGAGCTTCAAAAGTCAGAGGCAGTCAAAGGAAGCACTGTCTGAGAGTTGGGGGAGGAAACCTGGGGAGTAGGGTGCAGGAAAAGCTAGAGAAGCCAGTGGGAAACATCTTTAAGATCCCTCTCTTTCTGCTTGCCACCGCCCTGGGGTCTTTCCTACCCACAAGGAGAAGCACAGTCAGGAAGAGTGAGTGCCCCTTGGACCTTCTTAATGCCAGGGAGGCCTGGGAAGAAGCATCTCCCTTCCAGCATCTGCTGGTGGCAGGATTGGACAGTCCCTTCCTTCCCTGACACCTTGCTCTATTGTAATTCCCTATTCTGCATCTGAAAAAGCAAACAAACAAGAAAACCAATCCTTGTAGCAGAGCCCCAGATCCCCTCATGCCAGAAACCTTTAATCTAGGCCTGAATTAGCATAGACCCAGATATTCAGCTGCCTTGTTGTTGCTGACTCCCACGAGCCAAGACTGTATCAGAGGGCAACTGGATGGCTCACAGTGCTGGAACAGAGAGAAGCCACACCTTTCCTTTGGGTTTTTGCCAAGCCTTCTTCCTCGTCTCCCACCAGTGCTGTAGGGTGGCTGCAAACCTCCAAACAGTTCTCCCAGAAGGGAGGTTTTTGCTCTACACCTCCCAGCAGTTCTGCGCACAATCATAGGGAACCTCTCTGCTCCCTGCCGTGCTGCAGCTTGTCTGTCTCTCAAGCAAAGGCAGGAAGAGCTAGTCTTAGCATTTATATTTTAATAAGAAGTTGACTCTCAGCATGTAAAAGTGATCCACATGGCTTAAGTGTATGCTGGGAGCTGTAAGTGCTCTATGGGTGAACTTACCAGCTTTGTTTCCTGAGTCCTTGGTCCCAACCATCTAATTTGTTCCTTTTGTTTTAATTGTTTTCACCCAACTCTTTTGACTTAAGAGTTGAGTTTGTCTTCTGAGTAGGTGTTTGTGAGGGTCCTGGGGTGAGTCTTGGTTTACAAGAGAACAGGATATTAGTTATTGGATTTATTTCTATGCTACCACTGCTGATTGGTGGAAGTAAGAAGACGTATATTCTGCCTCCTAATTGGCAGTTTTCCTTTACTCCCTGACTTGTCTCAGGCCAGTTTCTTCATGGTTTCTTGAGAAAGACAGGTCCCAAAGGAGAGAGATCTTCAAACTTTCCTCCAGTTCCTGCCCAGCCCAGGGCATCTTCTTGCTTCCTTGTAACCTTTTCCCCTGCTACCCAACCCCCCTTGCTAGGTGTTTGAGCCCTTTCTACACCAAAGCAAAGAACGGCCTGAGGAGGAAGTAAAAAGGGTGTCATCTGGGGATGAGGGGCAGCTGTGCTCATATGTCCTGTGCTACTGAACACTTCACAGTTCTGGCACCTTGAGATTTGTTAACCAACTTAAAAAGAATCTATCTTGAAGGTTTGAAGAACAACCAAAGAAAGGAAGTGAGGACCAGGGCTGTGTATATTCTGCTTACCCAGCTTTGGAGCAGAGATGTGTCAGCTGGTCCTGGCTGGTCTCCTTCCAGTCCAGCCACCAGGAGTCTGCTTGTCACCTGTGATTACTGAGATGACTGGCAGAGAGATGGCCATTCCATGAGTGCCACCCGTAGCAGGCAAGAAGAGTTTCTGTGCATGCCCTAGGAACAAAGGCACAGTTCACCTGCCTTCCTCAGCCTGGACAATCCCATGCAGCTGACTTAGACCCTGGCCTTGGGAACAATGTTTGAAAGAATATCTGTGCCCTGACTGTAGGAGCCAGTAGGGGATCCAGGTGTGCATAGCTCTCTGTAGACATCTTTACACAAACCTGTTGGTAATGCTCCCCACTTAGTGCTCAGGAGAGCCTGGGGATCTAACAGGGAACCTGGCTGCCTTACCTGGCCACATCCTCCATGCCAGATCTGCACCTTGTCTTAATCAAGACCAACTCTGTGATCAGAAGGAAATCAGGCCCTATGTAAGAGGGAGCTGGCCCTGGGCCTTGCAGGCAAAAGAATGTGGGGTGTCTTTTCTTGGCCTGTTTCCATTCTCCCTAGAAGCCTGTGCTCACGTTGCATTGAATGTGGACTCTGGAAAAGCCAGTGGTCCAGAGTGCCACAGAAGGCTTCTGGGTGGCACTTCATGGAATGGCATGGTACCTCTGCCAGTGGTATAGGTCCTGCCCCCAGCATCAGGGAATGGAGGTTGGACTGTGAGAGTGCTACTGCCCTCTGTGTTGTTTTTCTGATGCACTGTAGAAATTGCACAAAATATGTTTAAATCAATGAAAACATATGAATAACAAATCAAATTCTGAAACAAAAAAAGAAATTTTTAGTAATGATTATCCTGGAATGGAAAGAAAACAATAAAGAAAATGGAAAGCTGACAGCATATATGTATTAGTCCATTTTCACACTGCTATAAAGATACTATCTGAGACCAGGTAATTTATAAACAGAAAAGAGGCTTAATTAACTCACAGTTCTCCTTGGCTGGGGAAGCCTCAGGAAACTTACAGTCATGTCGGACGGTGAAGCAAGGGTCTTCTTCACACAGCGGCAGGAGAGAGAAAGAGTGCAGGGGAAACTCCACTTTTAAAACCATCAGATCTAGTGAGAACCCTCTCACTATCAGGAGAACTGCACGGGGAAAATCGTCCCCATGATCCAGTCACCTCCAACCAAGCCCCTTCCCCTACATGTTGGGATTACAATTTGAGATGAGGTTTGGGTGGGAACACAGAGTCAGGCTCAGTCCAGGGACACCAGCTACAATGCAGTACCTTACTTATTAGCAAGATTTATGAAGAGAGTTATGAACACATCATAAACACATTCAGAGTGGTTTCATCAAGCAAAGTATTCAATACTATGATCAGGGTTTCCAAGACCACCCTCTTTATTTACCTGTAGAACTCAGATGAGACCTATTATACAGTCTGCCCACAAGGTTCTGTGTGACCTCTGCCTCTTAAACCCAAACTGACCACACCAATGTGCAGGGATGCCATCCATTTTATAACAGCCACAATGAGTGGTACTACTCTATCCTTTCACTTTCTTGCTAAGCTATTAGTAAACATGCCTTTATTTATTTGACTCCACAAGATGGTAGCAAATGAGTTACAGTTCCCTTTTTTTTGCTAGTGCATGACCTGCTGCACTCACCAACAGGTATAACAGGAGTTCCAGGCCTTTATCTGCCTGAGCTTGCCCAGGTCTTTGATGCAACAAACAAGGTAGTAGTGTATGACCCACATACCCACTGCTCCCTAACTCCTGGAGCTGGTTTCCACCCACAGATGAACACAAAGGGAGTAAATGAGCAGATCTGGAGTATACAAACAAAGAACAGTAGCCACTTAGAACTGATCCTCTACGTAGTCAAGATATCAGTCTCTAGCATACTTCATCACCAACAATATTGGTACCCAAGAGTTATTTAAGCACTCTGAGTAGTACACTACCAAGTTTCACGAGTTTCAACCTTCTTCCACTGATACACATAGCAGAGGATGAAGAAAATGATATTCATGGAAGGTTAAAGCACTACTAAAGAAAAACCAAAACTCTTCTTAAATCCAGTGATTCTAGAATGCTGCTTATAAGAGAAGGAATTTGATGAGGAGGAGTTCAAAGAGATATCAGAAAAAGCTGCATATGTCATCTTCAATTGCTCCTTTACCTCTCTCAAAATTTGCATCCTTTTTTGTTTTGAGACAAAGTCTCACTCTGCTGTCCAGGCTGGAGTGCAGTGGCACAATTATATCTCACTGCAGACCAAAAAACCTGGGATCAAGTGATCCTTCTACTTCAGCTTCCCAAGTAGCTAAGACTATAGATGTACCACCAAACCTGGGTAATCTTATAATTTTATTTGTTTATTCTTTCTAGAGATGGGGCCTTGCAATTTTGCACAGGTTGATCTCAAACTTTCGATATCAAACAATCCTCCTACCTCAGTGTCTCAAAGTCCTGGGATTATAGGCATGAGCCACCATGCCAAGACTAGATATGGCATCTCTTCTATCATTTTATTTCCAATTTAACATGGTTTCTGATACATGATAAGGACTTAATTAATAATAAATTGTTGTTTTGGAAGGAAATACAGTATCTTTCAGCACCGTACCAAAACACAAACACACTCTCCCCCACCCCACACACACCCCATCCCCTGTTACCCCACACACACCCATTCCCCCTCACCATACACACACATACACATACACACAATTGTTGTGGGCAGGGTCAACTTATTATGACAAGAACTCTGAATATTTAAATATTTGGAAAATCAAAGGAGGAAGCTATAGTGGAGTCACTGGCAATCAAATTCTACTGGCCATTTATTGTGATTATCTTCTACCCTGGGTTGAAGATATTTCATTAATAGACCTTAATTATGCTAACAGGCGTGTCTTTGTCTAATTTACTTTTCTCTTTGCTTTATGCTCCATCCACTGAGAGGATTTTCTGTGACCATTGACCTTAATGACCATATCGAAAGTTGGCATAGGGAGTATGCACACCTTGGGAGAGGGCCACATGCACATGTTTATAAGAACAAACCTGAGGGAACTTTTGAGGTTTACAGAATGTATTAGTCAGGGTTCTCTTAGAGAGACAAAACTAATAGGAGATATTTATATATACATACATATATATATACACATTATATATATATGTGTGTGTGTGTATGTATATATATATACATACATACACACACACACACATATATATATATAATGAAGGGGAGTTTATTAAGTATTAGCTTACATGATCACAAGATCCCATAATAGGCTATCTGCAAGCTGAGGAGCAAGGAGAGCCTGTCCAAGTCCCAGAACGGAAGAACTTGGAGCCTGATGTTTGAGGGCAGGAAGCATCCAGAATGGGAGAAAGATGCTGACTGGGAGGCAGGCCCAGCTCTCTTTTTCACATTTTTCTGCCTGCTTTATGTTCGCTGGCAGCTGATTAGATTGTGACCACCAGATTAAGGGTGGGTCTGCCTTCCCCAGCTCACTGACTCATGTGAATCTCCTTTGGCAACACCCTCACAGACACACCCAGGATCAATACTTTGTATCCTTCAGTCCAATCAAGTTGACACTCAGTATTAACCATCACACAGAACATGGAAGTTTTTTGTTTCTTTTGTTCATTCATTCATTTGTTAAATCATTCATTTTGAAGAGATGCTTTTCGTTCACATTGACAAAATATTATTATGGAATGTTGGTACAATGTATGCAAATCAATAGCTGTGACTCATCACATGAACAGAACTGACTGAAGAAAAAAACAAAAAATCATGATCAAATCAATAGATGCAGAAAAAGGCTTTGAGGAAATTCAACATCCCTTTGTGTTAAAAACCCTCAACAAACTAGGCATTGAAGGAATATGCCTAAAATTAATGAGAGCCATCTATGACAAACCCACAGCCAATCACATGAATAGGCTAAAGTGGGAAGCATTCCCCTTGAGAACCCAAACAAAGCAGGGGTGTCCACTGTTACCACTCCTATTTAACATAGTACTGGAAGTCCTAGCCAGAGCAATCATGTAGGACCAAAAAATAAAAGGTATCCAAATAAGAAGAGAGGAAGTCAAATTATGCCTGTTTGCAGGTAACATGATTTTATACCTAGAAAACTCCATAGTCTCTGCCCAAAAGCTCCTAGATCTGATAAACAACTTCAGCAAGGTTTCAGGATACAAAGCAAATGCACAAAAATCAGTAGCATTTCTATACACCAGCAACATCCAAGCTGAGTACCAAATCAAGAACGCAATCCCACTCACAATAGCCACAAGAAGAATAAAATACCTAGGAATACAGTTAACTGGGGAGGTGAAAGATCTCTACAATGAGAATTACAAAACATTGCTGAAAGAAATCAGAGATGATATAGACAAATGGAAAAAACATTCTATGCTCATGGATAGGAAGAATCAATATTGCTAAAATGGTCATACTGTCCAGAGCAATTTCAATGCTATTTCTAACAAACTACCAATGACATTCTTCACAGAATTAGAAAAAAAATTCTAAAACTTACATGGAACCAAAAAAGAGCCTAAATAGCCAAAGCAATCCTAAGCAAAAACAAACAAACAAGCAAACAAAAACTTGGAGGCAATACATGACTTGACTTCAAACTATACTATAAGGCTATAATAACCAAAACAACATGGATGGTACTGGTACAAAAACTGACATGTAGACAAATGCAACAGGTTAGAAAGACCAGAAAAACAAAAACAAAAACGACTGCATATACACAACCATCTTATCTTCAACAAAGTCAACAAAACATGCAATGGGGAAACGACTCCCTATTCAGTAAATGGTGCTGGCATAACTGGCTTGTCATATGCAGAAGATTGAAAGTGGGCCCCTTCCTTACATCATATACAAAAATCGACTCAAACTGAATTAAAGAGTTAAATGTAAAATCTAAGAAGATAAAAACCCTTGAAGAAAACCTAGGGAATACCATTCTGGACACAAGTCTTGGCAAATATTTCATGACAAAGATGCCAGATGCAATTGTAACAAAAACAAATGGAACTAATTAAACTAAAGAGCTTCTCCACAGCAAAATCAACTATCAACAGAGTAAAGAGACAGCCTACAGAATGGCAGAAAATATTTGCAACCCGTGCATCTAACAAAGGTCTAATATTCAGAATCTTAAAAAAAATTTAAACAAATTAACAACAACAACAAAAATCCTATTAAATAGTGGGCAAAAGACAAAAATGGACACTTTTCAAAAGACAGTTTTCTTCCAATCAGTCTGTTTTCTTCCAATCAGTCCCAACTGCTTGTCTGCACACCCAAAGTTATTTTCTATACATAGTATCAATCATTTTTTTCTTTCTTTATTTTTTCATGTACCAATAATTAATGAAAACTGCTCAACACCACTAATTTTTAGAGAAATGGAAATCAAAACCATGTCATTCAGAATGAATGTTATTAAAATGCCAAAAATAACATATACTGGAGGATCGCTGTGAAAAAGAATGTTTATATACTGCTGGTGGAAATGGAAATTAGTTCAGTCACTGTTGAAAGCAGTTTGGTGATTTCTCAAAGAACTTAAAACAGAACTACCATTCGACCCAGTAATCTCAGAATTGGGTATATATACAGAGGCATATATATATTGCTTTGCTATGATCACATGCACATGTATTTTAATCAGCACTATTCACAATAAGAAAAACATGGAATCAACCTAAACGCCCATCAATGGTAGACTAGATAAAGAAAATAGAGTGCACATAAGACCATGGAATACTACACAACTATAAAAAAGGAAGTGATCATGACATTTGCAGCAACACGGATGGAGCCACAGGCCTTTATCCCAAGTGAACTAACACAAGAGCAGAAAACCAAAGACAGCAGAAGCCAGCCATAGACACTGGAGTCTACTTGAGGGTGAAGGATGGAAGGAAACTGAACACTGAAAAATTACCTATTGGGTACTATGCTAATTACCTGGGTGATGAAATAATCTGTATTCAAAACTTCCACGACAGGCAATTTTCCTATATAACAAATCTCCACATGTACCCCCGAAATTGACAGAAAGGTTAAAACATGTTAGAAATGACAATATGCTCATTTCCAGACTCAGACCTTAAGAAACTTGGGAATCTTTAAGAATCGTGCACATACAGACTTATTTTCCCTCATGTTCTTATGTTAAATTTCAATTACAGGGCTACATGGATATGTTCGCTTTATGAAAATTGTATCTGGACACTTTAGCTTTGCTCAATTTCCTGTATATGCATGGTAAACAGAAAAATTTCAATTAGAATTAAACATTGAATAAAGTTTGAGAGTTACGTGAAAAATTCAGAAAAGTAATAATCTAGCTCATATATGTTATATATAATATAGCATAGTATATTATTGATAATATATAGATAATATATTGATAATATAGCATCAATAGTATCAATCATTTTTCCCCAATTATGTAAAAATTTCAGAAAAATAAAGTAATATAGCATATATATATAATGTCCACAGATTTGCAGTTTATCTGGGGCATCTCTGCTTCAGGCTTATGAGGTAGTGGGGTTGAGCTGCAAGCTGAGTTGGATTCAGGTTTTTTCAATGCATCTTCATTTTCCTTGGACTAGCAGTTACCCAGTCATGCTATTCTCCTCACAGCTGGCACAAACTATGCACACATATGTGGAGACTCTGTTCATATAATATCTGCTACTATTTATTATATTGTTTAGCTCAAGCTCAAAGTTAATGGGGATAGGGATATAGACTTAACCCACTTTATTACAAGGCACTGGAAGATCACTTAGAGAAGGCAAGAAGAATCAAAATGATAATTGAGGTACCACAGTGCTACATAGAATACTATAGTAATAGGAGATGGTTTTAAATGAGTCATGATTCTCAATGATGTAGCAATGTGCGGAGCATTGGAAATGTATAGATTTTTGTTATAACTTACTCCTGTGGGCCAGGCGTGGTGGCTCATGCCCATAATTCCAGTACTTTGGGAGGCTGAGATGAGAGCATTGCTTGAGTCCTGAAGTTCCAGACCAGCCTGGTCAACATAGTGGGACTCTGTCTCTAAAAAAAAAAAAAAAAGAAAAGAAAAGAAAAACTTACTCCTGTGAACTATATTTAAAATATTGCACCTCCTATTCCTGAGTCATTAAGTGCCTTTCAAGGCTTATATAGTATTCTCTGTGATATTCAGTGTCTATTTTCACTTATTATACCAGTAAACCCAGAAGGGTCATGTTTGCTAAGTGGCGACTCAGTACCATACCCTGTCCTTAAACATATCTTATATCAAAGCAACAAATTTGCTCAACATGGTGTAGCAATTAGATGTAATAGGAAGAGATGAGACAAAAGAGTGTTTTATATGGTTCAGTTTTGTTTTGCTGGGGTGGGAAGAATAGAAATAAAATATTTGGTTTGGACATATTGAGTTTGCAAGTGCTATATGACAAAATGAAATAAGACATTATATTTAATATTAGAAAAAAGATAAAATAATCAGGAGAGGTATGTAAAAAAATGAATAGAAAGATAGATAGAAATATTTATCTCTCTAAAGACTGTTTTCTTAATTTAGAAGTAAAAATCAACATATTGTTTTTATTCCAACCAAATAGACACTACACAAAGGAAAACAACTCACCAGATAGAATTAAAATGAAAGCACTGGTAACATCCTTTCTTTTCCCACCGTGTTTAGTGATGGTGAGGAAGAGTAGGAATAATCTAATGGAGATTAAGGGTTTCAGGTTTTATCATTCCAGAAAGAGTACAGGACACACTTATGGCAAAGAAAGTAAGTATGTAATCCCATCAGCCTACAGGTCATTGAGAAAATTATTTGCATTGATTAGTTCAGGGATACAGAGAAAGTATGCCATATTTCCGTGCAATAATTTCTAGTCTACAAAAGAGCAAAATAGAGAACTTAATATCGGGCTCATCTTGTTAGATAGTTGTAAAGAGAGGGCAAATGGACCTTCTTTTTTATGAGGTTAAATGAATGCTGTTATGACATTGTTGAGAGTGGGATAGCATCCCTCTACACCTTATTTGATACACTAATTCTTCCAAATTATGTTAGCCAATGCCAATAAAAATCTGATAATTCAAATATATGATTTCTGCTCATATTACAATTATCACACTATAACAAAGTTACACCAGCTCTTTTATAACTTAAGACATTCTGATTTTATTTAATGTATTTGATAATTTGTTGATTAAAGAAAAAGTCTCCCTAAATTTGGAGAAATAAGAAAACCCCCTCTCTCCATAAGAACTTTGTCCACCTAAATAGGAAATAATAAGAAAGTGGGTGATTTTTAGAGTCCAGACAATGAGATATTATTTTTCAAGGAGAATATATGCTCAAAATTTTGTAAACATTCTTATTTACAGCAAAGAAAAATAAGCAAAATTGTTAACAATGGATAAACTAGGATTTACACACACACAGGCACACACACATACATACAGGGATAATCAATACTGCCAAAGGAAGTTAAGAGGTTAGGTAGATTTAGGACTAACAATAATTCATGAAATCTGGTAATGACTAAATAATAATTGATCATTGAAAGAAAACGTTTATTAGAACAGTGTTTCTAGAAATTAGATTATGGCAGTTTGATGAGACGATGGGAGGTGAATAAAGGAAGATTATGATGTCAATATTCAATAATCTTGGTTCTTTCTGTCTGGAATGTGCTGCTCCTATTGTTCTTCCTAGGAAAGTTTTACTCATATCAAAACTCAGAGGAAAATGGAGTGAAGAATATATGTGTCCTTGATATATGTGTGTGTGTGTGTGTGTATGTGTGTTTGTATATATGTGTATGTGTGTGTATATATACACTTGTATACATGTGTATGTATTTGTATACACACATATGTATATTTAATTTGTATGTAACCATCTATGTCTAGATTAAGCTAGACATAAGCTCACAGTGATGTCTCAATCTGCAATACATTACCTCATAGTTCATTCTACCCTTCTCTCTCTTATCTGTAACCTTCCACTCAAATAGTGAGATGCGTATCTCCTGCAATCTATCATCAATTTGATTAATTGTTCATATTCTATATATATGTATAGCAGTAACAGACTTATGTAAATCTATGGTAAGCTATTTTATCAAGTATATTACAGTGTCTACATACAGTTTCTTTTGTTTCTGGCCTTTTAGACTCCTCTGATTTACAAAGCTATTTAGGTCAGCACCTTTTCCCTCCACCTCCTTCAGTGAGATTGTTTCATAAATTTGTAATATAATTAGATCATTTTGTCAGTCAACATTCCATCCTGGGATTACACTAAGCTCCTGCATATATTTTTAAATTCCATGCATTAAGTTTCACTGCCTGTAATGAAAGTCCTATAGGTTCTAAAAAGTCTGTCTTGGCTGACCATTATTATCTCAGGAAAATAGATTATGTTGTGTGCTGTGAGAGAGAATTACCTGGGTTGAAGATACGGTTGAAGATTCGAAGTTAGTTTTGAAAGTTTAAAATAGCTGCTACGTGGATAAGGAAAGAGGGCTGAGAAAGAAAGGTCAAACAAAGAAAAATTGCTGAGTTGCTTCAGTGCTTAAGCAGAGCTGCTATCATAAATGTATAATAGATATAATTAAAGAGAACATGAGGTTTTTCCAGCAGCACTTCTCAGCCCAGGGAGAAGTGAGATGATTAGATTGGCCAACATTTTGGCACTGCCAAGGAGAGGTCATCAGCAGAAGTCTGAATAGATGGAAAGTAGTAGGGAGAAAGTCACTGAGATGATTAACCATGAGATTGGTCCAGGATGGCCTGGGAGGGAAATAAAGTCAGATAGGTTCCATATTGTAATAGACTAAGAAGAGCTCAAGTGATTAGAGGCCAGGGATGACTATAACAGCAGGTTTGGCTAAGTGGAAGAGCTGAGATTACAGGAAACTCACTGGTTAAGGGGTAACTTCAGACTTCAGGAATATGATGTATCAATATATACTTTCAACCCACTGAATTTAACGAGAAGGAAAAAGCATATGTTTGCATGATAAGGAGACAAATAGAACATCTCAGTCTTCGTAACAATTGAATTTGGGAAACGTAAACTTGATTTATCACTCATTTAATTTTTATTGTAACTACATTGTTAAGCCTAAAAGCTATAAATCAACTTCTTGAATAGATTTGTTAGTGGCTGCAATTAATTAAAGCTAATTCAAATATAAAATAATCAGAGGTTAAAAATTTATATTTAAATTTAGTAATTAATTGATGCATGGTTAGTGTTCCTACATAAATCTTTCCGGGTTTTAACTTCAGACAGATACATAACTATATCAGTTATTTGCACACTGACGTGTTCCAAATCTCAAGTCCTGAAAAGTATTAACCTTTGATTCACCTTGATTTCTGCTAAAGAATGTAAAGAACTTTAGAAAGAAAACGTACCACGCTGATCAAAAGTTATTAAATTAACTAAATTTTTTCTAACCTTAAAGTAACTGAATTAGTACCTATGAAAGATAGGAAGCATGACAAAAATTAGATAAATGATTTCTGCAATCCAAAACTGAAAAATTAAGGAAGTTATTGAAAAGAAACCTCTTCTAAAACAACTCTTATTTTCAATCAAATAGCTCAGTAAGCTTCTCAAAAAATATGTCTCATCTCTATCTGTGATTTTGGCTGCATTTATACCTTCGTATGCATGAAATTCTATTCACTTATATTAAGTTCAGCTTCTTGAATTTGTCTCTTTACTAACATTTTTGGCTGAAAATAATACACAGCAGACTTCATTTATTCTTGGATGATGATAATAATGATGAGCAGATAGCAATTAAAAATGAAAGAAAACTTTCTCAATTATTATTACTCATGCACTGAATTTATATTACATTACAAATAACATTTTTACAAGATTTGCTTGCCCTTTAAGGTTTTGTGCATTCTAGTAATTACCTTTAAAATAACTAAGAATATCTGAAGTGTTGACAATGCTGTATGATACAATATAAAACTGCTGGCAAAACTACCTACATACAGTTCCACAGAGTAGGAGCTTTTCCATGTGGAAGATGGTTTCATAAAACTTCCCCAGACTAAATTTGCACTTTGTCTTCTATTTTCAGATTCTAGATTAATTTGCACAAGTAGTAATCATACTGACTGAAAGGATTATAATTTACCATAAAGAGTTTACAAACTGAAATACATTAATTCTTTTATATGTAAGCATATCACAATGTTAACAACATTAGTGATTAAATAATCAATGGGCCGGGCACGGTGGCTCAAGCCTGTAATCCCACCACTTTGGGAGGCCGAGACGGGAGGATCACGAGGTCAGGCGATGGAGACCATCCTGGCTAACATGGTGAAACCCCTTCTCTACTAAAAAAATACAAAAAACTAGCCAGACGCGGTGGTGGGCGCCTGTAGTCCCAGCTACCCCAGAGGCTGAGGCAGAAGAATGGCGTAAATCCGGGAGGCGGAGCTTGCACTGAGCTGTGATCCGGCCACTGCACTCCAGCCTGGGTGACAGAGCGAGACTCCGTCTCAAAATAATAATAATAATAATAATAATAATAATAATAATTGATGGTGCTAGAATTAGTAGGAATGATTTATTATACTATTTTCGCGTTTTAGACAAGTCTAGATGCTCCTTCATTAAAGTGTATATCTGTTAGCTCAAGACACTTGGTTTAAGACCAACATTTTCACAGATAAAAAAAAATGTTAAAATAGAACATGAAATGACTACAATGAGTAGCACAAAGAGACAAATCAGAGGGTTGTACAATGATGTCATATCTGGAGTGAAATTATTTCTTGGTGTTTTACTTAAACTGTAGAAGTGGAGTTATTAATTAAGAATTCTGCAAGCACTTTTCCCTAATTTTAAAGCAGAGTATTATCTTATAAGAAATACGTAACTTAAAAGACTTCTAACTAAAGCACATTTGAACGGCCAATATCATGAAAGATTTGTGAGCATTGTGTTTCCATTTTTAAGGAACCACTCCTGAAAACGGGTTTCTAGTTTGCAGCCATCAAGAAGAAATGTGTTTGGGCATATAGAAAGTGCTCTTTACAGATCTGTTATACTCGGGAACTTTGAAAGTTATTTGAAGGGCTGAAGAAAACTGTCAAACAGATTATTTAAACTTTACGAGTTATAAATTCAGGAGAAATCAGTGGATATAGGATACAACTCTAGGGGACCATTGATACTTTTTGAGTTTGCTAATTCAATTTGGTGGTTTAATATTGTGTGTTTAAGAAGTGTTGGTCCAGAAAATCAGGCCAATGATAAAATAATTTAACACTTAATGATTGCCTTTCAATATGTATTTAGAATGTATACAACTCTAAAATAGAAAAATTGCATCGTTTCCACCAGGAATTAAAACTCATTTCCTAGTAGCATCCACAACAGTAAATTCTCAATTTGCTGGAACCAAAATTTCTGGAAACCAAATTTTATTTCTTAGCACTAGCATTAGGATAGTCATGCACATCAAAAGAAAATGGTATTAGTCCAAAAACTGTTTAGTGTTTAATTGCCTTCTAAAGCATTTAGCCTTCTGATCAGATCTATATGTACACAGCTATATAACGAAAATAACTGCTCAGTACACTCCCTTTTCCTCCCCAATAAACTAAGAAAATTGATATTAGGCACATATCTTAATAAAATGGACATGAGAAACAAAAATAGAAAACCTCAAAGTTATACACTTACTGTGTGCAATGAAGTGTGCTAAGTGTTTTTAGGTATTTTAGACTTCACAGAATATAGATTTTTTTCTCAAGCAGTCTAAGAGATTAGATGGACAAGAAAAAATACATATATTAATAATTATAACTTAAGGTTGAAAATTATAAGTGCTCTAAAAGGTAAAGGTAAACTAGTATCTAATTTCTGAGATGGAAAAAGTTACTTTTGTAGAGGACTACAGGAGGTTTCGTACACTGAGTCTCATTTACTGTGGCCTTCAAATAAGTATTATGTTGATACGTGGTGAGCAGAAGAAAATATACTACAGAGAGTGAATAGTAAGAGCAAAGACATTTTCAAAATCAGAGCACTCTATGGAAATACATCACTCATGGTTAAATAAATACCTTGTTGAGCTGGTTGGATCAAGATTCAATATCCTTTCTCAATTTACAAGCTGTATAATGCTGGCTCAATTATTTACTCTACTCATTTGCAGAAATTGACACAATAATAATGACACTTTTATTATGATTTGTTTTCAGGGCAATGAGAAGACACATGTAAAATTCCTGGTATGTCTATTATTATTATTTTCAATATATATTTTGCATTGTGAGGTTTTTCAAAAAGTTACAGTTTAATCTATGTTTCAGTATTTACATTGCTGTCCCATGAAATAGCTAATATTGATCTGTTAATCTCAGGTAGTATACTCTTATCTAATAAGTAAGTTAGAAAACTAACCTTGATGTTGTTACCAATTATTCTATATTTAGATTGCAACATGTATAAGTAATGATATCTAATACATATGGTGCACTGTGTGCCAGACAATGTATTTTACAGGTGTTGACTTTATGAATCTTTACAATAACCCTATTAGGTAGGTACCAATATATCCCCATTTTATAAATGAGAATAAGAAAGGGAGTTCATGCTTCTAGATTCACTAATGAGTATGAGAAACAACCCCAAGAACAAGAAATACAGAATTTACCTTGCTGTATTACACAACTAGGAAATCCCTAGGAAGATACAGAATTAGTTGGTGTAATGTGGATTAATTATTTGCACGATTTAAAAGAGCATGATGCAAATGATTTCATTTAATGAATTCTGCAGATATTTACTGTGTACTTCTATAGACATGACACTAGGCACTCTGGAGGGTGCAACAATTAAGTTTCTCTCAATCTGTTTAGGAAGCCCTTTATTTACATGCCTTTCTATACAAAATTGCCATAATAGAGACATAGGTGTGGTGCTACCTGAGGAAATTTAAGAAAAATATGAATTCTGCTCTGCTTTAATCATGCAGAACAACATAAGGAAAAAAAATCATCTTTGAACTAGACCTTGAACTTGACTAGACTAGAACTTGTAAAGAACAGCCTAAGCAGAGGGAATAGAATTAGCAGAAGTATGGAATATGAATAAAACAGTTACTACAAAAAGATGTAGGGTTAGATGTGGCTGTAACTATAGTTATGAAGATTGTGGAGGCTTTTGGAAACCTTGCAAATCTGATACTTTTCTACAGGTCATCAAGATCTAAGAAAAGCCTCTCACTACCCATTACATGATTACATATAAATTATCTTTATATTAGAGAGTGGTAACTCTGGTGACTTTATAAATGACAGGAGAAAAAGGAATTGTGAGAAACATTCCAGCCATTATTTCACAAATCAAGAAAAGAGATGATGAGGATATGCTCTCAGAAAACGGCTTGAGAAAGAAGTTGATGTTACAGTGACATTTAGGGCATGATAGGGCATTGGAATCTGCAATAAAATCAAATATTTCAAAACCATGTAATTGGGAGGAAAGGGTCAAACAAGGAAAATGGAAAGGGTATCTGTTGGATGAAGTTGGGTGAGTATAATAGCAGGATAATATTTATTATCGTAAATAAGTATATATGTGTCTATAAAGTATACTCAAGTATTTTGTTCAGTAAAATTTGGGAAAGATGAATGCAAGGAATTGTAAATAAGCCGGATGACCTTAAATAAAATAGGAATTATACTAAGATTGAGAATGATTGAAGAACATAATTGTCATATAAAAGTCAGATAAAAAGAGTGTTCAACACTGTTTTGATCAGTAATGAACCGGCCAGAGGTCCCAACTGGGCCCTATTTTGGGGAAGATAAAACTTCTGTCCGCTCCATAAATTATGAGATGACAAGACCTAATAATTTGTAAACTGGTGTGAGACATTTAGTAATAAGGGCTTGATAGAAACAGAGGGTAAACGAAGGGCACTAGGGGAGGAGTTGTGGACCAGAGACTTGTTTTATATATACTAGGCTCCCAAGAGTATTTTTGAGTGTAGCTAAGGCTATTTCTGGTGATGGACTCCCTAGGAAAATAAGGACACTTAAAGTGGAATAAAATAAAAGCATTCTCCGTTTATTTCCAATTGCTTCTAAGAAGATGGCTGACTACATATGAGGAACCTAGAAAATAACCAGTCCAGAGTTAATTAATCACGAATACTGTTAGTGACATACTAATGGCAGGTGTCTGGCATTGTTCTTTGTGTATTAGAGGTATCATCTCTTGCATTCATTACATAAACCTAAGAAGTAATATAGATTCATTTTCCACAGAGGGATTCTGGTCTACTAATGAAAGTCATGTACTCATACTCATCACATACACAGCAAGTATTTTATTTTTCTTTTATTTATCCATTGTAAATAACTTTTTTAAATGTTTATTTCCATAGGTTTTTGAGGAACAGGAGGTATTTGGTTACATGAATAATTTCTTTTGTGGTGATTTGTGAGATTTCAGTGCACCCATCACCTAAGTAGTATACACTGAACTCAATTTGTAGCCTTTTATCTCTCACCCCCTTCCCACTCTTTCTCCCAGAGTCCCCAAAATCCATTCTTATGCCTTTGCATCCTGACAGCTTAGCTCCCACTTATAAGTGAGAACATACGATGTTTGGTTTTCCATTCCCGAGTTACTTCACATAGAATAATAGTCTCCAATCCCATCCAAGTTGCTGTGAATGCCATTATTTCATTCCTTTTATTGCTGAGTTATTTTATATATATATATATATATATATGCCACAATTTCTTCATCCACTTGTGATTGATGGGCATTTGGGCTGGTTCCATATTTTTGCAATTGTGAATTGTGCTGTTATAAACATGCATGTGTAAGTATCATTTTCATATAATGACTTCTTTTCCTCTGTGTAGATACCCAGTAGTGGGATTGCTGGATCAAATGGTAGTTCTACTTTTAGTTCTTTAAGGAATTTCCACACTGATTTCCTACAGGTTGTACTAGTTTACATTCCCAACGGCAGTGTAGAAGTGTTCAAAACTGACCATACTACCAAAAGTGATCTACAAATTCAAGGCAATTCCCATCAAAATACCAGCATCATTCTTCACAGAACTAGAAAACAAAATCCTAAAATTCATATGAAACCAAAAAAGAGCCAGCATAGCCAAAACAAGAATAAGGAAAAAGAACAAATCCGGAGGCAGCACAGCATACACACCAATGGAATAGAGAACCCAGAAGTAAACTCAAACACTTACAACCAACTTATCTTTGACAAGGCAAACAAAAAACATAAAGTAGGGAAAGGACACCCTATTCAACAAATGGTGCTGGGATAATTAGCAAGCCATGTATAGGAGAACGAAACTGTATCCTCATCTCTCACCTTATAAAAAATCAGCTCAAAATGGATCATGGAGTTAAATCTACAACTTGAAACTATAAAAATTCTAGAAGTTAACATCAGAAAAATCTTTCTAGACATTGGCTTAGGCGAAGATTTCATGACCAAGAACCCAAGAGCAAATGCAACAAAAACAACAATAAATAGGTGAGACTTAACTAAAAGAAAGAGCTTTTGCACGGCAAAAGGAATAGTCAGAAGTGTAAACAACCCGCAGAGGGGGAGAAAATCTTCACAATCTATACATTCAACAAAGAACTAATGTCCAGAATCTACAAGGAACTCAAACAAATTAGCAAGAAAAAGACAAATAACCCAATCAAATAGTGGGCTAAGAATATGAATAGACAGTTTTCAGAAGAAGATATGCAAATGGCCAACATCATCTGAAAAAGTGCTCAACATGACTAATGACCAGGGAAATGCAAATCAAAACCGCAATGTGATACCACCTTACTCCCGCAAGAATGGCCATAATAAAAAAATAAAAACATAATAGATGTTGGTGTGGATGCAGTGAAAATGGAACACAGCAAGTATTTTAGTTTATTTTATTCTAATTCAATTTTTATTTTTAATTTTTGTGGATATGTAATAGGTACAAATATTTATGAGGTACGTGAGATATTTTGGTATGGACATGTAAGGTGTAATAATCACATCATGGAAAATTAGATATCCATTCCATCAAGCATTTGTCATTTGTGTTACAAATCATCTAATTATACTCTTTGGGTTATTTTTAAATGTACAATTAAATAATTATTGACTGTAATCACCCTGTTGCCCCATCAACTACTAAGTATTACTTATTATTTATTTTTCCTTTGTACCTATTAACCATTTACACCTCCCCTCAACTTCCCCACTACTCTTCCCAGTCTCTGATGACTATCTTTCTACTCTCTATCTCCATGAGTACAATTGTTTTAATTTTTAGCTCTCATAAATAAGTGAAAGCATAAGTTTGTCTTTTAGTACCTGACTTACTGCACTTAACATAATGACCTCCGGTTGCATCTACATTGTTGTAAATGGTAGTATTTCATTATTTTTTATGGCTAAATAGTACTTCATTGTGTGTAAGTAGCACATGTTCATTTTAAACAATTTTTATTTATTTCTCACTCTGTCTTACGGTGCTGAAGGTACCACATTTTCTTTAGCCAGTTATCTGTTGATGGACACTAAGATTGCTTCCATATCTTGGCTATTGTGAGTAGTGCTGCAATAAACATGGCAGTACAAATCTCTTCGATTTAATGACTTCCTTTATTTGGGGCATATACCCAGCAGTAGGATTGCTGAATCATACGGTAGCTCAATTTTTAGTGTTTTGAGAAACCTTCAACTTGTTCTTCATAGTGGTTGTACTCATTTACATTTCCATCAACAGCGTACATAGATTCCCTTTCCACATTTGTTATTGCCTGTCTTTTGAATAAAAGCCGTTTTAACTGGAGTAAGACAGTATCTCATTGTGGTCTTGATTTGCATTTCTGTGATGATCAATTATGTTGAGCACCTTTTCATATGCCTGCTTGCCACTTATATTTTTTCAAGAAAGGTCTACTCAAATATTTCACCTACTTTTTATTTTCTTGAGACAGAATCTGACTCTCACTCTATCACCCAGACTGGAGTGCAGTAGCATTATCTCGGCTCACTGCAACCTCCGCCTCCTGGGTTCAAGAGATTCTTGTGCCTCAGCCTCTAGAGTAGCTGAGATTAGACTTGTACCACCATGTCCAGCTAACTTTTGTATCTTTAGTAGAGACAGGGTTTCACCATGTTGGCCAGGCTTGTCTCAAACTTTTGGCCTCAAGTGATCTGCCTGCCTTGGTCTCAAACTTTTGACTTCAAGTGATCTGCCTGTTTCGGCCTCCCAAAGTGCTGGGAATATGGGCATAAGCCATGAAGCCTGGCACTTTTGCCTACCTTTTAACCAGACCTTTACAATTTTTCCCGTAGAGTTTGCACTCCTTATATATCCTGGTTCTTAACCCCCTGTAAGATGGTAGTAGTTTGAAAATGTTTTTCCCATTCTGTGAGTTGTCTCTTCATTTTGTTAATTGTTTCCTTTGCTGTGCAGAATTTTTTTAACTTGATATAATCACACCTGTCCATTTTTCTGGCTCTGTGCCCCTACTCAAATCTCTTTTGAATTGTAATCCGAATTGTAATCCCCACATGTTGAGGGAGGGACCTTGTGGGAGGTGATTGAATCATGGGGGTAGTTCACCTGTGCAGTTCTTGTAATAGTGAGTTCTCATGAGATCTGATGGTTTTGTGAGGGGTTTATCCCCACTTTGCTCTGCACTTCTCTCATTCATCTCCTTCTTACTGCCATGTGAAGAAGGACCTGTTTGCTTCCCCTTCAATGATGATTGTAAGATTTCCGAGACCTCCCTGTTCTGCAGAACTGTGAGTCAATGAAACCTCTTTCCTTTGTTAATCACCTAGTCTCGGATATTTCTTCATAGCAGCATGAGAATGAACTAATACAGTAAGTTGTTACTGGTAGAGTGGGGTGCTGATATAAGGATACCCCAAAACGTGGAAGCAACTTTGGAACAGTTTAGAGGACTTAGAAAAAGACAGAAAAATGTGGGAAATTTGGGAACTTCCTAGAGACTTGGAGGGCTCAGAAGATAGGAGAATGTGGGAAAGTTTGGAACTTCCTAGAGACTTATTGAATGGCTTTGACCAAAATCCTCATAGTGAAATGGACAATGAAATCTAGGCCAAGGTGGCCTCAGACGGAGATGAGGAATTTGTTGAGACCTGGAGCAAAGGTGACTTTTGCTATGCTTTAGCAAAGAGACTGGTGGCTTTTTGCTCCTGCCCTAGAGATCTGTGGAACTTTGAACTTGAGGGAGATGCTTCGGGGTATCTGGCAGAAGAAATTTCTAAGTAGCAAAGTGTTTAGAGGATGCAAACAGTAAAATCTTAGAAAATGTGAAGCCTGATAATGCCACAGAAAAGAAAAACTCATTTTCTGGGGAGAAATTCAAGTCAGCTGCAGACATTTGCATACTTAACAAGGAGCCAAATGTTAATCATCAACACAATGGGAAAATGTCTCCAGGGCATGTCAGAGGCCTCCACAGCATTCTCTCCCATCACAGGCGCAGAGGCCTAGGAGAGAAAAAGAGTTTCCTGGGCAGTCTGGTCTCTGCTGCTCTAGCCATTGCTAAAAGGGGCCAAGATGTAGCTCAGGATGTTGTTTCAGAAGCTGCAAGCCCCAGCCTTGACAGCTTCCATGTGGCATTGGTCCTACAGGTGCACAGAAGATAAGAATTGAGGTTTGGGAAACCCTGCCTAGATTTTAGAGGATGTATGGAAATGGCTGGATGTCCAGGCAGAAGTCAGCTGCAGGGGCAGAGCCTTCATGGAGGACCTCTGCTAGGGCAGTGCAGAAGGAAAATGTGGAGTCACAGCCCCCACACAGGGTCCCCACTGGGGCACTGCCTAGTGGAGCTGTGAGAAGACGACCATAGTCCTCCAGACCTCAGAGCAGTAGATCTGCTGACAGTTTGCACTGTGCACCTGGAAAAGCCACAGACACTCAAAGACAGCCATGAGAGCTGGGGTGGAGTTGCCCAAGGCCATCAGGGCCTACCTCTTGCATCAGCGTGACCTGGATGTGAGATCATTTTGCAACTTTAAGGTTTGATGACTACCCTATTGATTTTGGACTTACACAGGGCCTGTTACCCCTTTGTTTTGGCCAATTTCTCCAATCTGGATTGGATGTACTTACCTAATGCCTGTATCCCTATTGTAACCAGGAAGTAACTGACTTGCTTTTGATTTTACAGGCTCATAGGCAGAAGAGACTTGCTTTGCCTCACATGAGACTTTGAACTTGGATTTTTGGATTAATGCTGGAATAAATTAAGACCTGGGGAACTGTTAAAGGGTGTGATTGTGTTTTGAAATGAGAGGGCATGAGATCTGGGAGGGGCCGGGGTGAAAGAATATAGTCTGGCTCTTTGTCCTCACTAAAATCTCATCTTGAATTGTAATCCAAATTGTAATCCCCACATGTTGGGGGAGAGATCTTGTGAGAGGTGATTGAATCATGAGGGCAGTTCCTTGTGCTGTTTTCATAATAGTGAGTGAGTTCTCATGATACCTGATGGTTTCGTGAGGAGCTTTTTACCCCCTTTTCTTTGCACTTCTTTCATTTTTCTCTGTCCTGCCGCCACGTGAAGAAGGATATGTTTGCTTCCCCTTCTACCATGATTGCAAGTTTTCTGAGGCCTCCTGAGCCCTTTAAAACTGTGAATCAGTTAAACCTCTTTCTTTGTAAATTACTCAGTCTTAGGTATTTCTTCATAACAATGTGAAAATGAACTAATACAGATGTGTAGTTTGAAAATATTTTCTCCCATTCTGTAAGTCATCTCTTCACTTTGTTGATTGTTTTCTTTGTTGTACAGAAGTTTTTTTAACTTCATGTGATCACATTTGTAAATTTTTGCTTTGGTTGCCTGTGACGTATTGCTTAAGAAATTTTTGCCCAGATCAATGTGCTAGAGAGCTTCCTCAATATTTTCTTGTAGTAGTTTTATAGTGTGAGGTCTTAGAGTTAAGTCTTTAATCCATTTTGATTTGATGTTTTTGTGTGTATGGCAAGAGATAGGGGTCTAGCTTCATTCTGTTGCATATACATATCCAGTTTTTCTGGCACCTTTTATTGAAGAGACTGTTTTTCCTAAAGTGTGTTCTTGGTAGCTTGGTCAAAAAAAAAAAAGTCACTGTAGGTGTATGAATTTCTTTTTAGGTTCTCTATTCCATTCCATTGGGCTATATGTCTGTTTTTATGCCAGGACCATGCTGTTTTGATTACTATAGCTCCGTAGCATAATTTGAAGTCAGGTAATGTGATTCCTTCAGTTTTGTTTTTTTGGCTCAGGATAGCTTTGGCTATTCTGAGTCTTTTGCAGTTCCACACACATTTTAAGGTTTTTTTTTTTTTTTCTTTCTATTTTTGTGAGGAATATTACTGGTATTTTGATAGGTATGCATTGGATTTGTAGATTGCATTGGGTGGTATGGACATCTTAACAATATTGATTCTTTCAATTCGTTAACATGGAATATTATTCTACTTTTTTGTGTCCTCTTTAATTTCTTTCATTAATGTTTTATAGTTTTCATTGTAGAGAGCTTTTACTTCCTTAGTTAAGTTAATTCCTGGTTATCTAATTTTACTTGTAACTACTGTAAACAGGATTACTATTTTTTATTTCTTTTTCAGATAGTTCAGTGTTGGAGTATAGGAATGCCACCAATTTTTACAGGTTGATTTTGTATACTGCGACTTTTCTGAATGTGTTCATCAATCTAATAGTTTCATGGTGGAGTCTTTAGGCTTTTCCAAATATAAGATCATACCATCTGCAAACAAGGATAAATTTGACTTCTTCCTTTCCAATTTGGATATCCTTTATTGCTTTCTCTTGTCTGACTGCATTAACTAGAACATCTAGTACTATGTTGAATAACTGGTGAAAGTGGACACCCTTGTTTTGTTCCAGATATTAGAGGAAAGTCCACCAGTATTTTAAAATGAGGACTTGAAGCTGGACACAGTTTCTCACACTTGTAGTCTCAGCACTTTAGGAGGCCCAGGCAAGAGGATTGTTTGAACCTAGGAATTTAAGACCAGCCTGGGCAACATAGTGAGACTATGTCACTACAAACAAGACATTATTAGTTAGGCATGGTGGCATGCACTTTTAGTCTTAGTTGCTTCGAAGGCTGACATGGGAGGATCACTTGAGTCCAGGAGGTAGGGGCTGCGGTGAGTCATGGTCATGCCACTGCATTCCAGCCTGGGTGATAGAGTGAGACCCTGTCTCAGAAGTAAATAAATACATACATTCATAAGTTAATAGATAAAAATAAAAATACCTAAAATGGGCCCACGAGATATAGAGAATTTAAAGTTAAGAAAAAAATCTCCAGATGTTTGAATCAAAATCAGAGAACTTCTAGTTGAACCCATGATGTTAATTGAGGAGATAATATAGAGTGAGAAGAAAACAGGTCTGGGGGTAGAGTCATGAGGAAGCTTCAATTCTTCTGAAGCTTTAGAATATATTGTAAAATACAATTAGATTTTTACCATGAAATGTAAATACATTTTGGTGAACAGTTCAGAGTTGTTTATTCACTATCGTTAAAAGCTTTGCTTATATAAATATTATCCTTCTGAAATTCTTGAGTAGATGCTATGACCATGCAATTTTCTTGATAATGCTCCATCTGCCACAAAAATTGGTTAAATGGCATGGTTATAGAAAGGGAAAACAAGAGAGTAAGAAACTTCCTGACAGATAAGAGGAAGCATGGAAGGGACCAACTTCCCAGAACCTGAGGGAAGAGTGCTTAAAGAAGAAGGAAGTCATCATCAATTTCAAATGTTGCAAAGAAGTGTAGCAGGCTAAGGATAGAAAAGAGACTTTTGCACCTTTTAAAAGAAAGCTTCAGTGGAGTGCTGGAGGATGAAGCCGAGTAAAAGTGGTTTGGAGAGGGAATGATTTTAAGTATCGTCAAATACTATGGGCAGGGTGCTTTTCTTTATTTTATTTTAATTCTTAAGAGGAATGATTTGTATTCAACCATTTATAGGAATTGAAAAAATGTTTCTTATAGATATAGAGTTTCTTAGGTCAAGACACGTACACAAGCGCACATACACACACACACACACACACACACACATGCAAAGAGAGAGACCGTATTCCCATCAATATCTAAAGGCAGTTCTAAAACATCTGGATTGATACAAAAATGTGGCAGCATTTTCTTTTTGCCAGAAGGAAAAGCCAAAAGAATGGTTTCTAAGGAGTAATCTGTCCCTCTGCATCCCTCAAAACATCATCCGTGACTATCATTTACCTTCCTTAAAGAGAATGCCTGTCTGTATATACTTTACACTTATATTTTGTTCATGGATGATGGCAAAGGAAGGGCAAGTTAAAAACAATAAAAATAGTCCTGTTACAGTGGCTCACACCTTTAATCACAGGATTCCTACCTCTTTGGCAGGAAGAGGTAAGAGGTTCAGTTGAGGCCAGGAGTTTGAGACCAGCCTAGGCAATCTAGTGAAACCCTGTCTCTATGAAAATTAAAAGAAATGTTGTGAGGCATGGTGATGCATGCCTGCAGTTCCAGCTACTTGGGAAGCTGAGATGGCAGGATAACTTGAGGCTAGGAGGTTGACTGTGAGCTGAGATCACACCACCGCATTATAGCCTGGGCAACAGAGCAAGACCCTGTCTTTAAAACAAAATGGGAACAAAACACAACAACATAAAATAAAATAGAAATACAAAACAGTAACATTTCAGAAAATTAAGAAAAGAGTACTCACCAAAAGTGGGAAGAGTTTTCTAAGTTAAGGGAAGGTTTAAAAATTACAAAGGTGTACCAAAGTTGGGTATGCAACAATATACCCTCTGTTATCATACAATTAAATACATGATGATTAGAGCACAGAATTCTGAGGTGAGCAGCATATATTCTACCTGACTGACTTTCCAACTGAGCAAATGTTTCTCTTGGCCTGAACACAGACCTTAATTTATTTTCATTGTGAGTCGTTTTCCTAGAAGTCACTGTTGAGTAAATGGTGCTTCCCTGACTCCTGATCAGCTCAGACAGCCAAAATCAGTAAGTGTTCAAATGAGCTCGAGAAGAACCTTTTTTCCCAAGATATTTCCTCTCAATTTTCTCATCCTGGACTGTGAAATGGTCTTTTCATAAAGATCCCCAGATAATAGTCATGGAATAATCTTGATTATCTCTCAGTATTGCATTTATTACTCACATAACCCTGTATTCCAGATCTCCCTCGAATCTGGTGGGAAGATCCCATTCACTCTATGATCTGACAGCTTATGTTTTTCCTTCTGCTCTCTTCACCCAAAGGCAGAACCTGAAAGGATGCCATGGACTTCTAGAGAAATGCAGAAAAAAAAATAAAAACCACTACACAAACTTGAGGACCAGACAGAGATATTTGTACAGTCAAAAAAAAGTGTTTTGTTATTTTATTATAAACATTTCTTATTACAGTTTATTTCTCATAAAATTACACAACGGGGGTGAAGGAAAAAGACTCAATTGTTGACTAACCGTCTCTGGAATGTACTATTATTGGTAACTGCTGGTTTCCCTTTTAGTAAGCATTGGTAGTACTAAAATTTTCAGAATAACCAATAATTTGACGTGTTTTGTTAATTTTAAAAAAACTTTACATAGGAAGTTAAAAACATAAAGAGATTGGTGAAATTGTGTGAACTATTGATTCATTTGAATCACATAATGCCAGATTTAGAAGGACGCTTCCAAGATCAAATCTCAATCTTATTTTACAAATGAAGAAAATGGGTCCTAAGGGACCAAGAGGAATGGCTTGTCCACTGTCAAATACTCATATTATTTGAGACAAACATTTATCTCTTGCCCTATAATTAATCTCAAACTTAGGACTATCTCTATTCTTATGGAGTTCAAATCTCAGTCACACAGTAAGAACTGGAAACTCCACAGGTCTGAATGATTTTGAATCATCTAAATATCACCTAATATTTGCCAGAGTGCTTGACACATAATCAATGCCCAGTACTGAAGGTGTAGTTGAGTGTTGAATGAATGCATTATAATAAAAGCTATTCAAAAGAACTGCTATGAATCATTGTCACATCATGATGTATTTGTTGAAGGCAGAGCTCCTTAACTGGTGGGGAGGGTCATCAGTTTGGAAACTGAGGGCATGCACTTTCTTTTAGATGCTGCCTAAGATGAGTGATGTTACTTCAAAATGGAAAAAAGCAAAAGAAAAAAGAAAATAAAGAAAAAAGTACACCATAAATAAGAGATTGCTAACAAATTAGTAATTATGTCAAACAAATAAAGCTGCCCAGTGTTATGATTTAGCCTTATTTGACCATTTTCAAAAAATTAAAAAGGAAAAAAGAAGAGGCAGAATGAGGAAATACATTAACCCACAGAGGCATTTCTCGTTCTGAATCTCCATCTAATTCTCTTTTTACAAACTATCCAGCATAAATTGTCTCTTTCAGCATATTGGAGGATGAAAACACATGCTAATACCAATAAATTGGATCTGAGTTCGGAAAATCCATGTGTGCATGTAAAAACTATTTGCATACATCCCCAGATGGAGAAGTCAACAGAGCATGAACCTTAGTTGTGAGGATAACAATGTATGCATTACATTGGGAGATGCAATTTGTGTGTAAAACAATTCAACTGCTGATTATGAAAGTGACACATTCTAGGATGATGTGCCTTTAAATTCAGCAGTAAACATGAATATGGAACTCTTGCTGTTTGCCAGCACAAGTTTCCACATCTGGTTCATTTCCACATATAGCATCTTAAGGAATCAAAGGTATATTTTATTTAGTAGCTGTTAATCAACTTTAAAAATAAATATCATACAACGTATTTATAGTATATAGTTTTAAGCATCCTATAGACTGTGTTACATGAATGATAATGATGAAAGCAAAATGCAAAACGTGTTAAGAACCAATAAGATAGGTCAGTAATCTAGCTATGTGACCTTGGACATTTATCTAACTTTTTTTTGTGTGTGTGATGGAGTCTCGCTCTGTCACCCAGGCTGGAGTACAGAGGCGAGGTCTCGGCTCACTGCAATCTCCACCTCCTGGGTTCAAGTGATTCTCCTGCCTCAGCCTCCCAGGTAGCTGGGACTACAGGTGCTTGCCACCACATCTGGCTAATTTTTTGTATTTTTAGTAGAGACAGGTTTTCACCGTGTTAGTCAGAATGGTCTCGATCTCCTGACCTCGTGATCCACCTGCCTCGGCCTCCCAAAGTGCTGGGATTACAGGTGTGAGCACTAGGCCTATCTAGCCTTTTTTCATGTAAGTTATATCAGACTTTCATGGAAGTTAACATCAGTTTCCTAAACTGTGCTTTGGACATAACAACTCTCTCTCTCTCTCTCTCTCTCTCTCTATATATATATACATTCATGAGGATCTAATCAGCTAATGTACATATGTAACTAATTCTAGCATCTAGCAAGCAGTTAGCTCTCAATAATCATTATCATTTTCAGTCCTTTTTTAGAAGCTGTTATGTTAAAATTGAGTGCTGTCTTCATTGGGGCTTGCAGTTTCAAAATATGGTATTAGGCATTTGCTCAATATTGAAATCCACTGGTACATCTCACAGGAGAGATAGCGCTGATAGTCTGAGGTGAAGTTGATTGTCCAGAAGGCTGAATGTTACTAATTACAGAAATAGTGAGTACAAACTGAATACAGGCACAGCACAGGAAGAGTCCATTGAAAAGAGAGCCTGAGACTCTTTCCCAAGAGAAGACACTGGGAAAACAATTTCAAGCCAGTTTTAAAACCGCAGGGTCAGAGAATGCTTTTTTGTTGCTGCCTTTTTATTTGTTTTCATCCCTGAATATATCCTAAGTGTTTCATTTAACTTTGTCCTTGCCCCAGGTCCCACCCATTCAATCACATTTACGCCCTCGAGTGAATGAAGACTAGAGGGAAGAAAGGAAGTAGCTAGGTAATGAAAGATTCTGTAAGATTCTTAGGCACAAACAGCACTGCTTCTCTACTTTCTTTACTGAACCGATTACAAAAGAGAGAGAGACATAGTTTTGTCCTTTTCCTGTTGACCTCATGTATCCCCGGAATCTGAAAGGCACCCATGTACTAGGGGTCTAGCTGCTCCCCAAGAAGATAGTAGAGGGGCTGTGGCGCTTGGTAGGGAGAGAAGTAGACAGGAATAGGAGTGGCAGTGACAATGCCCAGTTGGAGAGCTAAGACTGCCAGGCACATAGTAAGCTCTCAAGAAATACTTATTTAAGATTTCCTGGTTCCTGTATTGGGTTCAGTTTTGTCCCTAGAAAAGATTACTATAATTACAAAGCATCAGTAATTGGAATGTAATATTTTTTAAGTGTAGTGTTGCAGATATAGTCAAGTTAAGATTAAGTCACTGGGTTAGGGTGGACCCTAATTCAATGACTGGTGTCTTTAAAAGGAGGTTTGGCTTGCAGTAAGCGGAGATTGTGCCACTGCACTCCAGCCTGGGTGACAGAGCAAGACTCAGTCAAAAAAAAAAAAAAAAGAAAAGAAAAAAAAGAAGGAGATTTGGATACAGATCAGATGCATAAACAGAGGAAGGTAGGTGAAGTGGCATATATAGTGGCAATGAAGTGGCAATAAACAGTGGCAATGAAGGTGAAGATTGCAGCGATGTGTCCTACAAGCAAGGGATGCCTAAGATTGCCAGCAATGGTGAAAAGCTAGGAAGACATGTGGAATGATTCTTCCTGGACTACTCAGAGAGAGCACAATCCTGCCAACACTCGCATTTCAGATTTCTAGTCTCCAGAACTATAAGAGAATCTGTTTCTGTTTTATTAAGGCACCCAGTACATAGGGCTTTAGTATGGCAGCCCTGGGAAACTAATACAGTCCCCAAAGACAAAGTATTTTGTGAATGCCTAGCAAGGTCAAGGATGCTCTGTGGGAGTTAAAACACCTACTACAAGGGTCCATGCTGCCTAGTAAAATGGCCATAGCTAATAGCAAGGCAGAGCTTAGCAGAATCTACAGATAGCAGAATTCACAAGATCTTCCTGCTGTTGTCATGGGAAGATTGTTCAGAGGAGTTAAAAATGCACTTGCCAAGATGACCCTCAGGGGGCTGTGAGTAGGGATTTGAACAAAAAGGGGATGATGAGAACCTTGTAGGGAACTGGTGGTTATAGATAGGTGAAGGCAAAATTTGTCTCTCAGTGGCCACATTTTTCAGCCCTACACTGCGGAGGCCTGACGACTTCCAGGTTACAACAATATAGAACAGTTTCTCCTTGATTGTATTAAAAAACTGCATTAGATTGTTTCTTCCTGCATGAGAGTCTCTTTAACTTATAAATGTTTTAGGGTCACTTATTACCCAGAAATGTGCCTTTTACTAAAATGATTATGCCAACTGTTCTATTTAAAAGGCTCTTGATCACTGAACACAGTGAAAAGTAATTCATAAATGCTGACTCCGGAAAAATGTTTTGATAACAAAAGTTGCCGAAGCAAGCCAGATTGAAAGCATTCCTTAGCCTTAAATTGAAAATAGTTGAACGATCCGTAGTGAAAAACACTAATAACAAATCTTCAGAAGCTGATGATAAACATACATTAGATGTTATGATTAAATGCATTTTGACTAAACAAGATGCATGAAGCTCTTATTACAAGGCCTGGCTCTATGATAGGCAATAAAAATAATTCATAGCAATAAGAGTAAGAAAAATATTAATGATGAGTTGCGTAGATGTATATTTTTTATATCATGTTTCTATGATTGAGTGATTTGCAGTAAATACTGTCAGCTAATACCAAAAGCATTACAAAATGTGAGGACAGCCTTTGCAGGTGGTTAGAAAGGTGACAAGTGAAGAGCATGACACCTAAAAACAACTACTACATTCACGGGATCAATTTCAGTAATTTCCAGGTAAACCCAAGTACATTGGTAGAAATTAAAGCTATGGGTACAAGCATAACCATGGGGTGTACCAAAAATAACATTACTATTTTAATGCTTTGATTAACCAGGGCCAATGTGTTCTTTACATGTATTGACTTAACCAAATTTGTGTTACCATAAAACCCACCAGCACACAGAAGTTAGTAATGTGGGGCTGGATGTTAGAGCCATACATTTTAGCTCTAGAGACCCGCCTTTCATCTGTACACATGCTGCTGTTCAGGGTGGAAACAGGCCAGATGTTAATGCCAGCAATTAGCTGGTGTCATGAAAGTGCTCCAGAAGTTATTCTGAAAATTTTAACGGCTTTTATGACAACAATAAGCATGCAGCTTACCCTTTGAAAGGCAGCTTGGGCCAGGCGCAGTGGCTCACATCTGTAATCCCAGCACTTTGGGAGGCCGAGGCCGGCGGATCACAAGGTCGGGAGTTTGAGACCAACCAGGCCAATATAGTGAAACCCCATCTCTACTAAAAATACAAAAATTAGCCAAGCATAGTGGCATGCACTTATAGTCTGTCTCAGCTACTTGAGAGGCTGAGACAGGCGAATAGCTTGAACCTGGGAGGTGGAGGTTGCAGTGAGCCGAGATCACCCCATTGCACTCCAGCTTGGGTGACAGAGTGAGACTCCATATCAAAAAAAAAAAAAAAGGCAGCTTGGTGGACAGTCATGAGATAGAAAATTAAATTAAACAACATCTTTTAAATGTTGGGGTTTTAAAAAAATAAATTTCTGCAAAGCAGAAAATAAAGAGGAAAATTAGCAAGTCTGGCAGATGCACACAGCATGTGATGGGAAGATTGTAAGCAAATGTTAGGCAGAAAGACAGTCAAGCAGGTATTTCGTTTCAAAAAGATTTGGGAAAAGGTAGTACGTATTTATTAAATAGGCAAAAAAGTGTTTTAGTCCTTCGGGAAGAAAAATAAGAAAAAACAAGAAAGATCTCAATTTAACGAGCATTTAGACGTTCTTAGAAAGGATTTGGGATGGGTATGTGTGGTGGTCAGGATGGAGGCAGAGATTATATAAATGAGATATAAAATAAGGACCTGAATTTAGAAACAAAAAACAAGGGTAGGTACATGAATTATCGAACAAAGTGAGTGATATTCATATCAATAGAATTTAATGAGGTAGGATTTCTTAAATTAATTCACTTAGTAAATATTTTTGATAATTTATTTATTTATTTATTTATTTATTTATTTATTTATTTTGAGACGGAGTCTCGCTCTGTCGCCCAGGCTGGAGTACAGTGGCCGGATCTCAGCTCACTGCAAGCTCCGCCTCCCGGGCTTACGCCATTCTCTGCCTCAGCCTCCCAAGTAGCTGGGACTACAGGCGCCTGCCACCTCGCCCGGCTAGTTTTTTGTATTTTTTAGTAGAGACGGGGTTTCACCGTGTTAGCCAGGATGGTCTCGATCTCCTGACCTCGTGATCCGCCCGTCTCGGCCTCCCAAAGTGCTGGGATTACAGGCTTGAGCCACCGCGCCCGGCCTATTTTTGATAATTTATAGTGTGGTAATATTCTAATACTAAAGGCAGATTATTTATCAGAGTTGCTCTGGTAAGTTCTGCTTCAATGCTAATCCCTCCTGGGGGAGTTAGAATAACACTTCCTGCCCTAGATGACCATGTGCTAAACACTAAAATCTATGACATGTTACCTTGCATTGCAACCAGGACTCTGCAGATGTGGTTTAGTTAAAGATCTTGAGGGGGAAGATTATCTTGGATTATCCAGACAGGTCCAATGTAATTACACAAGGGTTCTTTTAAGACAGAGGCAAGAGGGTCAGATTCAGACATGTGATGATGGAAGCGGAGTTTGGAATGATGTGGCCAGGAGCCAAGCAGTGCAGGCAGCCTGTAGGGGCTGGAGAGACAAGATAAAAGATTCTCCCTTACAACCTCCATAAATGCTACAGACCCATTTTGGACGTCTGACCTTCTAACTGTAAGATAATTATTATTTTTTGTTTTGAATCACTAAGTTATGGTGATTTATTATAGCAGCAATAGAAAATGAACACACCAGCAAATTTTGATTGTTTGGGGAAAAGGGAAGCTGTATAGGCACTGTAATGAGTATGGGAGTTAGAGAAATAAATAATAGTTACAGCCATCAATGGCCTCATAACATAATGTGACATGAAAGTCGGATTGTGATATGGTGGGGAAGTGTAAGGTTGGTTTTCATATTCTAGGTGACTTAACTATGTGGAGTGGTGAAATTTATGAATACAATTCCAGTCAGATCTAAAAATTCAGTTATAGTTTAAGGATAAGATGAGTAAATTTTTTTAAATTTTAAAAAGAAAACTAAAAAAAAATTTTTTTTTTAGTTTAATTGATTTTAAAAGACATTAGTTTAATTGATTTTAGTAAGCTGAACAAGATATTTCTACTAATGTCCATCTCATCTACCATACCATAGTCCAACTTATCATGAGGTCTAGCCCCGGCTATCACAAAAACGTCCTTACAGGGGTCCTCACTCGATTCCCCACTGACCTAGTCCAAACAGGCTTTGCAGTTATGGTGAAAATGACCATTTTACAATTCAAATCTGATTTTTTTAACTTTCTTGATAAGTATTTTTAATGTCTTGCTACTGCCATTTGGACAATATTCCAAACCCTTACCTAACCTAAAAAGGTTCTCCCTGAGCTAACCCTACTTACTATCCATATAGGTATCTGGTCTTCCCATGACCTCTCTTTCAGATCTTCAAAAGCTCCAAGCCCTCTCTTTTCTCAGAGCCCTCCCGCACGCTGTTTTTCCCACTCCTTAAAAGACGATTCATTCCACTTTACACCTATTTAAAAATAACTAACACTTATAGTGACACTGTTATGATTACTTGATGTGTGTTACCTCTATTAATCCTCTCAATAGCTCCATTTAGCAGATATCATTATTTTTATTTTATGAAAGAAGATACAGTGGTACAGAAAACTTAAGTAACTAGTCCAAAGTCACAAAGCTAATAATATATCTCAGAGTAGGCAGTCAACCCTATGCTGTATGGTTTTAGAATCCTTTAATTGCTAAACCAGTATGCCACACTGCCACATTCTTTGATTGTCAACTTAGATATCATTCTACAAGAAAGCCTTCCCATAACCCTAATCTTGATAGTGCCCTGCCTCCCCCTTATGTAATGCTGAGCACACAGGATCACACAAGGAGAAAAGGGTGTGTGAGACCTACAAGTACTCTATACTGAATCTCTCTTAGATATTCTTAAAATTATGTTAAAGAAAACCAGGTTAGCAATTCATTTATAACACCTGAAAAAAATCAAAAGCTTCATCTCCTGCAGAGTTTTCACCTTATCTGACTGTACTATTTCTCATGCTGGTGGTTATACTGATCTACATATATGTGATGGACTTTCAAGGTCATGGATATCAGTTTGAGCTGAGATTTAAACACTTCACATCCCTGCTTTATCACTGGTCGTTGCATACATATACAATACATTTTTTCTTGGAAAACAAATCTGAAATTTTTATCAGCCTTTATTTAAATGCAACTCATATTGAGCATTTTTAATACAAATGTGATTTTTCTATCCCTGACCCTTTTACCAGCCCTGTGTTGTCCAGGGATCCATGAACTTTCTACAAATCATTGTAGTGAATCATCTCTATCCATTTGGAGAAAACAGAGTTCTAATGTACTGTTTATTCTGACTCACAACTTGAGGTTAAGTGGAAATAGCTTTTGAGTGTTTAATTCTCATCCCTTCTGATTCTGCAGCATTGGAGGAATGTCCTTCTTAATTCTCAGCTTTTCCTTTGTTTGGTTTATTTTGCTACAAAGTGCTAGACAAAGACTGCATGAGGTACCGAGAATCAAGTAGGCTTAAATGGGGTTGAGAAAAAAATGACTCCCAGCTTTGGATTATGTCTTCTTTCAACTATCTTTGTCTTGTGGACTACCAGCAATTTTATCTTGTTGTTTTTACAAAGAAAATATCTTTATTGCCTTTTGTAAATTAAAAAGGTATATGCACTGCAATAACAAAAATAAACTATGAAAATAATCGAGTAAAATTCATTTCAAATCTCACTTTACTAGATGACCATAGTTAACATTTTGATAAATTTAAGAGAGACAGGCCTCTCTTAAATCTCTCCATTAGTCTCTCCATGTCTGGGTTCTGGTTATTGCTGCCTGCTGCCTTACATCAGGCCTAGAAATCAAAAGGGCTCCACAGAAACTGGCCCCAGAGTATGCACTGGTCTTTGTGTCCAGACACTGTGCTCATTCCTTGAAAAAGTCCTTTTATCAAATACTCTTCAAATTATCCTATTCTGAAGGTGCCATCTGTTTCCTGAAGGAACTCTTACGGACAATTTCCCCTACAAAACACGCAAACACATGCATGCACGTGTGCACACACACACACACATACACACACGTACCACATATTTACTGGAATGGGTTGATGCGTGCAACTCAAACATTTTTTATGATGTATCATAATTTGTTTTTCTTGTTTCATCTTGGTAGATATTTAGACTATTCAGTTTTTTATCATACCATAAGCAATGATATCAATATCCTCGTGTATGTATTTTGCCAACTTTTTGCAATATTATTTTATAGTACATTCCTAACAATGGAGTTTCTATGTCAAAGGACATTTGCATTTTAAAATTTGATACTACTTTTTTCTTTTCCTTTCAAATGGCTCCATCAATGATTATTCCTACTGTCTTAGTCAGTTTGAGCTGCTCTAACAGGAATATAGCGTCGTTGGCTTAAAGAAGATTTATTTCTTGCAGTTCTGGATGTTGGAGAGTTCAATCTCAAGGCAGATGTAGTGTGTTCATAGATGGCCATCTTCTTGCTGTGTCTTCACATAGTGGTAAGAGCTCTGGGGTTTCTTTAATAAGGGCACCCATCCCATTCATGAAGGCTCCACCTTCATGACCTAATCACCTCCCAAAGGCCCCATCTTCTACCACCATCACACTGAGAGTTAGGATTTCAACAGATAAATTTTGGAGAAACATAAACATTCAGTAGTCCACTGGACCTATCAACATGGTGAAAATTTCAGTCTCTCACTGGAACTTCCCGTACTTTACTTTATTGAACATTTTAATTTTTACTAATGTAAAATGTAAGAAATGTCATTACCATTTTAATTTTTTCTTTTAATATGAGAAATATTGGACATGGTTTATATATTTATTTAGCCATCTGTATTTCTTTTCCCGAGAAGTTCCTAGTCATACCCTTTACTCAGATGAGTTCCAATATTTGTTTTCAAGACAAAGAGTAGGACCTATAGAGGAAAGATATAAGTAACCTTAGAGCTCTCTTGACTTTAACAGATATCTTAAAGTCATATTAATTCATTGAACTTTACCTTCAGGCTTCTAAGTTGTGCATTGCTAAATTTAACATAGTTGGCATTCCAGGACTGGGAGTCACAGGTGACTGTCCCTCTCATTGGTGCAGGCTACCTTGCTTCTTCTTGGATTGCGTGATCATCTCATCTTTACATACTAGTCAAATTCTGTGTTGTTTTTGTCATATTAGGCTTCAGGTTATTGTCTTGCATTTCTTGATAAGTACTTTATATTTCTAAAACGAGCTTTCATTGACATAGATTGTGACAATCTTTCCTGGCCCCAATCAGTTCATTTTACATGTGTATCAACATAATACAAGCGAGGAGTAAATAAATATGTGAACATTGGAGTCTATATTCAGAAATATCTAAAAATGTATAGAAAATGTGGGCAATCCTGATAAGTTTGAATCAGTCTGATACATTTGAATTTTATTCACGTATTCATGTGAACTAAGTAGTGGTTGGGAGCAAAAGGGATAACATTATACCTTTACTAATGCTCTCAGCTTGATTGGAAGGAAAAATAAAGTTCATGGAAATATGTTAGGAAGGATTTCAGAAGACCTGGTTGGTGATGCATTTATTTGACTCTGATAAAAAGATGATTTAAAGCTGAGCACAGTGGTTCACACCTGTAATCTCAGCACTTTGGGAGGCTGAGGCTGGTGAATCACTTGAGTTCAGGAGTTTGAGACCAGCCTGGCCAACATAGTGAAACCCCGTCTTCACCAAAAATACAAAAATTATTCTGGCATGGTCCGTGCACCTGTAATTCTAGCTACTTGGGAACCTGAGGCACAAGAATCACTTGAACCCGGGAGGCGGAGGTTGCAGTGAGCTGAGATTATGCCACTATGTTCCAGACTGGGTGACAGAGTAAGACTCTGTCTCAAAAAATAAAATAAAATAAAATAAAATAAAATAAAACAAAATATGACACAAATGTTAGATTCTTTATTTACATATAGACAGGTATTTAGTATGCTATGGTTCCTCTATTATTGTACAGGTAATTTTAATCTAGAGTTACTGACTGTTGCACCTTACTGATTCCATTATACATCATGTTGTTTTTCCAAAAAAAAACTAGATTTAGCCATCATGGGTAGGATAGTGTTGTCCTCCTCAGTGGAAAAGGAAGTGCGGGAAATAAAATTAGTTGTATGCCAAACAATTACTGGTGAATAACTGTGTTATTTACAGTCAAATTATTCCATATGAGGATCTCAATGATCCTCTGAGATAAATATTACCATCTTCATTTATAAATTTAGGAAACTCTTTCAGGATCACATGAGATTTTAAAAAATGTAGTGTTGGATTTGAATCAAGATCTCTATGACTTCAAACTCCGTGCTATTCCTAATATACTAGTACTTTCAAACTATATATAATACAGACATATTTTTTTCTTTCCTGGCACAGACAAATACATGGTCCAACTGTGCATGATTAGTATGTAATTCTTGCTGTGTGGAACTCATCTTTTAAGTTCAACAACCCCGAATTGGTCTAGAACCTATTCAAGAAGAGTCCACTGACCACAGGCTTAGCTACTGTGAGAATGTCCAATTGCTAGATAAGTTTTTTAAACTTGTAATTTTTGTACTAACCGCATCCTGGTAACAAATAGCTTGCAGAGCTGCCCTAGTCTGTACACCACGCTCTGGGTTGCATTGTCCTGGAAAATCCTGGGGATTTTTTTGTTTTTGTTTTTTTGGAGATGGAGTCTGACTCAGTTGCCCAGGTTGGAGTGCAGTGGCATGATCTCGGCTCACTGCACCCTCCGCCTCCCGGGTTCAAGCAATTCTCCTGCCTCAGCCTCCCGAGTAGCTAGGACTACAGGCTCACATTGTCATGCCCAGTTAATTGTGTGTGTGTGTGTGTGTGTGTGCGTGTGTGTATTTTAGTAGAGATGAGCTTTCACTTTTTTGCCCAGGCTGGTCTCGAACTACTGAGCTCAGGCAATCTGCCCGCCCCGGCCTCCCAAAGTGGGATTATAGGCATGAGCCACAGAGCCTGGCCTGGAAAATACTGTTAAAAACTACTTTATCATCTGCGTTTGTAAAAGACCGCACATTATTATTGAATTAAAAGTATGGAAGCTAGAATTCTATTTTGGTGAAGTAAGCCTAATACAAAATGGTCATTCATAGCTTTCGTGGGAATAAATTATTCCCTGAGGAATGTGCTTGATAAGTAATAAACATGGAAAACCATTTGTTCTCCATTAGGCAGAGGAAAACTAATTTCACAGTTTGTTGTAGCTGAATGTTTGGCATTTGTTTCTTTATTCTTATTCTGTGTTAAGGATATTTAATCTTTCCCTTGGAAAACTACTTTTTATTTAAAGAAACACTTTTCTCAGTCCATTTGTAAATAAAGCAAGCATACTTAAATGATTCAGATTCCTGTGGTTCCCATTTACATCTGATTTCCTTCCTGACTGATCTTATAGTCTATGTGGCTTGATTATCTTCCCAAATTATCTTGCCAGGAATATTCCACAGGATTTTTCCTATGGAAACTATATTAAACCTTTTATAATTTAGCAATATTGGCACTATTGTACTTTCTCCAAAGTGCACTTATCTCGAGAACATTCTCCCATGAAGATCATCCAAAAAGCACTCTAGTGTCAGCATACGAATGATCCCCAGGCATTTGCAGAAATGCCTTTAACTAATTAAAAAGATGTTTTAATATTTATCTTCAAATTATGACTCTTCAATATGTCTGACCTAAACAACATGCATATTTAGCAATGTACCCCCACTTTGAAAATTATTTTCTAAGTATAACAATGCACACTTTCTTTCTTTTGTGAGTTTTTCTGATGGTGATGAAGAATAATAAAGAGGGGAATGCTATAAAACATCATATCTTTATTAAGATAGTAAGTTTTATAATAAACGTATTGCCGGATGCAGTGGCTCAGGCCTGTTATCCCAACACTTTGGGAGGCCAAGGTGGGTGGATCACAAAATCAGGAGATCAAGACCAGCCTGGCCAAGACAGTGAAACCCCATCTCTACTAAAAATACAAAAAAGTAGCCAGGCATGGTAGTGGACACCTGTAATCCCAGCTACTCGTGAGGCAGAGGCAGAGAATTGCTTGAACCCAGGAGGCAGAGGTTGCAGTGAGCCGAGATCGTGCCGCTGCACTCCCACCTGGGCAACAGAGCAAGATTCCATCTCAAAAAAGTAAATACATTAATAAATGTATTTATTGTTCTTTTTGGTGATCACCAGAGCCATTAATTTTTATTTATTTTGAAAGTTCTAAATTTGGAATGTAGGATGAGTTGAGCCATTGTCTTTGAGGAAGCTATAATCAAATATTTTAAATTGGCCTAAATCATCATTTGGACTGAATAATAATCATGCTAAGAAATAAGAAAGATATCTGAAACCAGTATCTAATTAGTTAAATGGTAGGGAGAAAACAGTAAAAAATTAAAGAAAAATACCCCAAACTAACCAAATTCCACAGGCTTTACATCAGAGAAATGCTATAATCTCTGTTCCATGTGGGATATATTTTGTGTTTGCAATTGTCACCTCCTTAAATGGTGGGAGACCATGCCTATGTGAGTGATTCTGTACAGCTAGGCAGAGTGCTAAAAGATATTTCCCACTGATCTCTACTACTGTATTTGTATCTAACCTTTAGGTCCGTATTGGTTTCCTAGGGATACCATAACAAAGCATCACAAATGGAGTGATTTAAAACAACATTTATTATTTCAAACATTTATTATTTCAAAGAGTCTAAAAGTCCAACATTAAGGTGCTGTCAAGGTCATGCTCCCTCTGAAATGTGTAGGGAGAATCCCTCTTTGCTTCTCCCTAGCTACCAGTAGTTGCCAGCAACCTTTGGTATTATTTGGCTTGCAGCTGCATTACTCTAATCTTCATCTTCATTATCACAGGGTGTTCTCCCTGTGTCTGTCTTCACATAATCATCTCCCAGGGATGTTAGTCGTAGTGGATTAGCGACCACTCCTACTTCAGCGTGACCTTATCTTAACTAACTATATCTGCGATGACCCTATTTTCAAATAATATCATATTCTGAGGTACTGGGAGTTAAAATTCAGCATACCATTTTTTTCTGGAGACACAGTTTAACCCATAACAATGCCTAAATGACATGTTTGTAATTTCAGATAAATATTCTAGCAAAACAAATGATTCCCGCTGTTAAGTATTTTTAAAAGACTGTATAATTTCCAGAATGCCAGAATCTCTCTTTCTATTTTCTCCCACTTATTACAGCATTATCAATCTATGTGTTCTAATTTTTTCTATTCATAAGTCATAAATGACCATGATAAAGCTTGAGTGATTTTCCTAAGGTAAAATTTGGGGCACATTGTATATTGTTTGGACACTTCGCTGGCCATATTCATTGTCCTGTTTTTATTCTTGCCAAAACACTAGAAGGCACTATAATGATGAAGTTACGCAGATGAGAAAAACATGACTTAGATGTAGTAAATTAACTTGTCCTGGAGAGATATATGGATGAATCAGTATCCAAACTGTACCATACTACCTTCTAGTTTTCTGGAACCAGGGAGAAAATGGGAAGAGAAATAGAAGAAATTACATTTAACATGATAGATAGTTCCTTTTCAACAAAGTTTGCTGTGCAACAGTCTACTAAAGCTAATAATTTAATGGGCCACTCAACGTTGCCCATAGCACAGTAAGTGTGACATTTTCTTAATTTATCATTGGTATGTATGCTGGTAAGTTTTGTTTACATAGTAATGAATTGCCTTAGTTTAACATCTTACATCAGAATTGAATGAGGTTAATTGAGGTTCCAGAGCACAGATGACGTTACAAGCTTAAACACCAAAACCTTTACCTCCACCTAAAGCAATGAACATATAGTTGAATCAATAATAAGATAATGATTGCTGTGCAGTTCCAACTGTGTATTAGTAATTATTTCAACAAGCTTTATTGACTATCTAATCAAAAACCATCAATATGTCAAAGGGTGGTTGTGCTGTATAGCTTTCATAATAGCCAGCTGAGGCCACAATCTATAGCCACTATGGGGCAGTAGTAACAGATCACCACAGCCCTTGATCTCCAAACATTTTTGTTTCCACCTGACTTCGTTGAATGTCACATGCAAATATGCATGCTACCACATACTGTGGTTTATTCATCCCCATTTCTCCATAGCAAAAAGGTTATCTATCATTTCTCAAATATATGAAACACCCAATCCCAGAATCTCACTTAACGTTTTTCTTGGTGTTGCCCCTAATACCACTTGCTGCATGCTATGGTTTCAATGTGGCCCCTAAAGTTCATGTCTTGAAAACTTGATCCTCTATTCAGTGGTATTGGGAATTATGACTTAATGGAAGATATCTGAGTCATGGAAAATCACCTGTATAAGTGGCTTGGCGCCATTATCACGAGAGTGAATTTCTTATAAAAGGACAAATTTGGCCTTCTCCTGTGTGCACTCAGGCTCTCTCTCTCACACACCGTCTTTTGCCTTTCTACCTTCTGCTATGAGATGATGGGGCTCTAATGTCTTCACCAGATGCCAGTCCCTCAATTCTGGACTTCCCAGCCTATAGAATCATAAGCCAGTAAAGGTCTGTTTATTGTAAATTATCCAATATGTAATGTTTTGTTATAGAAACAGAAAATAACTATGGTATTGCATTTACCATTCTTCTACTAGGAAACACTATACTCAAATTAAGTAACTTAAGAAAACTATTTGCAAAGCTGTATGCAGAGTGTAGGGAATCCACAATGTATAATACAGTATTCTAGGACTAGAAATAGTAGGACATATGAACACCTGGTGGCTTGAAGGAACAAAGGCAAGGGTCAATTAGCAGATAATGGAGAGTAAAAAAGCTGTGTGTAGAAGGCCAAATAATAGATTATGTGTTCTTCAGTTATGAGACACAATCACTCATGCAGAATCCCATGGGAGAGTAACAGGGAATATAAAACTGTGGGCTTGTTTTCCTCTTTGTCTCCAATCTTCTGTTGGCCAAGCCCAGATAGTATCTAGAAGACAAAGGATGCAATTCATGCAAATCAGCCACTCTGGACACAGAGCATGATGGGAAAAGAAGAAAAATATCTGCAGGGGCAAAAGGGATGATCATGTACATTTTCCAACAAGGTAAAGTATTTCCATTGTTATCAGTGAAAGTCAAGGACTCAGACTCCATAGAGAAATATATGTTCTCTCCTTCTCAGATTTCCCCTAACCTTAAACCTTAACAACATCTACAACATAGACTCCAAGTGATCCTGGTGAGATCGTCCTTCAATTTTTCTTCCACCAATATGCTCCCAGAAGGATTGAAGGAGGTTGCCTTGGTTCCACAGATATAGTAATGCTTTTTACTCAAGCCCCAACATTTCACAGATCAGTTTTTAAAGAATTCCTCAGAGCTACTAGTGTTCCTGGTAAGCTCTCCAACCTATCTTTCTTGTCTCCTTGAACCCAGTAATTTTCATCTGGTGTCAACACATTGGCTACAGACCAATCCCAAGAAAGTGACAACCTACTTTTGGCAAAGAGTCCAGCAAAGACTAATCACATTGGGCCTTACATTCTTATTTATCTCAGTCACTACAAGAGGTCAGACACCTTCATCTAGATCCTCATTCCTATGTGGCTTTGCATAGACATTGTTCTGACTCATTTCCCGTTCCTAACCTAAGCAAAAGCTTTTCTCCATACTTCTGGGACCCCTGGTTTGTCATTGGTGAAAGTCCTTGTATCATCCCTTTAGCACACTTGTATTAGTTGGAAGCCTTTCAAGAGATGATTTGGTTTTCTCATATTTCTATTGTATCTCAGGGCCCAGACTCAATGTGTTTCTTGATCCTAGCTTACGTTCCCAGGCCATTGTTTATTTTTCTACTCCCTCCATTCCTCTTAGAAATACCTAACATTAGGTATTCCTCACTGACATTATCAGCCATCCTTCATTAAGGAACACGTATATTAACCTCTTTGTTAACATACGTGTAATATACAATAAACGCCAATGAAGGTTTTAGTACATGGCTTGCTGTCTTTGTGTCTATACTACTCCTGTTTAGCACTTTGAGCTCTTAGTCCCTTAAACTCTTCAGTTCCTACACTCTTTATCTCACCATCACGACCAGACTTTGCATCACTGATTACGCCAAAATTCCTGACATGTTAACTATGCCAATTTTAAGTATCTTGTTCTCCACCTATTTTTTCTATATTTCCAATTCATTTGCTCTACTATCTCTAGCTCCATAATTCTCTAACTTTGCTAGGACTTTCAACCCACTTATCTAGTGTGTTAGCTCCATTGTAAGTTTGGCATCATTTTTATCCAGAGAAGATTCTACATTTCAACATTATCATCATTAACTTGCATATTCTCTCAACTCCCTTGACATCTACCCTCCTTGCCCTGCATAACTTTTACCCTGATTGCACACATTCCTTTTGTTTACACTATGCCTCTACTCATACATCCAAATGCAACTAGAGCAGTATACACAGCCATTCTGAAAGGTATCACTTTAGATTCATGACTACAAATCTCATCAAGTCTCAGCACTGCCTAACAATCCCTCCATGTTATCTAAGTAAAATCAACCCAAGCTTATTTCTCCTATCTAATGGTAAATTTTTACCCATTGACCAACTTGTCCTTATTCTCACCGTTTCCTCCTCCTAGTCTCTGATAATCGCAGTTCTATGATATGAACTTTTTTGTTTTTTTTGGATTCCACATGTGATTGAAGCCATGAAGTATCTGATCATGAAGTATACAAAAGCATGTTTCTGTATCTGGCTCATTTCACTTAAAATAATGTTCTCCAAGTTCATCTATGTTGTGACAAATGACAAAGTTTCTTTTTTATGACTGAATAATATTCCACTGTGCATACATACCACATTATCTTTATACATTGTTGTGGTTTGGTTGTGTTCCCACTCAAATCTCATCTTGAATTGTAGTTCCCATAATCCCAAATCATGGGAGGGAGGCAGTTGTAGGTAATGAGTCATGGGGGTGGTTTCCCCCATGCTGTTCTCATGATAGTGAGTGACTTCTCAAGAGATCTGATGGTTTTCTAAGAATCTGGCATTTCCCCTGCTGGCACTCATTCTCTCTCCTGATGCCCTGTGAAGAGGTGCCTTCCACCACGATTTTAAGTTTCTTGAGTCCTCTCCAGCCATGCTGTGGTCAATTAAACCTCTTTTCTTTATAAATTACCCAGTCTCAGGTATTTCTTCATGGCACCATGAGAACGGACTAATACATCCATTTACCCATTGTTGGACACGGGTTGATTTTGTATCTTGGCTATTGTGAATATACTGCAGTAAGCATGGGAGTGCAGCTATGTTCTCAATATACTGATTTATTTTCCTATGAGATCCAACAATCAGCCCACTACTGGGTATATATGTAAAACATCCTCGTTTTGTTTTGTTTTGTTTTGTTCTGATGGATCTCACTCTGTCGCCCAGGCTGGAGTGCAGTGGCGCCATCTCGGCTCACTGCAACCTCCGCCTCCTGGGTTCTAGCAATTCTCATGCATCAGCCTCCCGAGTAGTTGGGACTACAGGTGCACGCCACCACGCCCGGCTAAATTTTTGTATTTTAGTAGAGACGGGGTTTCACCGTGTTAACCGGGATGGTTTCAGTCTCCTCACCTCATGATCTGCCTGCCTCCGCCTCCCAAAGTGCTAGGATTACAGATGTGAGACACCACGCCCGGCCAAGATCCTCCTTCTTTATTGACCTCTTTGTTTCATTCCCATAAAATTCTGCCTTCAGATTTTGTCTTTTATCTGTCTACATTTATTCTTCAGATTATCTCATCTATCCACATGGCTTTAAACACCATATATTCACTGACGATTCTTAAATACATACATTTCCAAAGTGGACCTCCACCCTGCATGTCCAAACCAAAACTGCTATGTATTTGCTATCCCATAGTCAAACCTCTCCTCTTCTTAGAAAATATTAACACCACTTATTTCGTTTTCCAAACAAAATTCTTCTCTTTCTGTTATTTATAAAAATTGAAATCAAAATTATGTCTGTTACATATTGTTGACCTAAAGGAATGATGATGCTCAATTCTAACTACTCTATGGAAGGTAAGATAAAATCAAGTGAGCAACCAAGATTATTCCATTGAAGTAGAACAATGATTTTTATTTTGACCATCTGATACCAATTTTACATCTAGCTTGTTCCTCAAAATACCACATGAAGAACTAAGGAGCATGCATTACAATTATCTATACAGTCATATAAAGCATAATAATTATGAAAATTATAATATGTATTTTGTGGAGTCAGATTTGTATATAAGAGGTAAAATATGATAACCACTTCTTCATTTATTGTAACACTGAAGCTATGTTGCTATTGATTTGAATTTTGTTCTTATAGGTCCAAGCCATGCTTCAAAAGAGTAGAATATTTCACCTTGGGTCTTAGATTTACTTCCAAAGGCAATCAAATCACTGAAGCATTTATGAATGGGTTAGAAGTATAAATCATCAATCATTGTCAGAATCTTATCAATAATAAAAATAATTCTCCCAAAACATGTTTTTGTTGAAATACTATTAAAATTGAGGCTTATGTCAAAATAATAGGCATGAAAAATATACCCACTTTTGAAACTGTAGAAAACGCATGCAACATGTCTTACTCTGCAATGGCAGCAAAAACATTTATTCAGCTGCTGGATGCAAGAGTCACTTAATCTGGGGATGCTTAACACAAAAATAATGAGGCTATTACTTTTTTAGCTTTGCCTATAATCCAATCAACGTGGTCTTGTTTTATACTCTCAGGTGTCTTATTGTTAGATCACTAACATTTTCAAAAATGTTTCTACATAAATATGAAGTAAAAGCAATTCACACATAGCCACCAAGCTTTATAGTTTCAATCTATGAGAGACAGTAATGAAAGTTTAATAGAAGCATTTTCTTCCCTTTTTTGACTCCATGACTTTGCATACTGATAGCTATTATAATTGGAATAAAACTACGCTTTAGAAGAAAAACATAAAAGTACACACAATTTTCATATTTCAAAGTAGCTCTAGGCTAAGGAAATGAAAAATTGCCTAGCAGGTAAGAATGTGTATTTTAATTCTTTCATATTTCATAAAAAGTCACCCAGCACAAATCTATAAGACAGACCTTTGGTAAATGTATTTTGTTATTTTTTCGAATCACGGATTTTGAACTTGGATACCTTTTCTTATAGATCTGAATCTGCATATGATCAGTAATAAGTGGCTCTCAATGCTGTGGGCTCCTATTCCACCATTTACTTCAGTTAGAATATACTGGGCATATGATGTGTGCTCAACAATAATTTGCCAATGACCTTATATTTTTACCCCAAATAAATTTCAACCACAAAAAGTGATCAAGTAGATTATTTACAAAGCATTAGGGATCCATTGGAAACTGTAGATTGTATACTGACCAATTACTTTTGTATTATTTTATAAATTTTTACTTATCTCAAAATGTATTGAAGTACTCATCACTCCTCTTAATTTATGGATATTAAGTGTATGTATATTTATTAAATATCAAAATTGAGTCATTGTAAAAAGGATTAAAGCTTACTAAAGATCAAAGTTGTATGCATAAATGGCACAAATATAAAACACTGTTCCTCTCTTTACTACACCCATGTTGACCAATATTGAATTATATTCAAGTCAACTCATTTACTAGCCATTCTGTGGGCTCTTAATAGGTATAAATTATTTTGCCAAATGTATAAGACTGCACTTGCATTGAAGTAGTTTAGAGTCTAAGATAGAAAAAGAGGTGTACTTTTGAGTATTTCAAGAGTTCCAAAAAATGTGCAAACACAGTTCTCCGGTAGTTAAGAAGAATTAGAAATCATATCCAATTCAAGGATATTAAGAAAGTCTCTACGGGGGAGGCAGCAATGAAGAGAAACTTGAAACAGATAGAGTCTCACCATCTGGCGTGAGATGGAAAAGGCACATTCCAGACAGCAAAAGACATAAACACATCACTTGAAGTCATTCTCAAAGAAGGGAAAGTCATCTTTAAATACCACAGTGGAGCCAAGGGGAGATTAAAAGTACTTACATTTCTAGAGAGGGGCAAAAAATGACACTTTACTCATTACAGCAAAATTTGTCTTGACTGAGATTTTGCAGAGACCTTATTTTACTTATCTGGTATCTCTTTGACTACAGAGACATTTTTTAACATGAATGACTCATTTGAAATCTATACTTGGAAATGTCATATTTTCTAAGGCTCAACAGGGATTTGCTATATTTTTAAAGATTAATTTCTAGAGGAAAGGGTTTTTAGATATAAAAATTAATCCCCTAACATACTACACAAATACAAAAATCCTTTAGTATTCATGAACCTTGTTTCTAATTCTGATATTTCTATCTTCCAAGGTTGCTTCCTTAATCAGACTAGTGTGAACAGCCTCAGTATATCACCACTAAGTTTTAATAGCAAGTAAAAAACCAGAAACTCTTCTGACCTTTAGCTGCAGAGTTTATACCTGAGATTCTTGACAAATAACTGCCAATTGATAGATTTTTTAAAAAATTTCATGTCTGTTTTTATTTTCCTGTGACTATATCTTGGGTACGTGTGGATATTATACAGACTCTAAGCTAAATTGCATTCCATTATTAATAGCTTTAATCTGTTTGTAATAATCTCTTGTTAATGTGATACATTGGATTTACTGAGAATATAGATTTTTCCAAGAGATCTATTGACAAAGTGAAATTCTCCTGGAATTGTTTCTACTTACATATCCCACCAACAACTGAAGTCAACAGGCAGTGAAACCAGCACTTACTCTACAAAGCTTGAAATATTGAATATAATTGGTGGATTCAAATTATTTATTTTACTGCTGGTTATCCTGAGACTACATACACTTAGCCAAACTGTGCTAAGAAAAGCACTAATTCTTGACAATTTCAACCAGATTTTTAGGTAACTTGAGGAAAATACTGCACATACTATTTTTTTAAACAGATTCCAAATATAAATTAACTTATATAAAGAATTGAGAATTTCCGAAGTTTAATATGTCTTTATTTCACATATAAAGGGGACGGTATATGTTAAGATCCTTGTTCTCACTATTTCCAATAAAGTTTTATAGCTATATATCTTTAAAATTTGAATCTCCCATTCCGTAAATCAATTTATGAAGGCACTATTAACATACTTACTTACATGTAGCTTTTCATCCATCCAAAGGCTTAGAAATGAGACAAAAGAAAGCATAATCAACAAACAAAAAATAAATATAAAAGCTGGTGTTTGTTCTGAAAATCTGCATGTCTTAAGTAATCTTTAAGCTCTGTCAAAGACAGAACAATAATAAATACAATCTGACTTAGAAATTTAGGAGGGATCATGAATAACAGAAATGCAAATAAAATGAGCCTAGAAATGACAATATTGAGAGTTGTTTAAAATAATAGTGTAGTTTTCTACTACTGAGTAATGAAGAAAAATAAATGAATATATACTGGTTTTCTCTCATATTTGCACAAAGAAAAATTGAAAATATGTATATATAACTAATACAATTGTTTTTTTTTAGACGGAATCTCGCTGTGTTGCCCAGGCTGGAGTGCAGTGGCGAGATCTTGGCTCACTGCAAGCTCCACCTCCTGGGTTCACGCCATTCTCCCGCCTCAGTCTCCCAAGTAGCTGGGACTACAGGCGCCCACCACCACGCCCGGCTAACTTTTTGTATTTTTAGTAGAGACGGGGTTTCACTGTGTTAGCCTGGATGGTCTTGATCTCCTGGCCTCGTGATCCGCCCACCTCGGTTTCCCAAAGTGCTGAGATTACAGGCATGAGCCACTGCACCCAGCCTACAATTCTTGTCTGTAGAAAGCAAGGGGCAGGGTCAGACACAGTGAAAAGGAACAAGACTTGCAGCAAGACTTCTCGATGTATAGACTTTCTAATATCTTGATTTTTGAATCACATGAATGTTTCAAATTAAACTTAAAAGTAAAATGCAAAATTGTTATTGCAAATAGAGTTTCTTCGGTTGCTCATAGGAGAGACTTCAAAATTGGAATATGTAATGATGTGTTCTCCTCACTGTATAGAAGAGCAATATATAGAAAGAAGGAAAGTAGAACAAGACAAAACTGGCACAGTGTTTGTGAGTAAACATTGCTAATCGATAGGGAATGAACATGTAAAATACCTGTTCAACACAGGAGATTTTGCAGTGGTTTATTGCAAATGGACAGTCACATGCAGGCATAGTTGAGAGACCTCATAGAAGCGGAAAACAGATAATAGAATCAATAAAGACTGATGAAAATTATTCTCCTTTTCCAATATTTGAGCAAATACGGTTTTGAACTGATTTCACTCTTAAAAAATTGCATGTAAAAGATGAACCCTCTTCCCAAAAGGCCAAAGATGCACATATATAGGTGCATAAAACTATTAAATACAGACAATTTAGAAGTTAACACAGATGTAAGAGGACGAGCCTCCAAATTTTAATGGGCAAGATACTCTGATCCAAATAGAACTTGGATTAAAGCTCAGTACTGCCACTGATGTCTAACAGACCTTAGATAAATTACTTAATTTCTCTGAGCCTCACTTTTCTTGTCTTCAAAATGAAGATAATGATTCTTGTATTACCAGCATAAGGAACAAATTCAACATATATGAAATATTATTATTGTTACTATAGTTATAATGGCTGTCAAACAGGATTAGGAACTCAAAGGCTGGGCAAAGAGATAGTCTTCCCTGTCCCTGTCAAGGTAACTGATACGTCCTGCTTCAACAAACTGCAATTCTATTGATATTCAGAGGTAAGTACTCTGAATCATTTTGTTACCACTCACAGAATGTCTTTTCATTTTCTCACTCATATATCTTTCTTCCCATAATAGTTTCAGAGAAACTCGAGCATCTTTACTCCAATGGTGTTAGGCCTAATTTCATTTGTTTCAAGGAGAGAAAACTATAGTGATCACTCAGTCAGGGAAGGAATCTCAAGTTTTGGGATTTTGTTTCTATTATAGCTTTATGGAGTGGCTGATAGTCTTACTATCTAATGAGATGCTTCAGGCACATGCCAGCTTTGAAAGTCTGGCAGTAGTTTCTAAGGGTGCAAAGAACAGTTTGAGGTGAGAACATTTGTTGAGAATGTCCTATTTTGATTTCTATAAAAATATAATTATATGAAATCATAATATCTGTCTCCCTGGTAGTGCTAAGATATGGGGCATGCTACCAGCCCCCTTTACTTGAAGGAGACAGAGAGAAGAAATTGTATCTCCATGAAATAATGCAGTGATTAATTGAAAAAGCTGTCTCCTTTCTCTTACCTTTTAAACCATGAAAGGATTTTTTTTTCCTATTACAATAACATCAGTTCTAACGAGATAAACTCAGTAAAGCCCACTAAGCATTAGTTTATCCATGAACCTTTGCACTCTTTGACCCATTTTGTATAACTATATAAAGAGAAAATGAAAATGAGTTTGCAGATCAAGCTCAGCATAAGTCTGACAACTTGCTTGCTGTTTGTTATTCCATTAGGAATTTTATTGGAATTGTTGCTTCAGTCTCACCCCACCTCTCTGTTGGTTTTCAAAGATGAGCTCAGAATGATTGAACTTAATATTTAATGGCTTCAATTGTGAGGGCAGCTGAGTGGCTATGTACTTAAAGAACATGAGTAATAAATATACTTTCCTTCATTTGCTCTTCTGCCATACTATTAGTCTACCAAAAAAAGTTTAAGTTTTAAACGACAAGTAACAAATTGATGACATGCACTCTTGACTAATTAGGTGAATCCCTCATTCTATATGGTTCTTGACCTTTAGTAACCATAATAATATCAGCATAATACCAATAATCTGATATTATCCATTTAAAGTATCCATTTCACTGCTATTGAATATAGCAATTAGGAGGACAGGTCCTAATGACAATATTTAGCTAGTACCGTTTCAGTGATATAAACCTTTCAAATCTGCTCATCATCACCTCTTCTTCCTGAGAATAACTTTTTTTCTTGGTATTAATTAACTATTCCAAAACTTAGTAACCTTCTCATTCACCTTATTCAGTTAGTTTTGCCTACTAACAATCACACCCCATGCTCTTTTCAGAATACAATTCACAGATTTGCTGTATAGATTTGCTTTCTCACCCTCCAGCTGCTCTCAATTCAGTGCCAGTCACTTTGAGATTATTGGATTTAGTGAGAAGGCTACATTCTGAATCTCATCTTTTCCCTAAAGCACTCAAAGCCTTTCTTAGCCCTTTTTCTTTTTCTCTCTCTCTTCTCTTTTCTTTCTCTTTCTTTCTTCTTTCTTTCTTCCTTCCTTCCTTCCTTCCTTCCTTCCTTCCTTCCTTCCTCTCTCTCTTTCTTTCTTTTCTTTCTCTCTTTCTTTCAACAACTTAAGGCCTTAAAATACTTTGTTTTTCCAAAATTTCAGCAGCCAAAGATTCTATAATATGATCTTGTATTTTTTCATGCATCCTGGCCAATCCTCTTCTAGCTCACCTCCTTCAGGCAATATGGAAGTGTGTTTTCTCAAATTCTAATTCTATTAAAACAGGAAGAACATCTGCCTTCTAGACTACCACAAGGAAGCGTTTTATCAAATGTTTTACTACTGCATAACATAAATCATCATCTTTTCAGCTTTATATATTAGTTTTACTAGGGCCAACACTGTATATTTTATGTTTTGTTACATAATCACTCGAATTTTAGTACGAATTTGTCTTCTGATGAGGTTAAGTTAGGCTATGCTGAGACAACAACTCCGAAAATTCAGTGGCTGAATGCATGAATATTTTATTATGTGGCTTGCTCCGTGCTGCTCTGTGTGTAACAGGGCTTTACTGCTCAAAGTCACTTGGGTTTCCAGGGTAAAGAAAGTTCTTCCATGACCCAGCTGTGGTACCATTAGAAACATTCAGCTTCTTTGAGATTTTCAACAGAACACAGGGTGTAGTAAATTGACATTGTTTTTCTGTGACTAAGCCCATAAATGACATATGTCACTTTTGCTGATGGTCCATTGATCTGGACTAGTTCCTTGGCACTGTGTAACTGAAAGCAAGCTGAATTACATAGAAGGAGAAGGGTATGTGGCTATTAATTGAGTAGTAACTACTTGCTACACTATAGGTAAAAATGCCTTGATCAACTACTTTATAATTTTTTTTTACATAAGATTCCTTTGACTTCCTAGGTCTCATGTGGTGATTATGCCTCCTTTACTTTTTTATTAAAATTCTATTTGAATTTTAAAAATTCCTTATAAGTCCCTTATGCTCAATCCAACATACATTTAATTTCTCTCATTGATAAAAGCCTGGTCGTAACTCTGACCATTTCTTAAATGCTTTGATACCTATCGTCATAGAAGAAAATAACTGATAAAAGATTAAATATTAGATATGTACAGGTAAAGGAAATACAGAACAACAGTTTCTAAGCCTCGGCCGGGCGCGGTGGCTCAAGCCTGTAATCCCAGCACTTTGGGAGGCCGAGACGGGCGGATCACGAGGTCAGAAGATAGAGACCATCCTGGCTAAAACGGTGAAACCCCGTCTCTACTAAAAATACAAAAAACGAGCCGGGCGAGGTGGCGGGCGCCTGTAGTCCCAGCTACTCCGGAGGCTGAGGCCGGAGAATGGCGTAAAACCGGGAGGCGGAGCTTGCAGTGAGCTGAGATCCGGCCACTGCACTCCAGCCCGGGCGAAAGAGCAAGACTCCGTCTCAAAAAAAAAAAAAAAAAAAAAACAGTTTCTAAGCCTCGAAGTAATGAAATGACAATAGCTCAAATAAATCAGCCTCTTTGAAATATGAACACAGAGAAATGCATGTTGAGAATGGTTAATTAAGTTTCGTGTCAATAATAGATTATGATTTTTAAAAATATTTTAAACTTCTCATGACAACCAAAGACATTTACATAAAAATTAAAAATATAATCATCTCTGCAATCCATACATAATTATATAATGGTCATGACCATGCTATAGATGATATAGATGGATGTGCATGCCAACCTGAACTTAGAAAACACGTTTTTTGCAGAAAGGAAAGGTATTCAAGATGATACTGCTCAGATCTTGCAGATGACTTTGAATCTACTCCCCAAATTTAATATCTCAGATATTGATGTGGGAGGAGCGGAGTGAAAGTTTTAACACTCAGCAACTTTAAAGAATGAAGTTCTCAGAATGATTAAACATTCTAATGAATATACATGGCATAGATATCATGTGTGGAATACCAGTTTTTTAGAGAACTGAAATAGTATAGAATCTATTTTTAAGTAATATGAAATAATTTAGTATTTCTTTGATTCCTCAGAAGACACACGAGGTTCTCAGATAATCTGCATAAATAAATTTTAGTTATTCTGAAGATTTAGAAAAATGTAGTTTAAAAAATATTTTCAGTAATTAAAAGGTATCATATTTTATGGTATAATGCAGTCCACAGCTCACATTCTAACAGTGTCTCTTACTTGCTAAATATTATAAGCAATTTACTCTCTCTAAGGATCTTTCATTATCATTACAATCACTAACTGTTTCATAATATTATCTGGAAAATTCTCAGAGTGAATTCCATGGTTATAGTAGAGTAACATTTAGATTATCTGTTAATATTAATTTATTTTGAGTTGTTCTATTTAAGGTCTGCTTAATGAAACTACTCTAGAATTTTTTTGAACCAAGAAGTGGGTAATCAGGTGTAGCACATAAAATTCAGTGAGTCTGAGTCTGTTGAATCTTATAGCATTTAAGGTCTACTGTGTTCTGACTTATATCTATGTCTCCCAGTACCTATGTGTATTAGTTCATTGTTGCACTGCTATAAATAACTACCTGAGACTGTGTAGTTTATAAAGAAAAGAGGTTTAATTGGCTCACAGTTCCACAGGATGTGTAGGAAACATGGTTGGGGAGACCTCAGGAAACTTATAATCATGGCGGAGCTCAAAGGGGATGCAGGCACAATCTTTACACGGTAAAGCAGAAGACAGCACAGGGGGAAGTGCTACATACTTTTAAATAACTATATCTCATGAGAACACACTATCAAGAGATCAGTAAGGTCGAAGTACATCCCCATGATCCAGTTGCCTCCCACCAAGTCCCTCCACTAACATTGGGAATTACAATTAGACATGAGATTTGGATGGGAACACAGAGACAAACCATGTTATTCTACCCTGGCACGTTCCAAATCTCATGTCCTTCTCACATTTCAAAACACAACCATGCCTTCCCAGCAGTTCCCCAATGTCTTAACTCATTCTGGCATTAACTCAAAAGTTCAAGTCCAGAGTCTCATCTGAGGCAAGGCAAGTCCCTTTCACCTATGAGCTTGTACAGGCACAAACAAGTTAGTTACTCTAAAGATACACTGGGGATACAGGCATTGTTTGAATAGACCTTTTCCAAGAGAGATAAATCAACCAAAACAATGGGGCCCCAGGTCCCATGCAAGTCCAAAACCCAGCAGAGCAGTCATTAAATCTCAAAGCTCTGAAATAATCTCCTTTGACACCATGACTCACATTCAGGGCATGCTGAAGCAAGGAATGGGCTCCTAAGGCCCTGGGAAGCTCCACCCCTGCAATTCTGCAAGGTAAAGACCTTGTGGCTGCTTTCATGAGTTGGCATTGACTGCCTGCGGCTTTTCTGGGTTCACAGTGCAAGCTGTCGATGGATCTACCATTCTGGGGTTAGAGGACGGTAGCCCTCTTCTCATAGCTCAACTAGGCAGTGCTCTACTGGGGACTCTATGTGGGGGCTCCAACCCCATATTTCCCTTCTGCACTTTCCTAGTAGAAGTTCTTCATGAGGGTTCCATTCCTGCAGCAGACTTCTGCCTGATCATCCAAGTGTTTCTATACATCCTCTGAAATTGAGATGGAGGCTCCCAAACCTCAATTCTTGCCTTCTGCACACCGGCAAGCCTAATACCATGTGGAAGCCACCAAGGCTTGGGGCTTGCACCCTCTGAAACCATCACCTGAGCTATACTTTAGTCCCATTTAGACATAGCTGGATCTGGAGCAGCTGGGATGCAGGGCACGATGTCTTGAAGCTGCACAGAGCAGCAAGGTCTTGGGTTTGACCTACGAAACCATTTTTTGTTCCTAGACCTCTTGGCCTGTGATGGGAATGTCTTTGATGAAGGTCTCTGAAATGCCTTGGAGACATTTTCACCATTGTCTTGTCAATAACAGATTATGACATTATTCTATTGATATGATATGACTAGTAACATTTGAACCTTCTTTACTTATTTAAATTTTTCAACTGATTTGAATTCCTCCTCAGAAAATGGGTTTTTCTTTTCCACTGCAAGGTCAGGCTGCAAAATTTCCAAACTTTTATGCTCTGCTTCTCTGTTAAATATGTTTCACTTTCAGATCATTTTTCTGATTGTTCAAATGAGTATAGGCTTTTAGAAACAGCCAGGTCACATCTTGAACACTTTTCTGTTTAGAAATTTCTTCTGCCAAATATCCTTAATCTTTTAATCTCAAGTTCAAAGTTCCACAGATTCCTAGAGCAGTAGCACAATGACTCAAGACTCTTTGCTAAAGTATAGCAAGAGTGACTTTTACCCTGGTTCCCAATAAGTTCCTCATCTTCATCTGAGATCTCATCAGCCTGGACTTCACTGCTCATATCACCATCAGCATTTTGGTCAAAACCATTCAACAAGTTTCTAGGAATTTCTAAACTTTCCCACATATTCCTCTCTTCTTCTGAGCCCTCCAAACTGTTCCAGCCTCTGCTCAGTTTCAAAGGTGCTTCCACATTTTCAGGTATCTTTATAGCAATGCGTCACTTCTGTAGCATCAATTATCTGTATCAGTCCATTGTTACAATGCTATAAACAACTACCTGAGACTGGGAATTTATAAAGAAAAGAAGTTTAATTGGCTCACAGTTCCACAGGCCATATAGGAAGCATGGCTGGGGAGACCTCAGGAAACTTACAATCATGTCAGAAGGCAAAGCAGAAGGAAGCAGGCACAGTCTTTACATGGAAGAGCGGCAAAGAGGAAAACACTATACACTTTTAAACAACTAGATATCCTGATAATTCAGTCACTACTATGAGAACAGCAAGGCTGAATTCTGCCCCCACGATTCAGCCACCTCCCACCAGGTCCTCCCCTAACAGAGATTACTAGAGGCTGGAAAGTGTAGGAGGAAAAGAGATACAAGGAGAGATTTGTTCAAGGATATAAAATTGCAACTAGACGATAAGTTCCAGTATTCTATAGCACTGTAGAATGACTATTAGACATGACAATTAGACATGAGATTTGGATGGGATCACAAAGCCAAACCATACCGCCATCTAAATGCACTCTCCACTTGAGGTGACAGATTTTTACTTTTAATATGTTCTGTGGCTGTCTCATGTTCACATTGACATTTCCAAGTACTTCCTTTCAACTGGACTTTTTCCTCTTCTTCCCCTGTCTTCTGTGCCTCATGGAGTTCTAAGGCCTATCTCTAACGTCAGGTCCTCCAAGATCCTGCTGAGTCACTCACATCGGAGGGTTAAACACTGCAGTATTCCAATTAAAATCTTAAATTATTAAACAGCAAGATGAACAAGACAAAGTCCCTGTCTTTGGGAAATCCAGGATGTTGTAGAGGAGGCTGGTACAGAAATAATTTTAATACAGAGTAGTGATTCTAATGAGAAAGTGTGCAAAAAATATTATTCATTACTTATCCAAACTCCCAAAGTAATGTCAATGCCCCTTCTCTGGCAATAATGTTACTCAGTAGGAAAATGCAGTGGAAAGAGAAACCTAACTGAACTGAAGTTTTAAGTTATTTTTTATTGACGCCTAATAAGTGTACACATTTTGGGAGTAAATGTGATAATTTAATACATTCATATAATTTGCACAGGTCAAATTAACACACTTGGGATATCAATAACCTTACATCTTTGCTTTTCTTTATGCTTGAAACATCTAAATTATTCCTTTCTAGCTATTTTGAAATATACAATAGATCATTATAAACTATAGTTACCTCAGTTATGTATGGAATACTAGGTCTTATTGCTTCTATCAAACTCTAAGAACAACTATAAAGCTTCTGAACAACAAGGGAAACAATCAACAGACAGAAAAGACAACCTACAGAGTGGAAGAAAACATTTGCAAATGACCTGCCTAACAGAGAATTTACATCCAGAGTACCCAAGGATGTGAACCATCTGAACAGATAGAAAGAAAGAAAGAAAGAAAGAAAGAAAGAAAGAAGAAAGAAAGAAAGAAAGAAAAGGACAGAGAAAGAAAAAGGAAAAAACAACAATCCAAGTTAAAAAAAATGAGCAAATTATCTGAAATGACATTTCTTAATAGAAGACACAAAAATGGTCAAAAATATATGAAAACATATTTAACAATGTTAATCATCAGACAAGTACAGATCAAAATGGCAATCTCATCCCAGTTAGTATGACTATTATCAAAAAGAGAAACAAAAACAAATGCTGGTGAGAATGAGGAAAACCATTTCTAGTACAATTAATATGGAGAATAGTATGAGGGTTCCTCAAAAATCTGCAAATAGAACTACCATATGATCCAGAATCTCAGTGCTGGGAATCTATCAAAAGGAAAGAAAATCATTATATCAAAGAAACATCTGTGTCTCCATGTTTATTGCAGTAGTAGTGTAGTCACAACAGTCAATATATGAAATCAAACTATGTGTCAAACAATAGATGAATAAATAAAGAAATTGTGGTATATATACACAATGAAATACTATTCAGCTATAAAAAAGAATGAAATCTTGTCATTTGCAGCAACATGGATGGAGCTATGGGATGTTATGTTAAGTGAAATAAGTCAAGAACAGAAACTTAAAAACCACACCTTTCCACTCATAAGTTCAAAAACAGTTGATCTCATATAAGTAAAAAGTAGAACAGAGGACATTGGAGGCTGGCAAGTGTAGGGGGAAAAGAGAGATAGGGAGAGATTTGTTAAAAGATACGACATTACAACTAACCAATAAGTTTTAGTGTTTTATAACACTGTCAGGTGACTATAATTAACAGGAATATATTATGGAGTTCCCAGCAGCTAGAAGGAGGATATTGAACATTACCAACACAAAGAAATGATAAATGTTAGAGATGACGGATGTTAATTACCCTGATCTTACCTCTATATATTATATATATACGTTGATATATCACTATGTACCACATGCATGAACAGTTATTCAATGAATTCTTCACTCGTTGAATGAACAATTATTATTTGTCAATTTAAAAATAAAATTTAAAAAAGATCAAACTCAAAAAAAAAACCCCTGAATTTTAATACAAGATTTTGCACTTACTTGTGACATTGGGGAAAATACTTAAATTGTAAACCCTCTTAGGTTTAAAAATTTTTAATTGGTTTAAGAGTAGAGTTCAGCAGTGTTTAGTGCATTCACATGGTCTTGCAACCAGTCTCCATAGTTCTTTTTATCTCGCAGACTTAGAATTTGTGTTAATGATGAAAATAATAGCATCTACAGGATTTTCTGAGAATTAAAAATGATGATGTATAAAACGCCTAGTTCAGAACCTGTTCAAATGGCAGCTATTTTTGTTTTCCTATACTTCTGTAATGAGATGATATTGTTCTGTGAGTGGACCTATCTCAGATATATATCAAATGTAAGTTTTTGTGGTACTTTGCCCAGTGTATTTACAGCAGGTACCTTGCTGATATTCTATTAGGGTGAGTGTATAGATAGCTGCACAGGGAGAAAAGCAGATGGATAAATAAAGGTAAGGATTTTAAGAATGTTTGAAGCAGATGTCTCAAACCAGTAGTGTTGCCAAAAGAAGGAATCAATGAGAAATACATTAGAAAGCAGGCATATTGCACAGATTTTGGAACTGAAGCATGATGAATGCAAGGGAATTCTGAAGCCAGGTCTTATTTTACTATTATATTTCTCACAAAACACACACACAAACCAGATGATTAAATTACAGACATTGAGGAGTTAACCAGTGTCACACAGTAGATTGATATTCAAATACAACTGCTTATTTCTAGAAAAATCTCACCCCATTGCCTCTTCATCTGAATATTAAGTTTTGTTCTATTGAAAAAATTCACAATTTTGACTTTTTTTTTACACATGACTATTAAAGGCATCTAAAAAGAATGTTAATTACTACCATTTCCTCTCTTCAGATTATTGAATACAAAGGAAATAGCAAACACAAGTAATTAATTCTTCCTCTTCCATTCTTAATAATACCATTCAAATTAAAGCAAAGGAAAAAGCTTTTAGGAAATCTCTTGGCTTAAAATGCTTCACAGAACTCCAAATAAGACTTACACATGGGGACTATTCAGCTTCTGCCCAAATTATTTAATTGTATCTTGGGGCCTTAGTGTATTAAAAAATGTAACAAGGAGCTGGAGATGTATCATAAAATCTTTATTTTAAAGAAATCTCTAGCTCTAAGCAAATGAAGGGAACAGGGAATCAATTACACTCGAGTATGTAATTTGAATAAATGAAAATGCCAGAATGATTGAAGCTTATATATTCAGGATGATAGTACAAGTCTAAGAGTGGGTAACTGCATTTCAATAACACGAATACTGGAGGAGAACCAAAAAAAAAAAAAAAGAATAAGAGAGAGAGTGATATAAAATAGAAATTATACTATGCTGCAACTATTTTGAAATAAAGAATTGGTATACAGTCACACAAAAGACATTATGAAGGAAAAATTTACGACTCCCTCTCGTAGAGTTGGAACAACCTAAAATGAAAAATTTAGGATCATCTCTGATAGAGTTGAAACAACCTAAAAATGAAAACGTGTCACTTTGTCACTTTTTAAGGAGATATATTTATACATTAATGTCATGAACAACAGCTTACTTGAGGTGGGTAACAATGCATTATCAAATTAATGGGTTATTTCATGTGAAATTGAAAGGTAATTATTCCCGTTAATTTTAATTTTAATTTTATTTTTTATTTACAATTCCCAGAACTTGTAGATAAACATCACTGCCAGTACACAAACACACATGCCCATATGCACTGCACACACAGATGCACACACAGTTTTATTTACTTGTGTTTTCATTAATATTTGTGCCGATATGTTTTTACTGGTAAATGAGGATAATGTCTTTCTTACATGGCTCTTTTGAGGATTTAAAAATATCATATACGTAAAGTCCTCAGTAGAATTCATAAGAATTGACAAAATGTACATCAGAAGAAAATTAACAATGAAATTTCAAAAATATACAGTAGGACATGATTGAGTTACAGCAAATATAGAACTATTACTGTATTTGAGATAAATTTAGCCCTGGGAATCCTGAAGGCCAAGATCAAAAGGAAATTTTGAAAAATCACCTGGCTTTCATTGCCTAATAAAAGAAAGCTGTGCTATTGTGATATAATAAGAAATATATTCTCGATCTCTGCCCCCTGGTTTCTGACACAGATCTCCTAGGAACTTTGTAATTTCCTGAGTAATAGGAACATCTGACACAGAGCTCCTAAATCCCTTGACATTTCCTGGGTGATAGCCCTTTTGTTCTAATGAGGTGACTCTTGCTAAATCCCTGGGTTGCCTCAGGATAAAGGCTGGTTGCCAGGAAAACCAGCCATGTGATTAGAGGTTGGAGCCTTTAGGCCCACCCCAACCTCTGAGGAAGAAAGAGGGGCTGAAGTTTGAGATACCAATTGATGGCCAACGATTTAATCAACTATGCCTACAAAACACCCTCCATAAAAACCCAAAAGGATTGGGCTTGGGAGCTTCTGGATTGCTAAATGTGGAGGTTTCTGGAGGGTGGCACACCTGGAGAGGGCATATCACATACTTGGTCCTGTGCATCCCTTCACCTGGATTTTCATTTGTAAAATTTGTAATATCCTTTATACTAAATAAGTGAATCTATGGAAAATGTTCCCCTACATCCTCTGAGCCACTCTAGCAAATTAATTGACCCTAAGGAGGAAATCACGGGAACCCCCAGTTTGTGGCCAGTTGGTAATAAGTATAGGTGACAACCTACTACTTGAAACAGGCATCTGAAGCGGGGGGAGTCTTGTGGGACTGAGCCCTGAACCTGTGGAATCTAACTCTGTCTCCAGGTAGATCGTGTCAGAATGGAATTAAATTGAAGGACACTCAGCTAGTGTCTGCTGCAGAATTGTGTGGCTGTTGTGTGAGAGTAGGAAAAAACAAAAGTGTGTTTTTCCCCCCCCTCCATATTCCTATTAGAAGCATCACAGATATTTCCTGGTATAAACTGAATAAAGACATATTAATATTATTGTTATATAAAAGAAATTGAGCTACATAATAAGTGCATACTTTTGAAAATGCCTTTGAAACATATATGTTTGACATAAAACTTAAAGGAAAAAAAGACTCAATAAAAAAGTAACTGGAAAAAAAAAATCGGATAATTTTACCTACAGACAGGGCAAGGTTGAGTGGCTAGAAATAATGTGACATTTGACCTAAACTATAGAATAACTGATCTGTTTTAGGGGAAAATGAAAATAGAGTCCTTAATTTACTTTACATACTGAAAGCAGTCTTGTTTTTAAATTATTTTGTAACTTAAGTATTTTATTTAAAAACAAAATTGGCTGGGTGCTGTGACCCATGCCTGTGTTCCCAACACTTTGGGAGGCCGAGGTGGGCAACTCACTTGAGCCCTGGAGTTGGAGACCAGCCTGGGCAACATGGTGAAACCCTGTCTCTACCAAAAAAAAAAAAAAAAAAAAAAAGGCCAGGTGTGGTAACATTCGCCTATGGTCTTAGCAACTCAGGAGGGTGAGGTGGGAGGATTGTTTGAGCCCAGGAGGTTGAAGCTGCAGTACTCTGCGGTCATGTCACTGCACTCCAGCCTGGATGACAGAGTGAGACCATATCACAAAATAAATAAATAAATACCAAATAAATCCCGTAGGACTAATCAAAAGATGTGCAATGCAAAAATTTGTAAAGCAGAATATGGTAGCCATAGAACAAAAGAGAGAAATCCTGCCAGGAAAAATTCAGAGGCTATTCTGCTATGAAACCAGAGTATTTGGGCAATATGCTATGATTTACAAGGAATTATAGGTGGTAATTCTCTAAGGATCAACATGACAGCTCCTACTTTGGGAAGTCTATCTATTATTTTTCTCTTCAATGTCAGGGTGTTTTATGAAGATGCACAGATAGAATTATAATAGGACTCTATGATTTAGGTTTGATTTATAATCTTTGGATGTGAATGTTCATTATGTATTGCCTCTTTTAATTAAATTGCTGCCTTTAAACTTAAAGTACTTATGAAATGGTGTGAAGAAGCCCTGGGAAGGTTAAGGCAAAATTTTAGTAAACACTTTTATGAGTATTAAAGATATTCTAATGTAGTATCATGGCAGTAACAATTAAAATGAAGATTACATGTAAAGATATTCTTTGTATTGGTTCTACCATTTAGAGCTAGAATTTCCTTTATAACAGTCAATGTATTCATTATTACTTGACTCATTTAATAAATATTTATGGAGTAGCAAACTCTGTCTACCACTAATGCAGACATCAGGGATATAATTGTGAGTAAAACAGACAAAAATTCCTATCTGCATAAGTCTTTCGTTCCAAAAAGGGAGACATGCAATAAACAAGGCAGAGATGTAAAATATGTTGAGTGTTAAATGTAGGTAAATAAAGGAGGGGTGAGGGATAGGAAGCCTCAGAGTGTATAGAAAAGGCTTACTAAAAAAGTAATATGTAGTCGGGTGCTGGTAATCCCAGCACTTAGGGAGGCTGAGGCGGGTGGATCGCCTGAGGTCAGGAGTTCGAGACCAGCCTGATCAACATGGAGAAACCCCATCTCTATTAAAAATACAAAATTAGCTGGGCATGGTGGTGCATGCCTGTAATCTCAGCTACTTGGGAGGCTGAGGCAGGAGAATCGCTTGAAGGTGAGGTGGAGGTGACCCAGGAGGTGGAGGTTGTGGTGAGAAAAGACTGCATCTTTGCACTCCAGACTGGGCAACAAAAGCAAAACTCCATTTCAAAAAAAAAAACGTGATATATGTGTGAAAATCTGAAGGAAGTGAAGGAAACAGCCATGCAGATATTCAGCACAAAAGCATTCCAAAGAAAGGAAATAGCGGTGCAGTCTCTCCACTATACCATACAGAAAGTGTCATTTTTGTTATATTTTATTTTTTACATGATCCACAATGCCTAACAATGTGTCTGGCACAGGTGCTTAGTATGTATTTGTCGAAATAAAAATATTCATATGAATAACGCTTTTCATTTTACTGCCTCCTACTTTTACCTCAATTCAAACATTGCATACATAAGGAAGTCTTCACCAACGTCTCTCATTTTGTTAGGTCTTTCATTATATGCACTCAGAGCAGTGCGTGTACTTTCCTCACAGACATGTATCATAATTAGGAGTGAATTTGATTTGATGAGTGTTTATCAAACTTTACTAGACATCTGCTTTTACACATCATGATATCCCTAGTGGCTAGCGCTTGACATATAGCAGATGCCCAATAAATGTCTACTGAACCAATGCATGAAAACAGTGTTCTCATGATTTCCTAAATATTTACATCTAGCTTGCATCCAAATTTACACAGAAAATAGAAGCATCTGACTGGAACACTTCATCTGCATAGTGTCTACATCTGCACTCATCCTCATTCTTTCATCTTGCAAAAGGGAGCTTCCATCCACAGATGCTTCTATGTTACAGCAACAATGATGACAGCAATGATGATGAATAAAGTTTTATCTGGCACTAACAATGTGCCAGGCTCTTCTCACTTTTTCAGAAAACTTACATGATTTCTCTTAAATAATTATGCACTCTCTTAACTCAATTAGCTTTTAAATATTCCTATTTATCTCTCATTAAAAATCAAATAAAACCCTCAATTAAGCCCACACATTTTTCAGATATTGCCTTACTTATTTCATCCAAAGTTAAATATCTCAAAATAGTTTAAGGAGCTTAGAGAGTGATCTCTTACTTCTCCAACCTCAATTCTCTTCAATTTGCATCTATCAGAATGGCTCAGTTTAAGTCACCAATGGCTTTCATCACATTATAATAAATAGCTATTTTTCTATCCAAATCTTACCTCCTCTTTTGCTGAAGTGTTTTTCTTACCAGGAGTGATGAAAAATGTCACTGTCCCTGCCTCTGCAACATAAAATTCATTTAGTTTCCCTCTTATATCTCAGGGTCCTCCTTCATGAATTGATTTGGCATTACTTACCTGGCAATTGAATGTTGAAATGCTTCAGGCAGGACTCATTCTCATTGCATGGAAATTTGCTTTCATCTATGTTATTTTTCAAAGATATTTTATCTATTTCCATTTTAACCATTAATATTGATATGTGAATGACTCATAAAATTCTATTCTTTATTCAGATTTATCTTCTGAGATTTTAGGCCCATATTTCAAAATGTCTACTTAACATCTCATCTCAAATGATTTATGACACCTTAGACTTGACATATCCAAAATCAAACTCAGATTTTTACAACCAAAACTTGGTTTATTCCAAGGATTTCTTATATCCATCCAGTTATTCCAGACAGAATCCTGATAATAATTACAAAGATATTTGTTATTCTTACAATCATTTCTCAATGTCACTCTTTTTTCTCAATTTAGAGACTGTATTTTTAATACTTTTAAATGCACAGCAAAATTAAGAGGAAGGTACAGAGATTTCCCATTTAACTCCCTGGTCCACATGCATAGGCTCCCTTTTTATTAAAATTCCCCTCCAGGGTTGTAAATTTGTTACAGTTGATGGACCTATGTTAACACATCTTTATCACTCAAAGACCATAGTTTACATTAGGGTTCACTCTTGTTGTATATTTTATAGGTCTGAATAAATATGTAATGATATTTATCCACCATTACAGTATCATACAAACTAGTTCCACTGCCCCCTAAAAATCCTCTGGGATCCTATTATGCACCCTTTCCTGTCTGGTAATCTCCAGTAACTACTCTACTTTTTATTGTCTCTATAGTTTTTACTTTTCCAGGATGTCATATGGTTGGAATCGTACATGCTGTAATCTTTACAGATTGACTTATTTTACTTAATGAAATGCATTTAAGTTTCCTTTATGTTTTTCATGACTTCACAGTTCTTTTCTTTTATCACTGAATTATTTTTCATTGTCTGGATATGCCACAGGTTACTTATCTATTCACCCGCTGAAGGACATCTTGGTTGCTTCCAATATGTGGTAATTATAAATAAAAATGCTATAAACATTCATTTACAGACTTTTGAGTGGACATAAGTTTTCAACTCCTTTGAGTAAAGAACAAAGGGAGGGGTTGTTAGATCATATGGTAAGAGTATATTTAGTTTTGTAAGAAACAGACAAAATGTCTCCCAAAGTGGCTGTTCCTTTGCATTCGTGCTAGCAACCAGTGAGAGTTCCTGTTGTTCCACATCCTCACCAGCATTTTATGCTCTATGTGTTCTGGATTTTAGCCATTCGAATAGATCTGCAGTGGCATCTCATTGTTGTTTGAATTTGCATTTTCCTTATGACACATGAAGTATAACATTTTCATATGCTTATTTGCCTTCTATATATCTTCTTTGGTCAGGTGTCTGTTAAGATAACTGGCCCAATTTTTAATTGTTTGTTTTCTTATTGTTGAGTTTTAAGAGTTACCTGTATATTTTGGATAAAAGTCATTATCACTTTAAAAATTCATCTTGAATTTATCTACTTATATCTGTCTATAGCAAGGCAATAGTAACTCTTACCTGAAACACTTAAAGAGCTTTTAGAGCAGTAAATCTGCTCCTACACATGCCTTTCTCCTCCAAAGGGCTCAGCCTCAGAAAACGTTAGATTTTGCTATTGAAACACATTAGTGATTTTCCACTGCATTTTAGCATAAAGGCAAAGATCCTTAATGAACCCAACGAGTGTTACAAAGTCTGAGTTTTACATTTTAGTCTAGTTTCATTCCATAACCCACATTCTGTCTGAATTTCCTTTTACCACGTCGACCTTCTTTCATGTTCATTGATCTTTACTCTGCCTCCGAGCCTTTGTACAGGCATTTCTAAATGCATGAAGCATTCTTCCACAATCTTCACTGTGGTAGATGCTTACGTGGTGATCATTCATAAAACATGCTGCTGAAATGCATGTCAGTTTGTAGCCCTTTCCTACTGATTCTGGGTGCAACCATGTAACTTGCTTTGGCCAATGAAATATTAGCAAGCTAAGGCTGACGCTTCCTCATATATTAGAGCACGCCGTGTTTGAACCCTTTTTGAGGTAGATAACACCATGCTGTAAGGAAGCATGGGTTAGGTTACTGAATAATAGGGACACCACAGGGAGAGAGAGATCATAAGGAACAGCACTGATTCATGAAACTCATGAGTGAAGGCTTCTTGAACCATCAAACCAAATAGCACTGCCAGCTAAATGCAGTTGATATTCTCCAATCAATATCATGTGAAAAAATCAAACTTCGCAGTCTTCCGCTTCTTGTTTGCCCTAGTGTCTTTCCCATGTGGTCCTACATGGAATGGCGTGCCTCATGTCTCTAGGACCTGTGACTATAATAATCCCTTAATTTTATACGCTTTTCCAAGTATAATTTCTACAACATGTTGGAGTGATACTTAAACACCCCAAAACCCAATATCTTTCAATGTTTCGGGCTCAATATGTAATCCTTTGCTCCTGCTTAAGCATGTGTGTCATATGCCACCTGGGCAACCCCACTACTATATCTGTCCCCTGCAAGGAGGGTATGATATTCTTCTGTTGCAGCACAAGGGGTATTCATGCAGGCCAATCACCCAGTGCCGGTTATCAGAGGAACCTGCTGGACATAGAGGACTGACTCCTGCTACTAAAGCTAAAGCTGCTCTGCCTCTTCTTTATGAGTAAAGGGTGGCTTCATCCAGTACTTGAGTGTTTTTTTCCTCAATGATTCTGATATCAAGATGCAGTGGGCGAAAGTGCTCAGACTCCTACTCCTGATAATAGTCAACAGGTGTCACTTCCTCAACATACATGTAATTGTATGATTATTCAATTATTTTTCATTTCCCCAATATACCAAAAAAATCAAGGAGGAAATAAGTCATGACTATTTTTTCACTGCATTTTATCATCAATACCTATTTGCGCTAGATTATAATTTTTTTTTTTTTTTTAAGATGGAGTCTCTGTCGCCCAGGTTGGAATGCAGTGACGCCATCTTGGCTCACCACAAGCTCCGCCTCCCGGGTTCACGCCATTCTTCTGCCTCAGCCTCCCGAGTAGCTGGGACTACAGGCATCTGCCACCATGCCTGGCTAACTTATTTATTTATTTATTTATTTGTTTGTTTGTTTATTTTATTTATTTATTTTTTTAGTAGAGACGGGATTTCACTGTGTTAGCCAGGATGGTCTCGATCTCCTGACCTCATGATCCACCCGCTTCGCCCTCCCAAAGTGCTGGGATTACAGGCGTGAGTCACTGCACCCTCCATATAAAATATTTTTTGACTGAGCGATTAAGTGGTTGAAGTAATTATTGTGTGATCAATGGTCAGGTATGGTATCTCGGATACTGGTACTTTATTTAGGGGTTCCCTGACACCTACTGATTCTCTCAAAAGTCCCAAACAGATAATATAACTTACACAGTAGTGTGAGCTAGTACAATATAAACAAATAAATATCATGAGTTATGTCCTGTTACCAAATATTTAAAATTGCTGGGTGAAATATAACAAATGATCTTTTAATTGCATAAACTCCAAAAAGGAAGAATTCAGAAAAGATTTTAAAATGAGTAAAAAATGTATATAGAAATAAGCTAATGATATGATACTATGCCTGCCCTTGCAACATTTCACTGTCTTGACAAAGTGCTTGGTTTTAGTAGTAATTGGGTATCAAGAGATGAATCCATGTAACTCCATAGGTGTACACTGGAAGCAACACCTGTATATGAAGATGAGAACCATGAATATTTATGAAGATGTATATTAGAAATATCTACCTGACAGCAAAGAGAGACGTGAGAAAATTTGGCTCTCTCAGCCTGACTGTCCATAGTAAAAATATGTCACCTGTAAATCTAAGTCACATCCCTGCTCTTACCTATATTTGTGGGATTTTTTAAATTTTTTAAATTAAAATGATTGGTACATAGCAGGTGTACATATTTATGGGGTACATGAGATAATGTATTACAGACATGCAATGAGGAGTAATCATATCATGGTAACGGCATATCCATTTCCTAAAGCATTTATCCTTTGTGTGATCAACAATCCAATTATATTATTTTAGCTAGTTTTAAATGTACACTTAGATTATTATTGAAAGTAGTACTATAAAATACTAGATCTTATTCATTCTTTCTACCTACTTTTGTACCCGTTAATCATTTCCACTTCTCCACTAACCAACACCCTACCATTCCCAGCCTCTAATAACCATCCTTCTACTTTCTATCTCTATAAGTTCAATTGTTTTAATTTTTAGCACCTACAAATCAGGAGAACATGTGCAGTTTGTTTTTCTGTACCTAGTTTATTTTACTTAACAGAATGACCTCCAGTTTCATCCATGTTGTCACAAATGACAGGATCTCAGTCTTTCTTATGTCTCCATAGTACTTCATTGTGTATATGAACCAGTTTCTTTATCCACTCATCTGTTGGTGGACACATAGGTTTCTTACAAGCCTTGGTTATTGTGAATAGTGCTGCAATAAACATGGGAGTACACATATCTCTTCCATCTACTATTTTCCTTTCTCTTGGGTATATGCTTGGCAATGAGATTGGTGGATCTTATGGTAGCTCTAGTTTTAGCTCTTTGGGGAACCTTTAAACTCTTCACCATAGTGGTTATACTAATTTATATTCCCACCAATAGTGTACAGGGGGGTTCCCTTTTCTCCATATCCTCTCCAGCATTTGTTACTGCCTATATTTTAGATAAAAGCCACTCTAACTGGGGTAAGATAATGTCTCATTATAACTTTGATTTGGATTTTTCTGATGATCAACAATTTTGAGCCTTTTTTAATGTATCTATTTACCATTTGTATGTGTTTTTTTGAGAAGGGTCTTATTAAGGTCATTTGACCATTTTTTAATCAGATTTTTAGGTATTTTACTACAGAGTTGTTTGAACTTGTTATATATTCTGGTTACTAATCCCTTGTCAGAGAGGTAGTTTGCCATTATATTCTCCCATCCTATGGCTTATCTCTTCACTTTATTGATTGTTTCCTTTGCTGTGCAGAAGCTTTCTATCTTGATGTGATCCCATTTTTTCATTTTTTGCTTTGATTGCCTGTGCTTGTGAAGTATTATTCAATAAATCTTTGCCCACATCAATGTCTTGTAGAGTGTTTCCAATTTTTCTTGTAGAGGAATTTTGGAAAATAGAAATTAAAGAATATACTTCTGGTTGACCAATGAGTCCATGAAGAAATTAAGAAAGAAACTTAAAAAATGTCAAATGAAACAAATGATAATGGAAACACAACATATGAAAACCAGTGTGATAATGTGAAAGCAGTACTAAGAGGGGAATTTATAGCTATAACTGCCTATGTCAAAAAAGAAGAAAAGCATCAAATAAATTGCCTACTGATGCATCTTAAAAAAATAGAAAAGGACGAGAAAACAAAATCCAAAATTAGTAGAATAAATGAAACAATAAACATTAGAGCACAAATAAATGAATTGAAATGAAGAAACATACAAAAGATCAGATAAATGAAAAGTTAGTTTTTTGAAAAGATAAAAAAACAAATCAGCAAACTTTTAGCCAGCCTAGCTAAGAAAAACAGAGAGAAGGCCCAAATAAATAAAATTAGAGATGGAAAAGGAAACATCACAAGTGATACTACAGAAATAAAAGGATCATTAATGGCCAGTCTGAGCAAATGTATGGCAATAAATTGGAAAATCTAGAGGAAATGAATAAGACCCTGCATACATACAACTTACTCAGATTGAACTAGAAATAAATCCAAAACCCAAACCAACCAATAACAAATAATTTGATCAAAGACATAAAAAAAAGTATTTCAATAGAGAAAATGCTGGAGCCCAAATACTTTACTGTTGAATTCTACAAAACATTTAAAGAAGAAATTATACCAATACTACTCAAACTATTCCAAAAACAGAGGAGGAGGGAGTACTCATTCTATAAGGCTAGTATTACCAAAAACCAGAGAAAGGCAAAACCAGACAAAGATATATTGTAAAAAGAAAACAGCAGGCCAACACCCCTGATTAATAATAATGCAAAAGTCCTGAACAAGATGCTAACAAACCGAATTCAACAGCACATTGAAAAGATCATTCATTATGACCAATTGGGATTTATCCTGGTGATGCAAGGATGGTTCAAAATATGCAAACCAATCAATGTGATACATCATATCAACAGAATACAGGACAAAAACCATATGATCATTTCAACTGGTGCTGAAAAAAATTGAATAAGATTCATCATTCCTTCATGATGAAAATCTTCAAATGAAATTATCTGTACACAGAAAGAGCATACTTCAACATAATAAAAGCCATATATAATCAACCCACAGTGTTAGTATCATACTGAATAGGACAAAACTGAAAGTCTTTTCTCTAAGATCTAGAACACGGCAATAATGCCCACTTTCACCATTGTTATCCAGCATAGTACTGGAAGCCTTGGCTAGAACAATCAGACAAGAAAGAAAGAAAGGGAATGCAAACGGGAAAGGAAGAAGTCAAATTATCCTTGTTTGCAGATGATATGATCTTATATTTGCAAAATCCTAAAGATTCTACCAAAAAAAACTATCAAAACTGATAAACACATTAGGAAAGTTGCAGGATACAAAATCACCATTCAAAAATCAGTAACATTTCTATATGCCAACACTGAACTATCCGAAAAAGAAATTTAAAATGTAGTCTCATTTACAGTGGCCACAAATAAATACCTAGGAGTTAAGCAAAGAAGTGAAAGATCTCTATAATGAAGCATGTAAAATGCTGATGAAATAAATTGAAGGAGACTCATAAAATTGGAAAAATACCCCATGTTCATGGATTAGAAGAATTAACATTGTTAAAATGTCCATGCTACCCAAAGCAATCTACAGATTCAATGCAATTCCTATCAAATTCCAATGACCTTCTTCACAGAAATAGAAAAAACAAAACCCTAAAATTTATCTGGAACCACAAAAGATACAGAAGAGCCAAAGTTCTCCTAAACCAAAATAACAAATCTGGAGGAATCACATTACCTGACTGCAAATTATACTACAAAGCTATAGTAACCAAAACACCATGGTACTGGCATAAAAGACAGACATATAAGCCAATGGAACAGAATAGAGAATCCATAAACTAATTCATACATCTATGGTGAACTCATTTTCAAGAAGATGACAAGAACAGACATTGGGGAATAGACAGTCTTTTCAATAAATGGTGCTGGGAAAACTGTATATCCACATACAGAAGAATGACACTAGACCCCTACCTCTCACCATATATAAAATTCAAATCCATATGGATTAAAGACTTAAATCTAAGATCTCAAACTATGAAACTATACTAGAGTTTGTGTTTTCATGTACTCTCTCTGAAAGATCAGGGCATCTCCATACTGAGAAATGGCCACATAGTACTAGCAGTATTGCAGTAATAAACACAGATATCCTATACAAGATCATCTCTCTAACTTATAACTCAAATAGGTTTCCCATAGAAACCATGTGGCTCCCATCGCCAAAGATAAGTTCATAATCAAACATTTAAAAAAAGACATAAAGCCTTATAAGTGTCCTCAGAAACAAACAAAAAAAAGATATCCAGAACCATAAAAAATAATTTTGCAATAACTAAAAACATAAAAGGTAATTCAAAAACATAATTGTAAAATGAGAATTGTGAGGTTTTAGAAAGGAAATAGATATAAATAATTCTTACCATGAAGGTGATATTCATTGGAGTTAAGAAATTGTGCCCATTGTTCAATAAGCAGGTTAGATATAGCAAAAAGAGAATTCAACTGAACTGAAAGATGAATGTGAAGAAATTATGAAGAATGGTGCATCCAGGGAAGAAGATACAGAAAATGGAAAAGAAATGCTAAAAGATATAAAGAACAAATTATAAGTCTATTCAGAATTCAGAAGAAGAAAATGTAGAGGGTGGGGAAAAGGGGTAAAGAGATAATTGATAAGAATTTTCCATAATAAACGAATGGCATGATTCTTCTGATTGAAGATATACAGTAAACTTAACCAGAATAAATAAAACCCCATGTAGGCATATTAGAGCTAAGCTTAATGACATAGGCAAAATTATCTTACAATCCATTAGAGAAAACAGACTATCTGAAAAAAAGATAATTTGACTGTTGGGTAATTTTTCTGGAAATCAGAAGACAGTGCGATACTGTCTTCAAGATACTAAGAGAAAATAACTGTTATGCCACCATTATGTAAGTACCTATTCCATCATACTGTAAGATGTTGAGATAAAGACATTTTCCGGCTAAAATAAAGTGAAAATTTTACCACCAACAGATGTTCATAAACAAGTTCTTAAGAAGGTTCTCTGAGGAAACAAACAAAAAACCAGAGAATAGCTGAGATGCAATTAGTAAAAAGAGGCAAATACATTGATAACTATATGTGCATCCAAGCAAACACTAGCAATATAAATATAATATTGTGAATTTTGTTGATAGGAGAAAAGCCAAGGCAGGATGGGAACATTAGACAACAATAATGTAATCCAGAAAGTGAAGTATCAGGCATACAGTATTTTAAGTTCTTTCAAATGTGCCAGGAAAAATAATACATAAACTTTTAATTATGTTTATCAAATTTTTAAGAATTACACTAAGAGAAATAATGTACATATTCTTCATATCATTAGGTAGGAAAAATGAAATTTTACAAAAGCGACCTCTTAAAGACACAAAAAATAAAAAATAGTAGAAAAAGGAGTTAGTGAAGGACAGGATACAAATGCCAAAAAGTAATTTAAATGTATTAGTAACCAACAAATATAAATAAACTAAATTCCCTGGCTAAAAGCCAGCACCGATCATATTAATGAAAAACATATTCAGTGCCTTGCATCTCATAAAAGATATTCTAAAGCACATAGACATAAAAATTTTGAGAAAAAAAGAAAAAGGAAACTGTTCTCAAAAAAGTGTCAGCAGGCTTAATGACTCGAGTACCTTTTCATAATTAAGTAATCCTAGCAACACAGACAAAGGTCAAGGTAAACTTAATTAGGTCTCCACTGTGGGTTATATTTGTAGCCTCATATGTAACAGTGCATATTTTATTCTTGTGTTTATTTTATATAAAATGTTGTATTTTCTACATTGATTTTTTTTTTTTTTTTGGCTGAGGTATTATTTGTTTTATTTATATGTTCACTGTCTATCTTTCTCCAGTAGGGTGGAAGCTCTAAGTGTTCAAATGCTTTTGTCTGTTAATTAATTGCTATATCCTTGGTGTATAGAATAATGCCTGGCAGAAATTAACTATTTAACAAATTCATATTAATATAATTGTTGGTAAATCTGAAAACTTGGTTACCAGTAATAAATCATTTCTAAGTGATTAAATGTTTACTATGCAAAATTATTTATACCCAATATTTGGAGCACAAGTAATTTTTGAATAAGGAACTACTTCTGTTATGGCATTTAAATAAATGTTGATAAAGGAATGATAGAAGAAAGCCAGTGCAGTCTACTTTTAGTTTGCATATTCCCCTGTGATTCTCTGTTAATTATTTGTACACATACAGTTTTAAACTCCTACCTAATAGGACATTTTCTGATGAGAAAGAGCATCTATTACAAAAGAGAGGAGAGCAGTTGAATCAGAAATACATGATATAATGCCAAAGCTGTTGTGATTTTAATTTGTCTTGATTTTTAGCAAGTGTTACATTGCAAGTGTGTTGCAATTGGCTGACATTTTTCAGACATTTAAAAATTCTGGAATATCTAAGATATTTTAGGCAGCTCTAATAAAATTGAAAACCTGACAATAAGCATAACTGATAAAACCTCTTCACGATTTTAGCTCTGCTTTAGCATTTAATGCACTGACTTGTTCTCAGTCCTGCAGTGCTTAGTATCTCATTTATATCCTTTGTATATTCAATTGCAGTGCTAGAATCTATTACGAAGACTAAAGCCCAAATGTAATCTATATTAGGAACTATTCATAACCAAGAGCCCACATCTGCATAAATTAAACTTGAGAACAATATCATACATATTTTATACATAAGCTATTTTTTGTAAACAAAAGTAAACTTGTTAACTCAATAAATAATCTTTGCTTTTGTCATTTTGACCTATATGTGAACACATATATGTATAACTAAGTAATAATTTAGTTATCATTTTTACCCATTTTCTGGTTTATTTTTTTTTCTCTTATTGACAAAATCAAGATTATAAAATGTGTTCAATGACTTTTCGGCCAACTATCTCATTTGCACACACTGACTAGAGATTATTTAAAACTATAACAGCTTGAAGTTTACATCGGCTGTTTGGGTCTGATTAGGTTCCATACTCTTTTACTTTAAGAAACAGCCACTTGATTTTCTGGAATCTGATTAGGTTCCATACCCTTTTACTTTAAGAAATAGCCACTTGATTTTCCACCTACTCCTAGGTTTTCACAGTTTGGGAAGAGGGAATGCCACCCTTACACCATGGGGTTGTCACATGACCTAGGCCAGACCAGTTAGAGAAATAACATCTCTTGTCTAATGTGGTTGACTTAAAAGTGAGCACTTAAATCCAAACTAAGCCAATGAAGCCATTCTCCAAATTTTGCTAGAAATATTGGGAAGGGAACATTTTGTTTCTACTAAATTACTCATCAAATAGGACATGAGACTGTTGGCGATGGCAGTCTCTGCAAAAATCTACCTGAAAATGGAGGCAACAGGAAAGCAGGAGCAAAAGATGGAGAAATACTGGTATCTGTGGCTTTCCTCTCTGCCTCTTCTCCAGCTACACTGCCCTCATTTTTTTTAATACCTTGTGTTCTAGGGTACATGTGCACAACGTGCGGGTTTGCTACATATGTATACATGTGCCATGTTGGTTTGCTGCACCCATTAACTCTTCATTTACATTAGGTATATCTCCTAATGCTATCCCTCCCTCCTCCCCCCACCCCACAACAGGCTCCAGTATGTGATGTTCCCCTTCCTGTGTCCAAGTGTTCTCATTGTTCAATTCCCAGCCATGAGTGAGAACACACGGTATTTGGTTTTCTGTTCTTGCCATAGTTGGCTGAGAATGATGGTTTCCAGCTGCATCCATGTCCCTACAAAGAACATGAACTCATCCTTTTTATGGCTGCATAGTATTCCACGGTGTATATGTGCCATATTTTCTTAATCCAGTCTGTCATTGATGGACATTTGGGTTGGTTCCAAGTCTTTGCTATTGTGAACAGTGCTGCAATAAACATACGTATGCATGTGTCTTTATAGCAGCCTGACTTATAATCCTTTGGGCATATATCCAGTAATGAGATGTTTGGGTCAAATGGTATTTCTAGTTCTAGATCCTTGAGGAATTGTCACACTGTCTTCCACAATGGTTGAACTAGATTACAGTCCCACCAATAGTATAAAAGTGTTCCTGTTTCTCCATATCCTCTCCAGCATCTGTTGTTTCCTGACTTTTTCATCATCACCATTCTAACTGGTGTGAGATGGTATCTCATTGTGGTTTTTATTTGCATTTCTCTGATAGCTAGTGATGATGAGCATTTTTTCATGTGTCTATTGGCTGCATAACTGTCTTCTTTTGAGAAGTGTCTGTTCATATCCTTTGCCCACTTTTTGATGGGGTTGTTTGTTTTTTTCTTATAAATTTGTTTGAGTTCTTTGTAGGTTCTGGATATTAGCCCTTATTTCAATTCCCCTCACATGCAAAACACACTCCCTCCTCAAGTCCTCTGCACTTGCCGCTATTGTCCCTAGGATGCTATTCTACTAGATATCCACATAGGTATTCTCTCATTTCAGCCAGGTCTTTATTAAAATACAAAGTTCTCAGTAAAGCCAACTGGCTGTTCAAGCTATCACACAGATGCCCTTCCCCAGTTAGCCTATTTTTTTTTCTTCATAGCAATTATTTTATATAATAAACCATTTACATTCTTTCTTTTATTATTTTCAGTTTTAGAGACAGGGTCTCACTTTGTTGCCCAGGCTGGAGTGCAGCTCACTACAGCCTCGAATTCCTGAGTTCAGGTGATCATCCTGCCTCAGCCTCCCAAGTTGCTGGGACTACAGACCTGTCCCATCAATCTAAGCTAATTTAAAAAATAATTGCAGAGACATGATCTTTTATGTGTTCCAGGCTGATCTCAAATCTATTTATGGTCTGTTTCACCTAGTAGAATGAAAGTACTTGATGGAGATTTTGGTCTTTTTAATTGACTTCTCTATTCTAGCTCTAGAATAGTAGTCAACACTTAATAGTCATATCTGTTGAATGAATGAATGTCATAATGTGGGCATCTATATCCAATTGTGCCTGAAGCTTGTGGACCGTTTACTTATCTGAGAAAAACAATTTCTCTTGTATTCTTTAGCTGGGAGTTTTATGTCAGCTTTAATTTAAAAAGTGTACATAATAAACAATTTTATATTTATATTTGTATAAATTGAATAATGTCACTTTATTCCTTTGATTGAAATCAATAAGTTGCCCATGATATAAGACCCCTGAATTTCTGACTCCCTAAAAGATATCTGCCTTTAATGAAACATTTAAGTTATGCTTTAAAACAACAAAAATTGCACAATTTGCAAACAAATAAGTGGGTTATGTCTTATTCATACAGATTTTGCAAATTAAAGTCACAGGTAGGTAACAAAAAACCAGCATAGAATGTGGAAGACAAAACACACTAAAGAAAGAGGTGTATGATTAAAAGTAAATATGAATACAATTGTCTTTCTGTACCTTGGGGGATTGTTTCCAGGACCCCTGTGGATAGCAAAATCCATGGATGTTGAAGTCCCTTATATAAAATGCCGTAGTATTTACATATAAGCTATGTACATTCTCCCATACACATTAAATCACCCTTAGATTACTTATAATGCCTAATACAATGCAAATGCTAATGTGAATAGCTGTTGTACTGTTTTTGTGTTATTTTTATGACGTTATTTGAATTCATGTCTTTATTAATTTCTAAAATTTTCCATTCACATTAATGGCTGACTGAATCCATGGATGTGGAGCCCACAGATACAGACGGCCAACTATAATAGTGCACTTCACTTAGAAGAAGCTTTTACAGCACTTGCTATAGAGGGTTTAGTGTGTGAGGATGGTGTAAGAATTGGTGTGACTTAGACTGTTAATACATGCACACACATACACAAACATGGAAGAAAATTACGAAGCATTTGAAAGACTACATAAGTGTAACCTTCTTGTTTCATTTATTGGGATGAGGAATGATATTTTTTAATATTATCACTTTAAAGTGATATTCTTCCTAAGCTTTTCACTGTAATATCATGACTTAAATTCACCTTATGTTAGTGATACCTAGAACCTCAGACAATTACTGGTGGAGCTTTTGCAACACAATTTTTATTTCAGTCTCCATGAAATTATGCTACAAGCTGTTAAACAGTAGGGGTTAATTTAATTCCAAATGATGATGTTTAACAGTTTTAAAATGAGTCAATAAATGATAAAACAATACATGAATATATAAATTTGTGTGTTCTCATGATTTCATCTTACATTTATGAAAAAATGTTAAAATCTATTTTTAAAAAGCCAACACATGGTATTTCTGGAAAGAAATTTTGATGTCTTGATATATTTTTCAGAGATGTCTAAATTATTTTCTGGTCATCTCTAAATTCATTTTATTAAAATAGAAATCTTCACGTTCTAACATAAAATTTTTTTTCTAAATAAATCTTAATATTTTTATTATAATAGACCAGGAACAAAGATAACATGTCTTTCTATACCAGAGTATTGAATACTTTGAAAAATAATGACTATAATTTTAGCTAGCCTCCATTATATGGCATGCAATATATAAAATGCATGGTTTTATTCTGTTAGCATAGTTTATGTTGATTCTAAAAATAGAAAAAAAGCACTTTTTGACTTCCAAATCCATTTGGATTTTCTAATAAAAACTGAAATATAGGTAGCTGAATGCTTCTTTTTAGGAGTAAATATTTTCAGAACAAGAATGAAGAACATAAGTCTGTACTGCAAAGGAAATGAACTGGCAATCGTTCAGAGTTTTGTTTGTTTTCATTTGTTTATAATGACTTACATACTGAATGTTATCCCAATATAATGTTTCAACAGTATTCTTAATCTGTAGATTTCGAATGAACCCTATGAAAATAAATTCTGAATCAGTTGATGAAATATGAAATAAACACGTATCTGTACACAGACACACACACACACACACACACACACACAGTATGCCCTAGTGCTGTGCTTCTCAAACTCGATGTGAACATGGAACAACTGGAGATCACATTAAATGCAGATTCTGGTCCAGTAGGTCTGGATCCTTAACACTGTCCCAGGTGATAGCCATACTCTGCTTCTTGAAGCAAACTTTGAACATCAGGGGTTACTTAGCTGAGTACAAGCCTTAATATGTTTTCACCACAAAGTTTTTTGTGATTTCTCCATTGGCCTCTTTTTTTTAATATTATAGAAAAAAAGCTTAAGACATTATGTTTCCTAATCTTTTTATGTTTCTCCATGGCTAATATTTTTTATATGAAGGTAATATTAAGTTCCTTTGTCTTGGAACCAAATTTTATTCCAGTTATGTCCAGATATAATTTCAATTTTTTTTTCTATTGGTCAATGAGAATTTTGTCTATAGAATCAATGTTTTCTAATTTTTTTCCTTAATACCTTTTGAATATTTATTTCTATTATTTTTCCATGTTTTCTAATTTTGTTAGATCTCCAGGTGCTGTTTTCCATATTGTTTGCCATTTAAAAAAAAAATTATTATTAATTCTTTTTTTCCCCTGAGTTTAGGAGAATAGCAGAAATGTGGTTTTTTGTTGACTCCTTCACCATTCTGAATTTTGTAATTTGTATTTTCTTCTTGTTCTCTTATTTTCTTCTTTGTCATTATCTTAGTAATGGATTTAGTGTTGGTTTATAGTCAAATGGTTTTTATTTTTTTCATGAGTGTAAGATTAAACCAAGAAAGGAAACATATTTTATACATATCCATTCACGTCCTTTATTGATCTTATAAACTAATTAATTTATTTATGCAATCATTCATTGATCAACTTCTACTGTTCAACAACTTAGGGTATAACTGATTTTACAGACAGAATAATCATTGTCATTCTGGGTCTCTTACCAAGAGAAACCTCATTTACTTGTCTTCTGCTTGTCAAAGTTACTGCTCCACAGTCTTCTGTTTGTGGCAGTTGTTGAGTTTTGAAAGAGATATATATTTCAGCTTCTAATTATTGCAGACTTCATGCAGGGGAGAACAAAATTGATGGGGTCATCTGAAGAGCAGTTCAACAGCTATATCAGTCTCATTCATATTAAGATCTTAATACCACAAAGAACACTACATTGAATAGCTAGGGGGAGCGAGTGAGCTTCTTCAGAAACCTGTTCTCCCTTACTTTTACCCAGCTGGGATTTGAGGAATTCCACCTAATACTGCCTTATTGCTATCATACCTCATAGACATTTCTCAATGTACTTACAAGCAGACAACTATGTGGTTGGTTTCCCTTTGGACCAACAATAAATTTCCCCCATTTTTATATGTTATTGATCATAATCAGGAGAAACTCGGAGCAGAGCTGGGAAGTGTGGGTACATTTTGCCATCTCAGTGTGAAGCTTTGTACTATTCCTTACAAGACTGTAGTTGAGTGTCGTATATCCCTGAGGACTTACTGAATTGTGAAACACATGAGCTTTGTAATACAAAATCTAGGAACCATAGAAAGTACTTCTAATGCCTCAGGGATTGCAAAAGTAATAAATGGTAATTAATAAAACAACAAAAAAGTAATTTGATTGCTAGAATATCACCTATTTGACTTTATGATCAAGAATGTGTCTTATGATGAAATAATTTGTAAGCAATACATCAATTTCTAAATCATGAAGATAAGTAGAAAGAGGATAACTGGAACATATAAGTAGAATATATAAATATATATATAGCTAAACAAATTTTTAAATTGCATTTTTTTGCAGATTAAAAGATTATAATTTTCTCTTTTTATAATTTCAGCCTTTATTTTAGTTTTGAAGATACATGTGCAGGTTGGTTACCTAAGTATTTGTATGATACTAAGATTTGGGGTACAATTCATCCTGTCACCCAGGAACTGAGAATAGCACCCAAAATTAGTTTTTCAACTTTTGGTTTCCTCCTTGTCTCCCCTCTTTAGTAGTCCCCAGTGTCTATCATTTTTATATCCCTGAGTAACCAATCTTTATCTCCTAGTTATAAGTGGCAATAATGGCTTCCAGCTACAGCAATACTGCTGCAAAGGAAATGATTTTGTTCTTTTTGAAAGCTGTGTAGTATTCCATGGTGTATATGCACTACATTTTGTTTAATCAATGCACCATTGGTGGTCACCCAGATTGATTCCATGTCTTTGCTCTTATAAATATGTGATAAACATATGAATGAATGTGACATTTCACTCGAACAATTTATTTTCTTTTGGATACCCAGTAATGGGATTACTGAGTTAAGTAGTGGTTCTGTTTTAAGTTATTTTAAAAATCTCCTAACTGCATTTGACGGTGGCTAAACTAATTTGCATTCCCATTAACAGTGTACAAGCATTCTCTTTTCTCTGCAGCCATGCAGAGAATCTGTGTTTCCTTAAAAAAAAGAAAAAAAAATTAATAATAGCCATTCTGACAGGTGTGAGATGGTATCTCATTGTGGTTTTGATTTGTATTTCTCTGATGATCGTGGGTGTGGAGTACTTTTTCATATGATTGTTGATCACTTGTATATCTTCTTTTGAAAAGTGTCTGTTCATGTCTTTTGCCCATTTTTAATGAGATTATTTGATTTTTGCTTGTCAAATTGTTTAAACTTCTTATAAATACTGGATATTAAACCTTTATTGAATGCGTAGTTTGTTAATGTTTTTCCCATTCTGTAGGTTTTCTGTTAACTCTGTTGATAGTTCTTTTGAAGTGCAGAAGTTCTTTAGTTTAATTAGGTCTCACTTGTCAATTTTTGCTTTTGTTGCAATTGCCTTTGAAGACTTAGCCATAAATTATTTCTGAAGGCCAATGTCTGGAATGGTATTTTCTAGGTTTGTTTTCCAGAATTTGTATAGCTTGAGGCCTTACATTTAAATATTCAGATGATGAGACTGACATGCTGACTACTGCTCCAACAAGGCAGATACATTAAAATCTTTAGTCTATCTTGGGTTAATTTCTTTTTTCTTTCCTTTTCTTTTTTTTTTTTTTTGAGATGGAGTCTTGCTCTGTAGCCCAGGCTGGAGTGCAGTGGTACAATCTCAGCTTGCTACAAGCTCCACTTCCCAGGTTCATGCTATTCTCCTGCCTCAGACTCCCAAGTAGCTGGGACTACAGGTGCCCACCACCAAGCCCAGCTAATTTTTTGTATTTTTAGTAGAGACGGGGTTTTGCTGTGTTAGCCAGGATGGTCTCAATCTCCTGACCTCATGATCCACCTGCCTTGTCCTCCCAGAGTGCTGGGATTACAGGCGGAGCCACTGCACCTGGCCAGGGAATCCTGTTTTATGCATCTGTATATGACTGGCCAGCTATGCCATCACCATTTATTGAATAGGGAGTCTTTTCCTCATTGCTTATTTTTGTTGATTTTGTTGACGATCACATGGGTGTAGTAGATGTGTAACTTTGTTTCTGGGTTCTCCATTCTGTTCCATTTGTCTGTGTGTCTGTTTTTGTACCCTTCCAATGTTGTTTTGGTTACTGTAGTTGTATAGCATAGTTTGAAGTTGAGTAATATGAGGCCTCTGGTTTTGTTCTTTTTCCTTAGGATTACTTTAAAAAAATTTTTTAAATACGAAGGTAGTAATAGCTAATTGAGTACATTAAATAACATACAGTGATTGCCTAATACTTTAAATGACTTTAAATATATAGGCATACCTCAGAGATATAGGGGATTCAGTTCCAGACCACCACAATAAAGGGAATACAGTAATAGAGCATGCCACACTTTTTTGGTGTCTCAATGCATATAAAATGTATGTTTACAATATACTGTAGTCTATTGTGTTCAAGGGTATTGTATCTCAAAACAAAAAAAAAGTACCTCAATTTAAAAACACTTTTTTTTGCTGGAAAATGTTAACAGTCATAAGAGGCTTCAGGAAATTTCAATCTTTTGGCTGGTAAAGGGTCTTGCCTTGATGTTGATGGCTGTTGACTAAGCAGAGTGGTGGTTGCTAAAGATTAGGGCAGCTATAACAATTTCTGAACGTAAGACAGCAATGAAGTTTGCCACATTGATTGACTCTTCCTTTCATGAAACATTTCTCTGTAGAATCCTATGCTATTTAAGAGCATTTTCTCCACAGACTTTTTTTTCCAAAATTGGAGACCATCCTCTCTCAAATCCTGGCACTACTTTACAATTAAGCTCATGTAATATTCAAAATCCCTTGCTGTCATTTCAACAGTGTCACTTCTACACAGCATCTTCACCAAGAGCTGATTCCATCTGAAGAAACTACTTTCTTTGCTCACCCATAAGAAGCAGCTCTTCATCCATTAAAGTTTTATCACAAAATTGCAATAATTCAGTCATATCTTCAGACTCCACTTCTATAATTATCTTGTTATTCCCACCACATCTGCAGTTACATCCTCCATTGAAATCTTGAACCCCTCAAAGTCATCAGTGAAGGTTGGAATCAACTTCTTCCAAACTCCTGTTAATGTTGCCATTTTGACCTTCTCCAATGAATCACAAATGTTCTTAAGGGCATCTAGAATGGCATGAAAACAACATTAATCTCTTGGCACATCTTCATGAGAGCTTTTGTGTGATGAAGTGCAATGTCAATGGGCAGTAATATTTTTAAAGGAATTTTTTTTCTACCCAGTAAATCTCAACAGTGCACTTAACATGTTCAGTGAACCATGCTGTAAACAGATATACTGTCACCCAGGCGTGGTTGTTCCATTTATAGAACACAGGCAGAGTAGGTTTAGCATCATTTTTAAGAGCCCTAGGGTTTTTGAAATAGTAAATGAGCATTGGCTTCAACTTAAAATCACCAGCTAACAAGAAAGTGAGCCTATCATTTGAAGTTTCAAAGCCAGACATTCACTTATGTCTAGCTATGAAAATCCTAGATGGTATCTTCTTCCAAGGTAAGGCTATTTAATCTACACTGGAAATCTGTTGCTTAGTGTAGCCACACTCATAAATGATCTTAGCTAGACCTTCCCAATAATTTGTTGAAGCTTCTACATAAGCACTTGCTGTTTCACCTTGCAATTTTATATTCTAGAAATAACTTCTTTCCTTAAATCTCATAAACAAACCTCTGCTACCTTCATACTTTACTTCTGCAGCTTCCTCACCTCTCAGCTTTTATAGACTTGATGAGAGTTAGGGCATTGGTCTGGCTAGGCTTTAGTTTAAGGGAATGCTGTGTCTGCTTGGATTTTCTATCTATATTACTCAAACTCTTCATACCAGCAATAAGCCTCTGTGTGTGTGTGTGTGTGTGTGTGTGTGTGTGTGTGGTTTACCTTTTTGTCATTTGTGTGTTCCCTGCAACAGCACTTTTAATCTCCTTCAAGAATTTTTCCTTTACATTCACAAAGTGGCTGCTTGATGCAAGAAATCTAGCTTTTAGCCTGTCTTGGCCTTCAGCCTATCTTGGCTTTAGGCTTTAGGCCTGCTTACCTCATTAAGTGTAATCATTTCTAGCTTTTGATTAAAAGTGAGAGATATGTGACTCTTCTTTTACTTGAATACCCAAAGATCATTGCAGGGTTATTAATTGTTCTAATTTTAATGTTGTTGTGTCTCAGAAAATAGGGACGTCCATGCAGAAAGAAAGAGACTGAGGAACGGCCACTTGATGGAACAGAGAGAAGACCATACAATATCTATCAAATAAGGCCATAATTTGTGGCATCTCAAAACAATTACAATAGCAACATCAAAAATAACTAGTCAGAGATCATCATAACAGATATAATAATAATGAAAATATTTGAAATATTGTAAGCATTATCAAAATGTAACAAAGACACAGAGTGAGCATATGCTATTAGAAAAATGGCACTAATAGGCTTGGCCAATGCAAGGTTGTCATAAATTTTAAATTTGTTAAAAATGTAGTGTCTGTGAAACCCAGTAAAGCAAAGCACAATAAAATGAGGTATGCCTGCACTCATAATAAAAACAAAAAACTGCAAATATGAATAAAAACTTCTAAAGAACATAATATTTCTCTTCAACAGCAGGAATATAAAATCCTAAATATTTGTTCTTTTTTTGCAATGATATATGGGATATAAATTATTTTATTTTCTTTCTGCATTCATATATTTGCCCCAAGAAATATATATATCTGTTATAGATAGGTGTTCAGATGTTTTGATAAGTTTGTGTTCTCATACATTTTATGTGGTTAAAATACTATTTATGTTTAAAGAAAAGATGAGCTATAGTCCTTGGTTTAAATTCTGCCATCTCCAAATCTCTGCTGTTTTTTACTTTGCGTAAAAGAATAAGATAAAAACTACTATAAATATTCAAATTTTATTTTGTTTAATTCTCCTCCTCAAATACCGTTATATCTAAATGAATTATTACAGTTTTTTTCTGATGTAACTCCTGATTCCAAAAAGAAATAAAGAGAAGAAGATTATTATTTATTGAGCCCCTGGGAAGCCTGTATTCTCTTGAATTCAATATATGCTTCCTAGAAAATAGAAGAGAGTGTACACTCTAAGTACTCATAGAAGTTTTGACCACATATAATCAAAAGTTATAAAAAATTATTAAGAAAAGATATACTTCATAGAAAATTAAATAATTATTCTTAGAGCCCACTACAATGTTGGCATATTATGTGCTCCTTCATAGAAGGAAAAATCCCCATAAATGCAACACATTAATTCAACTGTAGCACCTATAATGCCTTAAGTATCAAAAATAAAATGGGAGTATAAGGCCATAGCCATCCTTTCATTAAACTATACAGAACCTTTATCTTTCAGAATTTATACTTATTATTGATAATTAAAAGTTTACTCCAAATATTACTGGACTATGGCTAAAACACGTTTTAAAATACAATATAGTTCTGAAATATTCTAGTTCAGAGAAAAAATGTGTATATATATATGTGTATACATACATATATAGACACAAACACACTTTTTTATATGTGTATTTGTGTATATATGTATGTATGTGTGTTTACAACACGCACACACACACATACACACATTTAATGCTGGAATCATCAAAGTATGCCTAAAAATCAAATCTAGCTGTCAATTTTTTTGTTGTTTGTTTGTTGAAGAGCAAGTCATGTAACATAAGATTAACCATTTTAAAGGACACAATTTAGTGGCAATGAATACGTTCACAATGTGGTGCAAACCACCACCTCTATCAAGTGTAAAGCATTTTCATCACTCTCCCAAAGATATCTTGCACTTACCAAGCAGTCACTCTCCATTCACCCTTCCTCCAGATGCTGGTAACCACCAATGTGCTTCTGGTTATATGGATTTACCTATTCTGTATATTCTATATCAATCCAATTACATAGTATGTAAATTTTCTGTCCAGCTTCTTTCACTTAGCATATTTTTGAGGTTCATCCATGTTATAATCAGTACATCATTTCCTTTTATTTCTGGCAAATATTTCACTGTATTTATGTACCACAATTTGTGTATTTATTAATCTATAATTAACATTTTGACTGTGTAATTATTTCAGTCTTTTCTCCTTTATAAGTCAATCTAGTTAAAACTTTATCAATTTTGTCAAAACCCAACTTTTGGATTTGTTCGTTTTGTCTATTGTTTTTCTATTTTCTCTTTTTAGAATGTCTGTTGTAATCTTTATGATGTCCTTCCTTCTACTAGCATTAGATTTAGTTTACTCTTATTTTTCTAGTTCCTTGAGGTATAAAATCAGGTTATTGATCTTAGATATTTCTTGTTTGTTATTATGCACATTTATTGCTATACATTTCCATCTAAGCTTAATTTTTATTAAATCTCATAAATTTTAGTATTCTGTGTTTGCATTTTCATTTATCTTTAAGTACTTTTAAATTTCTCTTGTGGTTTCTTATTTTACTCATTGGTTAAGAGTGTGTTGTTTCATTTCCACATATTTACGAATTTTCCGGTTTTCCTTCCGTTATTAATTTCTAGTTCCATTCTATTGTGCTTGTGGAAGAAACTTCGAAATATCATAATATTTCAACATTTGTTGAAATATATTTTTTACTTGACGTATGGGCTATTCTCAAGAATGTTCCATGTGCAATTGAGAAAAATGTGTATTCTGCTGCTGTTGGGTGAAGCATTCTGTTTACGTCTGTTTAAGTATTGAGTGTCAGCTAAGTTGTATCGATTATTGAAAATATTGTTTCTGATCAAATACTATTTGTGTTTTTGTTCTTTCTCTCCACTTTGTGAGACGTTTTATGTTTACATTGGTGTGTTTTAGGTGTCACACAGGTATTTTAGCTCTCTTATTTTTCTTCCTTGTTTCATTTTTCTGTTGCTTACACTGGGTAATTGTGACCTATCTTCAAATTTGTTGATTTTATTTCTTCTGTCTCTTCAAATCCACTTTTAAAACTCTCCAGTAAAAATTTTTTTTTTTTTTTTTTTGAGACTGAGTCTTGCTCTGTGGCCCAGGCTTGAGTGCAGTGGCCGGATCTCAGCTCACTACAAACTCCGCCTCCCGGGTTTACGCCATTCTCCTGCCTCAGCCTCCCGAGTAGCTGGGACTACAGGCACCCGCCACCTCGCCCGGCTACTTTTTTTTGTATTTTTTGGTAGAGACGGGGTTTCACCGTGTTAGCCAGGATGGTCTCGATCTCCTGACCTCGTGATCCACCCGTCTCGGACTCCCAAAGTGCTGGGATTACAGGCTTGAGCCACCGCGCCCGGCCCTCTCCAGTAAATTTTTATTTTCGTTATTGTATTTGCTTTGGCTCCAGAGTTATTGTTTGGTTCTTTTTAAATAATATCTATTTCTTTATTGATATTTTCTATTTTTTATATGGTGTCCTATTGGTTTTCTTTAGCTATTTGTACACGGTATATTTTAGCTCTTTGAGCATATTTAATATCATTGATTTTAAATCTTTGTATAGTAATGTAACACCTGTGTTTCCTTGGGATAGTTTTTGTTCATGTCTCCTGAGAATGGACTGTACTTTCCTATACCTTTTTATTTTATTTTTTATTGCAAACTGGACTTATTAAGTATTATGATGAAATAATTCTGAAAATCTGATTCATCTCCCTCTTTGGGTTTTTTTTTTTTTTAATTTGCTTTCTGTGGGTTGTGATAGTTTCTGTAGTGACTTTTTAAAAGTATTTTCAGAAAGTCTATTTTTTTTTATGTATGCTCTCTGAATTCTCTGTTGGTTTAGCTTGTGGTCTACCAGTGTTTTAACAGAGATTTTCTTAAACAACTGAAGCCAAAAAAAAAAAAAAAAAATTAAAAGAAAAAAATGAAAACAATATTTTTTCCTATTCTGACAAGATTGGCTCTATGTTGATGCATCATTTTAATGCTTAATCTGGCCGTTTTCAACTCTAAGCCTTCACGTCCTGCTGCCCTGAACCCAGGGATCAGTGCAAGGTGAAAGCTTTGGGCCTTCTGTCTTGTCTGAGCACGTGTCCTACTCTGTTTTCGCGTGTTCCTTTCTGTGTTCTCTGGTATATGAAGGCGCTTTTCAATTCCCTAATTCCCAAAGAAACTCTCTCCAGCTTTTCCTCCCAGGCTTCAGCTTTTCTGTTGTTTCCCTTGACTATAATGTTTTGCTGCAGTTGGCAATGAATCGTTCAATTGCTTTATAATGTTTTGAAGAAATATCCTCTGCATAGTTGTGGTCTGCACTGAGAGAATTCTGAGTTCTGTGAAACAAAAGCAAGTACCTCGGGCCATTCATTCAGGTAACCCTCAGACAGGTCAAAACAGACAAACACAAATTATTATTATTATTTTTTAAGAAATCTATCTAAACACAAGAGTTTTTAATAATTTGTGCTTTACTCATTTCATAACCTAGGGCCAGTGTTCTACACTAGGAATGTGGGTTGCTGTCTTCAAGACTGCCAGGGAAGTAGGTGAGGCAAGGGAAAGTAAAAACATCACAAAGATTTCTTGTCATTTTTAAGTTGTCTTGTCCTTGATTCAGCATTTAGTTTGTTGGTACACGCTTTGAATATTTTTCAGACATTGGGAAAAATTGATTTTGACAGTTTTGCTTAATTTTTCGATGTTTCGGTTGAGGGACAGGCCCCTTGCTGACATAATGTCTCATTGTATATTTTTGGAGACAGATTTTTATTGGAACACAGACACTTTTTTCTTTTACTTATAATCTATAGCATCTCTAGAGCTACTTTGACAGAACTGAGTAGTTGTAACAGAGACTGCATAAACTGAAAACCCTAAAATATTTACTATCTGGTCATTTATAGAAAATGTTTGCTGACCCCAGCTGTAGGATAGGAAAGTTCAGAAGTATGTAACTTCCATCTCAATGGTGAACATTATCTATAGTAAGAGGATATAAAGTTTTAGGACTGATAATAAAAATAATCAACTAGATAAACACTGACTTTTTTTTTTTTTTTTTTTGCTATTGAACAATATATTTCCACATAACAAATGGGATTACAATAGATTGATTTAGTTTACACACTGTAGAGCCCTAAGATTCTGCAGACTTGCCTTAGGTTGACAGCAGGGACAAAGCTCTGGAAGCACTCGTGTATTTCAACCAGAACATTTCCTCTGTTACTTGTTTCATGTATCAGAATGTGTATAAAATTTCATTTATAAAAGTGTTATTTTGATTTTGTGAAAGATTAAAAATCACTTCTTTAGCTGACTGATTTTCATCATTAATTCCATAAAATTTAAATCTAATTACAGAATTGCAAGAACTAAATTTATAATTGCCATATCTTTGTTTTACTTTATTACTTTTCTGAGACCTCACAAATCATTTTCAAAGTAGATATCAATCCATATGTTGTCACTCTGTAGCACAGAGTGCTCGATCAATGATTTAAATTGGTGCTTTTTTGGACGATGATTTGTGAGTCTTCATACAGTGAGTAAAGTAGAGGCTTTCTTCAGTAATTTTAGATTCAGTTATTGTAATTCTATAATAAGATAGGTGACAAACTTCGCATGTTATTCCAAAAATAATTCTTCAGTTTATGCTTGGAAAGAGCAAGGGAGGAAAAATGGAGAAAGAAATTGAGAGAGACAGAAAAAAAAGGCAGAGAGAGAGAGATTCTTCGATGGAAGAAATTAATTCCTTTAAGGCAAGAAACTTGCTAGGGTAGTAAAAGAAGTTATTTTAGGAGAAAAAATGGTGAACTTTCCATTTATATAGTCTTGTTATTTCTGCCTTTGTGCTTTTAATAACTTGAGCCTTTATTTCTTTCTTTCACAAATATTACCAAAAAATGTAGACAAGTTATTATATTTGGGAAATAAATGCACACACATATATATGGATGTTCTCTAAAGAATTTTGAGTCTCAACCAAATAATTATGGGTTTTAATCATTTTGAATTACCCATTGTCACAATCACTATAAGCTCTTATATTTCTTTTAACAAATCTTTTTAAAATTAATTTTATTTTGCATATTTAAGGTATACAACATGATGTTATAGGACACATAAATAGCAAAACGATTACTCTAGTAAAGCAAATTAGCACATATTTTAAAGAATATCAATTTTGATACACTTGTGGTGATTTTTGTAGACTTTGGTATTTAATAAGTATTAAAAATAGAAGTTCTTAATATGTCAAATGACTACTTTGCGAACGCATTGTTACACTGATGTTTAGGAAATTAAGTCCTGACAGTTTTCTTGAATTGTAGCCACACTGTTTCCTTATCCTTTGATGATAAATTTGCTATGTTCTGAATATAAAATGTACAAAAGCTAGAAATGTAAAAATTTAGTTTTTAAAGCATATTGATAAACACAACCAGAGCAGTGGAGTTGTGGTGAGCTCATGTAATTACCGTTTAGAAGTACTATACGGTCCCCAATTATTTTGTCTTTGACACAGGAACAAACTTACGTCACTATCACTTGTTTTTGTCCTATCTTTACTGCACTTGTTTCTGCCTTGTAACTTCCATGTCTTAGACTGTCCAAGACCTTTCCAAGGTCCTGAATTCATGACCTGTAAAATATGCTAACCTTCTGTAGAGTCTCATTTCCTACAGTACTCATCTCCCCTACATATTATTATATATATATTAACTGAGGGATCAACAAATTTCTTTAACTATTCGATGATTATGTACCAAAGACATTAAATATTTGATGCTTTATAGGGCATATGATATCTGCTGCCACTACTCAAATTTGCTAAAGTAGCTCAAAATTAGCCACAGGCAATATGCAGACAAATGAGTATGGCTGTGTTGCAATAAAACTGTGTCTATGGATAATGAAATCTGAATTTCATATTGCTTTCAAGTGTCACATAATATTATTTTCCTTTGAAATTTTTCTTTCTTTTTTTCATAAAAGGGAATTTTTTATTTCCATAAACATTTAGAAACTGACATAACTCAGGGTTATAAAATTGTTATTTTAGGAAACAAAAGTGATTTGACTCACAAAGACAAAGCAATGATAAAATCATTCATTTTAGTTGCCTGTAAATGTGGAAATAAATTGAGAGAAATTTTGGCATAAAAGATCAAATCCCTTGGTAGCCAGATATTTAAGTCACTGCTATTAGAATTAATGAGACTGTTCTCAGGAAAAAGAGTCTCTGGCCTTTACAACTCTTTACTTAGAAGATAGGTATTGCAGTAAAATTAATGAACAATAACTTATTTGGAAAATGTATTTGGATCAAAATGAAAAAGATTGATTACAACATTTCACATAAGAAGATAAAAAACTAGTTTGAACAAATACATTATTCATATTAAAATTAAACAGCATAATATGTTGCTTATACTTTTAAGTTCCTGCGATTTTAAAAATGAGAATATTTTCAAAATCTATGTGTTATAAAGTTTCTAAAACTCTACTGAAAATGAGAGCCATTTAAAGATGAATTTCACGGAAATAAATTTGTTCTAGAATAAAATAAAAATGGAAACTACTAATGCAGAAATCATTTATGAATCAATTGGTGCAGATTTTTTAAATTACATTTTTAAATTAAAATCATTCTTATTTTGCAATTACTTGATAAATTTCACCTTTTTTTTTAACTTTTATTTTAGGTCCAGAGGTATATGTGAAGGTTTGTTATATAGGAAAACTAGTGTCATGGTGGTTTTTATACAGCTTACTTCACCACCCAGGTATTAAGCCTAGTACCTGATAGTTATTTTTTCTGCTGCTTTTCTTCCTCCCACACTCCACTCTCACGTAGACCCCAGTGTCTGTTGTTCTCTTCTTTGTGGTCATGAGTTTTTATCATGTAGCTGCCACCGATAGGTTAGAACATGCAGTATTTGGTTCTCTGTTTCCGCTTTGGTTTGCTAAGAATAATGGCCTCCAGCTCCATCCATGTTCATGCAAAGGTCATAATCTCCTTCTTTTGACTGGTTGCATAGTATTCCATGGTACATATGTACCACTTTTCTTTATCCAGGCTGTCATTGGTAAGCACTTAGGTTAACTCCATGTCTTTGCTATTGTGTATAGTGGTGCAGTGAACATTTGTATCCATGTGTCTTTATCATAGAATGATTTATACTCCTGTGGGTATATACTCAGTAATGGGATTGCTGGATCAAATGGTAGTTCCACTTTTAGCTCTCTGAGGAATTGCCATCTGCTTTCCACAATGGTTTAAAGAATTTACACTCAGACCAACAGTGTGTGAGTGTTTCCTTTTCTCCACCACCTTGCCAGCATCTGCTATTTTTTGAGTTTTTAATAACAGACATTCTGACTGGTGTGAGAAAGATATCTCATTGTGGTTCTGGTTTGCATTTCTCTACTGACCAGTGATATTGAGCTCTTTTCATATGCTTTTTGACCACATGTCTTCAAGTGTTTAAAAATATAAACACTTTGTTTAACTCAAAGGTCATTCAAAAATAGATGGTAGACAGGATTTGGTTCAAGGTCCATAATTTATTCACCTCTGTTTTATTTTATCTTCTATACTTGTTAAAGTTTTGTCTTTCACTTAATAATACTTTCCACCGGGAACAAAATAGGCATATCTGCAGGAGAATTACTTTGTTAGAAAAATGGCACAAAGCTGGTAAGCTACATTCACATACTGCACATGTGGCCAACATTAACAAATTCAACAAAATTACAAAATGTTTCTTTGTTTTTCCTTTAGGGCTAGTGAATAATAAATCAGAAGCACAAATATTGTGGGTACAAAAAAAGAGTAGATAACTGCTAATGATCTACTATTTGTGAAGAATGTCAAATGAAAACATTGCTACCTCTTATTTGATTACAGATTGCAATAAAATAAGAATAGCTAGCCACATGCAGTGACTCACACCTGTAATCCCAGCACTTTGGGAGTCTGAGACAGGAGGATTGCTTGAGGCCAGGAGTGGGAGACTAGCCTGGAGTACATTGCAGAATCTGTCTCTTAGAACACACGCACACACACACACACGGGAGTGTAAATATGTAAAGAATAGTAGCTGTTACCTGGGGAAAGTGTGCTGACATGAAGTGAAGCCAATCCAATACATCAATTTCAAAATAGGGGTGATCTTGTTGATACATATAGTACAAAATGTCCATTATCTAGCACATCTTGCATTGCTTGATTAATTGATCTAGCATTTTTTGAGCACTTACTATGTGGCAGGCTTCCTGAAAAGAGCTAGAAACAATGTTTGTTCAGTCCTTACCCAAATTATTTTGCTTACTCTTTAAGGAAAAAATAAATGAAAGAAAGAAAGAGAGAGAGAGAGAGAGAAAAAGAAAGAAAGAAAGAAAGAAAGAAAGAAAGAAAGAAAGAAAGAAAGAAAGAAAGGAAGGAAGGTAGGAAGGGAAAGAAAGAGAGAGAGAGAAAGGAAGATATGAAGGAAAGATAAAATGAAGAAAGGATGAATGGAAGGAAACAAGGAAGGAAGGAAGAAAAGAAGGAAGGAAGGGGGGAAGGATGGAAGGAAAGGGGGAGGGAGGGAGAGAGGGAGAAAGGGAGAGAGAGAGGAGGGAGAGAAGGAGGGAGGGGAGGGAAGAAGTAAGGAAAGACAACTTTTCCCCCCAAAAAAGAATAATAACACAAATAATCTAAAGAGACAAATGTACAAATACTGTGAAGAACTTGAGTAATGGACTGAAGAAGATGTAACAAAATTGAAGATCATTTAGATAGCAAGATTAGACACAGTATCTCTGAGAAAATGACTACCAAGGTAAAATTTCACACCCATTTCCAATTAGAGACTATCTTTCCTGCAATGATAATAAGAATTGCAATGCCTTGCAATGTGATCATCTATGTTATCCACATAGATTACACTTTTTAATTCACTCAGAGACTCTATGGCAGAAGAAGATATAAGGCACAAGGAGGTTGAATAATTTCCTAATATCACAGAATATAAGTGGTGTTTGAATCATTATTTGAACCTTGATGACTCGATTCAAAGTGTGCATCCTTAAGCTAACTCATCTTGCCCCATTTTTTTAATAGAACTTGGATTAGTCATTGACCATTTTCTAGCAACGAATTTTAGATGAGTGCTCTGGAACTTCTTGTTTTACCTGGATGTCATTCCTGGCGTACTTTATTGTAAGCACACATTACTACAATAAATATATTATACATGCCATTGGATTGCTGTCTAGTCTTACACTCAAGCCATTGAGCGTATTTGTGCTACCAATCATGGTGTATTTATTTAAAAGTTTAATTTTCTTGGGACTCTCTCATATGCCGTATTTCCAAAGTTTCAAGACAAGTTGATATGCAATAGTATTTTTTCACCTTTTATTTAAATTTTGTTACTTATGCAAAGTAGAGTTCTAGATCTACGTTCTCATTTTTTTTTCTGTGTTCAGTATTGTATTCACTGCACAGAGGATTCTTAATATAGTTGCCAATACTGCACAGCAGTCAATTCCTTAAATTTACTACAGATGAATCTTAATGCTACCTCAAAAATTATATGCTCTTATTATTTGTTTGTGTGTTTCTTTGATTATCCCTGCAGTGGCAGAAGCTGGGATGCTGGTTAACTCTCCCTAGGTTACTGTTCAGAGTTGTACTTTCATCTGTTTTGTTACTCCCTGGTTTAAATATACATTGATTTTAAGTGAGTTCACAGCTTCTTACAATTCTCCTAGTTTACTGTACTTGATGCTTAGTATAACAATATTGATTTTCTAACCAAACATTTTAACTTCACTATGTGAATATATTGAGCAATAGACTTGGGAGCATATGTTTCTATTATTTCCTTCAGATAGTAGGCAATGGAAAATCGGTACAAACACTAGGTCCCCACTTGTAATTTATTTATATGATGCCCCTGATAGTCAATTGAAGCAAGCCGCACCAATGCACATCCTGCAACATCTCAAGTTGGATTAAAGGCTGAACAACAAGAAAGGAATGTATAATCTGGGTGCATGCTAGGTTACAATGCAATCCCTTTCCAAGGCACATGCCATGCTTTGGTATCTTGAAAACCAGAATACATATAATACATTAGGATTAGTATAACTTGCTTTCTTCTAGGGTTTTTCACAACAGGCTTGCAAGAATTACAGCACTGAACATGTTACACCAGAACATGAGCTGGCAGGGAGAAGGTCTGCAGATTTCCCCCCTTGGAGGAAATAATGAGTGGATTGTAAACGGACTATTTTTAAAACATTGTTATAATTTCTACTATCAGTTGTTGACATCTTATAGAAAAAGTTATCTTTGCCTTAAGTTACTTATACAATCTTCTGAAAATGTGATGCATTTAGTGTTGTCCTTGTTGGACAGCACAATGTTTTAACAATCTTGTGTAATAGGAGTTTCTATGTTTTAAATATATATTAAAGATGTATACTAATAACACAAATACATTTTCAATAGCTTCAAAAATATTTAATTGATCCAATTAAAATACTTACCTGTGCAGAATATTTGATATTTATATGGAAAGTCATTGATTTGTGCATATATGCAGGCCCTCCCCGCTCCGCGAAATCCATATGTTGAAGCCCTAACCCCTAGTACTATTAGTAATTCCCAGTTCCCCAGAATGTAAATTATTTTAGGAGAGGTCATTTAAAGAGATAACTATGTTAAAATAAGGCCTTTAGGGTAGGCTTTACTTAAACCCGACTGGTGTCCATATAAGAAGAAATGACATACAGGGAGGCAACAGAGTTTGCAGGGCACATAGGAAAGAAAGACCCTTTGAGGACACAGTGAGAAAGTCGCCACCTGCAAGGCAGGGAGAATCAAACTTGTTGACATCTCGATCTTGGATTTCCAACCTCCAAAATTGTGAGAAAGTAAATTTCTGCTGTGTAAGCCACTCAGTCTGCAGCATTTTGTTATGACAACCATAACAAAATAATAAAGTAGTATCCTCTTATCTGCAGGGGATATATTCCAAGACTCCTAGTAAATCCCTGAAACCACAAGTAAAACCAGACTCTATGTATACTTTGTTTTCTCCTATACCTACATACCTATGATAAATTCTAATTTATAAATTAGGCACAGTAATAGATTAACAACAATAACTAATAATAAAATAAATAACAACATCTACTGTAATAAATAAAAGTTATGAGAATATAATCTCTATCTCTCAAAATATTGTACTGAATTCACTTGTTTTTGAACAGCAACTGACTTGCATAACTGAAACTGTAGATTATGGGGGACTACTGTATACATATCATCTTCAAAAACCAAATATTTAATGAGGAAGGATGAAGGACAGCGACACTCCTTTGCCAGTTGTTCATTGTTAGAACAGTTCACTGCTGGGGCCTTTCTTCCGAATAGTAATAACTCACTATAAACTACCTATTTTTTTAACCAGTAAAATAAAACTTTGTTTTATTTCATACCATTTTCTCAGTGTCTAGGATGATACCTGACGTACATTAGGCATCAAAAGAACTGATCGAGTTAGAGGAAATATGAAACTTCATTGTGAAAGAAGACTGCTTTCCTTTGAATTAATTCAAGGACACACCAAATGAGAATGGTCATTGAGCAAGATAAGAAATACGTATGAAATAAAATAGTTCTGCTAAAAATGCCAATTGTATTGCTTAAATGAGTCAAGAGAGAACTTTGTGTTAAAATATTCATAGTTCAAGTTAATTCCATTTTTAGAGGAGACTCAGTCTGCTGCAACAATGAGAGTGGCACATAATGGTCACAGAACTCATTTTAAAAATAGATCCATTACCAAAAAAGGGTTTGTTAAGCAATAAAAACTTGAAAATCAAATCCTACCTTTTCATTTGACTTTCATCAAAACATTTAAAATAGTTTTTTTATTCTCTTCTTACCAACCTATGAACAAAATGAATCTCTTAACAGGGTATAAGCCATAGCCTGTCATTTAAACACCTGTATTTGTATGATTTTTGTAAGAATGATTTATGCAATACCTTAAAGTTCAAAGGAAAAGCTAAAAGGAATCTGTCACAGCTAAATAGGACACAGCACATTGAAAGTCTCTTCTGTTTTATTAAAGTCTCTCCCTAGTGCTTTCAGCAAAACTTTGGGTCACTACAAAGATTCTATAGGTAATATTGGAAAAAGAAGGATATTTGCAAAGATAGAGAAGAGAAATGTATGGGTAAACTGGGGAGACAAGGATTGAGAACACCTCAGTTCTCAAATTGACTGGTTCAAAGTAGGTAGGATAAAAGACCTGGCAGCCCATCTACTCATTCATTTTTGCAAAACACTATACATTTAAAAATAATCTAGAGAGTTGTTTGGGAAAATACAATTACAAAACTCTTCTCCCAACTCCCCCCTGCCAAATGTCCATAAATGTAGTAAAAAATGAGAACAATTTTATTGTTGAATAAACACTGAACATGAATATAACGCACATCACAGGCAATCCACTGAGAGGCTGCAAAAACAGAAAGAAATTTCACCCTTTTATATAGTCAAACTAATGCAACCCATTACATACATACTTTAAAGATAAACAATAGATAATCCCCAAGAAAATTTGATAGCACCATTTGTCACACATGGTTCAGTCTAGATTCACCTGGTGATACGGTTTAGATATTTGCCTCTTTCACATCTCATGTTGAAATGTAACTCCCAGTGATGGAGGTGGGGCTTGGTGGGAGGTGTCTGGATTATGGTGGTGGATCCCTCAGGAATGCCTTGACTTGGTGCTGTCCTTGCAGTGATGAGTGAGTTCTCGCGATGAGTGAGTCCTCACCCTATTAGTCGCAGAGAAATCTGATGGTTAAAAAGGAGCCTGGAATCTGCTTTTCTCTCCCTTGCTCCTTCTTTCACCACATGAAACACAAGCTACCTTTATCTTTCACCATGAGTGAAAGCTTCCTGCAGCCCTCACCAAAAACAGATGCCAGTGCCATGCTTCTTATACAGCCTGCAGTACTGTGAGCCAAATAAATCTCTTTTCTTTATCAATTACTCCAGCCTCAGGTATACTTTTATAGCAATGCAAAACAGACTAACATACCTGGTAACTGGGGTGACTGGTGTTAGCTAATTGATGGTACTCAATGAAAAAACACACTTTTATATTTTTATGAGAAAATGTAATTTTGTAACTTGGAGTAAGGCACCCACTAAAGTAAGGCTCCTACCCTCTTACAATAACTGGGATATAGGGCTGCTGTTTCTCTTGATGTTTGCATTTCAAGGAGGCACCTCCCATATTCTTGAGAAAGACTTGCCTAGGTCATACAAGCCTATCTAGTTTTCAAAAGCATTTACATACATCTCACGGAGGGGAGAAAGTACTTACGTAATTACAAGTTTTCAGAAGTAATTGCTCTAAGAAAAAGGAGAAGAGAGAAATCTTTCTTTATTTTCAGCATGGAGAATTGAGGAGACAAAAGTGGATCAATCTTACATACTAATCTGCCATGTTAACTTTTGATTGGGCCCAGTCCCAGGAATGCCTCCTAATTTCAACTGTATTTACTGTCCTTAGGGTAAGACTATCTCACCCTTGATGTTACTGCACAAATTATAGGCTATGATGCATATAGCATGCTTGTCTATTCTAGAAGTTTGCCTTTAACTGTCTTGCTGGAGAGCATATGCCCTTTCCCTATGGTATAGAAGCCCTGGGTATGGAAGTAATGGGGCGGAGACTTGTTTGTCTTGCTGTTGCCTAAGACCATGCTTCTCTCTGTAAATTCCCCCAACAAAACACTTAACCAACAAACTGGATTTGTCTGCTTTGATTTCTCAGTTACTTCAGCATTTGTGGGTCACTTTGCATATATGCAGTTCTTTCATGAAACCAAGAAGCCTCTTATTTTTACTTTGTATTTATATTCATACAGTTATTATTATTATTTTGATAGTACTAATTTGGTGCAAAAATAATTGTGGTTTATCATTGCTTTTAATGGCAAAAACTGCAATTACTTTTGCACCAACCTAATATATTGCAATAGATTAAATAAAATGAAATCACAGGCAAACCACCAGTATGGAAATAGATTTTCAGTTGCTATACATCCTGTCTTTTAACAATAGGTTTATGGGTGATTCACACTCTAAATGCTAAACATAAATGTATCATTGATATAAATATGCTGCCCAGAAAAAGGATTAAGAAAAATATCCACAACAGCTTAGTTTCATAATGATGAAGAAAAATCAAGAGTATTTAATTAATTCCAGAATAGTACAAACTCAAAATAACTCTGATGACCCACAGGTAACATTTCCTACAGAAAAAAAATATATAAATCCCAATTATCTACAGGAGCCTTGCAAAATTATCTGGCATTCTTAGAAGCCAAATTTCTTAATAGAATACAGAATTACAATTTTCATGAAACCTTAATAACACCCTGAACTTAATTTGAGTAATAAATGATACTATGTCTTAATAACTCACCTAATAGCTTATTTATAAGTAGCTTCTCTCATCAAAAATAAGAGTCAAGAAATTACATTAACTTAATCTATGAGGAAGTTAGTATGTGTGTGTGTGTGTAGTTGAGGCTTACAACCAATTAAGCTATGCTTCAAAGGTATTGCATAGCATAAATTCATAGAAGACCAAGCTGGCTGTGTATATAGGTAGGCAGAATTCCCAGATGTTTGGAGATAACAACCTCAGGGTGCTGAAAGACATTCTTTATTTTATTTATTTACTTAGGAGAAAGGGTCTTGCTCTGTCCTCCAGGCTGGAAAGTAATGACGTCACCACGTCTACCTGCAGCCTCCACCTCCTGGGCTCAGGTGATCTCTCCACCTCAGCCTCCGGAGTAGGTGAAACCACAGGCATACACCACCATGCCTGGCTAATTTTTAAGACTTTTTGTAGAGATGGGATATTGCCATGCTGCCCAGGCTTATCTTGAACACCTGGGTCAAATCTGTCGTCCTTCTTTGACTACTCCCAAAGTGCTGGGGTTACAGGCATGAGCCACTGCACCTAGCCTTGATTTAGAATTTAACTTACAAGTCCTAAATCAGTTCCTATGATTATCATGCCATTTGTATCTTCAGTCTAGTACTAAACATTCCTTTTGATATGTGAACTTTACCTACACTAGATGTTAATAGCTAGTAAGCCATTATTCATCATTAATTCAGAAGCTCAATGACTTTATCATATTCAAAGTAAAGTTAAATGGAAAGGGTGAAGTAGCTTTGTGTCCCAGTATGGCTTTTACAACTTCATTACCTTAAAATGAGTTAACTGTGTCTTCTGAATCTGTTTTCTCACAGAAAAATTTGGATTACAGCCCACCTCCATTTTTTTTCATAATTAGGCAATATATGTGACTGGTTTAGAAAACATCAGCGTTTTCTATTCATCATCTTTCATGTTAGAATGGGGAATGGGGGCCGGGCGCGGTGGCTCAAGCCTGTAATCCCAGCACTTTGGGAGGCCGAGACGGGCGGATCACGAGGTCAGGAGATCGAGACCATCCTGGCTAACACGGTGAAACCGCGTCTCTACTAAAATATACAAAAAAAAAAAAATTAGCCGGGCGAGATGGCGGGCGCCTGTAGTCCCAGCTACTTGGGAGACTGAGGCGAGAGAATGGCGTAAACCCGGGAGGCGGAGCTTGCAGTGAGCTGAGATCCGGCCACTGCACTCCAGCCTGGGCGACAGAGCCAGACTCCGTCTCAAAAAAAAAAAAAAGAATGGGGAATGGGGTGTTACAGAGGAACTGTTGATAAGAGGGTAGCATAATGTATGAAGAATGGAATTCTACCACCACGGGAATAAATAACTTTTATAAATTAGGAGTAATTGTGTGACCCTTAAGTGCTTTCATAGAGTTAAATCAATACATTTTCAGATAAAGGAAAGTCACCAAACATGGACCAGAAAGATTTTGTTCTGTGGTTAGGAATAGTTTTTAAAGTAGATTTCATGGAAATCTCTATGAATTGTTGTATTCACATTGACTCTATTTATACACATATATATGTTATATATAATAATATATATTGTTATATATATTCTGTTATGTTAACAGTTAATTTAAATGTCTTCAAACCATATTTCATATGTATATACATTTAAGATTATTATATATCAATGTTATAGTGAAGGCATTATATTAATTATGTTATATATTATATAATGTATAATATATAATAACATACATATATTATATATTGTATTATATATTTTATATTATAAAACATAAATTTGTACATAAACACTATATATAAATAATGTACATTTATAATAATATAAATAAAATAATAAAATTATATAAATATAATCATATAAATACTAAAATACAATAAATAATATACATTTATATGTATATATACACACACACAAATACACACACACACACAGACACACACAGAGAAAGTTCAGAGTATCCATATAACCAGCCTCCAGATTTGGAAATGTTTTATTTATTTTATTTTATTTATTTATTTATTATTTTTTTTGAGACGGAGTCTCGCTCTGTCGCCCAGGCTGGAGTGCAGTGGCCGGATCTCAGCTCACTGCAAGCTCCGCCTCCCGGGTTTACGCCATTCTCCTGCCTCAGCCTCCCGAGTAGCTGGGACTACAGGCGTCCGCCACCTCGCCTGGCTAGTTTTTTGTAGTTTTTAGTAGAGACGGGGTTTCACCGTGTTAGCCAGGATGGTCTCAATCTCCTGACCTCGTGATCCACCCGTCTCGGCCTCCCAAAGTGCTAGGATTACAGGCTTGAGCCACCGAGCCCGGCCTGGAAATGTTTTATTACCAACATGGAAAGATCTTTCTTCAAACCCTCTCCTTCCCTCAGATTTACATATGTTTCAAGACTTTATAACTACGTAGTATGTAAGTGAGTTAGGTTGGGTTTGTTAATTGTGTTGCTCAGATATTTCACATCTTCATTGACATTTTGTCTGTATTTTCTCAGTTATGGAGAAAAGTGTCCTATTTCCCTTTATGCTGGTCAATTTTTATATTTTCCCTTTCTGTTATGTTAACAGTTAATTTAAATGCCTTCAAACTATATTTTTGTATGTATATAGATTTAAGATCATTATATATTAATGTTATATTGATGGCACTATATTAATGTTATATTGATACATTATAGAGAATCTTCTTTACCTCTGGTACTGCTTCTTCCCACAAAGTCTCCTTTGTCTGACATTTCTTTTGTTATACCATCTTTTTATCAGGTAGTGTTTGTATACATGTTTTTTCTATTCTTTAACTTTTAATTTTTAAGGTAGATAGATGACATATATAAAATATACATTATCCATTATATATTACATACATATATTTAAAGAGTATCCCTTACAATATGTTTTGCTCAATTCATTTTGGCAGCTGTACTTTATTTGAAACAGCCAGCTTATTTATATTAAATATAGTTACTACCAAATTGGGTTTATTAATCAGTTTTATGTTACTTTTCTCTCCTTTATGTACCTCTTTCAATTAATTTTATATTTGCATTATTCCATATCTTCCTTTCATTGACTAATTAAATATATATTCTCTTACCATTCTCAGAGATTACAACATGCATCTTTTACTTTTTAAAATCTAATATAAATTTTGTCTTTGACATATTCTTAATGCAGCTGGAGTTATAGAAACTTTGAAACTGCTTAGCTGTTTTTACTATGATTGCCTTTAATTTCAGTTCTGTATGTAATTTAAATTACACTGTGTTTTATAAAATCAATGTTTGTTTCTGTTTACTTCGTATTTATTTTTTCTGATGTTTTTCACTTTCCCATGCATTTTCTTTTGGAATCATTTTCCTACTCCTTAAAGAATTCCCTTTAGATTTTCCATTCTTATAGATCTACTGAAGAAAATTTCTCCTATTTTTGTCTGAAAATGTGTTTTCCTACATGTGTTTTTGCTGGATATTTTTTATTAGATATAGAATTCTATGTTGAAGTGTATTTTCTTTTGCCACTTTAAAGATGGGTATTATGGGCTGAACTGAGTCTCCTTCAAATTTATGTGTTGAAGTCCTAATCCTCAGTCACTTACAACGTGAGTATATTTGGAGACAGGGTCTTTAAAGAGGAAATTATTAATAAAGTTAAACCAAGTCATTCATAGGGGACCCTAATCCAGTAGGACTGGTGTTCTTTTAAGAAAAGAAGACAGCAAGGGATGCACCCACACAGAGGAAAGGCCATGTGAGTACAAACCAGAAGGCGGCCATTTGTAAGCTAAGGAAAGCAACCTCAGAGAAAACAAGCCTGCTGACACCTGGATCGTGGAGTCCTAGCCTCCAGAACTGTGGGAAAATAAATCGTTGTTGTTGAAGCCCTCCAGTCCGTGCTGTTTTGTAATAGCAACCTTAGCAATCTATTATACACGGCATTATGTTATCTTCAGAATTTCTTTTTTTCCTCTTGTTCTGTAGTCGTTACTTTTACCGTTGTCTCTTTGAAAATATGGTATCTTTTCTTTTCTCTGGCTGTGTGTAAGGCTTTTTTTGTTACTTGTCTTTAGTTATCAAAATTTGAGGGTTATTTGCTTATGTGTTGTTGTCTGGGAGCTTGGCTGAGCTTCTTGGATTATTGGATTAACCTCTTTTGTTAATTATCTCTTCAAATACTGTTTCTATTCATTCACTTTCATTTCTCTCCTTCTGCAATCCCAATTGTATGTTTGTTAGTTCATTTGGGAGTATTTCATGTCTTTAATTATTTGTTGTTTATTTACACTATTTTTAAAGTTTTATTTTATTTAGAATTCACCAGTAACAATTATACATATTTATGGGGTACAGTGTGATGTTTTGATACATGTATACATTATGTAGTGATCAAGTCAGAGTAATTAATAAACCATCACTTCAATATTTATCATTTATTTGAGGTGATAACATTCAGAATCATCTCTCATATCTATTTTGAAATATGTAATAAATTATTGTTATCTATGATTACTCTACCGTGCAATAGAATACTAGAACTTACTCCTCTTATGTAACTGTAACTTTTTAGGCAATGACCAACCTCTTCCTAACCCCACAATTTCCCCCCACCCCAGCTTCTGGTGATGACTTTTCTACTCTCCACTTTTACAAGTTAATTTATTTTTAAATTCTGCATATGAGTGAGATCATACAATACTTGTCTTTCTGTGTCTGGCTTATGTTGCTGAACCTCTATACTGTTTTCTATAATGGCTACACTAATTTAGGTTTCCACCAATAGTGTGTCAGGGGTCCCTTTTCTCCACATCCTTGCCACCACTTATCACTTTCTTTTCTTTTTTTTTTTGCGACGGAGTCTCATTCCATCACCCAGGCTGGAGTGCAGTGCTGTGATCTCGGCTCACTGAAACCTCTGCCTCCTGGGTTCAAGCGATTCTCTTGGCTCAGCCTCCAGAGTAGCTGGGATTACAGGCATGCTCCACCACACCCGGTTAATTTTTTTGTATTTTTAGTAGAGATGGGGTTTCATCATGTTGGCCAGGCTGGTCTTGAGTTCCTGACCTCAAGTGATCCACTTGCCTCGATCTCCCAAAGTCCTGGAATTACAGGCGTAGCCACCATACCCAGCCTCACATTTTTGATAATAGTGCCTCTAACATGTGTGGATGATATCTCATTGTGTCTGATTTATATTTCCCTTGTGATTAGTGATGTTGAACTTTTTTTGTACATCTCTTGACCATTCGTATTTACTCTTTTAAGGCATGTCTATTCAGGTATTTTGCCCATTTTTAAATTAGATTATTTGTTTGCTATTAAATTGCTGGCATTTCTTATAAACTCTGAATATTAATCCCCGATCAGATGCATAGTTTGAAAATATTGTTTTCTCTTTTGTAAGTTGTCTTTTCAACTGCTGCCTTTTTTTTTTTTTTTTTTTTTTTGCTATGTAGAAGCTTAACTTGATGTAATCTGTTTGTCTAATTTGTCTAATTTTTCTTTTGCTCTCTGTGCTTTTGAGATCTTATCAAAAAATTATTGCCCAGATTAATGTCATGAAGTGTCTACACTATGTTTTCTTCTGGTAGTTTCATGGTATAGGGTCTTACATTTAAGTCTTCAATCCACTTGGAGTTGAGTTTGTATATTGTAAGAGGTAGGAATCTAGGTCATTCTTCTGCATGTGTATATTCAATGTTTCCAGCACTATTTAATGAAAATAGAGTCCTTATCTTAATGTGTGTTCTTGGCCCCTTTATTAAAAGTTAGTTGGCTGTAGATATGTGGATTTATTTCTGGGCTCTCTATTCTGCTGGACTATGTGTCTATTTTTTAAAAAGAAGCAAAAAAGAGAAACATTCCCCTCCCAAATAACAAAAGTCTTGGAACCCTTTCTGGTAATACACTGTCTTCCTATAAACATAACATTATATTGGGCTTACATGTATTATCATCTGTGGATATGTAATGACTGTTTACAGATAAGGTGTCACATGAGGGAGTTGATCGAATTTAGCTGCTTATAGATCAAGCTAGAATTCCCCATCTAGGCATTCCTGCCATGAGTATTGGATACAAGACCAACACCCTTATTCTTAAGCTCACCCTAATAGTAGTGCCAAGATAAAGATTACTTTATCTTGTGGATTTTAAAACTACTTGCTGTATCCTTTATAGAAGGAGTCCAAGACTTCTCAAAGCTGTTTTCCTTTGGGAAAAAAAAAGTCAGTAAAAGTAAACTTAACATTTAAATTTTGCCTGTTTTTCTTTTATCCCAAAGTGCTCGGATTACAGGTGTGAGCCCCCGCACCCGTCCTAAAGAAAATATTTTATGCCTTGTGCTTATGAGCTTCCCAGATGACAGAAATATTTGGGAAATTTATACCTAAATCACACTGGTACATTAATAAGGTCAAGGATATCCTTTTGTCTTTCTTGATTTTAGAGATCTAAATATACTACAAATTGCTTTTGCTATGATCTTGTGTATTCTTTGAATATGACTTATTCTTGATTTCAACTCATATGTCTGCTCTCTTAGCACAGTCTTAAGCTCAATATTGCTCAAATTACATAAATTACACATCATGGTTACTTACAGCTTTGTTTTCTTGCTAACATTATAACAATAGCAAAAGCAACAACAATAAAACCATCTCTGATACTGGAATCATCTTCCAAAAAACAAGTTGGATATTCTGAACTTCATCTCTGATTCCTACTTTCTCTGTCTGCATGTATTCAGTAATAGGCCTAGAACCATTCCTCTATTTCCTAACAGCTCCTCTATCAATCTGCCACCACACTGTTTTAATTTCTCACTAGCTTTGATATTGAAGTATTTTATTAGCTAACAGCTGGTCTTTAAACCTTAGTCTCTTTTCCCATTTCAAACTTATAATTGTCTAATAAATTATATTTCCAAAGATCAATTCTTTCCATGAGAAGATGATTTCTCTCTGTTGGTCTTGTCCACCTTGGGTCAAGGCCAAACTGTGGTCCTCAAATTTTATTTTCCAACGTTTATCTCAGTGTTCTTCCCTCATCCTATGTTTCAGTCAATTTGGAATTTCAGAGCTTCTGCTCTGTGCCCCCTGCCTTTCCTTCACAATATGCATACTCATTGGCTCCTGCTACTTGGAAAATAATGTCTACTACCACCTTATGTACTGCTCCAACATAGTTGCACGTTCTTATTCTACCAAGTCTTCAGGATTCCCTTTGAATTCCAAATTCTTCATGCAATATCCCTGACTTACCATCTTCTGAGCTGCCATACTTCTAACTTAGTAACCAACATAACATACCCATACTTCTCTGAGAGGGCTTATACTTCCCACCTGCCATTAATTTAATTCTATATCTGATTTTTTAATAATATACTTTAAATATATATTATAATGCTAAAATGACATAGTCATAAAAATATTAATAAGCCTGTTTTAATATGTTTCATGGATGGAAAAAATATAGATATTATGAAATATTCAGAAAAAACATGAAGAACAAAATGTTATATGTACTTATATTCTTGTTACTAAAACAGAAAATAGAGACAACTGAAAAATAAACAAATTAAGTAATTACAGATTGTTATTAAAGATAAAGAATAGGGTTCAAATTGCATCATCCCATTAACTAAATACTTATACAATGCACATATTTGCCTTGAACGGAAGGCAATTCACAATAAATAATTTAGTCTTTGCTTTTGGTTGGGACATTACACTGGATTTATATCTCCTTTAAATTTTCTTTAACATGTTTAATTAGAAAAAGACAAATACCCGACTTGAAAAATAGGCAAAGGAAATGAAAAGCTAGTTCACAAAAGAATAAATTTAAATAACCAATTAACAAGAATAAATAAAATTACAGGGAAAATTGCATTCAGCCTCTGATTAGATTAAGTCGCTATTCTATATGCTGTGCAACACTTATTATTATTTGTTATTATGAAACCCTTTGGTCTCAAGTTTAATATTTTTGCAATCTAGAATATAAATTTCTATACAGCGAGAACCATGTCTATTTTGTAACCTCCTCTCTAATTAAATCTGGAGTTCCTGCACTGTGATAGAAACATAGTAGGCAATCTGTAAATATTTGTTGAATAAATTAATTTAAAATGCAGCATTTAAATTAAGTAAATGAGTTCAAACTAACACAATATACCACTTTTTCTCAATTTCTCAAGAGGAATTAAAAATTACAAAAATCAGTGTTGGTTTCTCATTTCTTGCGTGGAAATACATGGATAAAATATTTTCTGAAATTCAATTTGCGAAGTGTTTCAAGGGCCTTCAAAAAAGTTCTCATTCAGACAAAGAAACAAACTAAAACAAAAAAAGCAACAGGAGACCTGCTCATCTGATATTACTGCTGAATCTTTCTAGTCCCCTCAATAATAGCTGTACTAGAAGTCTTGGGGAAATTCTAGCATATGAACAATTGAAAGTTATCTTTCAATTCTGTAATCTCCTGCATATAAACTTATCAATATTAAAACTTTCTGAAAAGCAGGAGCCATTGTTTCTCTTTGTTCTGGAATTGTATATAACATCTTGTTCTAAATATATTGATGGTCTCGATCTGCTGACCTCGTGATCCGCCCGCCTCAGCCTCCCAAAGTGCTGGGATTACAGGCATGAGCTACCGCGCCTGGCCGAAGTTTTGTGTTGTAAAAAGATGACTCTTTTTGCAAAAGTGTACTAGTATGAAGGATATAGTGAAGGGAGGAAGAGAAACAGGTATACAACTAGTTTCAGAAGAATGATGATGGCTGGAGCATGCTTGAATTGGATACAGGGAAGGAGGAAGTGAGACACACACAGTTAGTGAGGTATAGTTAAGGTTTGATATAATAAGAAAGATTAAGACTCCCAAACTGAACAACTTGATGAGTAGAGGAGATATTAACTAGAATAACATTGAAGGAGAAGCAACATTTTGCAAGGGTTGCGTTTTGTTACGTTTCTCTTCATTTTCATTCTTCTTTCTTTCTATATATAGTAGATGGTTTGCAAAGATATACACTAATGTCGCCTTGCATCCTTGAACATACATGCCATTATTTCTATCAAAAAATTGAGTCTATTTTACCCTTGACCTGGGCTAGCCTCAAGACTTGCTTTGAGCTACAGAATGGGACAGAAATGAAAATATGCTTATGAGGCCCAGTAACTTCCACTTTTGCTTTTTTGAAGTTCTGAGCTATCATGTAAAATTGTTCAACTACTCTGCTGGAAAGGGAGAATATAGTAAGAACGTCAATGGTTTGGGCCTATAGAGAAAGAGAAAGAGAGAAAAAAAAAAAAGAAAGAGAGGGAGGGAGACTGACCAGCCAGGTCCTAGACATCTTGGTCACACCAAAGGAACCAATAAACAGGTAGATGAAGTCATTTTGCAAAACTCTATCCCAGTCAAATCTCTCCAATCAACATGACGTGTAGCATATACAAGACATCCCCACTGAGTCTTGGCTATATGGCAGATGGAAGAACAAATTCAGTTGTTCACTGGGTGTGGGGGCTCATACCTGTTATCCTAGCACTTTGAGAGGCTGATGCAGGCAGATCACTTGAGGCCAGAAGTTCAAGACCCGCCTGGCCAACATAGGGAAACTCTGTTTCTACAAAATATACAAAAAAAAAAAAAAAAATAGCCAGGCGTGGTGGTGCATGCCTCTGGTCTCAGCTACCTGAGAGGCTGAGGCACGAGAATTGTTTGAACTTGGGAGGTGGAGGTTGCAGTGAGCAGGGATTTTGCCACTGCACTTCAGACTGGACAACAGAGTGAGAATCTGTCTCAAAAAAAAAAAAAAGGATAAGTTGTTGTGCATGAAGCTATTCACTTTTGAGGTAGATTTTATATGCAGTGATTGATAACTGCTAGTTCCTTTTACTCTGTCTTCTCTCTCTATCTGTCTTTCTGAGGCATCATTATAAGTAGGAAAACAAGAAAAATATTACAATAAACTGGGTCATTTAGATCATGATTTCCATAGGAGGTGAATAGTTGCTATTCCTATCCTTTCAGCAAATTTCTGTATTATAAATCTCCTCCTATGATCTCTAAGGCAGACCACAAAGATACCAGAAAACATTATTTATATACAAAATTAAAAGCTAGGAAAGGCTCTGTGTCCAAGATTTTCATGAGATATGTTAGGAAATCACAACATCTATAAATATCTTCATATATTCAAATACATGATAATTATTAATCTCTATCCCTGGGGGGAAAAAAACTACAAACTACAAGAACAATGGAAAGAATTAAGGACAAAAAAAAAAAAAAAGACTTTTTGGTCTTGTATGCCATTTTCCATAGTTGGACATTTTGAATTATTCTTTATTGCAACTATAGATATACCAATTGTAAGGTTGACATTTTCCCATAGGTTGGCAACTGGTAAATGTTTTTTAGCGTATTTAAAATTACATATGAAGTTTTTTCAACATTGAGATTTATAATTCTGCATTTATAATCAAGAATATTTAATGTATTTCTTTGAGTTAACTTGTTTAAATATTTTATTTATAATATCCTACCCTCTTTAGTAATCAAATAACTTTAACATGAAGGTCCTTCTCTGTAAATGTAAACCCAATTTATAAAATGTTAGTTCATTTGCTTTAAGGAAAGCACATTCAACAGAAGAAACTTTTTCATTATGGAGGGAAAACTCAAGGGGTTATCAAAGTCTACCTGGGGAACTTTTTCTAAATTACTTTCACATTCATTAGAGGCAGAAGGTAGACATTTATTAGAAAAATATTCATAGCTATGCTGCATAGTCCACAACTTTTAGAAGCACTGTTATATAGGGAGAGGAAAAAAAAGGTCTCAACTTTTTCCTTTATAAATTAATTATTTCGCTTCTATTATGTTTTCATCTAAATAAATTTTAGCCACCTGGAACTCTCCCATTATCTGATTAAAAACAACCATTTGAAATTCACCACCTACCCAAAATGTTTAAGTCAGTTTTGGTTAACACTGTTCCTTTATACCTTGCGTTCTGTATTCTATTAGTTCCAAGCAATGTATTCTACCTCATTTTCAAGGACTAAATTATATCTTGTCCCTTTTTTTTCAATATAGTCACCAAGACAAATATTAGTCTTTCCCATCTATTAATTTCTAAAACTTTATTCTTTTCTCACAATAAAATTATTTGCAAAAAGAAATCATTAGTTCAATAAATTTCTAAATACTTGTCTAGTCTTCTGGTCAATGAAACTCGGTACATTATTTCTTGAGAGCAGGAATTCAGGCACAGCTAATATTAAGAGAATGAACAGTGAAGAGTATTTGTATGACAGAGACATGTGTTTTCTGCCCTTTTTGGTGTATGACCTTGGGTAGAAGCATACACTTTCAGGCTTATTATATCCCCAAGAGTCGAATCAAGACTCTGATCTCTAAGGGACTTTCAACTCTAAGGTTTTAAAGCTGATAATCTGAGATTTCCTGCTAAAGGTCATCTGTTTGTTTTCTACTGTCAAGTTTTATTGATATATTGTTTCAATAAGCATATTTGAAGTCTGCATTATATGGCAGACATAATTTTTTTTTTTTTTTTTGGTATTAGAGAAAGAACATGAATAAGACAAGAAAGCCTCTATTCTCAGAAAGCTGAAGTTCTGGAGGGGAGGTCAGTGGGACACATGCAGACAATAAAATAAAGAATCATAAAAATCACCAAGGGGTTAAAGACGATATAAAGATCAACTCTTGGGTGTCTATTTTAGATTGAGTGGCAGGAAGGTATCTCAGACATAAATGGCATTTTAGCCAAGTTCTGAAGGATAAAATGTTAGCCACGCAAAGATATAAAAAGAGCATTCCAGGCAGTACAAAGATTCCAAGGACCTGTTAAAGTAGTAAAAAGAATGTTGTGGAAGCTGGAGCATCATCAGTGAGAGAAAGATAGTCCTAGAAAAAGTCAAAGTAAGCAGAAGTCAGATCACATAGAGTTTTGAAATGATGGAAAAGGACTTTGCCTTTATTTTAAATGTAATGAGAAGAGGAATGACATTACTCGATGAGTTCACTTTTAATAATAATCATTCGAAGCCAATATTTTTGTCCCTAAATAGCAAAACCAGAAATTGCTGTTAGGCAAATATTTAATACCTGGGAGCATTATTCTACCACACAAGAATAATTTCAGTCCAGATGTCTGACATCTGCAGTATATTATTAACATTTTTTTCAGGCTTCATAAATTGAAGGTGGGGAGTGGATACTTAATTATATTCTCTTACAGATTTAAGTAGAAATATGAATGGATTTAAATTTTTAAATGATAACATTTTTTACTTCAAAGCAATCTGCTTGCAGCTATCTTCCACATATATACGTGGTGAAAATAATGAATATTTAGTTTTTTTCAGATAAATCAGAATTAATTACCTTTATTTAGTCCTCTTAGAGTGGCATTTATCCTACCTTCTTCCAGAAAAAAAAAAAAAAAAAAGCCCACAAACAATCCTGTATGATACTCAGACATAAAAGATTATATAACATTTCTTTCTCAATTATTTTTGAATATATATAATTACCTCTGTAATAAATGGAAATATTTGTCCTTTGACTTTATAACAGCTAAATGTCAACTTGATATTACTTATTCCTCATGGGAAACAAAAATTAGATTTATGCATTATATATTATTTGGAGTGTGACAGAAACTGTTCTTAGGAAGCCTCTGACATATTTACTGAGTCTTTTTTTTAAATCTCCCCATTATAGAAATAGGTTCTTAAAATTTGGTTAGAAAATTATTACAACTTAATCTTGTTGATTAAAAATAATGGCTTAATTCTCTTTACATTCTCTGTATATTTTTTACGTAAGTACATTGGCATAAACAGATCTATTAATAACTTTAGTGTATTTGAGACAAATAAAAATGTATACTATTATATCTGCTTTATATTAGATAATATAATTATTAAATTCTACCTTTTCCATTTTATCCTATAAAATCAAAATTATTTTTACAGATGTGGAAACTTTCAGAATCAGCATGTAATATTTATTTGAGGAACATTTGAGCCTTATAAATCAACAAGATGAATTGAGCACCTATTTAATTAAATATGTATGTTCGAGTAATGAATTATTTAACTGTTTTAAGTCACAGCCCTGCCCTCAAGCAACTTTGTAGTATAATTGGAAAGATAAGGAAAAGCTAACTAAAACCATAGTAAACAAGCACTGAGTAAACTGGGAATCAGAAAAAAAAACAATTTTAATCTCAGCTGTAACTTCAGGAAAGTCACTTAAGCTTTCATAGGCTTTGTTTGTACAACTGTAAGGAAAAAGTCAAATTAATTGCTTTTTAGGATGTCTTCTAACTCTAATATTCTAAGGGTTTCTCAAGAATGCTTGATACTTCAAATGTACTAACTAACTTCAGAAGATTGATGTATCTAAAAGAAACGCAGATTGATTCCAGCAACATAACTGAATTATATATTAGAAAACCCACTCTCTGATCTTCAACCTCTAATTATAAATATGGACATATGCCAATCAAACCAATGCTTGTTGTTATTATTTTTAAGAAGAAGAAGAAGAAAACAAAGAACAAGACAGCTCAAAAGAAAGGAGAATCTTCATACGTTATCTGGCAAAATGTAATGTTCCCAGCTACAAATACTTACATCACAGATTATCTTACATGAAGGGATAGCCATGTAACCCATATCACGTTGTTGAGATATACATAGAATTGATTACTGGTATTTCAGGAAAAAAAACTTCTAAAAGTAACAGGCTCAGCTGACATAATTTTTTTACTTTTAGTTCTTTTCTCTTTCTCTTTGATTAGAAGACTGGGTACATAGAAGGGGGAAAAAAAAAAACCTTTGAAAACAAAGTCTACACACAATAAATATAAAATATCTAGGTATACATCGAACCAATGAAGTGAAAGATTTCTGCAAGGAGAAATACAAAATACTGCTTAAAAAAACATACGTGACAACAAGCTCAAATAGTCAAAGCTTTCATAAGCTTAAAGAACAAAGACAGAGGCATCAGTTAATCAACTTCAAACTATACTATCAGGCTACAATTAACCAAAACAGTATGATACTGGAACAAAAACAAACATAGACCAATGGAACAGAACAGAACATCCACAGAAAACCACACACCTACAGCCTTATGATTCTCAATGAAGCTGACAAAAACAGGCAATAGGAAAAGGATTCCTTATTCAATAAATAATGATGGGATAGTGGACAAGACATGCAGAAGAATAAAATTGGACCCATATCTTTCACCATATGGAAAACTAACTCAAGATAAATTGAAGATTTCAATATATGACAACAAACTATAAGAATCCTACAAGAAAAATAGAAAACATCATTCTGGACTTTGGAAAGAATTAATGACTAAGACCTCAAAAGCAATTGGAACAAAAACAAAAATTGACAAATTGGTCCTAATTAAACTAAAGAGCTTCTGCACAGCAAAAGAAACTATTAACAGTATAAACAGATAACCTACAAAATGGAAGAAAATATTTGCAAACTATGCATCTGGCAAAGGTCTGATATTCAGAATCTATAAGAAACTTAAACAATTGAAAAAGCAAAAAACAAATGACCCCATTAAAAATAGTCAAAAGACATAAACAGAAACTTCTTAAAAGAAAATGTACAAGTGACCAACAAACACATTTTAAAAAATGCTTCGTATCACTAATAACCAGAGAAATGCAAATAAAGTGCAAATCATTGGTAATCTACCTAGATGTATGCCCTAGAACTCTGAGTTAAAGATTTGTGGTTCACACAAAATGAATATATTGTAGTAAAGTTATACAGTATAAAACAGTAAACAAACTATATTTCAGTTAATTAATTTGAAACTAATTAAAGCTATACATAAAACTCAAAACTACATTGTAGGCCAAAAGGTAATGTTGGGTATAACTTACATATATAAGTTTCTTCCAAATTTTTATAAAAGAAGTGTCTGTGGATATCTACCTATGTGATAAATTATGATATATAGTCTAAATAGACCTCAAGATATTGGTGAGTTTTAGGGAAGATAACAGGGGTAACTTCTAGAATAGCAGCATCAACACACAGTTCATGAAACAGCCATTGCTGGTGCAAACTATTATTTTTTATAAATAAAATCTCTGGAGATTGTCCTGAAAACATACATTAAATAAAGAAACATCTATTCAAGAAAATCTACTAAAGCCGTGAGAGGAGAATGTAGATTGTGTGGCACTTAAGCCATGACCTTTTCCCTCCCTACTCCTTCTCTAACATACCATGATGACAGAAGCTCTAACACAGGCAGATATGATAAAGAAGGAGGGTCCACCAGACAAGGGACAGGATATCTCACTGGAAAGGGCAGGTTGACAGCATTTCTTACTACCCCTGCAAACTTCATGTTCAGAGGGTAAATTCCATCAAGGGTGGTAGAGAGGTTGAGGATGCCTTTCCTTCATCCATCCCCCCTCCATAAGACAGAGGCTTGAGCCCAAGAAAAGCAGGCCAAGAATATTGGGATGTTGATTGCCTTTCCCTCACTACACTTGTAGAGAAGAGGTTCCATACCGGTAGAGACAAATTGAGAGAAGCAGAAAATCGAGTCCCATCCCCAGGTTCTTCTCATAAAGCAGAGGTGTCACACCAATAGAAGCAGGCTGCTGTCAATGTGCCCAACTCCAGAGCAGAACCTCAAAGGTTTTGATAGAAAAGAGGCAGTACAAAAACAAAACAAAGCAAACAAACAACAACAATAACAACAAAAACAGAGATCTGAATCTCTCCCCAACAGACATGACATTATTTGAAACTGACTATGGGACATTATAAAGCCCAAGAGTATTCTCAAAAACAATGGACATTTTGGTGGTAAGTAATTAAGTGCAACAATCTAGACCAAAGGCCAGCGATTTGCCAGAAAAAACAAGGACTTGCCTTAAAATCTACCTATGAAAAGGGACCTCAGCTTATTTGGATCAGTCTGTGGAGCGATATATGTCCCAGTGCTTCATCACATAGAAAAAACAAAAAACAAAAAAATAGAGAGAAATCACCAAGCAATTAGTGGACTCTGAAAGTTGGATGTGACATAACAAAGGCAGACACTTTACAGGACTATCAGGGAAAGAGACAGCCAAAGTCCTGCTAAAACCACTGCCAACCTGGCATGACTGTGTGTGTGTCCACAGTGCATTCTCTGTGAATCAACATCAGATGCTTTACACTGAAGAGATAATAGATTTCACTAAAATAGTCCAACTACATCACTAAACAAGAAAAAAGAAAACTCCAAGGAAAACAAGGCCCAGGGACTGGAAGAATCAGTATCCAGAGTTGCTATGATAGATTCTCTTAAGTGACTAAACGTAAACAAAGCAATGACAAATACGAGAAGTGCAAATAAATGGTGTTACCCTTGTGAAGGGAAATTTAAAAACAAGCAACAGATACTGTTTGTGACATGATCCAGAAATTATGAAACAAAGACTTCAAGCAGCCATTGTAAATATATCTGAATAACTAAAAAAAAAAAAAAAAAAAGGCATGTTTAAAGAAGTAAAGGAAGTCATAATTACAACATCTTATAAAGTGGAGAGATTCAGTAAAACAGTTAGAAATTAGAAAAAAAATGATTCAAGTAGAAATACTGCAATTAAAAATCAAGAGCAGAAATAAAAAATTCACCACAGGGGTTCATCATTCTAAGTTGGTGCAAAAGTAATTGCGGTTTTGCCATTCCTTTTGATGAAAAAATTGTGATTACTTTTGCACCAACCTAATATATTTGAATTGGCAGAAAAAACAATGGGCAAAATTAATGACTCTTTAATAGAGATTTTTCAATCTGAAGAATACAGAGAAAATAAAATGAAAAAGGATGACCGGAGCATCAACGTACATTTAATGGGTACAGGTTCCAGGAGAGGAGTAGAGAAAAGAAGAAGCAGGAAAGAAAAAGATAAAAATAATGGAAGAAAAACTCCCAAATGAGTGAAAGCCATTAATGACTGAAAATTTTTAAATTATGAAAAAAGAATCAATCTACCCATCAAACAAGTTTACTGAAACCAAGTGGGATAAATGCAAAGAGACTCACACTAGACGCATCATAGAAACAACAGAGAAAGCCAAAGTCAAGGAGAACATTTTGAAAGCAGCAAGAGAAAAATGACTCATCACATACAAGAGAATTTCAATAAGATTAACATCTGTCATCTCATCAGAAATAATGTATACCCAGAAGGCATTAAGAGGATATAGTAAATGCTCAAAGAGAAAAACAAACAAACCAAAACATATACACACACACAGCTATCAACCGACTATTATATCCAGAATGCTATCTTTATAAAATGGAGATGAAAGATATTAGCAGATTAAAAAATAAATAAATAAATACTAAGACAATGTTTTGCAAACAGGCTTTGCCTTACAGAAAACACTAAGGAATACTTTAAACTAGGAGCAAGAAACACCAGATCATAATTTAAATCCTTAAAAAAAATCAATTAAAGCAATTAAATAATTATCAAAGAAAATATAAATGAATATTTCTTCTCTTTTCTTAACTGAGTTTTAAAAACTGTATAAAGCAACATGTATATAATTGCTTTGCTGGACCTAAACCATACAGAAATGTAATATATTTCTCAGTAACAGCACAGAGGTAGATGTGATGAAACTTCTTTTGGAGTACAGAAAGGATACCAGATGGTAATTTGAATCCAAGTGAATAAATTAGTAGAACCAGTGATGTGTTTTAGATATTTTGTTCCCTCCAAATGTCATTTTGAAATGTAACCTCCAAAGTTATAGGTGGGTCTAGTGGGAAATGCTTGGGTCATAGGGGTGGATTCCCTCATGAATGGCTTAATGTCCTAATGGTAATGGGTGAGTTCTCATTCTGTTCATTTACTGGAGAGCTGGTTGTTTAAAGGGTGCTGGCACCTCTTGGTCCCTCTCCCTCTCCCCATGTGACACACTGATTTCCCTTTTTTTCCACTATGACTCAAAGCTTCCCAAGGACTCATCACAAGAAAAGCAGATGCTGGTGCCATGCTTGTATAGCCTATTCAAAATGTGAACTGACTGGGCGTGGTGGCTCACTCCTGTAATGCCAGCACTTTGGGAGGCCAAGGTGGGCAGATCACTTGAGGTCAGGAGTTTGAGACCAGCCTAGCCAACATGGTGAAACCCCATCTCTACTAAAAATACAAAATACAAAAATTAACCAGGCATGGTGGTGTGCACCTTTAATCCCAGCTACCCAGGGGGCTGAGGCATCAGAATTGCTGGAACTTGAGAGACAGAGGCTGCAGTGAGCCGAGATTGAACCACTGCACTCCAGCCTAAGCAATAGAGCAAGACTCTGTCTCCAAAAAAAAAAAAAAAATAGTGAACCAAATAAGCCTCTTCTGCCCAAGCGCGGTGGCTCACACCTGTAATCCCAGCACTTTGGAAGGCCGAGGTGGGAGGACCATTTGAGGCCAAGAGTTTGAGACCAGCCTGGCCAGTATGGCAAAACCCCGTTTCTATTAAAATTAGCCGGGCATGGTGGCTCATGCCTGTAATTCCAGCTATTCAGGAGGCTGATGCACAAGAATCACTTGAACTCAGGAGGCAGAGGTTGCAGTGAGCAGAGGTCATGCCATTGCACTCCAGCCTGGGCGATAGAATGAGACTCCGTCATTAAAAAATATAAATAACAAATAAATAATACTTTTTTCTCTATTAATTACTTAGTCTCAGGTATCTCTTCATAGCAACAGAAAATGCACTAACATGATCAGAAAATAAGTGGTAAATTAGAAGTTTAATGTAGCTATTTGTGATGCTATCTCCCACTTTTAGACACTGAAAAACACAATAAACTGAATCAAAATAAGTAGAAGTAAAGGCGTAAGAAATTTTTTTTTAAAATTTATGCTTCAAAAGACATCATGGAAGTGACATGACAACCCACAGAATTAAAGTCAATATCTTCAAATTGTATACCTGATAAAAAATTTGTTTATAGAAGTATAAATAATTCTTACAACATATATTAAAAAAACAAGAAAATCCTAAAATGGGAAAATATATGAATAAACATTTCTCCAGAGAAGATATATAAATGGCCAATAAGCACATAAACTGAGCCTCAACAAGAGTAGCCATCAAGGAAATGCTAATGAAAACCACAGTGAGATACCATTTCACATCTGCTAGGCTGGCTATAATTTTAAAAGTAGAAAATTACCAGTTTGAGTGAGAATGTGGATAATTGGAACCCTCATACACTGCTGATGGAAATCTAAAATGGAATATACGCTAGCTTATTTACAAAACAATCTGACAGTAATTCAAAGGTTAAATTTAGAGTTACCATTTGACCCAGTAATTCCACTCCCAGGTATATAGCCAAAATCGTATACAGATGTTCTACAGAAGCATAATTTACAGTAGCAAAGAATTGAACGAACCTAAATGTTTAACAGTTGATGAATGAATTTTAAAATGTGGTTTGTTAATAAAATGGAATGTTATTTAACAATATAAAAGAAAACAAATTGCTGCTGCAACATGGATAAATGTTGAGGCGGTCCTATATATTTTGTCCAGGCTACATTTATTAACATAAATCTGTCACCAATCCTTGTTTCTACAAAGGGAAAACCCTTAATTAATGAGTACCTTCCATACGCCAGGCATTGTGCTAGGAAGTTATGAATGCACTTTTTTTTTCAACTTTATAACTTTATAAAGGCGATCATATTGTTCCTTTATTGAAGATAAGCAAACAGAAGCTAAAAATGAATAACTTACTCAAGGTCATAAAGCTACTAAATGCCAGGGTTGGAATTAAATTTCTGTCTGTCTCATGTAATAGGCTTTTGATTTTGATTTTATCCTATGATATTTAGTAATAAAAAGAATTCAAACTCAGCCAGGCGCGGTGGTTCACTCCTGTAATCCCAGCACTTTGGGAGGCGGAGGTGGGCGGATCACGAGGCCAGGAGATGGAGACCATCCTGGCTAACACGGTGAAACCCCGTCTCTAGTAAAAATACAAAAAATTAACCGACCCTGGTGACGTGTGCCTGTAGTCCCAGCTACTCCGGAGGCTGAGGCAGGAGAATGGTGTGAACTCGGGAGACGGAGCTTGTACTGAGCTGAAATCGCGCCACTGCGCTCCAGCCTGGGCGACAGAGCGAGACCCCGTCTCACAAAAATAAATAAATAAATAATAAATAAATAAATAAATAAATAATTCAAACCCACTTATTAGTAGAAGAAATAGCAAAAATAAAGTCATATATACCTTTTGAGTGTGAAGTTAGTACAACTCCCCAGTTGCTTGCTTATTTACCAATCAGACCTACCTTATTTGGGTTGAGTCAACAACCCGGTCAGTGAGTTTGTGATAGTCACAAATTAATGGACTCCCTAATCTAGTCTTTCTTAAGAGAGAAAGTAAGATAAAAGCCAGGGTTGCTGCAGAAGCTGGGAATGTTCTGAAGTGTGAGGAGACGGAAAGGGAAAGGAATAGAGAGTTAAAAAATCACTGGCGAATGTGTCTGTGTGTTGGTGGGGGAAGGGTTTTCTTTGTTAATGTAGAAATTTCTAAGTTACCACCAACTATTAAATATTACCATACTAAAGAGAACTAGGAAAAACATTTGCTTGAAAAATTGTTATCAACAGAATCAAATGAAAGAAATTTTCATTATTGTCCAGGAAATATATGATAAACAGATTTTCTTAAATGTTGTCATATCTGTCTCTGATACTTTCTATATAAACTCTTACTCAAATTATGAGTTAACCAATAAATAGTGCCTGGTAAGCCTGCACTGAATATTTACCCTTAAGGGTATATTTTAATGGTAAGGAGAGATGTTTTGTTGTTGTGATATGTATATTTATGAATATATAGTCAATGTTAAGTGGTCATCAACGGTACTTTTGGAAACACAAATTTTCATTTCTGGGCTACAGTTTATTCTTAAGTAAAATTAACTTTTAAGTTTAAATATATTCTAAAGGTTTCTTCCAGGATATCAGCCTACTTTCATTTAACCTAATCACAATCCACATTCACTGAAATGAAGAAAAGCAAATGGCCCCTCAACTCATGAAGATGGGGATATAAATGCAGTCTAGTGGTAAGTGGAAGCCTCAGTCAAGAGGAGCAGAAGTTTGGATTATGTAAGGCACTTAATAATCAGAGGCGTTTATATTTAATTTAGAGATTATAAGTAAAGTTTTTTGTACACATGATCTATTTCACTATATTTTGTAGTAATCATTCTTTACTAGAATTTGCAACAGCATCACTTAGAGAGCCCGTTGTGTAAATTAAAGACCATGACCCCACCTCTGAAGAGTATAAATTATTAGTATGTTTTATTTCCATATTATTTATTCTTAAACTGAAATAAAAATTCTGACATGCACCATTAATAACAGATGCTGACAAGGATACAGAGAAAAGGGAATTCTTATACACTGTTATTGGGTATAAGAATAAATAATAAAGCCACTATGAAAACTCTTATACAGTGCTATTGGGTATCTACACAAAATAATAGAGCCAGGATGAAAAAAATGAAGATTTCTCAAACGTTAAAAATAGAACTACCATGTAATCTTGAAATTCCACTACGGAGTATTTATTCAAAGAAGAGGAACTCAATATATGAAAGGTATACCTGTACCCCCATGTTTATTATGTCACTGTTCACAATAGAGAAATACGGAATCAACTTAAATGTCCATCAAAAGATAAATGGATAAAGAAAATGTGATATACACACGCACACACACACACAATAGAACACTATTAAGCCATTAAAAAATGAAATCATGTCATTTATAGCAACATGGATAAAACTGGGGTCATTATGTTAAGTGAAATAAGCTAGACACCAAAAAATAAATTATTGAATATTTTCACTTACATGTTGGAGCTAAAAATGTTGATCTAATGGATGTAATGGGAGTAGGATGAGAGTCGCCACAGGCTACGAAGTATAGAGGAGGTAAGAAAGGGGCATGAAGACAGGTTGGTTAATAAGTACAAACATACAGTTAGATAGAAGGTGTAAGTTCTAATGTTGGGCACAGAGTAGGGTGACTATAGTTAACAACAATGTAGTGTATATTTCAAAGTAGCTAGAAGAGAGGACTTGAATTGTCCTCAACACATAGAAATGATAAATACTCAAGGTGAGGGATACCCCAAATACCCTGACTTAATCATTAGACAGTCTATGATGTAACAAAATATCACCTGTATCCAATACATATATAAAATAGTATGTATCAAATAAATAAAAAGTTTTTCCAAAGGAATTCAGGTTAAAGTTGGTGTTTTGCTTTTGAAATGAATGTTAGTTACCCAAAGTGGTGTATAAGATATGTAGCCTGGTTTTGGGGGGCAGGGTGGTATTTCACATTATAGAGTTCTTTAGCCTTTTGTAGTGATGAAGTTATTCTGTATACATGGCATTTCAGGAATTGTGGCAGAAGTAAGTTTAACAGAATTATCATATAAAAAATACATACAAAATTTCATAGAATGATATTGAGAAATCAGTGCTTAAATAAGCAAGAAAATAGAACAGACTATTCAGTAATAATATATAACAAATACTAAAAAGATGTCTGTGATTGGGCGTGGTGGCTCATGCCTGTAACCCCAGTACTTTAGGAGGCCGAGGTGGATGGATCATGAGGTCAGGAGTTCAAAACCAGCCTGGTCAACATGATGAAACCCCGTCTCTACTAAAATACAAAATTAGCTGGACGCAGTGGCAGACTCCTGTAATCCCAGCTACTCGGGAGGCTGAGGCAGGAGAATTGCTTAAACCGGGGTGGCAGAGGTTGCAGTGAGCTAAGACTGTACCACTGCACTCCAGCCTGGATGACAAAGTGAGACTCCCATCCCCATCTCAAAAAAAAAAAAAAAAAAAAACCAAAAAGATGTCTGTGAACTAGTAACCTTGCTTTAATTAAAAATATGCATTTAAAACAGATATAATTTATTCTTATTAAATATGTGAAACCTAATTCTTAGTACTATAGAGAATACATGAACTAGGTATTGTCATGCAGAGTTTGGCAAGCAACGATAAAAATTCTGACATTTTTGGAAAGTAAATTTGCTATGCATTTCAAAAGTCTTGAAACAGATCATATGATTAGTTAGCAGTTCATTGGGGTTGTGCCAAAGAAATAATCAAGGAAACGAAAAGTTATAATAAAATATAGTTATGATTATTACACAACAACCTAAAATATGCATACTATGTAATGTCGAGTAAAGATATTAAAAGGAAACAATATGAACATGCTACTTGTGACCATGTCAAAACAGTTATTTATATAGATAAGGTCTAGAACAGAACTGATGCAAAAATACAAACAACGGTCATGTTAAGGTTGTAGTGTTATACTCTGCCCCTATTTTCCAAGTTCTCTTAATTTTGTTATACGTTTGATGAAATTGACGTAGAGCAATGTAGAAAGTAAGCAGAGGGGCCTGGGCACGGTGGCTCATGCCTGTAATCCCAGCACTTTAGGAGGCCAAGGTAGGGTGACTGCTGGAGGCCAGAAGATCAATACCAGCTTGTGCAACATAGTGAAACTCTGTCTCTACAGAATTTTTTTTTAATTAGCTGGGTGTGATGGTGCCCAGCTGAAATTCCAGCTACTCAAGAAGTTCAGTGGGAGGATTCCTTGAGTCGAGGGGTTTGAGACTGCAGAGAGCTATGATTGTACCACTGCACTGCAGCTCCAGTCTGGACAACAGAACAAGACCCTGTCTCAAATAAAAGGAAGAAAGTGAGTAAAGGGGCTAGGTGACATACTCTCTATATTCATGCACTGAGATGAAAGGCAATGGTGAAAGGCTGTGAGAAGGACAGAATAAGCACATTTCTTACAATTTTACTGGTAAAAATTGTCAAACTGGTCAGAAATCATTAGGGTAAAATGTACTGTGAGTCTTTTCTTGGTCTCTCTTTTATTGTTTCCATCACCTGCAGATTTGGCGTAACAAAATTATGATGATTCACTGTTATGCTGCAGAAAGGTTTATAATGTATATGGAAAAATCTTAATAATGTTTGCAGCTTGAGAGTCTGCAGGAAACCATGGGAAATTGCTTTTTTGACCACACTGAAATGAGAACCTCATTTAGAGAGACCAAGGGGAAGGGAATACTACCGATAAAAGCAACTGAAATACAGTATTTAGAATGACAGGTCATCATAGAAGCTAAAAAATGCATTTAGCTCATCCAGGTGTGCTGCATTTACTCAATTTTGAGGGTCTGTTAGTAAGCAAAGCACATATTATATTATGCTTCTTGGTGTTTTCATTAGTTGTCTAACAGAGTAAGTATAAATATTCTCTTGAAAGAGAAAGTGTGTCAAACATTTATAAAAATAAACCAAGTTAAATCTTATATCTGCCAGATAAAGATCAGTATCATATCTAACAGAAGATAAAGCTCAGAAACAGTTATATCCTTCATTGAATGGATAGCAAAACAAATTTTCATGCTGTCAGATCACATTGTGTTAAAGCAGAATGAGGCCCCAATGACCCACCTCTGGGTGGAGGTGTTTTTAGATTGAATTTTAAAGTAGACTCATTGCTGTTGAACAAGTTTATACAACAACAATTAAAATGCACTAATACAAGAGGAAAAAAGGTTTAATTTTCTATTAGATACTACTTCAATTGCATATCTCGCATATATCCGGTCTTTTGGTCCAAAGTGAAAATAGATGACTTTATGAACTGGAAGAGAATTTCATAATTTGCGCTCAAAAGTAAAATTGGGCAGTCAATGCCAGAGGATTTTGTCTTTCCACCTTTTGGACGGGTCAACAGTGAAAGTCTTTCAGAGGCTAATTTTACAAATATACATGGAAACACACAGGTTAACTGGCTTTTCAAGTTAACATGTTTAATTACGATAGAAAGATTAGAACTTTATAGTTTTTTCCTCACAATTAACTACATGTTGAAAATATGTATCTAAATTTTAAGTGAGTGTAGTTATTTGGGACATATAGATCCACTACAAATGTCTACATTTTGCTTTATGGGTTCAGTGAGGGCAAGGAGGGTTTGCTTTCCACCAATTATTGACTTAAAAATTTAAAGAGAAAAAAATCTTTTCATTTCTTTAGATTGGCAACACTAGACCTTAAAACTACAAACAAACATATTTGCATATGATACCTGAGTACAAGAAAGAGTAAACTCACTATACCTACAGCTGGCTCTTAGATCCCACAGAGAATAAAATAAAATCCAATGTGATAAAGGTGAGAAGGATTTCAGAAGTCTCCATGAAGAAATAAAAAGGTTAGATAAATTATTTAATATTGACTAGAGAAATAGGTGTTAAAGGGGAAAATAAATTATATATTTAAGATGACCTACTCAGGGTTGTCTGTTATGACATTAAAAACAAACAGAGGAGGCTGGGCACGGTGGCTCATGCCTGTAATCCCAGCACTTTGGGAGGGAGAGGCAGGTGGATCACAAGGTCAAGAGATTGAGACCATCCTGGCCAACATGGTGAAACCCCATCTCTACTAAAAACACAAGAAATTAGCTGGGCGTGGTGGCACACACCTGTACTCCCAGCTACTCAGGAGGCTGAGGCAGGAGAATCGCTTGAACCCAGGAGGCGGAGGTTGCAGTGAGCCGAGATGTTGCCACCGTACTCCAGCCTAGGAGACAGAGACTCCATCTCAAAAAATAAAAATTAAAAATAAAAATAAAGTAAGCAGAGGAGTTACTTCAGACCACTTTCTAGAGACATTGCCTTGTGAATTATTGTAAGGCAACATGACTGGAAAAATTCCAGGAATCATCTTTACCATTTTTAGAAGCTAAAGAGAAAACATGATCCTCCTACTTGAGAATTATAATGAATGGTTGAGAAAAGAAACATTTACTTGTGAGAAGCATGGAGTCATAAAAGAATTGTGAGGACAGGATGAAAACAAATCAAGTTGACTGAGAAGGGAAAGCCAAGGAATAAGGAGAAGAAAGAAACAAAACAAAAACAGGTGAACCTTGATCTGTCAACTACAGAGCCCACAGTAACTACAATATATTCTAAGAGAAATGTTGCCACCCAATGCTTAAGAGAAAGCCCTGCAATGATTATTCAAATCATTTCACCTGAATATTTTTAATGAATCAGCATTTGATTTCTAAGCCAAGAGTAGTTACTCCATAAAATAGCCAACTAAATATGATGTGCAAGAGAAGACAATGGGCTACAGCAACCATATTGTGTCTCTGGAATTATACTGGGCAAAACAGAAAAAAAAACAGCAATAGAAGTTAAAAATTACAGACAAAAAGATGGTAGATTGAATTGCTTCTATGAATGTTCCTAAAAAGCCAAAAGAATGAGGACACAGACACTAGGGAGTAGATACATGATAATAAAAGTAGAAGAAAGAATGAGTTAGGGAAGAAAATGAAATCAACAAGAAAATCTGAGACATGCCATGAGAAAAAAAGAGTTCCCATGGTTAAGGAAGTGGTCACTCCCTATAATTTTCTTCCTCCCTAAAAAAAAAAATAAAAATAAAGTGGTTAAAAAACACATAATGTTAAACTTATCGCATTAATTGTTTTTACATGTACAGTTCCTTAATGCTAAGTACATTCATGTTATTGTTCAACAGATCTAGAACCTCTAAAACCTTCTCAACTTGTAAAACTGAAAGTGAACTGAAAGTGAAACTGAAAGTGAAACTGAGTTTTCAATGTCTGATTCAATTTGGGTCCATATGGATCCTTACAACAGGTAATAAAAAAAAAAATTACCACCTTGAAAAATATACAAACAAAACAATATTAAAGCCCACGAAGGACAGAGAAAGATTTTCCTATGATTCTAGGAAATAATTGAAACGTACACTTTGAAATGACACTTTATTCAACAAAATAATATTTTCAGGAATACATGAGCCCAAATGATGGATTAGGTACTGATGTTTAAGGGAGATTAAAATAAATACATCTCACTTTTGCCTGGTGCCAGGGAAAAAAACCTTTTAAGATACTTTATTGATCTTAAAGTAAGCTTAATGTATTTTAACTGAGCTTAGTGACTTGAGGGAGAATGCAACTAATGATGGATTTTTTAATAATGTTTTCATAAAACATTAAAATAGATTTTAGTTCCACTCATCTTCCACAATGACAATACTCTTTCCTGGATTAATCTTAAAATAAAGTTGATGTATTTAATCCTGTGTGAAGATTTCAAATATGCATTTTAATATGTCCTAATAAAATATATAAATTATCACATCTCGGTAAACAGTACCACTGTACATATATAAAGATACTGCTGAGCTCACTGGCCATTGTAGACTGAGGTTATGAAATGTTTTGCAGGCTTTGGAAGACTTCTCTTCTTCATCATAGTAAACATTGCTAAATTTCGTCTTCTTTGGCAAAACTAGACTATCTTGCTTCTCGTGAAAATCGGTAATGGGAGTTTATTTAGAAAACATATTAAATACTATCAGATAGCTTTTGTGGAAGCACTAATGAAAATACGTATTTAACCACTACTAGACACATCAACTTTCAACAATGAAGACGTGTTCATAATTACATGTTGTCATTATAAGAAGTAAACATTCTGTTCCCTTTATATTAAGATGTTTTTTTTTTCAAATATCTTACTAGTCACTTTGGGAGGCTGAGGTGGGCAGATCACCTGAGGTTAGGCATTTGAGACCAGCCTGACCAACATGGCAAAACCCTTTCTCTACTAAAAATACAAAAATTAGAAGGGTATGGTGGTGGGTGCCTGTAATCCCAACTACTCAGGAGGTTGAAGTAGGAGAATCGCTTGAACCTGGGAGGCAGAGGTTGCAGGTCTCACCATTGCACTGCAGCCTGGGGGACAGAGTGAGACTCCATCTAAAAAAAAAAAAAAATTCCTAGTGACATAGTTGGATAATAACTAAAAACAAATATCTGACAGATGACCTATGGGAAAATTGAGTGAACTATAGGAACAAAAAAATGAGTTTGATGAACACTTAGGTTGCTTGCAATATGTAACAAAAAAAAATTAAAAAATTAATTTATAAAATGAGTTTGAAAAGGCATTATTATGTGAAATTATTTCCACAAAGGACTGACTACAAAATATTTGGAAGGTATACCATTGGTCTTTGCAGGATCATTGTGAACCTATTCAGGGAAGTGACTTTTGGATCTAGGATGGTTGGGCCGGATGATAAGAGAAGAGAGTAACTAAATTTAGATTGTACATGAGGTCAGGTTGTGCATGGAGATGGTATACACTAGTGAAGTCTGGATCAGAGACAAGGGACTTTTGAGGGAACAGAAGTGAAGCAGGAAGCTCTCTAGGATATCACTTCCACTCCTGAAGAATCAAGGTCAAAATGGCAAAGAGAAATAAGCAGGACACAGACTCCTCTGACTTACTGGATTAGAAAAAGCTTCATGCAAAGATAACCTATAATATTCAAGAATTCTTGAAAAAATGGTACTTTGAATAAGGAATATTTATCCTGAAACCCTCATGGATCTCTTTAAATGTAAAGGAGTGTTGCTCATTAATGTTAAAGTTGGACCCCAAGTCATTATACAGAATAGAAAGTTTGACATGGTGTGTAGAAGAGCTGTGGACTAGGAATTCTAAAATTTTGGTCCTGTAGCACTTCATTTTCCCTTTTTTGGACAATCCATTCACATGCAAGTGGCTTATTGCTCTTGGGCTTGATCTAGAATTGAGGCCTCTATACTCATAATGGAATAGAAATTCCATTCTAAGAGAGACCTTAGAAACAATCTTGTTTATGCTTCTCATTTTAAAGAGCATTATTATAAAATCCAGGTATGATAATATTCCTAGACATAGAAACCAAGTTCCTCTCAATTAACTGCTCTGTCTCTCTCAGAGAAATGAGAGCAATAAAAGATACTAAAAATCTCAAGGGTTCATATTGGGCTTCATCTTCTAACTACCCCAGCTCTTATATCAGGTCTTGATGAGAGAGAAAGAGATACAAGACAAACATTTTGGCAATAACTCAAAAAAGTTAAATCAAACATAATACACAGAAGGTCAAGGAAAAGCTTCTCTAGAGTAAAAATGATAAGAGATACAGTCATGATGAAAATAGAGTTGCACCAACTTGAAGCAAAACCAGTTACCAAAAATGTTTATTTAAATTAATTCCATATTGCAAAAATATTGCCAACACATTCAAAAATATAGACTTAGTGTATGTCTTAGTTTATTGCAAGCTAGAAAACAGCATACCTATAAAAACAAATGTCAATTGTAGGAAAAAATTGTTGTAGAACAAGGGACACAGTAGAAACTAATTCAATTCTGTCATTTTATACATAAAGAAGCTAAATCCCTTAGAAGTAAAACTGATTGTCCTAATTCACACAAGATGTAAACTTCAGTCTCCTGATGTCATGCTAAAGCATGCTTTTATCAAGCACACTTCTATCAACATGTTTAATAGAAGCACACTTTTATCAAGATATTACTCTTTTAAAAAATAGAAATGAGGAAGAGAAGTAGAAAGGAAAGAAAATAAAGGACACTGTGTAGTGCAGAAGCAAGGGCCAAGACTCAGAATCTGATAAACTACAAGTTCCTGAAAACCTCAAAGATTAAAAAAAAAAAAAAAGTCATGTAGAGGAAGTTAAGATCAGAAAGTTCTTAATTGAGGCTGTTAGTAATTGTTTCCAGAAATTTAGATTCATGACAAGTGCCATAGACTACGAGAATGCAAATTCTGATTCAGGGAAGACACTCTTTTCTCTACACCCGATTTAGGTGCAGGAAACACCAGCTCCCAAATATTACTCTTTGGAGACAGGATTCAGGGCTCTCAACCTGAATACCAGTCTTAACTGAGTAGAAACAGAAATTGTAGAATTCTTGAATTTTTAATGAATTACGGAACACCCAAAATCAGGATATCCTAATTCCACTCATTATTAATCCTTTCCTTGTTTTTTGTTTTTGTTTTTTGTTGTTGTTTGTTTGTTTTTGAGACAAGGTCTCACCTTGTAGCCCAGGCTGAAGTACAATGACATGATCATGGCTCACTGCAGCCTTAACCTCTTGGGCTCAAGCAATCGTCAGCCCTCAGCCTCCAGAGTAGTTGGGTCTACAGGCATGTGCCACCTAACGGCTGTTTTTTTTTTTTAATTTTAATTTTTTTTTTTTTGGTAGAAACAGGGTCTTATGTTGCCTAGGCTGGCCACGAACTCCTGGGCTCAAGGGATCCTTATGCTTTAGCCTTTCAAAGTGCCTGGATTACGGATGTCAGCCACCATGCCATATACAATATTAATTCTTAAGCTACAAATAAAACACATTTTCAAAAAGTTGACATTTTGTTTTCCTTTGACTGCACTAGAAACTTGGAAAGAAAACATACTATTGTACATGTGCTGTAAGTATTTACATGTAAATAAATTCTCTCCACCAATAATTAAAAATATTTTCAAATATTCAGAATAGATATAATTATTTTCTTGATTTATTTTATAAGGCACCTAACTCAAATCAAAATTATTTCTGCTTTGAATTTTAAAACTAAACTTTTCTATAAAAATTCTGAGAATTACTTGGTTCAATTTTTATCTTTAATATCTATGATAAGTCTCTAGAGTTTTAATTTTGCAAGGGCAATAAACATACATTATTCAATATGATTTTGGTGTCTTAACTTTGATGTGGCAACTGCTACTATAATGAATTTAGAAAGATCTCTTGTCAATCCACAGATTTTTTAATATGTAAATATTACCAGGCATCAATAAAAATACTACATGCAACATATTGACTCAAACTGCGTCATTTCAGCATGTATAATCAATTGGCCAGGATTGAAGAGAATTTTATGTGAGCATGCACACACATGTGCACACACACACGTGCACACACACAACCTTTTCCTCATTTTAGAAATAGGTATTATCCTAAGCAAATTAATAATGTAAACAAATTTATGTAGAGAATGTCAACCTGCCTTATACACAAGCTTTTGGAAAATTAGCATATAACTGATTTGTATGCAAAGAAATATTTCATACCATATTTATTGTATCTAAAGCCAAACCTCAACTTAGCAACTTGTAAGTGGTTTAAGCACTTACAGCAATCATGACTCTTGAAAAAATAATTCAACTCTCTTGAATAATCTCATAATTCATTCCCTTAGTTTGCAAGGATTTGTTAGGTTTTCTAATGATTCCAATTATTTTATTTATTTTCTTTATCTTTGTTAAGATAAAGAAATAATTTAGAAGTATTTCAAAGCTTCAAACTCAAATATTATTTATGTGTTGAATTATTAAGGCAATTAGGTTATTATTTTTTATATTCCTGGATATCCTGGATGTGAAAAAACAAAATACCATCTATGAAGTCATATTAGAAATAGTTGTGCCAATCTTGTCTTACAAAATAATAAATCACTATGGTTTCTGTGTAATTGAGACATTCTAAATGGATATTTTTATATGCAGGAAAACTCTAAAAGCAGTGCATTTCATATCATAATTCAAAAGCCTAATATTAGTGAGAGACCAATGGAAGCCATCCTAATATCAGATCATTTGCATTTAGTGATGGGTTAACAATTGTGAAGTGTTCATAAAGAAAGAAAACATTAATTTTGAGAGTCTAACATTTTTTAAAAACTAGGTATGTTCTCAATTCAAGTATTATTGGTGTGTTGTTTTCATTTGTAGTGCACAAACATTTAGCCATGGTCACAAATTACATGTCACATACTTAACAGAGCCAGAAAAACAAGTTTAGCCTTGATCAAGTATTTCATCACCCAAGATGATTTATTGTCCTTGAATGTAGATTTAGATAAAATAATGATAAAGTACTGATACATCAGGCTATTATCAGATGTTATAATTTATACGGTCTACATTGATTTTGTTCTCTGTAGGAGCTAATACACATGCTCTCAGATTTAGCAAAAAAGGATTGCTAAAAGATAGTATAAAATCTACAAAACATATATCTTCATGAAATTTTATACCAGCAAATTCATGAGCACTGAACTGAGGCACAGGCAGTCTATATTTTATATGTTATTTAATTTTACTTCTCCATCACCCTTTAACACATAACCTCAACCATAAAATCTAATTTTCTTCTGTTTCAATAATTTCAAAATGATAATGAACAAAAAGTTACAACTGTTTCTATTGCCTTAAGAATAAAAATCAATTTTCCCTAGTCAAAGACAATATAAAAAAAATTGGAAATAATTTTTTAAACTCACAGTATCAGCAAATAGAGTTCTAAAAAGTATAGTTCCTTTGCTTTCTGATAGCTGAAAAACCAATGAGAACATCTTTAAAACAATTTGTATGTCTAAAATTCAAACAAAAATCTAGTGACTTCTTTAAGATTTAGAAAAGAAGGGTGCAATCTAAATAATCAGCTATAGATTATATATCTGAATAAAGAAGAATGAATTCTCTAAAAAATTATTGTTTTAATCTTCTACTTCTGATTGTATGGTAGACTAAACACTTAAAATTTCTTCCATTTTATTTTATTTTTTATTATTTTTATTCTGTATTTTCATCATAAGGCGGTAGAGCTTCTTCCATTTTAAATGTGGAATTAGACCCCATGTGAAACAGAATCTTATTACACATTATGACTAGCAGGAAATACAGGACATTATCAACCCTCCTTTCAAAAAGAGTCGGAAGACAAATATACGAGCAGGAACAGTAATGAATGCAAATGTGGCATTATCCTGAAGGTAATTATACAACACATGCTATTATCTAAAGACTAAGCTGCAAGTCAGTGGCAAAATGGGAGAACTGTATTTAAAACTCCTCCTCCCTCACTTAACCTGGGACACTGAAAGGGCCCTAAAATGTCCCCTGTTCAGTAGCATCCCCCTATACCTCCTAGAAGAAGTAAAGGAATGAGAGCATCACTTAGGCTACAGGGATCCCCACAAGTTCAATCAATCAAAATTGCATTTACAGTAAAAACTTATGAAACCAACAAGGAAACTAGCCAGCAATTATATTTTAAATCGCTTACGTTCTAGGTTAGTTGACTTATTTTTCTACTAAGTCGACTGGCCTAGAACGTAAGCGATTTAAAATATAAAACATAAAATAAATGTGTACAATTTAAAAATATGAAATAAAAATAACAAATGATGAAGCAACAGGAATCTACAATAAATGAACAAGAAAATTTGAAAAATAATCAAATAGAACTTCTAAAAAAAAATAGGATTATTACTAGGAAAATCTAAGTGGATGGGTTACTAACAAATAAAGCTAAGAAGAGAATGTACAAACTCATGAATGGAAATAATTAATACCCAGAGTGCAGCAGAAACGAAAAAATATGTAAAATATAGAACTAAATGTAAGAGTTGGAGAATTAAAAGTCTAATCAACAACAAGAAATCTCAAAAAGAAATAATAGATGCCAGGTGCGGCGGCTCATGCCTGTGATCCCAGCACTGTGAGAAGCTGAGGTGGGTGGATCACAAGGTCAGGAGTTCAAGACCAGCTTGGCCAAGATGGTAAAACCCTGTTTCTACTTAAAATACAAAGATTAACCTGTCGTGGTGATGGGTGTTTGTAATCCCAGCTACTCGGAGGCTGAGGCAGAGAATTGCTTGAACCCAGGAGGGGAGGTTGCAGTGGGCTGAGATCGTGCCACTGTACTCCAGCCTGGGCGACACAGTGAGACTCTATCTCAAAAAAAAAAAAAAAAAAAAAAAAACAGAAAGAGAGAAATAATAGAGAGGAAATACATGAAATTATAAAATCTGAGTTTTATTTGTTAAAAACTAATAACAAACTAATAAAGTATACTTTTCAAAGGGTACATCAGCCAAAATGTATATAAAAAAATTTAATGTATTTCATTAAAACTAGAGAACACTAAAGACAGAGGCAGGACCTAAGCTTGGAGCCAGAGAGGAAGAAGAACAAATGGCATAATGCCAGATCATCAACAAAGAACCACAATTATCATAGAATGACACATGATTTCTCAATAGCAAAAAAGAAACATATAGATTTTTAACACTGTAAAGGTCACTATTACTCTGTAATGTTGTACCTAGTAAAGCTGTATTTTTTTAAATGATAGTTATCATTTTCAGTTAAATGAAATAATTGTTATGCAATTAAGTATAACTTAGAAAATAATGCATAGCATTTAATTTTTTCATAGCATTTAATGTTTATATTTAAAAAATACAGACTTTAAAACATTAATAAGTGAAATGTACGTAATGTAACTTTAGGGAAAAAAGGCAGAATCATAAGGAAATCACAGAAAGTAAATCACAAAAATCATAAAGAAAAACATATTAAAGATATGAGCAAAATTTAAAAAATAAAATAAAAACTTACAGAATAGAGAAACCCAGTCAACAGTGGTTATTTGAAAAACTAACAAGGTAAGTGAAAGAGTAACAAAATTTGTCCAGCTGACTAAATTTTTAAAAATGCATATATAAACAGATTTATAACAAAAAGGGCACATAACTAGACACATGCAAATAATTAAAAATGAGTATCAAGAACAACTTTTGTCACTTAAGTTCTGAAAATCAGATGAAATGAATGAATATTCAGAAAATGCTAGTGAAACTTATTCAAGAAGAGATATGAAGTCTGAAGAAACAGAAATTTTTAAATACTTTCACAAATCAAACATCTGGCTCAGACAGTTTTACAAATAATTTCCACTAAACTTTCAAGACATAAATAATTTCAATTTATACATTATTCTATGTAATAGAAAATAAGGGGAGATTCTCTAGCTCATTAAATGAGGCCAGTGTAAACTTGATTCCAAAATTAGACAAGAATGGAAAAAATAAAGAAAATTCAGTAACTAATGATACAGACACACAAATGTTAAACAATGTTATGGCAATTTGAATTTAACAGTTCAAGAGACAGAAAAATGGCCCCCAAAGATGTCCGTGTCCTAGTATCCAGAACCAGTATGTATGCAACCGTGTGTAACTAAGAGACTTTGCAGAAGTGACTAAGTTAAGAATCTTCACATGGGAAGATGAGACTGGATGGACCAGGTGGGCCCAATGAATTTACAGGGGTGCTTATAAGAACACTGGAGGGCAGAAAGATCAGAGTCAGAGGTGATGTGGCAACAGAAATAGAGTTCAGACACAAGGGAGATTTGAAGACATTATGCTGCTGTCTTTGAAGATAAAGGAAAGGGCCAAGAGCCAAGGAATGCAGGCAGCTTCTAGTAGTTGGAAAAGACAAGAGAATGGATTCTCCACTAAAGCCTCCAGAAGGAACACAGCTCTGTTGATAGCTTTACTTTGGCATAGTAACATCCTCTTCAGAATTTTGATCTCTGCAACTGTAAGATAATAAATGAGTGTTTTTAAAACACTAAGTTTTTAGTAATTTGCTGCAGCAGCAATAGTAAAATACTACAAATAGTCTGATTATGTGTGGGTATGTGTGTGTACCCATCATTAACAAGTTGTATTTGTCCCAGGAATGCCAGAAGTATTTAACATCAGAAAATGTATTAATGAAAATGTATCATATTTGTAGCTTAAAGGAAGAAAAAACTACATTACAACAGATTCATAAATATATTCTGATTAAATATAAAACCCAATTATAATTTCAAAGTCTACAGCAGCTAATAATAAAAGCTTCTTTAACCTAATAAAAGAGTATGTATGAAATATGTATAGAAATTATTCATCTTAACTGTAAAACATAAGCATCACTTTCTTTAAAATCAGAGACAAGTCAAACATCTCTACCATGATCACTTATACTGTACAGTAAGAATAAATATAAAATTAAAAATTAAGAATTAGAGAAAAAAACAAAGCAGTTATTTTTATGATTTTCTGTGATGTATACAGAAAACTTTAATGTATCTATACATAAGTTACTAAGAGTACATATTGGCCTAACAAGGTGACTGATCATATCAATAATGTTCCAAAACCCATCACATTGTATATCCTAGTGTGATGGACAGACTCTAGGAGAATCCTACATAACTCCTACCTCTGGTATTCATGCCCATGTATAATCCCTCCCTCTGAGTGTGGGCTGAACCTATAACTTGCTGTCAACCAATAGAAATTGTCACAGGTGAGGGGACGTCACTTCCATGACTGAGTAATATTACATGACACTTTTTTCTAGCAGACTCTCTCTACAAACTCTCCTTGTTTGCTTGATTAAGTAAGGTTGCCACGTGGTAAGGAACTGTGGGAAATATCTGGGTTCTACTGGCAGCCTGTGGAACTGACAGTCACATCCAGCTGACAGCCAACAAAATATTGGGCCCCAAGTCCTACACGGGGAAATAAATACTGCCAAAATTCTCGGTGAGCATCAAAGTGAATTCATCTGCAGGCAAGCTTCCAGGTGAGAATGTAACCCACAGGCACCTTGAAGCCTTGTGAGACTCTGAGCAAATGATCACAGCAAGTCATATGTGAATTACTGACCCAGGAAAACTATGTATACATGTGTGTTGTTTTAAGCTGCTACATTTGTATATGTGATATGCTGCATAGAAAACTAGTGCAACTAATCACCAATAGCTTTAAGAGTGCATTACACAGCAAAAAAATCAGTATGAGAAATCTATGATTAAATTTGATTGTTATTATATAATAAAATAAAATTTTATTATTTTTATATTATATAAAAAATAAAAGTATAATATAATATAATATAATAGTTATTATACTATATTAATACATTATATCGTAAGAAAAATGTAGCAAAAAGTATAAAACATGATTTAAGTAAGTTGAAGGGTAAATAAGTGGAATGCTATATCATGTTCATTGATAGTTCAACTCAGTCATAAAAATGCCAGTCCTTCCCTATTTTATCTATAGATTAAATAAAATCTAAAAGGGTTTTTGAGTGTTCTGACAAATTCTAAAAATAAAAGAAGACAAGTATAAGAATGGCCAAAGCATTTCTCAAGAAAAATATGGAGGTATTTTTAAGCATATATCAAGGTTGTTTATCATAAAGTTATTATGAATAAGAGATTGTGGTAATGACACTCTGAAATCAAATTTGTCCAGTGGTAAAGAATAGAGAAACCAGAAGCAAACCTATGCAGCTATAGAAGCAACAAAATAGAGATTGCATTGTAATAAGGGGTGAAAAGAGGAAAGATTTAATAAAAATGCTAAAATTATTGGATATATATAAGGAGACAAAATTTATTGCAGAAGATGAAAATGAACAAATTAAATGTAAAAGTCATAACTTTAGGACAATATCTTTATAAACTCGGGCTACTGAATTATTTCTTCAATAAGGCACAGTAACACTAACCATAAAATACCTACCAATTAAGCCACAATAACATTAATAACTTCTCTTTGTTTAATTATTCATTCAACAAATATCTACTGAGTACCTAGTACCAAATAGTATATTCTAGGCATTAGATACATAACAGCAATCAAAACAAATTCCTGCCTTGGTGAATTTTACATTCTAGAAAGAATGTAAAGAAAGAAGAAATAAGATAAACAGTATGTATGCTATGTGAGGAGGGGATCATTAAGCAGTGAGGGAGCATTTGAGCCACTGGAGAAGAGTTATTATATTGAGGTAACCAGCAAAGATTCACTGAGACATTTTTGGCATGTATTCCTGAATGAAGCGAGAAAGTGATTTTCCATGTAGTCATCTGGGGAAGTATGTGCCAGTCAGAGGGACTGCAAGTGAAATGGCGCTGGCGTAACAGCATGCTTTATGTGTCCAAAACAGTGAGGAGGCCACCTGCCTAGAAGAGGATGTATGAGGAGAATGGAGGAAACAGGTCAAACAGTGCTGGAAGCCAGATCACAGGGGCTTTTGCAGTCATACTAAATCATTTGAATTAGATTCTTCTAAGTAAAATGAGGAGTCATCAGAGCATTTTAGGAAAGGAGTAAAATGATCCGCTCACATAAAACTAGGTCCTTCTGGCTGTTCTACCATAACAAGACTAAAGAAGGGCATAAACATCTGTTAGAAAGTTGCTGCAATATTCCAGGCAAGAGATCATGGTGCGTTCACTAGGGTAGAATCTGTGAGCATGAAGAGAAGTAGTTAGCTAATCAAATAACCAAACATGGAGAACATAATCACGTGTCAACGGGTTTACATCCAGAAAGTATATAGAATTTTGCTGAATCAAGAAAAAATCCACACCAAAAATAGAAAATAAAATATTTTTACAAAATAGAAAATACAATTGGCCCATAAACATAGGGAAAGCTATTCGACCTCATCTGAAATCAAGGAAATGCACACTAAGACTAAAGTGAGATGCAATTTTATGCACATTCTGTTGAACAGATTAAGTCTAACAAGAGTTGGCAATCTGCAGATCAACAGGAAATCTTATGTACTCTTGATGAGAATGTGAGTTTAAAACAGCTTTGGGAAAGCAATTTTGGATTATCTTATAAAGCTGAACACTTACACAATCTACCATGACCCAGTGATAACGCTACTGGGGTTATAACTTAGAGAAACTCTTGAACATGTTTACTAGGAGACATTTATAGAATGTTAATAGCTGTATAATTTAAAATAGCAAAAGATAAAATAAAATAACAAAAACAGCAATGTGAATATATATAAACAAAAGAATAGATACATTATTCACTTCATGAAATATTATATGACAGTGGAAATAAATTGGTATGGCACAGGTTAATGTGATTACACTATAAAAATATAATATTGAAGAAAAAATCATAGAAGCCCATCATACAATGATAGCATTTTGGATAATGCCCAAAACCAAGTAAAAATTAATTATATAGTTAATATATGCATGCATGCATATACATAAACACACATATATTACATATATATAAGATACTAACATATATTCTACATGTAAAATTAAAAGAAACAATTATAAACACAAATTTACATAGCTTCAGTTGTGTTTATAGTATTCTAGTTCATAAATATAGCCTCACAGGCACTCATTTTATTATATGTGCCATAACTTACATCTAAATAATATACATTTTGTACATATTAAATATTACACAAATATAAATTTTAAAAGCTATAAATTTACTTGACATTTAAATGTGCCTTAGGTTAAAATTAAAGTGGTTATGATATTTGACTATATACCAAATTGAGATGAAAATAATCTGATGTCTTCTTAGGTGATCAAGCGGGAATAAGGAACTCAATTTTGGATTAAAATTATGACACATGTAAGTATCAAAGTATATTATACGCATCCTTTTTCACCTGAAAAATTAAATTTACATTTCTCAGCTAATCCATTCTGAGAGCACTTGACATAATTTATGCTCCCTGGCATAATTTTTCTAGCCTAGCAGATCCTATAAGATTTTTTTATTTAGTACTTGTTTCCAAATATTGTGACTATGCCCTTATGTGTTCATATTACACAAACCTTGAATTTATTTAGGATATAAGTGGTCCTTTATACATCTTTTAATCACTAATGCCAAGTAACTTATCTGTAGCATAATCCATAAATATTTGTGGATAGAAAATAACAAATCAAAATTTTAAACTGTAATGGCTTACTTAAGTTAATCAATCTAAATCTTTGGCTTCATTGTGAAGAATTTCTAGCTGAAGATGATATTGTGAAGTGAAAAGGACTAGGTTTAAAATATCTTTATGTTCTTTAATAAATTTGGAGTAGTTAGGGAATCACGAACAGTGACATCTAGTTTCAGTATATCTATTACCAGTATTTATATTTTTGACATCATGATTTCATGTCTTAACGACAGTGCTGTTTGTAAGATTAGTCTCATTAAACATATTTTAGAATCTGCTCTTTCTCTTGTATTGAACTGCTGTTTCTCTTGTGGTATTGAAGAGGTTAGATGCCTTTTAGGTGAAAGAAGTCAATATAGTAAATTCAAGCTGAACAGAAGAATTGGTAAAGTTTAAATCCACTGTCAGGAATGATAGCTTGAAAAGTACAATTTAAGTGAACATTTCAGAAGTTAGGATACATAAGATGTATTCATACCTTTGAGGACATTAGGGTCTGCTGTTGACATACAGATTAAGAGCTAAATTTGAACATTATTAAAGGTCTGACATTATTTTTTAAGACAATGTGGTCCTTGAAGGATTCAGAAAAACAATATGAAATTTCTTCATGATGACTCTTTAAGTTAATACTTTATAGTATGTGGCAAGGATAGAAAAGTAAATATTCAAATAACACAGATGATATCTGAAATAAGCCAAAGGTCTCTGTAAACAGAAATGGAACAGAAAAGTGAAGCAGGACAAAAATCAAGAGATGACTACAAGTCTGCCACAAGCCTGCAGGCAGAAAGAAATGACTGAGAGTTTGGCTTCTGTGGGGTAAAAAGTACAAAATTAGCTATGTAAGAGTCTGGTTTAGAAAATGAGGGGCTGAGATCTGACTTTTTCATTCATGAAAGAAGAACAAGTAGGCCGGGCGCTCTGGTTCATGCCTCTAATTCCAGCACTTTGGCAGGCCAAGGCAGGTGGATCACAAGGTCAACAGTTCGAGACCAGCCTGACTAACGTGGGGGAAAGCCTGTCTCTGCAAAAAATACAGAAATTACTCAGGTATGGTGGCACATGCCTATAATTCCAACTACTCAGGAGGTTGAGGCAGGAGAATCACTTGAACCTAGGAAGCAGAGGTTGCAGTGAGCTGAGATCACACCATTGCACTTCAGCCTGGGTGACAGAGTGAGACTCTGTCAAAAAAAAAAAAGGAGGAACAAGTAAAACCACTGTATCCCTGTGACTGAGGCTTATGTTGGGTTTATACCTAGAAAGAAAAAGAAGCAAACATTACCTCCACTTGAGAAATGAACCAAACTGAACCAAAAATGGAATAAAACAAAGACTCAGTTACTAGACTGATGACATCTCTACTCTGTTCACAGTGTGGTTACCCCTATTCAAACAAGTTAATAAGATCTGTTTATGAACCAGGAACACCAGAAGGCTAATTTGAGACAATAAATGTGTGTTGACTGGGAGAGGAGTTGGTTATAAACACAGCACACAGGAATGAAAAAATAAACATGAGCACTAAACAATCAATGAGAAATAAATTGCTTCAAAGTCAAAAGGAGACTAAAAACTAAATTCTAAAACACATAGAAAAAAGGTTTTTTTCTTTTTCCAATATGGCTAACTAGGGATATCAGATGCCAGTTCTTCTCAGAAAGAAGATTAGAGTTACAGGTTGAGGCGGCGGTTGGGGCGGGGGGTCCTATATTTAGCCCTCTTAAAAAATGCCAACCAATAATTTTATATCATGCTAAACTAGGCTTCATAAATGAAGGAGGAATAAAGCCTAACCTGGAAAAGCAAATGTTAAGGAAATTTGCCATTACTAGACCAATTCACAAGAAATGCTCAAAAAAAAAAAAAAAATTAAACATTGAAATGAAAGGAAGATACCTACTACCATTAAAACACACATAAGTACATAGTTCACAGATCCCTATAAAGAAATTATACAATTGAGACTACAAAGCCCATAGCTAACAGCACTATAGCAGGAACAAACTTCACATATAAATACTAAGCTTAAACATAAATTGCCAAAAGGCTCCACATAAAAGATACAAATGGGCAAAGTGGATTAAAAAACAAGACCGAAACATCTGCTGCCTACAAGAGAAACACCTAATGTGTAATGACACCCACAGGCTCAAAGTAAAAAGGTGGAGAAAGACATATTACTCAAATGATGGAAAAAAAATAGTAGCAGTGGCTGTACTTTGTATCAAACAAAACAGACTTTAAACCAACAACAGTAAAAAAAAAAAAAAAAAAAAAAAAAAGGTAAAGAAGGGCACTCTGTAATAATAAATTGTTCAATTCAATAAGAAGATTTAACCATCCTAAATATATACACACCCAACATTGGAGTACTTAGATTTGTTAAAAAATTCTATAAGGACTAAGAAATTAGAAGGACAGCCATACAATAATTGTGGGGAATTTTAACACCTTACTGACAGAAGACAGGACTAGACAGATCATCATCATAGGAAATTAACAAAGAAACTATGGATTTAAACTAGAATTTTGACCAAATGGTTGTAATAGAATATTCAAGCCAACAACCACAAAATATACATGTTTCTCATCTGTGCATGGAGCATTCTATAAAATTAACCCTATGCTCTACCATAAAGCAAGCCTCAATACATTCAAAAAAATGAAATAATAACAAGTTTCACTGAAGACCACAATGGCATAGAGTTAGAAATAAATACTAAGAGCAACTCTCAAAACCACACAAGTACATGGAAACTAAACAACTCTCTCCTGAGTGACATTTGTGTAACAAAGAAATTAAGGCAGAAATAAAAGAAAATTTTGAAACATATAAAATACAGACACAACGTACCAAAACCTCTGGGATATAGCAAAAGTGATGTTAACAGGAAATTTTATAGTACTAAATGCCTACATCAAAAAGATGAATCTCAAATTAGCAAGCTAACATCACACCTCAAGGAACTAGAAAACAAGGATAAAGCAAACTTAAGGCTAACAGAAGAAAAGAAATAACAAAGATCAGAACAGAATATACAAAATTGAGACCAAAAAAATCATACAATGAATCAGTAAAACAAAAAATGGGTTCTTTCAAAGAATATACAGAATTGACATGACAAACTGCTAGCCAAATTAACTTAGAAAAAATAGAAAAGATTCAAATAAACACAATCAGAAATGATAAAGGTGGCGTTACAAATCATACCATAGAAATACAAAAGATTATCAGAGACCACTATGAATATCTCTGTGCACATAAACTAGAAGACTTAGGCAAAGTGTATAAATTCCTGGAAACATTAAACCTCCAACGATTGAAACAGGAAGACATTGAAACCCTAAGCAGATCAATAACAAATAATGAAATTGAATCAGTATTAGCAAAACTCTACCAACCAATGGTAGATTTTCAGATGGATTCACAGCTGAGTTCTCCCAGATCTACAAAGAAGAGCTGGTACCAATCTTACTGAAACTATTCCCAAATAATCAAGGTGAGAGATTCTCCTTAATTCATTCTATGCAACCAGTATCATCCTGTTAACATAATCTGGCAATGACACAACAAAAAATGAAAACTACAGGTCAATATCTCTGATGAACATAGACTCAAAATTTCTCAACATAATAGTAGCAAAACAAATCCAGTAGCACATCAAAACGATAATTCATCACCATCACATAGATTTTATCCCAGTAATGCAAAGAGTGTTCAACATACATAAATAAAAAATGTGATTTACCACATTAATAGAATTAAAAATAAAAACTATATGATAATTTCAGTAGATTCAGAAAAAAGGATTTAGTAAAATCCCACATTGGTTCATGAAAAAAAAAAAAAACCCTCAGCAAACTAGGCAACAAGGGAATGTACCTCAAAATAATAAGAGCCATAATATGACAAACCCACAGTCGACAACATACTGAATAGAGAAATGTTGAAACATTTTTCCCTAATAACTGGTGCAAAAAGCATGTCCACTCTCACCACTCCTATTCAACATAGTACTGGAGGTCCGAAGCAATCAGACAAGAGGAAGAAATATAAGACATCCACAATGGAAAAGAAGTCAATTATCTCTGTTGGCTGATGACATAACCTTATACATAGAAAACCCTAAAGTCTCTCCAAAAAATTCTTGTATTTGATAAATCAATTGTGTAACATTTTAGGATACAACATCAACATACAGAAAGCAGTCACATTTCTATATGCCAATAACAAACTGAGAACCAAATGAAGAAAGCAAACCTATTTAAAATAGCTACAAAAAGATAAAATACCTCGACATACATTTAACAAAGGTGGTAAAAGACATCTGCAAAGAATAAAAGTTAAAAAGAACAACAACAACAACAAAAACTACAAAACACTGATTAAATAAATTATAAGTAACATAAACAAATGAAAAATACCCCATGCACATGGCGAGTATTAGTCATTATTATTAAAATGACTATACTACCCAAAGCAATCTACAGATTCAGTGCTATTCCTATCAAATTAACAATTTCACAGAATTAAAAAAAAACAATTCTAGAATTCATATAAAACCAAGAAAAGCTCAAGTAGCTAAAGCGATCATAAGCAAAAAGAACAAAGCTGGAGCCATCACATTAACTGACTTCAAATTACAGTAGAAGGCTGTAATAACCAACATAGCATGGTACCAATACAAAACTAGACACATGTGTCAATTGAACAGAAGACCCAGAAATAAATACATGTACCTACAGCCCACTGATCTTCGACAAAATCAACAAAAATAAACAATGGGAAAAGGATGCCTTATTCAATAAATAGTGCTGGGGAAAATGTCCAGCTATATGCAGAAGAATGAAACTAGATGCCTATATGTTACTAAACACAAAAATTAAATCAAGATGGATTAAAAACTTAAATATAAAACCTCAAACTATGAAAATCCTAGAGCAAAACCTAGTAAGTACCATTCTTGCCATTAGCATTGGTAAATAATTTTTTCTAAGTTTCCAAAAACAATTGCAACAAAACTAAAAATTGATAAGTGGGACCTAATTAAACTAAAGAGCTTCTGCACAGAAAAAAAAAAAAAAAAAAAAAGCCAATGGCCAATGGAGTACGTAGACAATCTACAGAATGGGAGAAAATATTTGCAAACTATGCATCCAACAAGGGTCTACCAATATCCAGAATCTATAGGAAACAAACAACTCAACAAGCAAAAAGCAAATAAAAAGACACACATCCAGCCAACAAATATGTGGAAAGATGTTCAGCATCATTAACCATTAGATCTTATAATGAAAGCCACAATGAGATACCATCTCAAACTGGTCAGAATAGCTATTATTTAGAAAGTTAAAAAAAAAAAAGAACAAGTTGATGAAGATACAGAAAAAAGGGAATGACTATATACTGTTGGTGAGAATGTGGATTAGATCAGTCTCTATGAAAAACAATATGGAGATTTCTCAAAGTAATAAAACTACCATTCAACTAGCAATCCCACTACTGGGTATCTACTCAAAGGAAAAGATACTGTTTGAGCAAAAAGACACCTGTACTCATATTTTATCCCAGCACTATTCAAAATAGCGAAGTCTCCTGGAATCAAAATAATTGCCCAGCAGTGTTTGACTGGATAAAGAAAATGTGGTAAATATTCACCATGGAATACTGCACTGCCATAAAAGAATGAAATCATGTTTTTGTTTATGCAGTAATATGAATGTAGCTGGAGGCCATTATGCTAAGTGAAATAACTCAGAAATAGATCAAATATGAATGTTCTCACTTATAAATAGGAGTTAAATAACTGGCACACATGGATACAAGGATGAAAATAGGACTCAAAAAGTGGAGAGGACAGGAGGGTGCAAGAGTTGAAAAACTGCCTTTTGGGTAAAATTTTGACTGTTTGGGAGATACATTCAGTAGAAACCCAAACCTCAGCATTACACATTATACCCATGCAGCAAACTTCCACATGTCCCCTCTGAATCTAAAGTAAATTAAAATAGATAATAAAATACAACATATAGAAAAATATAATGTTATGAAAAATAGTCAACAACCAGAAGATGATTTTAGTCTACATAATATTGAAATGCTGAAATAAAACTGCAAGGTGTTCCTAAAACACTCCAAGAGATACATCAATTCTTTAAAATGGAACAAGATATTTAAAAACAAAATATACAAATAATTTAAAAACAGGTAGATAAGAAAAAATGTATCATAAGTGTTATGAATTAAAATATATATCCATTTAAAATGTAAATCACTTGTTAAAACTTATTCTGCCAACCTAGATGAAGTAGGTGTATTAGACTAGGCCTCCTGCTGTTAAATAGATATGTATAACATTGAACAAAGTATAATGCGAACTCCATACATTTGATTCCTTAGAGAAGGAAAAGAAATAGTTGAACCCTATTATTGCCCTAGATTTTCACCGACAGTTACTTTTTATGCCATAACACAAGGAGAAGGTACCTAAGCATCCAGGACACCTATGCAATGTTTGAGGAGGCAAAGGTGGCTAGAATTTGTGGTGCAGAGTAATGGGAGGTAATTAGTTGGTTTTTGTTTGTTCGTTTGTTTTGTTTTGTTTGCTTTTTAAAAATTCCTCTGGGTTCATAGTAGGTGTATATTGTTATGGGGTACATGAGATGTTTTAATCCGGCACACCATGGATAATAATCACAAAAAGAACTTAAGAAATCTGAAGAGGGGTCACCTTGAAACTTTGTCTAAGTAGCATGTTACATATGGGTAAATTCAGACTTCACAAGGTCAAATACAGTATACTACAGGGAAAATAATTGCAAGGAAGCTACAAATAAAACAACTGCCAGAGCTTACATGAAGCTCAGACATTTCGGTTCTGAATTGCTAAACTGGAGAGCCTCATTGAAGACCAAGAGCATTTGTAAAAACCGCTGAAAAGCCACGGATTGGAGGAATCTGGACCTCCTCAGAAAGTGTAAAATAAATCTCAAAATGATTCACAAGTAACCACCTGCCAGAACAAGATCTTTTTGTGTGTACCTTTGTGTGTGTGCGTGAGATGGAGTCTCACTCTGTCTGTCGCCCAGGCTGGAGTGCAGTGGCACGATCTTGGCTCACTGCAACCTCTGCCTCCCGGGTTCAAGTGATTCTCCTGCCTCAGCCTACCGAGTAACTGGGATTACAGGCATCCGACACCACATTCGGCTAATTTTTTGTGTTTTTAGTAGAGATGGGGTATCACTGTGTTAGCCAGGATGGTCTCCATGTCCTGACCTCCTGATCCACCCACTACTTCAGTCTCCCAAAGTGCTGGGATTACAGTCGTGAGCCACGGTGCCCGGCCGATCTGTACCCTTTTTAAAAATTAATAGACTTAATCTTTTAGAGCAGCTTTAGGTTTACAGAAAAATTAATTAGAAAGTACAAAGTTCCCACAAACTATTCATACTCTCCCCTAAGCACACAGTTTCCATATTATTAACATTTTGAATTAATATGGTATATTTGTTACAACTGATGAACCAGTGTTGGTACATTATTATTAACTAAAATCTATAGTTTACATTAAGGTTCACATATTGTATTGTACATTCTATAGGCTTTAACAAATATACCAAACATGTATCCATCCTTATAGTGTCATACAGAATAGATGCACTGTGCAATAAATATCCACTGCTCTGCCATTTGTCCCTCTCTCCTGCTGCATGATTTCTTAACAAGTAGTGATCATTCTTCTGTCCTCACGGTTTTACCTTTTTCATACATTGGTTTTACACAAATCCTTTCTCAGGCTCTGCTTTGGGGATAACGTAAAGTAAGTGTATGTGTTTAAAAAATATTGGAGAAGAAGACGACTAATTAGTTGCTGGGGTTTTAATTTTTTTTCTGGGTACATAGTAGGTGATATATATTGATCCAGTAAATGAGATGTTTTAATACAGGCATGCAAAGCATAATAAACACATCATGGAGAATAGCATATTCATACCCTCAATCATTTATCCTTTGTGTTACAAACAATTCAATTATACTCTTAGTTATTTCAAAATGCACAATTAAATTATTGACTATAGCCACCGGGTTTTGCTATCAAGTAAGTCTCATTTATTCTTTCTAACTATTTTTGGTACTCACTAACCATCCTCATTTCCCCCCAACTCCAACCCCCAACTACCCTTCCCAGCCTCTGGTAACCATTCTTCTCTTCTCCATGTCTATGATTTCATTTGTTTTTATTTTTAGATCCCATAAATAAATGAGAACATGCAATGTTTTTCAGTGCCTGTCTTATTTTACTTAACGTAATGATCTCCAGTTCCATCTATGTTGTTGTAAATGACAACAATTATGTCTTTTTTATTGGCTGAATCATACTTGATTGTGTATATGTACCACATTATGTTTATCCATTACTCTGTTGATGGCCTATTAGGTTGTTTCCAAATGTCGGCTAATGAGAACACTGCTGTGACAAACATGGGAGAACAGATTTCTATGTAGTCATTCCCTTTCTTTTGGGTACATGAGTAACAGTGCGATTACCCTACCATATAATAACTGTATTTGTAGTTTATAGGGAATCTCCAAACTGTTCTCCACCATGATTGTACTCATGTACATCCCCACCAAAGGTGTACACATATTCCCTTTTCTCCACATTCTCTTCAACATTTGTTATTGCCTGTCTTTCGGAAATTAAGCCATTTTATTGGCTTTATTGGGGTGAGATGATAGGCCATTGTAGTTTTGATTTGCATTTCTCTGATGAGTAGTGATGTTGAGCACCTTTTCATATACCTGTTTGCCATTTGCATGCCTTCTTTTGGGAAATATCTATTCAAATCTTTTTCCCATTTTTTTTCAAATCATTTCTTATTCACATCTTTGCCCCAAAAGCTAATAATTGGATTATTAGTTTTTTTTGTATGGGATTATTTGAGTTCCTTATATATTCCAGTTATTAATCCCTTGTGCAAAGACTCCGAATAACCAAAGCTATCCTAAATAAAAAGAAGAAAACTGTTCTTCATGGTTTTTAAAAGAACCTCCAAACTGTTCTCCATAGTGGTTGTAGTAATTTGCCTTCCCATCAACAGTGTATGAGGATTCCCTTTTCTCCACATCCTCTCCAGTATTTGCTATTGCCTGTCTTTTGGAAATAAGCCATTATAACTGGGGTAAGATGATACCTCATTGTAGTTCTGATTTGCATTTCTCTGATGGTCATTTATCTGATGATGTTAACTACCCTTGTCACAAATACAGTTAGCAAATATTTTCTCCCATTCTTCATTAAGTCCCAGGGGATCTTCAGTCAGCTTGTGGTGAATGCTACCTGGCCTGGGACTCACCCTTCAGAGCAATGGGCTCCCATCCCGCGCAGTACAGGTTTACAAAGGCCATCCAAAAATCAAGTCCTGGAATCAGGGACACCAAGTGTCTGCTCGGTGCTCTAACCGCTCCCACCCCCATGGCCAAGCTGGTATCTAAAGCCACCGAGTCTCAAAATTTCACCTAAGGTCCTCAGTGTAGTACCTGGCACTGGTTATTCAGGGACTGAGGGCTCTTGAGTTAGCAGGTGGTGAATCCTGCCAGGACTAATTTCTTCCCTCAAGGAAGTGGGTTCCCTTCTAGCCCAGGGAATGTCTACATATATCCGTGAGCTACAGCCTGGAAAGGTGGCCTTATGACTCTGACCTGTGCCCTATCCTGCTGCGACTTAGCTGGTATCCAAGATGCAAAACAAAGTCCTCCTCACTCTTTCACAAGCAGAAGGAAGGGATCTCTTTTGGAACTGCAAGCTGTGCAATCTAGGGTTGGGGAGGGGTGATACCATCACTCCCTTAGCCACCCCAGTTGGTGTCTCCGTAGGTTAGGTGTCCCCACAGTCCACTGTCTCCCAACCTAGTTCAATAGTAAATACTAGGACTCCCCTAGGATTTGCATTCCTTGTGGCCTAGACCATCTTTCAAGTTTATTTAGAGCCCCAGCATACTTTACCATACTTTACCCAGTGATGAGGTTTGCCACAACTCAAGTTCCGACCTCCGGAATCGGCAATTCCCCGCTGGCCAGGGCTGGTCTAAACCCTCCTTCTGTAGGTGAGTGTCAGCTGGGTTTGGTCCAGTTTTCCTTTCTACTCTAACAGGATAACACTGAGTTCAATGCTTCACGATTACTGAGCTCTCCCTTCCCCACCAACAGAAATATTCACCATGCCTCTGCTTCCAGGGAGTGGGGGAGGGTGGTGTTGGTAATTCAAGAGTGTTTTTTCTACCTCTTCAGTGCACCTTTCAGCAATACAAAGTTAAAGCCAGGTACTATTTGTGCTCACCCAATTTTTGGTTCTTATGAATATAATTTTCTTGTGTGTACATAGCTGTTAAATTGGTATCCTTGTTGGGGAGGTGTATGATTCGTAGAGCCTTCTATTTTACCATCTTGCTTCATTCTTCCCTACCTAATTACTTTTAAACAGCAAATCTAACACACATCTTTACTTAGTCTTCTTTCCAATGATCCCCCAAAATGATTTGTATACATGTCAAACAAGAAAGAAGAAAATGTCAACATTTTAGAAACCATAAAACAGCAGGGACAGAGATAACTGACTTAGCAATGAGGAAGCAGAAAAGTAACTTCATTTGCAACACATGGCATCGAATATCACCTGAAAGAATATCTGAGTGATTTCCTGAAATTATTCTCTAAAGACTGTAAAACAAAAATCTCTAGATTAGGGTACAGCAGGTATAGTGGAAAGCAAGGGTATAATACTAAAACCGGGCAGCTGAGTGAAAAGTAATATATCAATATTGGGAAATCCAGAATTTTTCTTTACTGGGCTTTTAGAATGCAGGTAAGCATGCTTACATTCCCTAGATAAAATACTAAAAGATAGCGTAAATGGGAGAAAATATTCAACAGATAGGTTTGAAGAAAATCTTAACAGAATCTCTCAGGATAGTAGACAAAGTGGCAAAGAGATGGGAAATAAGAGAACTGATGAGAACATTGGAAGTTTAGGAGAGGCAATATCTAATTAATTGTTTAGCAAGTGATATGGTTTGGCTGTGTCCCCACCCAAATCTCATCTTGAATTGTAGTTCCCATAATCCCCACATGTCATGGAGGGTAACCGGTGGAAGGTAATTGAATCATGGGGCAGTTACCCTCTTTCTGTTCTCATGATAGTGAGTGCTCACAAGATCTGATGGTTTTATAAAGGGCTTTTCCCCCTTGGCTCGGCACTTATCCTTCCTGCTGCCATGCAAAGGACATGTTTGCTTCCCTTCCAGCCATGATTGTAAATTTCCTGAGGCCTCCCCAGCCATGCTGAATTGTGAGTCAACTAAACCTCTTTATAAATTACCCAGTCTGGGGTATGTCTTTATTAGTAGTGTGAAAATGGGCTAATACAGTAAGTCTCACAGACAAGTTGATATCATTGGAACAGAGGTATATTCCCCAAATGAAATCATCTTAAATCACATACAAGTGGGTGAAGATATAAAATTATTCTAAAAGAAGGGGCAAATAATTGGGAATAATAGTAACATATCTCACATATTACAAATCAGAAGTTTTGGAATATAGTTAAAGGGATCTTAAAGAGGAAAACGCATCTTTAGAAAGAAGACAGATCAAGAACAAGTAAACTCTACAGGCAAGCAAAAGAGCAGAAGGATAAACTCAAGGAAAGATAAATCAAACATAAAGGAAAAATAAAGAGAATCAATAAAACCAAATTGTGATACTTTAAAGAACAATTAATTAGTCAAACCTTTGTCAGTACAAAGTTGGGGGAGAGGGGAGCAGCAGGAGGAAGGATTAAAAACAAGTGTTGCTGAAAAAGCTGAATATAACTATAACTACAATCCAGATTTTACAAATAATGGAACTATAAATAACTTAATGCCAATAAATTTGACAGTTACATAAAACATATAATTTTGAAAGAAAAGACAAAATTTAAAAGTTCTGGAGAAAAATAAGCAAAACTAGTAGTTATGGAAAATGATGATGGGGAAAATGATTCTCATTTTATGATTATATAAACTTTTCTGTAAGTGTAAATATCTTATTTTAATTATTTGAATAAAGCTATATGATAATGTTAGGCAAATCTTATAGAATAAGTCAAAAGTAGAAGATATAAGAGTTGGAAGAAAATTTAAACATCTGCATATCTAATACCATATTTTTATAGATAAAAACTGTAGTCAAAATGGTTAATGGCTTGATTAAATTCATAAATCTAGTTAAAATCAAAGGCAAAATTGCAACAGTATTCTGTCACCTCCCATTCCTATAATCTTTCCACTGTTTCATGATGCTTTATCCTTTAATTTTGACAGAATTTCACTTAAACCATTTGACCAGATTTGGAAAAGGGGAAGTAAAATTACCTACCTGTTCACAGAGTTGATGATCTCTTACCACACATCACATGACTCAGAGTAAAATTGGTGGTTGCTTCTCAGTATCACCAGACTGTGGCATAATCACTTGGACATCATGTGATATGAATGTTACATATGAAAACTAAAGAGAAACACTTTCTTTGAAACCTTCTAAGGTTTTCTTAATAGCATACTTATTCAACAACAGAACAATCATTTGCCACTCACTTTGATAGATGCCCCCTCCCAAATTTACCACATAAATTTGCTAAGATAATTTGCTCACCTGATATTTACATGATTGTCTATACATTAAAATGAGAATGTATGTTCTAATTCATATATCACCCTACAGAAATAAAGCCATTTTCTTCTTGCCACACCATTCCCCAGTTATCTGATAGAAGTATGACAGCAATTTGCATACATAATGAATTAAAACTGAACCTCATTGGCAGGCCACCTTAAAATGCGTCACTTTTATGACCTTACCACAGGGAACACCTATCCAGTATCTCTTCATATTGACTCCTTCACCCAATTAAAAAGGTAATATCAACACTTCACCGAATCTATTTAATCAGTATGTACATAGCCTAGATACTCACTCATTATGTGGAACCAAGGTTGAGATCTACTTTTCTGGGCACCTTTTCTTTTGCCTTTGCTTTTGTTGACAGAATTATTAGAGCTCAATGTGACTAAAAGGAGGTAACATTCCTGACTTCTTTCTTTCCCCTCATTTACTCTTTATTGAAGACAGGCATGAAGAAAAAAACAATAACCTTGGGTCTATCTCTCTTTTGCTTTTGAATCTAGAAGAAAAGGAGGTACTAATTAATAGGATCCTCTAATTTTCAAAAATCTAACCTGTGACCTTTGTCTATCTCATATCAATGATGTTGGCCATTTGAGTGGAACATTCTGATTTCCACATCCTAGCTGATGTTTCTATCCTGGGAATATGCTTCATATGTAAAGCACATGGAACAGGTCCTCCTCGTGAAAGAGAGATTCGTTACCACAAGAAATAGAAAGTTATTCTGGCCAGGCAGGGTGGCTCACACCTATAATTCTAGCACTTTGGGTGGCTAAGGCGGGCAGATCACTTGAGCTCAGGAGTTCAAGACTAGCTTGGGAAACATGATAAAATCCTGTAGCTACAAAAATTACAAAGAAAATTTAAAAATAATAGCCAGGAGTGGTGGTGTGCATATGTAGTCCCAGCTCCTTGGGAAGCTGAAGTGGGAGGATCGCTTGAGTCTGGGAGGCAGAGATTGCAGGGGGCAGAGATGCTGCCACTCCACTCCAGCCTGAGTGACAGAGCAAGACCTCTGTCTAAAAAATAAAAAAAGAAAGAAATCTATTCTGAAAATGCTAAGTATTTTGAGCATTCTAAATTAATAGACTTCCATTATGATTTCCAATTACTTGTGTGCATGTTTAAGTTATTGCTAGCCATGCTGATATAGGAATGAGTTTCAGAAATTCTACTACTACTCAGTGTGCTGACTCACCCAACTGCATGAGACAAATACAAAATGAGATGTGCAATATGAGCACGTATTAAGGCTCTCAGCATTGAAAATATCTAGATAATGGAAAATAAATTTGCTAAAGTATTACTTTTTTCCCTATTATCTCTATAGCAAACAATTGTTGCCAATAAACAATTATTTTATAATAAAAAAATTATTGTCATGTGAAACGTTCCAGCTGAAGTGCAAATTATTCAGCCAAAAATATTTTAAAAATAGTATATTACAGATGTATGCCAGGTTGTAAATTAATAAATATAGTATTTTTATTTAGATTTTGTGATTTTTGTGGTATATGACAGCTACTTAAAGTTTATAATTTGTAGGGGTTTATTTTCTCCTTCTAAGTAAATATTCACTTCTTCACTTAATTAGAAGTCACTACTTCGTACTCTTGGGTGTTATATTCAGGTCTCTTAAAACCAGGTCTGTTCCCACTGCCTAAACAGAAGGATGACAGAAGGACTCTTTTTCAATGTTTGTTTGATTGATTGATTGATTGATTGATTTAATTTCAACATGAAAGATTATTCTACGAGAACAGTGATTTTTCAACGAAGGGTAAATTTGCTCTCCAGAAGACATCTGGAAATGTTTGGAGACATTTTGTTTATCACAACGGAGTGGTACTCCGTGTGCTACTACAACAAAGGTGTAGAAGCCACAGATGTCACTAAACATGCTACAATGAAGAGAAGAGCCCCACACAGCAAATAATAATTCATCCCCGATTGTCAAGAATGTTGAGGTTTGGGAAGTCCTTCTTTAGAGCAAATAATTTTAGCAAGCCAGATTTAGTCAGGCTTGATCTCAGGATCCTAACAATATCAATGCATGAATTAAATGAAGATCTATCAGCATTGGTGTTTTTTCTTTTAAAGACTGTGCTAAAGTATGATTGAATTTTCTCCAAGGAAAATTTTCAGTACAATAGCATAATTGAGGGGAGTATCTTCAAAGGCAATACTCATTTTGGCCTGTATATGCCAGCATGTTTTGTAAATCTTGTCATGTTACTTCAAAACGATAACTAATCTAACTGGTCCTGAATAAATTTTGTTTTTTGTATTTGAATATGATTGTTTCTGACAGTCTTGGAGCCTGCTTTCACCAAAGAGCTTACCCTGCTAGTATCTGTGGGTGTTGGCAAGTCATCAAATTTACCCGTCATGCCCTGCCCTACTGAACTCCTCCCAGAATATTTCGTCTTACTGAGAATAGACTGTTCTCTCAGCCAACATAAGTGTTCTACTCTATACAGCTAGGAAATTAATGGAGTTTTTTGTTGTTGTTGTTTGTTTTGTTTTTACAGATTTTCTCTTTATGCAAATAGGAGAGCAAGTTAAGAGGCCAACAGAAAAAGTGTTGAGAACACTAGATCTCAATAAGGCCAATAGTTTAGGTGTTAATGATTTATTCCTATTGCAGTGATTACCTCGATGCCAATAAAGTCATTTGTTAGTTTGTACATCTGCTGGCTTTTCCCCTGTGCCACATTGCTCACTAAAAACAGTTGCACAATTGGAATTGACCCGGTCTATAACTGAGTCAAGACAATTTAAGTCAGTAAAGATTTTATGATAGTTCTTTCCAACAGGATGTAGAAATATAGAAATAGAAGTCTTGTACCTTAGATTTCAGGGTTAAATCACTTTTATAAGGAAAAATATCAGGTATTTCCAATATAACAAAGAGGAAGATTCTTAATTCAATCTGTGCCATATTAGTCTTCCTGGAAACTCCTTCTTTCCAGATCTCTGCTCCCTGAACATCTGAGGGCTAGAGCCATGTATAACTTTTTGATAAAGCAGTGATGGAGTCTCTACTGCTATATTAAGTGAATTGTTCTTTATTTTTAGTCTTTCATTCCTTTTTTGTCTCTAGCAAACAATGGAGACCAACAGCCATCTGAACACTTGACACCATGCTCCATTCACTCTGATCTCATTATCTCTTACTTTTGAACCTTAATTCAGAAAAATAAATTTATGTTCTCTGCTCCCTATTTTTCAGTTTCAGCTATCTCTGCCTCCCCAGTTCTGGCTTACTATCAATTTTAAACAAAGTAAATATGACTCACACACACATACACACACACAAACACACCATGGTTGACCAAGAGTCTTTGTTAGCCTGAGATACAGAAGTTTCCCTAAACCTGAACTTTTAATGTTAACACTAGAAAATTCCCAGAAAACCTAAGACATAGTGGTCTTCATATATAAATTTTCAACAAATCTTGTGTAACCATGTTTTATGATGATTTTAAACTTAGTGATTTATGTATAACTTAATCATAACTGAGCACTGACTGTGTCATTTATAAACTGTATTATATACTGGGAGGTTTGGGATGAAGTATGAACAAATAAGATTCTGTCCTCAAAGTTCTAGAAAAAGTACACTTATATCTATAGCTCATGGCCTAGGTAAAATATATGATACTTTATATTTTAAAATATTTAAATATTCTAAAGATTTATCAGATGAAACATTGTATGTGGTTGCAGAAATTCATAGAAGATTTCATGAGCATCTAACAGATAACCGAGCTTTACATGCAAGTAGGAAGGAAGGGTTTATGAAATCTGGAAGAGATGTCTGGAAGACAGCTGCAAATATGAAGGAAATAGACATCATTATATTGTACATATACAGCTGATATCTCAGGCAGAGGCTATTGCTAAACAAAGAAAGAAAAAAAGTAAAGGTTAAGAAAAGAACCTTTGGAGTGCTGCTGAGTTTTAGATGGAAAGAGATGAAGAAAATATTGGAAGACAAGACAGAAAGAGAAAAATGCCAGAGCTATGTAGAGGTAACTCCAGAGAGCAATGTTACAAAGGTCAAAGGATGGGCACACTATAGTGACAGAAACTCAAGAAAAGTTGGGTTTCTGAACAATGAGGACATTCAACTAGAATAGATAATAAAGAATTATATACATCTACATATAAAGGCTTCCCTCATTTTACATTGATAATTTAGTTCTCAAAATCAGAAATTCTCTATGAAGGCACTAAACAGGAACTTCTATCCCATAATTTTAAATATGAAAGAACATAATGTTTAAACAATAAACAAAAACTTAACAAGTTCTTAAAATGTAACTAAAATACAGTATAAAACACACACGTGTGTATGCATATGTGTGTGTATTGGATACTAAATATAGCATATTATATTGGAAATATTTTATCTTAATCACTGAACAGTTAGTACGATTGTTAACATACATAACATTTTGTATATGTATAGTTTCTACAGTGTTGTCAATGTTGCATTTCTGCTGTGACATGCTAAATAACAAATAACACAAATGTGAGAAATGTGTTAGGATAAACAAAAGTAAAACTTTAATTTGGCAGCTTTTCAGTGCAATTGTCCTCCATCACAAACTGCAGCCTCCACACATGCCACAGCAGCATGGGAAAGTAGGTAGGCGACACAAACAATTCACTGTCAATCAAATCCTATTGTCTCAAATGAGTCACAAGGCCTGCCAAACTGCAAGACAGCTACACTATCTGCGGAAGCAAATGATTGTATTTTATTAGTAAATGTTCCTTTGCAGAACCAGTATGTGCACTTATACATTTTTCCCATAGATTTATGAGAGTGTGAACCAAATTGAAGATTTATTTAAGAAAAGTGACTTTATATTTTTGTATTTCTATATCCTTTTGAAAAAAGTTTTCTTCCCAACTTTTGTTTTAGGTTAAAGTGGTACATGTGCAGGTTTGTTACATGAGTAAATTGTGTGTCGTGGGGGTTTGGCATACAGATTGTTTTGCCACCCAGTTAGTAAACCTAGTACCTGATAGGTTGTTTTTCAATCCTCACTCTCCTCCCACCCTCTACCCTCAAATAGGCCCCACTATTATTGTTCTCTCCCTTGTGTTCATGTATATTTAATATTTAGTTTCCACTTATAAGTGAGAACATGTAGTATTTGGTTTTCTGTTCCTGCATTAATTCGCTTAGGATAATGGCCTCCAGCAACATCCATGTTGCTACAAAGAGCATAATCTCATTATTTTATAGCTGCAGAGTATATAATATATGTACCACATAATATATAATATATGTACCACCTTTTCTTTATCCAGTCCCCCATTGATGGGCATCTAGATTAATTCAATTTCTTTGCTATTGTTAACACTCTTGTGATAAACATACATTTGCATGTGTCTTTATGGGAGAATAATTTTGATTCCTTTGGGAATATACCCAATAATTGGATTTCTGGGTTGAATGGTAGTTGTGTATTAAGTTCATTAAGAAATCACCAAACTGCTTTCCACAGTGGTTTAACTAATTTACATTCCCACCAGCAGTGTATAAGCATTCCATCTTTCTCTGCAACCTCGCCAGCATCTATTTTTTTTTGAATTTTTAATAATAACTATTCTGACTGTTGTGAGACGGTATTTCATTGTGGTCTTGATTTGCATTTCCCTAATGATCAGTGATATTGAACATTTTTTAATATGCTTCTGGCCACATGTATATCTTTTTTTGAGAAGTGTCCATTCACACCCTTTGCCAATTTTTTAATGGGGTGATTTGGTTTTTCACTGATTGATTTTAGTTCTTTATGGATTCTGGATATTAGACACAGTTTGTATATATTTTCTCCCATTCTGTAGATTGTCTGCCTACTGTCTTCACAATTTCTTCCCCAATGCAGAAGCGCTTTAGTTTACTTAGTTTTCACTTGTTAATTTTTGTTTTTGTTGCAATTGCTTTTGGAATCTTTGTCTTGAATTGCTTGCCTGGGTCAATGTCCAGAGTGGTATTTCCTAGATATGCTTCACTAGTTTTTATAGTTTTAGGCTTAACATTTAAGTCTTTAATCCATCTTAAGTTGATTTTTGTATATGGAGAAAGATTGGGTCCAATTTTAATCTTCTGTGTATGATTAACCAGTTATCCCAGCAGCATATATTGAACAGAGTCTTTTTCCTATTGCTTGTTTTTGTCATCTTTTTTAAAGATCACATGGTTATAGGTGTGTCACCTTACTTCTGGGTTCTCTAACCTATTCACGTCTATGTGTTTGTTTTTGGACCAGTACAATGTTGTTTTGGTTACTGTAGCCTTGTACTACAGTTTGAAGTTGGATTGTCTGATGCCTCCAGCTTTGTTCTTTTTGCTTAGAGTTGCTCTGCTATTCAGATCCGTGTTTGGTTCCAAACGAATTTTACATTTTTTTTTTCTAATTCTGTGAAAAATGTCATTGCTAGTTTGATACAAATAGCATTGAATTTGTAAATAGCTTTGGGCAGTGTAGTATTTTAATAATATTGATTTTTCCTATCCATGAGCATGGAATGCTTTTCCATTTGTTTGTGTCATCTCTGATTTCTTTTAGCAGTGTTTTGTAATTCTTGTTGTAGAGATCTTTCACCCCCTAAGTTAGCTGTATTTCTAGGTACTTTATTCTTTTTTGTGGCTACTGTGAATGAAATTGCATTATTATTATTATTATTATTATTGCTTTTTTCCCCCACAAGTTCTCTCTCTTTCACTCAGACTGAGTGCGATAGCATGATTACAGCTCACTGCAGGCAATCCTCCCACCTCAGGGTCCCAAGTCTCTCAAGTAGCTGGGACTACAGGTATATACCACCATGTCCGGCTAATGTTTAATTTCTTTCATATTTTCAGTGAGATGGAGTCTCACTATGTTGCCTAGGCTGGTCTCACACTTCTGGATACATGCAGTCCTCCGACTTTGGCCTCCCAAAGTGCTGGGATTACAGACATGAGACACCACGACCATCGGGGTTGCATTTTTAATTTGGATTTTAGCTTGGATGTTACTGATGCATTGAAATGTTACTGATTATTGTAAATTGACTTTGCATTCTGAAACTTTGCTGAAGTTGTTTATCTGATCTAAAAACTTTTGGCCAGAGACTATGAGGTTTTCTAGGTATAGTATCATATCATCTATAAAGAGATATTATTTGACTTCCTCTCTATTTGGATGCCCTCTATTTATTTATCTTTCCTTATTGCTCTGGCTAGGACTTCCATTACTACGTTAAATAGGAGTGGTGAGAGAAAGCATCTTGTATTGTTCTGCTTCTAAAGAAGAATACATCCAGTTTTTGCCCATTCAGTATGATGTTGGCTGTGGGTTTGTTAGAGATGGCTCTTATTATTTTAAGTTATCTACTTTCAGTGCCTAGTTTCTTAAGAGATTTCAACAGGAATGGGTGTTGAATTTTATCAAAGCATTTTCTGTGTCTGTTGAGATGGTCATGTAGTTTTTGTTTAGTTCTCTTCATGTAATGAATCATATAGATTGATTGTCATATATTGAACCAACCTTGCACCAAAGGATAAAGCATACTTGATGATGCTGGATTAGCTTTTTGATGTGCTGCTAAATCTATTTTGCTGGTATTTTGCTGAGGATTTTTGCATCTATGTTCATCATGAATATTGGTCTTAAGTTTTTCTCTTTCTTTCCTTATTTATTTCTGTAGTTTATTGGGGAACAAATGGTGTTTGGTTACATGACTAAGTTCTTTAGTGGTGATTTGGGAGATTTTGGTGCACCCATCATCTGAACAGTATACACTGCACCCTATTTGTAGCCTTTAATCCCTCACCCCCTTCCCACCCTTTCCCCATGAATCCCCAAAGTCCATTGTGTCATTCTTATGCCTTTGCATCTTCATAGCTTAGTTCCCACTTATAAATGAGAACATATAATTTTTGTTTTTCCATTCCTGAGTTACTGCACTTAGAATAATAATCTCCAGTGTCATCCAGGTGGCTACAAATGCCATTAATTCATTACTTTATATTGCTGAGTAGTCCATCATATATATATGTATATTAAATATACATATATATGCTATATATATATATATATATAATATCACAGTTTATTTATCCACTCATTGATTGATGAGCATTTATGTTGGTTCCACGTTTTTGCAATTGCAAATTGTGCTGCTTTAAACATGCATGTGCAAGTATCTTTTCCATGTAATGTCTTCTTTTTCTCTGGGAAGATAGCCAGTAGTGAAACTGCTGGAGAAATGGTAGTTCTATTTTTAGTTCTTTAGAGAATCTCCACACTGTTTGCCATAGTGGTTGTAGTAGTTGACATTCCGACCAGCAGTGTAGAAGTGTTCCCTGTTTACCACATCCACACCAACATATACTGTTTTTGATTTTTTGATTATGGCCATTCTTGCAGGAGTAAGGTGGTATCTCATTGTGGTTTTGATTTGTATTTCCCTGATAATTAGTGATGTTGAGCATTTTTTAATATGTTTTACTGGCCATTTGTAGAGCTTCTTTTGAGAATTGTCTATTCATGTACTTAGCCCCCTTTTTGATGTGATTGTTTGTTTTTATCTTGTTGATTTGTTTGAGTTTATTGTAGATTCTGGATAGTAGTCCTTTGTTGGGTAGACTGTTCTGTAGATATCTGTTAGATCTGTCAGGTCAAGTGTCACATTGAGGTCCCAGATATCTTTGTTAGTGTTCTACCTTGATGATCTGTCTAATACTGTAAGTGGGGTATTGAAGTCTCCTACTATTCTCGTGTGGTTATCTAAGTCTCTTCATAGGTCTCTAAGAACTTGTTTTATGAATCTGGGTGCTGCAGTGTTGAGTGCATACGTATTTAGGATAGGTAAGTCTTCTTGCTGAATTGAACCCTCATCATTATGTAATGTCCTTCTTTATTCTTTTTTTTTTTTTTTTGAGATGGAGTCTCGCTCTGTCACCCAGGCTGGAGTGCAGTGGCCGGATCTCAGCTCACTGCAAGCTCCGCCTCCCGGGTTTATGCCATTCTCCTGCCTCAGCCTCCCGAGTTGCTGGGACTATAGGCGCCCGCCACCTCGCCCGGCTAATTTTTTGTATTTTTTAGTAGAGACGGGGTTTCACCAGGTTAGCCAGGATGGTCTCAATCTCCTGACCTCGTGATCCGCCCGTCTCGGCCTCCCAAAGTGCTGGGATTACAGGCTTGAGCCACCGCGCCCAGCCCCCTTTATTCTTTTTGATTATTGTTGGTTTATAGTTGGTTTTGTCTAAGAACATTGACTCCTGCTTCTTTTTGTTTTCTGTTTGCTTGGTAGATCTTTCTCCATCCCTTTACTTTGAGCCTATGGGTGTCCTTGCGTGTGAGATGTATCTCCTGAAGACAGCATACAGTTGGGTCTTGCTTCTTCATTCAACTTGCCAGTCTGTGCCTATTATGTAGGGCATTTAACTTATTTATGTTCAAGGTTAACATCAGTAAGTGCAGATTTGACCCTGTCATCATGTTGTTAGCTGGGTGCTGTGTAGACTTGGCTTGGGTACTTTATAGTGGTGGTGGTCTGTTGTCTTGAATATGTTTCTGTAATGGTCAGCAGCAGTCTTTAATTTGCAAGTTTAGCCCTCCCTCAATTATCTCTTGTAAGGCAGGTCTGGGGGCAATAAATTATCTTAGCATTTGCTTGTCTACAAAAGATTTTATTTCTCCTTTGCTTATGTAGCTCAGTTTGAAGGATATGAAATTTTTGGTTGTAATTCCTTTTCTTTAAGGATGCTGAATATAAGCCCCCAATCTCTTCTGGCTTGTAAGATTTCTGTTGAAAGGTCGACTATTAGCCTGGTGGGTTCAATTTATAAGTGACCTGCCCCTTCACTCTAGCTGTATTTAATGTTTTTTTCTTTCATTTCAACCTTGGAGAATCTGACGACAATGTGTCTTGGGAATGGTCACATTGTATAGTGTCTAACAGGGGTTCTCTGAATTTTCTCAATTTGTATGTCAACCTCTCAAGTGAGATTGGGGAAATTTTCATGAACAATATTCTCAAATGTGTTTCCAGATTTCTTGCTCTCTCGCCCACTTAAGCACCCAGCAGATGGTGCTTAATCATAATCACAGATGAGTAGGCTCTTGCTCAGCATCACAGATCCTTTGTATTTACTTGCACTTGCAGCCATGGTACCTGTCAGTTTTTTTAGGGTGTGAGCTCCTCTACCACTTGAGTACTGGCTGCAGATAATGGATTTATCCTTTAATTTGCTAAACAACCATATGTGTTTTTTTACTTTAAATAAATCAATAGAATTAATCCAAAAATCAAGAATATAAATATCATTTTTTGCATTTTCTTTAAACATCAATATTTTCCATTATAAATATTTTATTAATGAGTTTTCAGAGTAGAAATAAAAACAGTAAGGTTATAAACTTGAAAGCAGGGAAAAATAATTATTTGAGAAATAAACAAATGTGATTAATTTAAATTATAAGTTTACAAATTTTAACAGTGAGCTAAAAATAGAGTGATGCTTAAAGGAAAAGGATGATTAAAAAAGAGGTTCTTCCCCTGACCCCCCAAACATTAGGAGAAATACCTAATGTAGATGACAATTGATGGGTGCAGCAAACTACCATGGCACGTGTATACCTATATAACAAACTTGCACGCTCTGCACATGTATCCCAGAACTTAACGTATAAAAAAAAAAAAAGACTTCCAAAAAAAAACAAGGCTTTTTTTTGGATAGGAGAGATGATACTTAGAAGCAGGAAATAATGTTATAGTAGAGAGTGAGTTATTAAAGATTGGAAATATAAAATGATGATGTTTTTATGTTCAAGAAAATAAAATCTTTGACAAGAAATCAGAAACTATAAAAAGCGTTAGAGACAAAAAAAAATTCTAAACAGTAATTAGAAAACCAGGCCAGGTGCAGTGGCTCACACCTGTAATCCCAGCAATTTAGGAGGCTGAGGCAGACAGATGATGAGGTCAGTAGTTTCAGACCAACCTGGCCAACATGGTGAAACCCATTTCTACTAAAAATACACAAAATTAGCCAAGTGTAGTAATGCATGTCTGTAATCCCAGCCACTTGGGAGGCTGAGGCAGGAAAATTGCTTGAACCCAGGAGGCGGAGGTTGCAGTGAGCCGAGATCACGACATTGCACTCCATCCTGGGCAACAGAGCAAGACTCCTTCTCAAAAAAGCAAACAAACAAACAAAAAAGAAATTAGAAAACTAAAAAAATGTATTAACAAAATTAACAATTCAGTAGGTGGGTTCAGCAGGAACTTACAGCTAATGTGAAATGAGTGAAATATAAAATAAGTCAAAATATATGCAAAGGAAACAGAACTACAAAATATGGAGAGTGGAAAAAAAGAGGAAGAGAGTGAGTATGATAACAAGTGCTTGTGTGTGTGTGTGTGTGTCTGTGTGTGTGAGAGAGAGAGAGTGCAAGAAAGAACAGTGAGAAGCTACAACTGGAATCCCCAAAAAGAAAAAAGTTAAATATTTTTGCAGGAAGAATATTCGAAAGGATAAAGGCAGAGATTATCCAGGAAATATGGGAAATACTAACCAACAGATTTAGATAATTCAACAAACCCAGGTAAATGAGAAAATAAATCCACATTCAGACATACCATAGTGAAATCATGAAACAGAAAAATGAAATTAAATAAACTTAGAAGCATACTCAAAAAAAACCTCCTTCAAAGGAGAAACAAATAAAACACTTCAATTCAAACTACATTTCTATATTCAACTAAAATAACCTTTTAAAATAAAAGTAGGCCAGGCGCAGTGGCTCATGCCTGTAATCCCAGCACTCTAGGAAGCCGAGGCAGGCAGATCACCTGAGGTTGGGAGTTCAAAACCAGTTTGGCTAACATGGTGGAACCCAATTTCTACTAAAAATACAAAATATTAGCCAGGCGTAGTGGCGCATGCCTGTGATCCCAACTGCTCAGGAGGCTGAAGCAGGAGAATCACTTGAACCTGGGAGTCAGAGGTTGCATTGAGCCAAGACTGTACCATTGCACTCCAGCTTGGGCAACAAGAGCAAAACTCTGTCTCAAAAAAAAGGAAAAAAAAAAAAAAAGAATAAAGGTAAATCTTACTTAATCCAAAAAACATATGCACACTTCTTAGCTTTTACTTCTGCCTTCTGTCTATCAGAAATTACTTCTATTTACCTTTCTATAAATCCAAATGTTACTATTCTTTGAAGGCCAGACTTGCAGACTGGCTTATGCCAATTGAGTCATTCTTTCTGATAACTAAATGGCAGAAATTTAAAAGTGTGATAACCATAGGAAAGCAAGTCACATAACAAATTCTGTCACATAAAATTATTTTAAAAACATTTGCTATCAAGTAAGCACAAAACAGTAAACATAATCTTTCCATGAACACAATATAATTCTATCTCTTTGTTGCTTTGTTTTTGTTTTTGTTTTTGAGATGACGTTTTGCTCTGTCACCCAGGCTGGAGTGCAGTGGTGAAGGGGTGGCCTGCCCCTCCACACCTGTGGGTGCTTCTCCCCCAGGAGAAAAGAAATAATACACAGAGACAAAGTATAGAGAAATTGAGAAAAAGTATAGAGAATTGAGAAAAGAAATAATACACAGAGACAAAGTATAGAGAAAGAAAAGCGGGGCCTAGGGGACCGGTGCTGTGCTTACAGAGGACCCACACCGGCACCGGTCTCTGAGTTCTCTTAGTATTTATTGCTCAAAAGATAAGGGAGTAAATCAGCAGTAAGACATACAGATACACAGAGATGTTCCATTTCCCAGGGACGGGCAGGAGACCGATGTTTTTCTTTTACTGAGATTTAAGAGAATGGTGATGGCCTTTAACCACAAGCAGCCTTTAGGCATTTGTTTAACAAAGCACATTCCTTACAGCCCAAAATCATTTAAACCTTAATTACCACAGCGATGTCTCTTGTAAGGACAAGATTAGGGGTAGGGTCACAGATTAACAGCATCTCAAATACAGAGCCAAATGGAGTCTTTTGAATTTACTTCTTTCTATATAAACCCAGTAACAGGCTGACCTCTCTTTTCCCCACACAATGGCGTGATCTTGGCTCACTGCAAACTCTGACTCCTGGGTTCAAGCAATTATCTGCCTCAACCTCCTGAGTAGCTGGGATTACAGGTGCGCACCACCACGCCTGGCTAATTTTTGGTATTTTTAGTAGAGATGGGATTTCTCCATCTTGGCCAGGCTGATCTTGAACTCCTGACATCATGATCCACCCGCCTTGGCCTCCCACAGTGCTGGGATTACAGACATGAGCCACCGTACCTGGCTGCTCTTTGTTTTTAGGTTACACAACTACATCAAAAGATTCACTCAAGGCAGATGCCACAATATTCAAGAGGTGATCATTCTGATTACGGCATTCAAATTCACCTAGAATTTGGTGTAAACTTAACTAACTCATTAACTCATACAGAACATGGCAGTGTCTATATTTAAGTATTTTTAAATAAATTGCATGTGTCTACATGCTAAGGATTCCAATAATTATTAATTTCAAGATGAATTTAACTCAAACTCCCCTGGATTTCAAATTAATACGTACAAATGGATATTTCTAAATTACTGATTTCTGAAAGACACAGGGAAGATGAAAGTGCTGGAGGAAGAGATGAGCTGGTCTGTGAGTCATTACTTCATATATACAGATGAACAAAGTTCCCAGAAGGATTCCACTAAACCTCCCTTTTTCCAAGAGGCGGGGGCCAGAGATGAAAATAGGCTATTAAACAATACTGTAGAAAACAAATCTCAATCTTAATAACGATTTCAGGATTCAAATTCTGATTGGGGAAGCATGAAAAGCTTTAGGCTAACGTACACTTATCATTAATTCTAAGCTAAGCCCAAGGACCTTGCTAAGAGAAGTTGTACTTAGTCATCAAACTATAACAGAGTTTTCTCATGTTTCTAGGAGATAGAGAATGAGGGTTTTTAAAATTATTTGTTTGACTTTTCTCTTTTCTCCCTTTGCTTTGTTCCCCACTTCATACTTAGCTCTTTACAAATGCAAATATAACCTTTTAACCTACCAGACACTCCCTACAGGGCAAATTAATCTAACTAGGAGCTTAGAAGCTCCAGAGCAGAACTGCCTCCCACCAGGAGATTCCCTTGAGAGACAACAGTCAATTTACAACCCAAAATATGCTCGCCATGAAATGCTCTCCCATCTGGAGAGTTTCAGCCACTTTTACAACCTAGTTCTGCCCATGAAGGCGCCAGCTCGACCACCTGGTAGAGAAAGCACCAAACAGAGTTATATGAACCCCCTACTTGCTTGTTCCTTCCACTGCGTGCCATGCATTCCAAGCCCCCCTTACAAAGTCCTCGCTTTTGCTCCAAAGGCAAAGTGGGAACCTTAAGTCAGGAATTCTGTACTTCTCTTAAGCTAGCTTTGGAATAAAAAGTCACTTTCTTTATAACAGTCCTGACTCTTGTTAATTAGACTCTACAAGTGGAGAGTAGCTGAACCTGTGTTTCAGTTACAAGACCAAGAACAAATATTTATTAAATGTAATAAATTACTATTCATGGATTAATGCTTGTTTTAAAAGTATTATTGTATCTAGGTTCACAAATAAATTTGGAATATGTCAGGCCTCTGAGCCCAAGCTAAACCATCACATCCCTGTGACCTGCACATATACATCCAGATGGGCTGAAGCAACTGAAGATCCACAAACGAAGTGAAAATAGGCAGTTCCTGGCTTAACTGATGACATTCCACCATTGTGATCTGTTCCTGCCCCACCCTAACTGATCAATTGACTTTGTGACAATACACCTACCCCACCCTTGTGATAATATACTTTGTGATATTCTCCCACCCTTGTGAATGTACTTTGTACGATCCACCCTCCCCACCCTTGAGAAGGTACTTTGCAATATCCTCCCTGGCCCTTAAGAAGGTACTTTGTAATACTCTTCCTGCCCTTGAGAGGGTACTGATTTGTTTTTCTAAAGACCACCAGAGCGGGCACAAAAGAACCAGCGAGTAGGCAAGTGTAGGAGCAAAACTGCAAGTTTATTTCGGTCACCTAAGGTGTGGGGAAGAGGTCTGTCGGCCTCTGGCAAAGAAGGCCCACAGAATCCCCCCGGTGGGGCTCTCGGACCCAGTTCCTGCAGTCCCGACATCCCGACAGGAGTGGAGGACTGAGGAAGGCCGCCCGTAGCGTCCCTCCCCAGCGGCTTTTCTAGGAGTGGGAGGGCAATAGGCGGGGCACGGGCGTGTCCGGGCGTTCCGCAGGTGCGACCAGGTAAATCTTGGTCTCTTCGGATTGACGTCACCTGGCACATGCCCAGTTGGTCTGCACCATCCGGGGCGCCGGCTGTATTTTCGCGGGCCAGCGGGAAAAGTTGGTGAAGAAGAACCCGGAAGTGCGCCATCTTGCCTCTCTTCCTCCAAACAGGTACTTTGTGAGATCCACCCCCTGCCCGCAAAAAAGTTGCTCCTAACTCCACTGCCTTCCCCAAACCTCTAGGAACTAATAATAATCCAACAGCCCTTTACTGACTCTCTTTTCAGACTCAGCCTGCCTGCACCCAGTTGATTAAAAAGCTTTATTGATCACACAAAGCCTGTTTCATGGTCTCTTCATACAGATGCATGTGACAGGGTACACTTTTCCTTTCTTGTATGGTCTTTGTCTATGTTATCAAGATTACACTGGACTCACCCAATAAGTTATGAAGTATTCTTTCTTTTTATACTATCTGAAATGTTGTGTGTTAAATTGAAGTTTTCTGTTTTCAATGTTTGGAAGTTATTGACTGCAAAACTCTGTAACGATGATGTTCATATGTATATTTTTATGACTAACTTTTTGACTATAGAGTCAATGTCTGTAATGACAGAACTTACATTTAGATTTTCTTTTTCTTGGGCAAGTCATTATCAGTTGTATATTTCCAAGAACATGTGAATTTTATTCAAATTTTGAGAATCATGAAATAAATGTATTTATATATTTTTGTAACTCTCTGTAGCTTTGTTCCCTATTCCCACCCTAATAACACATATTCATGCCTCTTTGTTATTTCATTATGAATCTTAGATATTTGACTATTTTGTGAGTCTATTCAAAGAATCACATTTGGGTTTACTTGATCATCCAAATAGTTTTATTGTTTTCATTTTCAGAATATTTGATATTTGTTTCATTATTTCTTGCCTTATACTTTACATTTGATCATTTTTAGTTTCCTGATTTAAACAATTAACTCATTAATTTCCAGTCTTTGTGCTTTTCTGCTATAGTTACAGTTACAAATTTTCCTGCTTTTACTGCCTTTTTAGTTTCCTCAAATACTTAAAAGGGTATCTCTATATTATTCATTTCTAAATATTTAATACCCATAGTATTATCTTTTCTAACCCATTGTTGGTTTTAAACTATATATTTATGTTAAAGATTTCCAAATATCTAGCATGATTTTTCCTTTGTTATGAAGGAAATCAAAGTTTTACCCCAGAATATGTTTGACACTTGATTTTAGCCAAAAGGCTGAGAAGTGATGAATATGTTTATTTGAAATATTTTGAAATAGAAGCAAACAGAAGTGACTTTGCAAAGCTGTCTTTTGTGGAGGAAATTTGCATCTGTAGATAATCTTCATGAATGCAGCCTGGATGTTCCTTTCCAGGCATTTCCAGGATCTAGGAAAAACTGAGAGTTTGACATCTTTAAATGTCTGAAAGGAAATACTTACCGTCTATTCTCTTTGAGGGCAACTGCCTGGGAGGCTTCAGTCACATAACAAGGCCACCTTTGCCAGCCAAGCCTCTCTGCCTTGGTCATGCTCTGAGTCTGCATTCTTTCTGTAACCTCAAGATGGTATATAAGCTTCTGTACCTTGTTAGGGATTGGGTCTTCATCCAAAGTTTCCCCTGTATACACTTTAAATAAATTTGTATGCTGTTTTTTCTTACTGCCTTGGCAAGTTGATTTTTCAGAGGCCCTTCAGAGGGCCAAGGACAAAGCCCATCCTTGGTTCTCACAGTTATATTGCCATTCTTTTACTAGAAAATATTAGAGGGGAGGGAGCTTTGACACAGGAAATGGTCTGTATGACAGACACTATTTTGTGTTTTTGATATATTCTTTGTGGCCTGATGGAAAGCCAGTTTTGGTAAATAATCCATGTGTGCTCAGGAAGAATGTACATTTTCTTATTACTGAGTATGTGTGCACTTATATATATATATAACAAAAATATGTATTATAAATATAAAATAAATGTATTATATATATGCACACACATATGTATGCACACACACACATATATATGTATGCTTATTCAAGCAAGCATAATAGTTCTTTGTTCAAATAGTCAATAATCTTGCAGCCCTCAGAATCACAGCAGATTCAGGGACAATAATTGCTAATTGTTGGTTTTACATATCATTTACTTGGATAAGATTTCCTAGTGTGAGTCCGTTGTTTTCATAATTACAGTATTACCAGATTCATTTCCTGTATTTGGATGCAAATTTACATGGTTCTTATGCATTCAGGCTTTAAAAAGTCTTGTCAATATAATATAGCTTTCATTTGTAGAAATGTGTGACCATGAGGACCCCATAACCTATGAATGACATGCTGAGACTGGAAACCCAAAATGATGGTAACTGAGAATGGTGCTAGGACCCTATGTTTTGATCACTCTCTCCTACATGAGGACCTTAATAAAAAGGGGGAATTTTTTAAAACAAAATTATGGAAGACCATTATTTTGGATTGAGCTCATGCACTAGGCCCCAACAGACCACACCAAACAGAAATGGAGTTGCTCGTGCTAAATGTGACATAATCGAACTAAGACTTTAAGGAAACACATAAGACCTAGTGCAGATTGTTAGGCAGGAATCTAGACCCAACATGGCAGCGTTACCCGGTGTAGCAGGCCTTTTGTTAAAGACTCCCTTTACCTTGTACATACCCGCAGACTTACATGCGTCAGAGTTCTGGCTGGGCAACCACACTCCCCCATGACCTGCAGCTCACCTGCATTCCACAAGTTCCTAAACAGCAGTTTCGGTTAACAGTTTCCAAAGACCCCTTCCTCATGACCCTTACTCAACTCCTGCCCTAGTAGTTTCAAGACCCCCCAGGCCCTGTTTGCACAACCAGCTTCCCTACCTCTCAGGCTATAAAAAGCCCCTACTCTCCTCCCTCAGCGCGACTTCCTCGGCCCATGCCTTTGGACCGAGGAACCTCGCCCGCAAGCCCTAATAAAAGCTATTCTCACTGCCATTTGCTTTGTGTCTTCGTTCCCGGTTCGGCTCCAGCCTCAGTTTACCCTTACACAGATCAGGTTTTGTTTTTCTCCTGTAAGTGGGACATTCCAGCAAGGAGATACCCTCTACTCAGTCCTGTTTCCTACCTTTGCAAAACTCACTGTTCTGCTGTTTCCTATTGGGTTTCAGTAACAAGTAAGTACATTTACGATGGTAGTAGTGACATCAATGACTAAAACTTCTCAAAATTGAGAAAATGACCAAAAGAGGGGAATTGTTAATGCAAACTAAATATGGCCGGAGAGAGACTCTCTACTTTTATATTAGAGTCTTTGCAGATGAACTACAACCTAACTTAATATGTAGACAAGATTGAAAACCTAACTTAAGAGTATACACCTGCAACAATAGCTGAGTCTTGGCCAATCTCAGCAGCCATAGTTCACCCACTCATACACTGCTGAGTGTTCAAATAAGGCAAATACCATGCTGTAACCAATCCAGTTGTTTCTGTAGCTCATTTCTGATTTATGTACGTCACTTCCCTTGTTTTGTCTATAAATCTTTTTCCACCACATGGCTGCACTGGAGTCTCTCTGAATCTGCTGTAATTTCTGGGTACTGCCCGAATAGCAAATTGTTCATTGCTCAAACTACTTTACATTTAAAGCAGTTGAAGTTTTTCTTTTAACAATATCTTTTCCTATAAATTTACTTTCAGCTTTTATTTCTTTAGGTTTGAAAATTGTCTCTTGCAAGGAGCATGTAACAAGATTTTATTTGTTTTTGTATAACTTGAAAATTTATGGTCATTAATTAACATGTTTACTTATTGATATACATGAATTTATTTTTTTACCTTCTGTTTTTTCACTTTTAGTTTACTGTGCTTTTTCTTTACTTCTTTATTTTCATATTTTATTGTTCTCATTTTCTCCCTTTTTTCAAGTACATTTTATTTTCTCATTCATTTTCTATTACATTAGTTGTTTGCTGTACTTTTGTTGTTGTTACTGATTATTTTAATAAGCCTATTTGTCTTAACAGGGTCCAAACTTAATCACTAACTTCAACCTCTTGTTCTTGGAACATATGGTAGTGAATTTGAAATACAAATCTCTGTAGAGCTTAGACCTGTGGGTGCAACTTCTCTGAGAGGATTTTGTTGTATGCAAAAATGTGGCTAATGCAAATAAATAAGCAACTGAGTTTTTTTTACTTTTCTTGCTGCTGACAGATTGTTATTAGTGTACCTTCTTACTTCATGTGTTCTAGCTATGTGTAAGGGCCTTAATTCCCAGACTCAAACTCTTTTATACTTGAGATTAACACAGTCTCTTTCCCTCACAACACACACACACATACACACACACCAACTGCAGAGTGTACTCAGTTTTACCATTCAATTTGTGATTCAATTTCATTGCCATGACTTCTAGATACTTCCAGCATCATACTTTCTTGGAATTCACATTTGTATTTTAATTAATTTTGTAATATTTTATGTAGTAATTTCATGCATTAACAGGAAGAAGGTTTTAAAATTATCTAGTATATAACATAGATAGAACTTAAAGTGCTTAGTCACTAGGATTATGTGTATTAGTGATGTTAATCTCAGTCCCTATGATGTTAAATCTGATCAGGGGCTACTCTGTAATCTTTTCACATGAGCTATCAACAGCATTCAAAGGCCTTGACTTTCTTTTGTCCCTTCCTGAAACATTCCTTTCTTCATGTTTATGAAAATGCTCTCTTCTAATTTTCCTTCTTCACTGGTACTTTTTCTCAGTATCTTTTGTCAATGTCACTTCTTTCTCTACATTCTTACCCAAGTTGATAATATTCATTTTCATACTTTAATGTCTTCTGAATGCAGATAACTACCAAATTGACATGTTCAACACATTTCTCTTCTATGAGACCAAGCCCCTACTACTACTTCTCACTTCATTTCATAGGTCCTTCTACCCGAGGACCTATTGTCACCACTCAGTTTAGACTTCCCCTTCCTAGTAAGTGATGTTACTTTCTTTTTTTTTTTTTTTTTTTTTCTTTTTGAGACGGAGTCTTGCTCTGTCACCCGGGCTGGAGTGCAGTGGCTGGATCTCAGCTCACTGCAAGCTCCGCCTCCCGGGTTTACGCCATTCTCCTGCCTCAGCCTCCGGAGTAGCTGGGACTACAGGCGCCCTTCACCTCGCCCGGCTAGTTTTTTTTGTATTTTTAGTAGAGACAGGGTTTCACCGTGTTAGCCAGGATGGTCTCGATCTCCTGACCTCGTGATCCGCCCGTCTCAGCCTCCCAAAGTGCTGGGATTACAGGCTTGAGCCACCGCGCCCGGCTGTGATGTTACTTTCAATGTACTTCATTAAATCAGAGACCTGGGATTCATACATGGTTCCCTTTCCACCTCATCTGTGTTCAGGTGATAAGTATGCCCGTACTTATCCATTCGTTTCATTCACATTACTTCTGAGATCTAAGTCCATCATTTAGACCTTTGTAATTTTGAGGCAAAGTTTTTTGAAAAATGCAACATAATCTACAAATACATTACTTATGTCATAAAACATAGTATTATACATAGACATGCATAGGTTAAAAAAATGACAAGCAAAGTTATAATCTTAGTGACTAGACTTATAGATGATTTCTATTTTCTTTTGGGGTTTTTGAATCATTATATAATCACAATCAAGAAAGTAAGTGATTAAAACAAATTCAAAACTTTTCTTGATACCACATATGCCGAGGATCATTTTCCTTGGTAATTTAAGCAATCTCACATATGTTCTCTGGCTCAATTGGGCTAATGACTAGGCACATATAAGGAGAAAAAAATCATTTTTTATTTTCACATGTGAATTGAATATGAAAAGAGGTCTAATAATAATTTTCAAAATTTGGGTTTAGTAGTGTAGACAAAAAAATGTTATTTGAAAATCAGCATTGTGACTTATGTGTGATTGGCTACATATATGTGACTAAAACATTGAGAGTCGTGAAATCGAATGGATTACAAAGTCAGATGCGCTTTGTACATTGCTTTGTGCTTCAATTATGTCGCTAAGATTGCATTCCCATCTGTTAGTGGTCTGTCTTACTTACATTTATGCATGTTAAGTTTGAAGGGCCAATATTGATTCTTTTCATTGCCTATAATGGTTTTTTAATGAGATACATTAGTTTGAATTATGAGCAATCTAATATATATTTTGGAATGTGTTGCTTTAAATAACTGCTAATAATTCTGTGAAAGTTTACCTCAAAGACTAAAATATATGACAGTTATGTTAGAATTGAGCAATATTGCAGGCACTTTATAAGTTTATTAAAAATAAAAAAGCTTGGATACTAAGTTATTGATTAAATAATTTACTGAAAAGTGTGAGCCAGTGTTGAAGAATGAAACACACAAAGACTTTGGCAAAAGACAAGTCTGAATTTTAATCTTACCACATACTGTCTGTGTAACCTTCAGCAGTTTACTGAACCTCTCTGAGCTACCTATACAACTTGGAAAATCTTACTTTACAGGATTGTTGTAAGAATCAAAGAAAATTCATATAAAATGCCTAGCTTAGAGTAATTTTTATCTTCCTGACTACTGCTGCCTTGTAAACTTAAATGTGATACCTGCAAGTCTGCTGCTCCAAAATCACCTACTCCATTGTTAGATGAGCATAATGGTTGGTTAGTCAGCATCATTGGCTACGTTGACACCTGACTCTCCTGGGGGCTCTAATACTGCTGTTCAGATAAAGGTTGTATTGTACATTTGAGAGAGGGAAAACAGAGAATTACACACATAAACACACTCAGCCCAGTTAATCAGGGGAAAGCCCAGTGTAATCAGGGCGAAACTTGTGTGTACTCAGGATCCTTTCTACAAATCCTTCACCAGTCTGTAGAGTTATATAACCTTGTCTCTGCTTATAAAGATAATACCAAGCACGTCCACCAGAGCAACCTGACTTGGCCTTCTTAGCCTCATCTGTCTCATATCTGCTGCCTCCCCCTAAAACAGAAAAATCAGTCTTTTTCTATTTCCCAAAGCAACACCTATTCTTGCATTGGCATTGCAATCATTTTTCTTTCACCACATTTAATGCTCTCTCATTTTCTTATTTATAACTGTCTTTGTAATCACTCCCCCAAATAATTGTGATCTCAGGAAGCAATGTGTCTAGGCAAAATGATAGTGACAATTTTTTATACACAATTTTTTAGTGATTCTAATCACTCCGGAGGTAGTAAAATGTCATCTTTACTATAATGTGCTGGACGTAGCTAGGGTGGAAAGGAGGGAGTGGGAGGGGGCTATATGCAAATCTAATAGAAAGCATGTAAATATTTCACTAAAATATGCTGCTCAATTAGGAAATAATAATGGGGTAATAAGTAAAGTGAACGCAGTTTTAACTATCTTGGGCTTCTTAGTTGTTATGTAAATGATGGGTTGCAGATAGTTAGCCCAGAGACCAGTATCAGTTCTTATGACTGCTTCAGCCCCTCTCTGAATGATCAAGCTAAACAAGGAGATCAGCACAAAAAATCTGCATTGAAAACACATGAAGAAGAATCTAAAATAATTATTGATCAGGGAAATATTCATCATAGTTATTTCAAGGTACTTCAAAACATTTGAGAATGTAAATTATTCCATTTCATTATGAAAGTATACAATCCAATCAGTAATATACAGAGATTTCTTATTTGCTGGTAAAACCTTAAACATAATGGGAAATTTTTAAAATGGAGCCAGAAGAGGCATTTAAATGGCGAATGCCATTTTCATTATTCCCCTGCTACAGGACTGACTTAAGTCAATTTACATAGATCATTATTGATTCTAGTTCCACAAAATGGGAATGAAAAAATTAGATCTGACATATTTTAAAGTCCACAAAATGCCAATATTTTTTCTCCCCTATATAACCTTAATCTGTGGAAATGCAAGAATGTTTTGTTTCAGTCTATATTAGACACTTCAAATTAAGGTACAATCAATAGTATTATATAAAATCCAGGGTAAAAATGTATTTTCAAGCTTCAACTTAGGACTGACTAATAATAACAATATGGGTTATATTAATATTCTACCCCAAGCAATGCATAAACAATTTATTGGAGTTCTTTGGAAATTCCTCATAGCACTGTCTAGAGGTAATCATTATTTATATTTTTATTATGTATTCTTCCAGAGCTTTCCCTATGCTGTATTTGGTTTTTATATATTTTATAGAATGTATACTACTATATTTATTACTTAAACTTGTTTATAGCAGTGGTGCTAAAACTCAATATGCATACATTGCCACAAAATAATAAACCTATTTAAAAGCCTATTAAAAAAGCATATCTCTTTGAGCTTTACACCTGCTCAGCTACTCATTCTCATCCATCCCAAAGATTCTGATTCTACAGAAGTAGGATGGAGGCTAGGAATATAAATTTTAAAAATAAAACTTAATATACTTTTGGGGAAAGTAGATTGTAGTATTAAAAAACACAGGCCTATAATTTCCTTTTTGTGTTAATCTTATGAGGAGAGTACATCAAGATTACCCTAGTTTGTGATGATACTTTGTTAAGAGATTCATCTTTTTCAGAGTTTGAAAGAATCTCAATGACAGAAACTATCTGCTTGATAGAGCTTTCAGAGGAAATCAGCATTATTTGGAGACTTTTGAAGGGCATGAATAATTTACTAACTTTTCAATTCCTTCCACAATTATTTTTGTATACAGGTTTTCTACCTTTCCTTAGACAATTTTTATAGGTAATGTTTTTCTAGAAAATTGACGATTATATTATAAAATGTGTTGGGAATGAAGTTTTTGGTGTCACAAAAAAAGAATGAATGCTGAATTGCTGGAACAAATGATCTCTCAGCAAGGCGAGCTTTACTTTCTGCAGACAGGGTGTTGCTACTCAATAGCTGTCCAGCCACGAGAGCACACTGAACAAAGGAGACAGAGTTATTTATAAAATGCATATGTATTTTTGCATCTACCCTACTGCTGTCTCTAGTTTCCATTGACTGGAATGGGATCTCACATTTTACACTTTACCCAATTGGCTATTAGTTTAAAACTTTCTTAATTAGGTAAGGGGAATAGAAGAAAGAAAGAAAAGGAAGTTGCCCAAGGATAGTTAAGGAAGCATCACCAAATAAGGAATGGCATGTACTATGGGTTGGGGCTTGTCTAGTTCTGTCCAGGCATGCCGCAGCAAGCTAGGACAGCTGATTTGGAATACATATATGTGTATATATATATATACACACACACACATCTATATACATACTAATAGTGGATAGCAATCTTATAGTAAGAAATTGTGACTTTTTATAATTTTTGAATAGGAACTTTCCCATTTCTCACAAAGGTATTTGTGTTTGTGAAATGGAGGACATTATATTCAATTAGAACAACTCCAGCTTTTATCTTTGTCTCTTCTCCTTCCTTTTGTTTATTCCTTTCTATGCTTAGCCTCTTCAATTTCATACTTAATTTTTATTTGACTTAAATTTTATTTTTATAGGTTAATATCTCCTAAACATAGGCAGAATTTAACTCTGTTTTGATTTAGATCTCTTCAATGTCTTTCAACAATGCTTCTTTTTCCTTTTAGACCTCATTTTCTAACATTTATTTTTAGTTTTCATATATATTTCATTGCTAACATCAATAGAATCATTTCTTAATTTCTTATTTTATTGTTAAATCTTTATTTTTATTATACTGTGAGAATCCGGATTTTTATACACCTATATTTATGTTAGTATTTTGGTTTTATGCCTAGTAACTTAGCTGAATTCTCGTTAATTCCAGTGGTCTGCTGATGTTCTTGGATTTTTTTTTTTATGTAGACAATGATACCATCTAAAAATGATAATATCTTTTTTTTCAAGTTGTATTTTTCTCATTTTATATTTCTTATTATTGTTTTATTCTGGCTAAATCCTCCAGTACAATGCTAGAAAACAGAAGTGAGGAAAGCCAGCAATTTTATCAGGTATCACTAATGGTAAACTTCTAAAGTCTCACTATTAATATTGTATTTGTTGTAGTATATTTTACAAAATATAAGATGGGCTATTTTTCTGAAATGCCTTTATAAAATAAGAATCACCTATTCCGTGAAGTTTGAATATATTTGATTTAAATTGCCTTTTAAATCAGCTAGGCTTGGCTCTCTGATATTTTGATTACCAAGTCAATGTATTCTATCTCTTTACTTCCAATTTTTCTGAGTGGTTCTGTATTAAATATATGTATTTTAAAGATGATCTACCTAGATTTTTATTTTACTGCAGTGGGATAGGTACTTAATAAGTCCACATGTGTTTCAATGACTGATACATTTGCATTATATCTACCATTTCATTTCTTTCACCATCCTTTTTCTTAGTTCTAGTTTTAGTCTTCCCTCACTTCTCTTGTGAAAGAGACCAAATGAAATCTACAGGCAGGCAGCCCGGGCGGCGCCTTGACCTAGTTAGAAGTTGACCCTACAGGCAGACAGCCGGGCGGCGCCTTGAGCCTAGTTAAAAGTTGATGCCGGACCTAACCGATAATGTTATCTATAGATTTCAGATGTTGTATAGACAAGCAATGTGAAAGTCCCTGTCTTGTTCTTTTTCTGTTCTAATTACTAGTGCTTGCCATATATCTCTCAACTTCCTGAGCCCATAAACATATCCCACCATATGTCTCCCCTCCATATATCCCTCAACTTCCTGGGCTCATCCCACCATATGTCTCCCTACCATATATCTTTCAATTCAAAGACTACCATATATCTCAACTTTAGAAGGACACCACCTGGAAAATCCCTGATAAAAAACAGCCGTTTGTGAGAGCACGGGAACCAATAAAAAACTGCTAAATGTATAAACTTAAAATGTTAACCAATTGTAATGCTGTAACCTAGAGAATTCCCTCGTTCCTCTGCAACTTTACAAGTCCTGTTTACATTAGGCTATAAAAGGCAAGCGCACGCATTGTTCTGGGCCTCCTGTATGTTGTGGAACGGAGGGACCAAGTTCGAACTTGCATTAAAGATCCTTGCCGCTTGGCTTTGACTCTGGACTCTGGTGGTCTTTTTTTCGGGGAACAAACGGTCTGGGCATAACACTTGAACTGATACAATTTGTTTTATTTATTTTTTATGATAAGTTGGCAGCAGTATATTAGCTCTCTCTTTTGGAAGCTATCCTTTAAATTGTAATACATATACCTAACTGTAATTTATTTTTTAGTAATGTATAAAGGACTCAGCATTTCTCTCTCTTAGACTGTAAGGCCTTAACTTTCTCTTTCAAATGTAAAACTAAACATATTTTGATGCTTAATAATCAATGTATTTTCCCAAGATAGCTTATCAATTTTTAGGGCCTTCCATTATTTCTTGGAACCTATGTCTTCTCTTCATGTATATGTTTTCTGTTTTTATTTTTTATTTTATTTTATTTTTTTTTGAGATGGAGTCTCATTCTGTCACCCAGGCTGGAGTGCAGTGGCATGGTCTCGGCTTACTGCAACTTCTGTGTCCCAGATTCAAGCGATTCTTCTGCCTCAGCCTCCCAAGTAGCTGGGACTACAGCGTGTGTGCCACCGCACCCTGCTAATTTCTTGTATTTTTAGTAGAGATGGAGTTTCACCGTGTTAGCCAAGATGGTCTCTTGTACTCCTGACCTCGTGATCCGCCTGCCTTGGCCTCCCAAAGTGCTGGGATTACAGGCATGAACCACCACGCCTGGCTCTGTTTTTAAAAATAATTTATTTATTGGGGTTTGTTGAATTCATTTTTTTAGTCTTTGTATGAAGATATCAGGAAAGCTTTTGTATTAACTTATAAATTAGAGGTGCCTGACAGCCAAGTGAAAGAATCTGAGCTCCACGAAAATGCAAAACAAACTTGAGTGTAAAATGACAGTTGATAATCTAGCTGCAGGATGATCAGGCATTCTTCCAGTTTTGCAAACCCAGGTAATCTGGAGTGCTAGATAGTGGAAAAACAAACAAACAAACAAAAACAAAAACAGAAAAACTAGACAGTTTGTTAACTAGCGAACAGTCAACAGGTGAATTCTGTCAACAGGTATCAGGACTCCAGCATCCACTAAGTGGGGGTTTATGGACAGGGCTGTTGAAAGCCAGGCAGTGTGTCATACTCAGAAGAGCATGGGGAACCAGGAAAGCTATCCAAACAGTTCTCAGAAACAGAGACCCATGTTAAAGCTCATTTATCAAAGGAGACCATAGGTTAATGTTACTGTAAAACAGTGATGAGATGACATGTTTCTAAACTGCAACTACAGAAGGTCTAGGACATCAAAAAAGATGATCATTTAGGCACCCAACTATAGGAATTAAAGAATCTAAGTAAATTAGCTAAGTATGAGATAAGTTTTGGAACTAAAGACAAATATCTATATGATTCTGTCAAAGGCCACTTTTAATGTAAAGGTTCATTTGTGGAGCACTAAGACACCCACTTTGTGGTACAACTTTACAACTGCAGGAAAGTCTGTTAGATTAAAACTGAGCTTTTTAGGCCATTTATGTTCATTGAGCATGCTGTGTTTGAATTTGCAGCAATCTCCTGAAGATCTAGCTAAAATACAAATAATCTATTTCCAAGGGAAAGGCCATAATTTAAGAAGATTTTATTTATCTTTTTTCACAAAAAGAATACATCTAAAAATGTTTGAACATGTATTATATTCCTAACATGGCATAAGGTGCTTTACATATGTGTTTTGAATGTAATTGTCAATGCTAATCTAAGAGAAAGTCTAATTGCTACTAGCCTGCAAATGAAACCAAGACTGAGAATGACCACATAACTTTCCCAAGGCAATGTAACTCATGTCTGACAAACCCTGGAACTCCTGGTATTTTTACTCCTCACAAAGAAATAAGCAAACCACATTGACATCTCTGAGCCTTAAGAGTTAAATCCTCTATTTGAAGACATTTATGTCTTAAACATGAACACAATTATATGAGCCATAAGTAGTTTTAATATTACACTATACTCTTACATTAAATAAGTTAATTTGCATGTAGAAAAGTTACTATTCACTGCATATCAAAATAACATGCCATTACGTATTTTAAGCAGATGTGTAAAGATAATATCCATCTATCTAAAATTGGAACAAGTCATTCAAATCAATATGTTTTTCATGTAAATTCTACTTAAACCTGACACGTTGATGGTTAGATGTTAAGATCCTATATTGACCTTTTAAAAAACCACAAGTACCTCTGGGATAAACCAACTGCCTCCAAGAGTTTTCACACAGAATATTGACCATTAACACATGTGTCTTCACAGTTGAGAATATTTAAGGCTTTTATCCCCAATTAAATTAAAAATAATATATTCTATAGTACTTGACAGTAACATTGCTTCTAAATTTCAAATCGCAGTAAAAGATGTAGTTTTGTATAAAGAGGATTATTTTGCATTAATATTCTTTTAAACTTCAAAGACATGCGATCTCTTCAAAACAGCACACGATTTAGGTTTAAAAAATTCTTTTTAATCTTCCACAGTTCTGCTAATCAATATCTGTAAACTTAGCATAGTGCAAGAAAACTCAGTGTTTAAAAAGAAACATGAAGATTAATACAGTTGATGGTATTCTAAAGTTGTGTCCATATCTCCAACTAAAACAAAATCATTAAAATTTGGATTTAATGTATGAGTACAATCTACCACAGTGTATACATATACTTTGAAGGCACTGCTTAAAACATTCTCTTCAGGAAATCATTCTATTTTGTTTTCACTTTCTTTTTCTTTTTTTCACAATTTCAGTAAAAATTTAATGTAATTCTCTGATTTGCTGACAAAAATATATTAGAATGTTGAAGCATTTCTTATTTCTTGAGGAATGAAAATATTGGGGGTCAGTATTTTCATAGTGGGACCTCATTTCTCCAAAATAAAGAAAATTAAGCCAGCTTGGTGGGAGGACCTGTGGTCCCAACTAATTGTGAGGCTGAGGTGGGAAGATGGCTTGAACCCAGGAGGTCGAGGATGCAGTGAGCTGTGATTGTGCCACTACATTCCAGCCTGGTTGACTCAGCAAAACTCTCTCAAAACAAACAAACAAAAAATCAAAGAAAATACTGGTGGTATGTTCATTCACAAATTATTTCAGTAATGCAACTATCACATTACACATTAAGTACTATAAATTCAATTATAGTTCATTAGGTGTGTGAATGGTTAAAAATATCATAGATATGATCTATGGTTGCAAGTAAGAAAATTCCATTATTTTCAATTTGTCTTAAATAAATTACCATGTTTAAAGGATTCTAAGACCTCATCAACTGCAAAGAGGATGTCTTTTGCAGGATGCTAAAATGTGAAAACCTGAACACCTTGGACATGATGTAATGTGGTATAATATTGTTAATAATTTGTAGAGTGTAGAGATCTAAAACCAAAACTCACCTAGGTTTTTGCTATCCTCTTATTTTACTTAATGATATATTGTAACAGACCAGGCACAATGGCTCATGCCTGTAATCCCAGCACTTTGGGAGGCTGAGGTGGGCGGATACTTGAGGTCAGGAGTTTGAGACCAGCCTGGTCAACATGGTGAAACCCCATCTCTACTAAAAATACAAAAATTAGCAGGGTGTGATGGTGCATGCCTATAATCCCAACTACTCAGGAGGCGGAGGCATGAGAAGAGAATGGCTTGAACCAGGGAGGCGAAGGTTGCAGTGCGCCGAGATCACGCCACTATACTCCAGCCTGGGTGAGAAAGTGAGACTACACCTCAAACACAAAAGCAAAACAAAACAAAAACGCATTATACTATAAGACTTTTCCTAGACCAACGAAAAGTCTTTGAAAATATAATATTAATTACTCCATGTTAATCTATGATATGAGTATGCCACGGATTATTAATAAGATTTCTGGCTGGGTGTGGTGGCTCACCCCTGTAATCCTAGCACTTTGGGAGGACAAGGCAAGTGGATCACCTTAGGTCAGAAGTTCGAAACCAGACTGGCCAACATGGTGAAACTCCTTGTCTACTAAAAACACAAAAGTTAGCCGGTCGTGGTGGTGCACACCTGTAGTTCCAGCTACTCGGGAGGCTGAGGAAGGAAAATTGCTTGAACCTGGGAGGCAGAGGTTGCAGTGAGCTGAGATCACGCCACTGCACTCCAGCCTGGGTGACAAAGGAAGACTCCATCTCAAAAAAAAAGAAAAAAAGGCCACGTGCGGTGACTTATGTCTGTAATCCCAGCACTTTGGGAGGCCGAGGCAGGTGGATCATCTGAGGTAGGGAGTTCAAGATCAGCCTGGCCAACATGGTGAAACCCCATTTCTACTAAAAATAAAAAAGATTAGCCGGGTGTGGTGGCAAGCACTTGTAATCCCAGCTACTCGGGAGGCTGAGGGAAGAGAATCACTTGAACCTGGGAAGCAGAGGTTTCAGTGAGCTGAGATCACGCCACTGCACTCTAGCCTGGGTGACAGAGGGAGACTCTATCTCAAAAAAAAAAACAAAAAGAAAAGAAAAAAAAGATTTCTGGTCACTGTTTTTCTTTCTCCATTAAATATTGTCTTCTTGAACATCATTTTCACCACTGAATATTTTCTTAGAATGAATTACATTTTTTGCTTATTAATTTTAGGTTAATAATATCATAACATGATACTCTGAGTTGACATATATTTTTACTCTGAAACATTTTTGTTGGTATAAATTATATAAAATATTTTGGTGATTTTTTTTCTTTAGAGAAGGCATTTAGATAAGGCTGAAGTGCATTTAGATGAAATCTGAGCTATTTTATCTACAGAGTTATTAGGTCATATTTATTTTTCCTCTGTGAATGTTACTCAGTTTTCTTCTGATATTAATCCTTTAGATTTCCCAGGCCAGCCCCATTTCTCTTCCTTTTATTTACACATGGACAATTTTGGGCATTCCTACAGTGCTAGAAGCTGGCAAACAGAACAGCAACAAAGATGGCTGGGTCATCCCCCACATGGATCTTTCTGTCCCATAGAGTCTAACATTTTAGACAGTTACATTGTTCAGCCTGTGTGTTTGGAGAAATAATATTTCCTTGTCTTTTTTTTTTTATTATTATTTTACTTTAAGTTGTAGGGTACATGTGCATAACGTGCAGGTTTGTTACATATGTATACATGTGCCATGTTGGTGTGCTGCGCCCGTTAACTTATCATTTACATTAGGTATATCACCTAATGCTATCCCTCCCCCAACCCGCCTTCCCACAATAGGCCCCAGTGTGTGATGTTCCCCTTCCTGTGTCCAAGCGAGCTCATTGGTCAGTTCCCACCTATGAGTGAGAACATGCGGTGTTTGGTTTTCTGTTCTTGTGATACTTTGCTGAGAATGATGGTTTCCAGCTGCATCCATGTCCCTACAAAGAACACAAACTCGTCCATTTTTATGGCTGCATAGTATTCCATGGTGTATATATGCCACATTTTCTTAATCCAGTCTGTCACTGATGGACATTTGGGTTGATTCCAAGTCTTTGCTATTGTGAATAGTGTCGCAATAAACATACATGTGCATGTGTCTTTATAGAAGCATGATTTATAATCCTTTGGGTATATACCCAGTAATGGGATGGCTGGGTCATATGGTATTTCTAGTTCTAGATCCTTGAGGAATTGCCACACTGTTTTCCACAATGGTTGAACTAGTTTACAGTCCCACCGACAGTGTAAAAGTGTTCCTATTTCTCCGCATCCTTTCCAGCACCTGTTGTTTCCTGACTTTTTAATTATTTTCACTCTAACTGGTGTGAAATGGTATCTCACAGTGGTTTTGATTTGAATTTCTCTGATGGCGAGTGATGATGAGCATTTTTTCATGTGTCTGTTGGCTGTATAAATGTCTTCTTTTGAGAAGTGTCTGTTCATATCCTTTGCCCACTTTTTGATGGGGGTGTTTTTTTCTTGCAAATTTGTTTGAGTTCTTTGTAGGTTCTGGATATTAGCCCTTTGTCAGAGGAGCAGATAGCAAAAATTTTCTCCCATTCTGTAGGCTGCCTGTTCACTCTGATACTAGTTTCTTTTGCTGTGCAGAAGCTCTTTATTTTAATTAGATCCCATTTGTCAATTTTGGCTTTTGTTGTCATTGCTTTTGGTGTTTTAGACATGAAGTCCTTGACCATGCCTATGTCCTGAATGGTGTTACCTAGGTTTTCTTCTAGGGTTTTTATGGTTTTGGGTCTAACATTTAAGTCTCTAATCCATCTTGAATTAATTTTCATATAAGGAGTAAGGAAAGGATCCAGTTTCAGCTTTCTACTTATGGCTAGCCAATTTTCCCAGCATCATTTATTAAATAGAGAATCCTTTCCCCATTTCTTGTTTTTGTCAGGTTTGTCAAAGATCAGATGGCTGTAGATGTGTGGTATTATTTCTGAGGGCTCTGTTCTGTTCCATTGGTCTATATCTCTGTTTTGGTACCAGTACCATGCTGTTTTGGTTACTGTTGCCTTGTAGTATAGTTTGAAGTCAGGTAACGTGATGCCTCCAGCTTTGTTCGTTTGGCTTACGATTGTCTTGGCAATATGGGCTCTCTTTTATTCTTAAGTTTTATATTACATTCTGAATGGCAAACAGATTTCATCTAATCTTCCAAATTGGATGGATTGCTAATGGCTGCCTCTGGGACTGTGTAGAAGAATATAAAATTGAGTTTTAGTTCTTTGGGAAACAGTTCCATGATGAGTCATAGTAATATCTCTCATGCCCATTGAGTATTTTCAAGTGTAAGTTAAGGAGGGATCTCCTCCTAAGTAGTTTTCCTGGACGTGGGTGATCCATTTCAACTTTCAGTTTCTTTTTTTCTTCAAGTCAGCCCTGCTATTATTTCTTTCATGGTCAATTCTTTACACTGGTGCTCTTTCCTTTGAAAATATAGAGTTTAAATATATCAAATGTCTATAATGTGCTCACTGTCTATTTCAATTTTTTCCTATTTTTATCTCTATCCCCTGCTTATGAGTTTTGGGAAATATTTCCAAATTATCTTCTATATTCAATGAGTTTTCTTCTCATTGTAGCCATCCACTGTGATGACTTCTGCTTTGTTAGCTTGTTTGTTAATTAAATACTTTGTGTCTTAGTCAGCAATGGCAGAAAAATGCATGGTCCTCTCAAATTTGGTATGCTTAGGAACATTTAAAGTGGGACTATATACGTAGATAGGGGCTGCTTATAACGATGCTACAAAGGAGAGTTGATCACTCTGGAACCACTGATACCAGCATGCTGTTCCCACTCCAAGCTTGAAATGAAGCATTGGATCCCAAAACCTGGAGAAAGGGATAGCCACGTGGAGTGGCCCATCTGATATTAACTAATAGTTAGGAGCAGCAGAAAGCCCATATCAACCCCACAGGGAGACAGTCAGAGAATAATGAAATACAAAAGTCATTTAGAATACAAATATAATCTTCTCTATTTACCAAGGTAGTACAAAAAAATTTAGACGGCAAAGAAAACAGGCTAACAGTATGAAATAACTTTATATTAATAAGTAATAAATAATAACATGATATGGCAGAATTGAGAACAAAGATATTAACCATCTTAGTAAATCTAAATGGATTCACCTTGCTTATTAAGAGAAGATTGTCTGATTGGAGTATACAAATCAACACCCAATTCTTTGCTGTGTATATGAGGCACAACTAAAATTAAACTGATTCAGAATGACTAAAAATAAAAGGATACAAAAGCATACCAAGAAAATGCAATAAAAAGAAAGTGAAGATAAGGTTTCTAATATCAAGCAAGGTAGACTTTAGTCTGATAAGCATTAAATAATACAAGGGTAGAATTGACAGATTTAGCAAATAAAAGTATTGAAATCTCAGTTACATTTAAATTTCAGGCAACCAGTGAATATTTTAACGTATTATTACTCAAGCATCATTTGCATCAATATACAAAAATTAGTGACTTTAGATAAAATTGAAATTTAACTAGGATTCGTTTTTTTTAATGTGACAACCCTATTCCTTTCCCACTAAATAATGATTATCCTGAGCAAGCAAAATCCATGGAATGTAATTGTAAAGCAACTTTATTTTTGTCTCTCATTGTCCCTGTAAATCTACTGTTTTCTACTAGGTGTTACTCCTTGTCAATAGCATTTCTAACTTCTCCAGGGTTGCAGCATGGGGAAGAAGGATTTGTAAGGAGAGAAGAAAGTTCTGACTTGATTCATAGTGTGGTTATTCAGAATACCAATCTTCTTGCAATATGTTCAAAAGTCACCATTTCCTTTGATATTTATCATGGTTTCTTTTTTTTTTTTGAGACGGAGTCTTGCGCTGTCGCCCAGGCTGGAGTGCAGTGGCCGGATCTCAGCTCACTGCAAGCTCCGCCTCCTGGGTTTACGCCATTCTCCTGCCTCAGCCTCCCGAGTAGCTGGGACTACAGGCGCCCGCCTCGTCACCCGGCTAGTTTTTTGTATTTTTAAGTAGAGACAGGGTTTCACCGTATTAGCCAGGATGGTCTCGATCTCCTGACCTCGTGATCCGCCCGTCTCGGCCTCCCAAAGTGCTGGGATTACAGGCTTGAGCCACTGCGCCTGGCTATTTCATGGTTTCTTTGGAGACCCTCTTGCCATCTCTGGGGATGTCTGCCTTACAATGTTGTTATAGGTGAAGACACCTTACTTTTTGCTGGATGTACCCCTTCCTAGCTTTGTAGCAATACAGCACTACCTTTAGGTTATCTCTGCTGATTTTGCCTTGTTGCTCTAGGTGGTCATTTTGGATAGGACCCCATATAACTTTGTGTGCAAGGCTGATGTGTGTTCACAGGAAGCACTGATACATTCTTTGCTCCTGTTAATTTTGGAAGGCTAGCCCCTGCTACCACCTTTCTTTCCCCAACCATCAAAATAACTCCTTAGCTCATTTCCAGTCCTTTACATTTTCAAGGGAGAAACATACATTATCTTCTCTGTCTTATGTTGCAAGGGACACATATTATGCTTTCTGAGGCCATAAGCTTCTAATTCTTTAGAATTCTTCTCTTGTATTTTGCCTATTAAAATATATTTGAAACATATGTAACATTTTTAAAACCTATACAAAACACTTAAAATACAATATACATTTTAGTAAATTAGGAGGAACGAAATGATACAACCTCAAATTACAAACTCAAAGACGTATACTGAAGAGCATATAACATGGTTTTATAATGTGACTCAATATTTCCAATCTTTTGAAAGAAAGACATGCAAAAGATCAAAGCATCCATTACAAAGTCTCAGCTTTCAAGTATTTTTTTGTCGGGAGTAAAAAATGTGGTAAACTGTTATGGGCTATTTTATAAATATTATTTTATTATGAACATTATATATATTTCTTATAGCAATATAAAAATACAAGGAGTATACAAATACATATGCATACATACATTTCTTGTATTTTTATATTGCTATGAGAAACATTCATAATTTATTCATAATAAAATGCATACATATATATGTGAAAAATATGGATAAGCAAAGCAGGAAAACAAAAATACACGTACTTAGAGATAACACTTTAGCTTATATATTTCTACTGTTTTTCTAGGTACAATTGTATATATGTTTTTATACAAAGGTACACATACAGTATATGTATTATGGCCTGCACTTTTTTCACTAAATTATATAGCATATTTTCCATTCCATTGAATATTCTTTTTCATCATATTACTATTTCAATATATAGCATCCTAAAATGTATTTGCTTATTCCCCTTTGTGGGGACATATTACAAATAATCTTGTAATACATATCTTTATATGTAAATTAATCATGCAGTGCATCTTGTGGTAGACCCATGTCCAATGCTTAGAAGTTTCAAAACTTCTGACATCTATTGCCAAATGGTCTTCCATAAGGATTATGCATAATTACAGTACTCATCAGCAATTTATTTTTTGCTACACTACCACTAATATTTGATATGCCCATAAAATAAAAATAAATATTCCTCATTTAATTTTTTTAATAACTGGCTGTCTAAACATTTTAAAAACTGTGTTCAATGGCACTGGTCTAAAAAAAATAGACCTTATGTTTGCTTATAAGAGTTTGGGAAGTGTCCAGTATAACAAAGTGTTTTTTTTTTTTTTTTTTTTTGAGATGGAGTCTCGCTCTGTTGCCCAGGCTAGAGTGCCATGGCGCGATCTCCACTCACTGGAAGCTCCGCCTCCCGGATTCACGCCATTCTCCTGCCTCAGCCTCCCGTGTAGCTGGGACTACAGGCGCCCGTCACTGCGCCCGGCTAATTTTTGTATTTTTAGTAGAGACAGGGTTTCACCGTGTTAGTCAGGATGGTCTCGATCTCCTGACCTCGTGATCTGCCCGTCTCGGCCTCCCAAAGTGCTTGGATTACAGGCGTGAGCCACCGCGCCCGGCCAAGTGTTTTTTTTTAATACCAGGTTTGTCAGAGCTTTTAACAGGCTTAACATGCTGAAATAGATCATGACTCATCAAAGGAGAGCTATTGTATGTATCCCCATTCCTAGTAGCCACTGAACTCCTTTCTCTTGAAATCACAATCAACACATAGGTGAAAGCCTTAAAAACACACACAAAATGCTGCTATGTTTAATTATTACTAAATACCAGATTTCAGATTCTCAACAGGTTTCTTTCTGATAACAATGTTTTCTGTAACGGCACTTTGTGATTTTCTTAAAATTCAAGTTGAGAAACCGTATTTTGGGGATGAAAATTTCCTCTCAAGATATTCATCACTGATCATTGTTCAAACTCTCTTTCCATTAGCTTTGTTTTTCATTTTTATTTTTGTTTCTTTATTTTTTTTAAACAATTGCCTGGAGATCAGTCTGGTTGTGGAGGAAATAGGGGAAGAAAACCTAGGTTTTGCTAATTTATATGTTATTTGTATGTTTGGTTTTTGACTGGCTATATCATCATCCATGTTTGACTTTAGTAAATATCAATTTGGCTCTAAAGCATTTCTTGAGAATATTCCCAGAAACTTTATTGTTAGGTAATTGCAAATCAAACTATAAGAAAAACATAGGTTTGCTTTTTTAAATACCTTTTCCATCTTTCAAATATGCAGTTTTCTCTCACTGATGAAACTAAAGGACCTGGGCATTATTCAAAATGCAATTTGCTATTATCTAAAATAGTATTCGGGGAAATTGAGGAGTCATTTGGACATTCCCAGGATTTCAGTCTGGTTACAAAATTAAGATACACACTTAATGATGTTGTGTTTGGAATTCTTTTTAAGTTGCACATTATAAAAAGTATGCAAAATAAAAGTTTAAAAATTCTAAAGTTCTGCTCTTTAACAGAGTATTGAACTTACAAGTTTGATCAAACTAGCTATGAAACTCAAGTACCACTTCTCGAAATGATGATACTTCTTCATACTCCATCTAGAAACAGGACAAGACAGATAGAAACCATGCTGGATGAATACAAAAAGGTATTAGTGTCCTTCTAAGAAAAAAAGTGCAGAAAAACTGTTAAATTAAGAACCTCCAATAGCAACAATGAGGAAATATTTTTGGAAGGTAAGAAAACAAATTGGGAAAAGTCTGCTTTAGCTAATTAGTCTTATGGAAAGAAGCTACTTTTTTTTTTTCAGAAAAGCCATGCAACTTTCTGCATTTCTGTGAATCTCAGTAAGCATCAGATGCATGCTTAGGAAATAATTTACAACTCAATTGCTTGAGTCAATGTTCATTCAGTCCAATTAGCCCCATTTTGTTCTTTGTTTTTTCATAAGTATTATGTATTTTTGGTTTCTCTATTTATGTTTTCTTTTCTGTTAAGTATATATTTTCTAGTACACCATTTTTATTCCGTATTGTTTACTATAATTTTTGAATTATGTTCTTAGTAGTTATTCTGGGAGTTAGAATTAACATTATTGTATAATAATCTAGCTCAGTTAAATATAAATTTATTTGCCATAGTATGCACACTCCTTTCTATACTTCATCTGCTTTATGCTATTGTCATACCAATTGCATCTTTATATATTATTAACTCACCATAACTGTTTCATTTTTTGTTTATTTTTATCTTTAATTCTTTAAATTGACAGGTAAAATGATATGTATTTACAATGTACAACATGATGTTTTGAGGTAAATATACATTGCAAAATGACTCACCCTAGGTAATTAACACATGCATTACCTCACATAGTTATCATTTTTGTGGTGAGAACTCTGCATTCCCACTCAGCATTTTTCAAGAATACAGTATATTATTAACCACAGTCACCATGTTGTACAATAGACCTTTTGAAGTTATTACTCCTATCTAACTGGAATTTTGTATTTTTGACCAACATCCCCCTAAACCCCTCTCTGTTAACCACCATTCTACCCTCTACTTCTATGAATTCAACATTTTTAGATTCCATGTATAAGTCAGATAACACAGTATTTGTCTTTCTGTTCTGGGCTTATTTCACTTAACATTGTGTCTTTCATGTTTAACCATGTTGTCACAAATGATATTATTTCCTTCTGGTTTAAGGCTGAATATTATTTTATTGCATAGATTAGGTGCAAAAGTTCACTGGTCGTGGCAAAAACCAAAATTACTTTTGCACCAACTGAATATAAACTCTATTTTCTTTATCCTTTCATTGATTGATAGACATTTAGGGTGATTCCATGTTCTGGCATCTGGGGATGCAGATAATATGTCTTTAGTACACTAATTTCATTGTTTGAAATATATACCAATTAGTGGAATTCCTGGATTTTAATTACTCCTTTATGCTGTTTTCTTTTAAATTAGTACAGAGATTTTAAGTTTGGAAGTTAACCGGAACCATTTTTCTAAGGGTAAATGTTTTAGCACGGGCTGTAATAGCAGGCAATCTAGCACATGGCCTCCGTTAAAGAAGCCTTGCCCAAAGGCAACCATTACAGTCTTTCCAAAGATCCAGTTTTTTGGGGATCCAAGTAGGTCACACAAGCCTAGGAAATCAAAGGAAATCCCAAGCAGAGGGCTAGAGCTGCTTGGGTGAATGTAGCCCCAAAAACTCAGTTATTCTGGTGCCATGGCTTGGAGGGTCACACCTACAACCATGGGCGGCACATTCAACAGGATGCTGCAACCCAGGAACCAAGGAGGGAAAACAATCGGGGGACGCTCGTACTGTCTTCTTCACCCTGGGTTGCATACTGAAAGGAAGGCGGCTGAGAGGATGCTTTTATTCTCACTTCTTTTTCTAGATGAATAACAGATTGTCTTCCGCTTTCACCCCTCCAGAGTGCGCTCTGAAACACTTGAACTGCTTTAACCTCAGGAGTTTGAAGAGAAAAGTGACTCATTTTATTTTGCACATGGGTATGGAATTTTTACTAAATCTTTGCAAGCATTGTAAGACCAGCTCTTTTGGCAATCCTATCAAGAAGGCCCAAAGATAATAATTCTTCCAAATTACAAAAACAACTTCCAGGGGAACCATCTGCAGCTCCTTATTTGGGGCCTCTTCAAGGTCCCTTCTCATTTCAGGACCTTAGGCAAATAAAAGGAGACTTAGGCCAATTTTCTGACAACCCTGATAGATATATAGCAGCTGTACAGAATTTAACGCAGGTGTTTCACCTCACATGGAAGTGTGTTACACTGCTCCTAAACCAAATCCTAACAGCAGCTGAAAAACAGAAGGCTCTGCAGGCAGCAGATAACTCTGGAGATGAGCAACATATCTTCTATGATACACCAAAAGCAAAGAAAGGTGATAGGGAAAGCAAAGAAATAGCAGACACACCATTCTCAATTGAAAGAGAAGCAAAGAAATAGCGGAAATACCATTCTCAATTGAAAGAGAAGCAGTTCCTCTTCATAACCCTAATTGGGATCCCAGTACCTCTGCAGATGAATGGAAAAGAAAGCATGTTTTAGTATGCATTTTAGAGGGGCTACGAAGAACTGAGTCCAGACCTCTCAATTTTCAACTGTCTATGATAAACCAAAAGCCAGAGAAGAATCCTGTAGCCTTTATGGAAAGACTGAGGGAGGCACTGATAGAGTACACCTCCTTAAATCCTGACTCAGTTGAGGGGCTGCTCATTCTAAAAGACAAGTTTACTACACAGGCAGCTTCTGATATTAGAAGGAAACTATAGAAGCAAGTTATAGGACCAGATAGTACCTTAGAGAGCCTCCTGAGGGTGGCCACTTCAAGCATTCATAATAGGGACCAAGAGGAGGCTCAAAAGAGGGAATGCGCAGGAGAAGAACAGAGGCTATAGTAGCTGCTTTGCAGGTTTGCAAATTTCGGGATCCACTAGGTGCATCTGCTAGTTGTTATCTGTGTGGCAAACCAGGGCATTTTAAGAAGGAATGCCCAAACAGCAAGAGGAAGCCACCTCAACCCTGTCCAGCCTGTGGTGGAGGCTACTGGAAACCAAACTACCCCCAGAGACAAAGGTCACTGTGTTTAGAACAAGTCTCACAGGTGGTCGGATGGGTCCTGGGGGTAACACACTGACTCCAGCGTCTCAAACTGCCATGATAGCACAGGAGCCCCGGGTGATGAAGGGAATTAAAGGAAGGAAAGTAAACCACCTTCTAAACACTAGAGCTAGTCTCCCTCTTTTCTCCTGTCTAATCCACGCCTCCCCTCTTCCTATAGCACAACCTTGTAAGGGGTATCTCAGGAAAAACTCGACTCCAATGTTTTTCTTTTTTTCTTTTTCTTTTTTTTTTTTTGAGGCAGAGTCTCGCGGTCAGGAGATCGAGACCATCCTGGCTAACACGGTGAAACCCCGTCTCTACTAAAAATACAAAAACTAGCCGGGCAAGGTGGCGGCCGCCTGTAGTCCCAGCTACTCGGGAGGCTGAGGCAGGCGAATGGTGTAAACCCGGAAGGCGGAGCTTGCAGTGAGCTGAGATCTGGCCACTGCACTCCAGTCCAATGTTTTTCTAAACCTCTTAGTTGCAGTTAGGAGTACCTATTGTTTCCAAACCACTTCCACAATAGCTCTACTGGTCAGAAAAGCCTCCAAATTAACTTTAACTCTTCACACCCCACATAATGTGGCAAGATTACTGCCTTCTAGGGGAAGCCCTTGGCTAACAGCCAGTAAAGCAAGAAATACATAAGGCAGGATAAGCAGTAGTCACTCTAAATAACATCTCTCCCCAGAAACAAGTGCTCAATTACCTGAACTAATAGCTCTTACAAGAGCACCAAAATTAAGCAAGGGAAAGGTAGCTAGCACTTATACTAACTCCAAGTATGCTTTCTTAGCTCCATGCTCATGCTGCCATTTAGAAGGAAAGCTATTTTCTTATCACTAATGAATCTCCTATAAAATATCACCAGGGAATTAACAGGTTATTATCTTCAGCTTTTCTTCCAGGAGAAATACCAGGGATTCATTGTAAGGAACATCAAAAGGAAACAAAGTAACCAAAGGAAATAGGTTAGCTAATCAGGCAGCTAAGTCAAAGGCAAGGAGGCCTCAAGGCATTAACACATTTCAAGCCCCTTCCAATCTAGGAAGGCTCCCTAAGAGAAATGAAATCTCAGTATTCCCCTGTAGAAATAGAACAGGCCACTTCTCGAGGGCATTCTTTCCAGTCTCACCATGGCTTCAGTCAGGATGGCAAACTCCATTTGCCATCCCCTAGGCAATGGAAAGTCCTTAAAATCCTTCACCAACCTTTTCGCTTAGGAAAGGATAAAACTTCAATATGTTCAGAGATTGTTTTCAGGCAGAAAACCCCTAGTTGGTTAAGCATGTAACCGCACTAGCTCTCTTCCAACAGGAATTGACACAACCAGCAGAAACCCACCCAAGCCCAGGAAATAGGATCACCTCTATTTAACTCAGGAAATTTGGTTTTATTGTAAGCTCATCTCTCTCTCCCTCTCCTTCCCTAAACCCAGGGTGGGAAGGGGCCCCACACTGTTCTTCTTTCAACACCCTCAGAAGTAAAAGTTACAGGTATCAACTCCTGAATGTATCACATTCAAGTCAAAGCCTGAAAAGCTGAGGGAGCAACCCCTGGAGCCCAGAGGAATGTCCTGAATATCAATACGAAGAAATAGATCTTAAGCTGAAAAATCATAAAAGATGAACACCTGAGCGAGGGCTACTCATCTTACTCAGTCCCTCTACTACCTCACCAGATGCTTTTTATCATTTCTATGCTTTCCTCTGGAATTCACTGCCAAATATTATAACTTCTTTTTAATGCATATTTGCAGGGAGATTTTAATTATTCATAGAATTGCATTTGTACTTTTGTAGATCCCGCAAAGGGAAGTGTTACATCTTGCCAAGTCAAGTTTTTAATGGAAATTATTTACTACACCTCTTGTGGGAATTGTTATGGTCATGCTACTATTTACAATAGAACCATACGCTATGGCACCCACAATGTGGATTTCTGGTTGTAAAATTCTAATTGCTGTAATATTTTGTCTAATTATCGTCCTTAAAATCGAATTAATAACTGCAGAAAAAATTTAGTCAAGGTTGTTTTGCTTATAGCAGCAGTAATAGTTACAGATAAGAAGTAAGCGTGAAAGTTTTACTATCATTAAGTTTGATAGGACTTTTTATTAAAGATTGGCAATATGGTTCATTCTAAGCTATGGAAAGAAGTTTATAAAGATATTTTATATAAGGAAGGAGCTTGTATGGTAAATTTTTGTCCTAGAAGGAAATGACTGGTTGTTTAAAGGAAGGATATTTAGAACAAGTTAGAAAGTTTGTGCATGTTGTATGAAGGCCAGTGAAAATAATGACATAATTTAATAAAGGAAAGGAATTGGCAAGATTAACACTAAAGTTCTATTAGCCACCCAATGACATACTTCTCCCAGTCATATTGCAAGTTATAAAAATGGCCTAAACCTAAAATTATCCTCTAATGGCAAGTCAAGGGGGAAACGTATGTTTTTCTTAAGGAAAATGTTAATTTTATATTAACATTTCTGGTAATGTACACCGATATCGATATCTAGTGGAGGCAAACTGCTATTACAATCCACTGGGATAATTAACAGGTATCAAACTCTACTGTCATAGTTATGGTCTATAGGACCCCCACTAACAGTGGTAATCTTAATGCTCATATTCTAACCCTATATTTCAAACCTCCTTGTAAAATTTATCGTTTTTCACCTAGAAGCAATCAAACTACAAATGGTGCTACAAACCATGCATGTACACGCAATTCTTCCCAGAATGCTTTATCAACTTCAAGAGGAGGCCCAACTGCTGTCCACACCACACGATGACTCTTTTCAGCAGGAAGTAGCCAGAAAGAATCATCGTCCAACACCCACATAACAGCAGTTAGGTTTACATCTCCTGAGGGGACAAATAATACAGGAGTTATTAAGAAATTATTTTAGGCAGCTAGAAAGGGTGAAAGTTCTCGGTGGAATTTTTCCTTTAATAAGCAGCAAACCCCAAAACTATTTTTTCTCTAACAGAAAGTAACCTGAGAAGTCAAGCATAGATATGCAAAGTAGAAGCTTTTATATTTAAATGCCGGCAGCTGTGTCTGTTACATTCAATATGGCGTCTCCCGTCTCCCGCCCTCTTTTCCTTGTCACCAGTTGTGCCAGGTGTCATAGCAGCCTCCAGACAAAGCCACGTGAGCAGGACAACACGGTGGCCGGCCAGGTAACAGTATTTGCATATTAAAAGGCTAGGGTTGGAGGGTCAGTTTTTTTGTGGGCTACGTGAATGACACACCTGGTCAAACCAATCGCCTGGGCCCTATGCAAATCAGACAAGGCCTCCTCCAGCCTCCCAGTATAACTGACTGCTTTTCTACACTGCAGGGTTTTCCATTCGAAGCCCTCCTCTCTCTGTACAGGGGAGCTGTTTTCTTCTTTCTTGCCTATTAAACTTTCCACTCCTTAAACCACTCCACCTGTATCCGTGTCACTAATTGTCTTGGCATGAGACCAAGGACCCTGTGTGTTTCTCCAGACAATGGAGCCAGATCACTATCATGTTTTGTCTTTAACTACCTCAATTATTTAGCCATTTTGTCCAAATTTTCTTTTTTTTTTTTTTTTTGTCGTTGTTCTTTCAGGGCTTTATTTCAAATAAAGCATTCTGTTATCATTTTTTCTATTATACAGTGCCTTTTTAGTTTGTAATTTCAAGTATTTTTTTTTCTTTGTTTAAATTTCGGTAACATTTTTGAATAAATATTAGATTATTTATTCTGTTTCATTGAATTTGCTTTCTTCCTTGGGAATACTTGTTAAATATATGTTCAATCTACATAAACTATCCTCTTTATCTGTCATTTTATCTCAATCTTTTTCTCTCTTATTTTTTTTTCACCTTGCTGTCTTAAGACATTCACTCCTTTTTTTTGTTTTTTGGTTTTTTTTTTTTACAGTTTAGCGTTCATTTCTACAATGAATATTTTATTTATTTCTTGTTTTTCTTGAGTTCTGTTACCTTATCTATGGGGTTTTCTAATTAAGATTTGTATTATTATTTAACATTTTAGACCTCTTAATATTTTTTAGCTTGTTTTGAAATATTAGGTTAGAAATTTAACTGTTTTATATGCATACATTTGTTTTTTGATTTGTTGTGTCTGTAGAGACAATATTCTGCTCCTTAACCTTTACTTTCTTGTAACAACTTTGTGTGAAAATCAGTCCTAATCCTTTTAAGTAGCTTATTTATACATGAAATTCACTTTCTGAAATTTTAGAAGGTTAAAATAGATTTTCTTGCTTTTTCAGTCTAGCACTAACTCTTTTTGGTTCTATGATTAGTTTAGAAATATTACCTTGACATTCTGTAATCTGGTATTATTCCCTTTCTCTTATCTGTATATTCTTTGTTTTATGAGTTTTCTATATTTGTTTTCTAATGTTTCCACATCTAGCTAGTTTATACTGCTCCCAACAATTTCTTCCCAATGAATAAGATATCTTTCTACTTAGTTTTGAAACCGCGAAGGACCCAGACTACTCCAGATCCTTCAGATTTTATTCTGGACCAATTGCATTGACCCACGCATTAAAGTATGTAAAAACTGCTACCTAGGTTTACGTGCTCTTCTGAAATTGTCCCACTGTGCTTCCCATGAACTTCTGTTTGGTGTCTGGGGAATTCTTGTCTTCTTGGGTTCCTTAAATGCCCTGTTAATTCCCTGAGATCACATGAACACAAGCTGTCAGTGCTTTCTTCCAATTCACTTACAGTTTCTAGTTTGGGGGAAAAATTGTCACTTGAATGGTCTGTGTTAAGATGTGGTCTATAAATTTTAGGTTTTATTATTAGGGATAATCTGTCTTTCTTGTGGAGAAGATTTGGAAATATTCCAAAATATTCTACAATCATCATCACTTTTACAAGATGTACTTGGCATATTGATTTTTTAATGAACTCTGTTCCTCTTAATCCTTTTTAGATTTTTTCCCATGTTGTCCAGTTTTCAGAGTTATGTATGGAGAGCCTGATGCCATTTTTCCTCTGTCTTAAACACTTTTGTTTGTTTGTTCCTTTGTTTCTGCCTGTAAAATTTATAATTTTTATTTTTGCCTTAAAGTAAAAATCTCACTTAACTTTTCTCTAAATGTACTTAGTCTGTTTTAATTTGTAGTGCCTACTATTCATTGAATCTTTTTTCCCCCATTCCTCTCAGGTAAAATTGAGTTCCATGTATTTAAGAAGAACCTAATAGGATAGAAAATAGCAAGACAATATCCAATAGAACTTGCATTAGCTCCCAATACTGCACAGACATAAAACGTGTATGAATGACAAAAATGTAAATCATTAGAATGTCTTAGCATCTTTCTTTTGCCATTATACATGAATCTTGTGTTCATCAATTATTATTCTTTATTGCTTCTGTTTTTATCTGCTCTCTTCTCTAATTGTGCAATTCATTTTATACATATACTGCATCATCTGGCTCTTTTTGTCTCGTATCTCTTCCTTAATCTTCATTTTCATTTAAACCTATAAAAAATATCTTGATCTGTTTTTCTAATGCTGTGTTTATTATTGTATTTTGCAGTAACCAATGTGTTACTTATTCTCTTCATCACATTTTTTATTCAGCAATAATCTTTCTTATTTAATATTGTTTACTGATTGGTTTTTCTAACTCTTATTGCATTTATGACTTGAATTATTTTTTATATTTTTAACTTTCCTCTTTCTTATTATATGTCTCTTTCAAATGGGGCCATTTGCTCTGAATACTTTCCTGCCCTTTATTTACTGAACTTAACAAATTCCCGTTATTTCTAGTCTGATTGTTTATTTGTAAAAGGTAGTTTGTTTGGGAACTAAGATGGATTTAGTCAAATACTATATAGTTACCTGTTCAAAGTATTAAATTCCGTACAAAAGAAAACTAGACATTTTCTGAATTTTGCCACTTCAGAAAGTTCACTTACATGAAAGAAATACAAAGTAAGCTGAAATATTGTAGGGTAAAGTATTTCACTATCAAGGCTAAAGATTTTTCTTCTCAACTTTTATCATTGTTCTGTTTGTGTGGCTATGATTAACTGTGACATGACCCCACCTTCCCTAATTGTCAGAACTGCCCTCATTCAGAGCTTGCTGTAGCTCCATTTCATTAAAGTATTTTCTAATCCAGGCATAGGCTGGGTATGACCACACAGCATCTGAGGCACTTCCTTGTCATCACACATACGACTGTACTTTGCTCCAGCAATTGCCTCATGACCTCCCAACCCATAGTTCTTGTCACTGTGAAAGCGTGTGGCAGCCTGAGCTGGAGAACAAGCCGAGGACATAACTGAGTAAAATACTAATTAACCAAAGAAGCAGCTAATACAGGACGATTCGATGCTAGGTAGAATATCTGTATTACTAAGTTGTGTAGCAGTCAAATTTAACAAGGGCTAGATTTCCCTCTGCAGCTGGCAAAGTATCCTTTATGGCAATACCTTGCCCTTTGTTTAATATACTGGTTCAGACAACTCTTAAATGAAAATCAGCATGTGCCACCGTCCAATGAATCTCTTGTAATAATCTGTAAATGTAAGACTTATTAGGTACTGGTACACCATAATTTTTAAAAGCTCAGTTTATAAATCCTATCTATATGGAAGATTCCAGAAGCATTTTGTTTTTGGTTTTGATTTTGTTTGTTTTTGTTTTTCAAAGCTGATGTTCAGCTTCATACCAGACTAATTAAAACAAAATATCTATGGGATTGTTATATGGAAAATCTCCCCCAGGTGATTCTATTGTGTGACCAGGCTAGGAATCACTGTTAAGAGCCTACATTTGTATCCTTACTTTTCCGTTGACAAACTGTGTAACCAATCAGTATACTTTGGATTCTCTATATAAAGGGATAGTAAGAACACATAATTCATGTTAAGAATGATAGACAAGTTAATATACCTAGAGCAGTCTCTGTGTGTGGGAAATTAGGGCTACAGTATATGGAAGGCTAGTTATATTTCCCTTGAGAGGCATCTATTTTACTAAAAGAAGTTATTAATTTTTTAATTTAATAGCTATAATTTATTATTAATCTTAATGTCATCCTTACCTTTCATGGAAAAAGTTGCTTTCAGATTATTAAAATATGTCCCTTTTATAGTGACTGTCTTAAAACACAGTCCGTATGGGATTTTGGGATGGGTCAAATGATCCAAAAAATACATAAGTAAATAAAATATGATTCTTGTACTCAAGAATATTTTAGAGTCTATTTGAGAAACAAGAAAAAAAATCCATAATCCAACATAATGTATTATGATGATCACAAAGATAAAGGGAAATGCAGAACAAAGTACAACCAAAACAGATTCTGTTTGTGTGTTACGGATGGTTGAGAAGGAAAGAAGGTATGTGTAGGACATCAATGAAGTCTCGTAATAAAGAGCATAATATGGAGAACATTGCAGAATACAAAAGACATGAAATTCAGGTATAACTCAGAAACTTTCTAGTTAAGTAATCCTTGCCAGGTGCTCCAGAATCCCTCAGTTACTTTCCTCACATTAAAACTGGAAATACAAAAATTGACATGCATAACTTTTCAAGGATATTGTGTGAAACACATCACATGTGTAAAAAGTACATTGGAAATTATAAAGTGCTATATAAATATCATATGCTACCAATGTTACCTATAACTTTATATTTTCTCTAAATATTATGTTACAAAATATGTTCATAGAACAAAATATAGAAACATGAAGAAAAAACTTGCCAATCAAATATAACAGGGAGGATGCATTTTATTTCAATAAAGGCTAATCACCAAATTCAGACATGTATATCTTGGTTCCAATTTTCAAAACACAGTCAAATTCTCTTTTTTTGGTAATTGATCAGATTATGTTTACTATCATATCCTACATATTTTCTAAAAGGAAAAAATTACTGCTTTTTCAGTCTCCAGGAAGAAAGGGGACCAGAGAAGGATTATTACTGTTTGTTCTCTCTGTTCTGCTCATCTGATCTTCTTATGGAGGAACTCTAAACAGCTGACACAAGTGATGGACAAAGTGAAAAGATGAAACAAAGATACTCTCTGAGTTTTCTCATAATTTATCTTTTTTTATTAACCTCACATGCCACCAAGTCTCTACAACAGCCTTAGGCTGGAAAAAGTATGCGAGTTTGCATTGCACTATGCCTTGGGCTTCAGAATCATAATTTTGCCTGATTATCATTGCATCCATAATTATAAATCATAAGCAAAACACCAGCTTACACTAGTTACTTCAGGCATAATTGTTGTGGTAAGCAATAACATCAGTAATCAGTGGTTGACAACAACCAGTGTTTCTTGCTCTCTTTTCAAAAGCTGTATTTTCATTTTGAAGCCAGGCTGAGTAGCTCCAATCTGTGACTGCTATTCTCTTGCCAGTGGTCAAGAATGGGAAAGACTAACCTAACGAAATAAGCATCTGTAAGCTTCCACTTGGTCATGGAAAGCATTATACGATCTTATATCCCATCGAACAAAGCATGTCTTATAGCCAAGTCCAAAGTCAATGGAGCTGGTATGTATACTCCACCTAAATTATATGTGTGCAAGTCACATGATTGTGGACAGTGAGGCATAATTCTAGTACAGGGAGGGGGTGAATAATGGAGGAAAATACACCAATTTATTCCTGGCCAGGTGGCATTTGCTCCAGATGTTAGATTTAAAATCTTATCAGGTATGTGAGTGAGGGCCACCTGAATAAAAGTAAACAGGACAACACCTGGGAATAAAATTTTTAAACATTATTTTTATCTATTAATTAACAAATAAACATTGTATATATTGTGTTCTACATGGGAGTTTTAAACATATGCACTTTTAAATAGCTAAATTGAGATAATTAACATGCTTTCCTTTGCATACTTATTTGTGTGTGTGTATGTGTGGTGAGAACACCAAAAATCTACTGTCTTAGCAATTTTCAAGAATACAAAACATTATTATTAACTATAGTTGCCAGAGTGTTCAATAGATCTTTGGAAATTATTTCTACTATTAAACAGAAATTTTATATCTTTTGACCAATATATCCTCAATGCTTCACTCTCACCCCTCAGTCATAGGCAACCACCATTTAACTCTCTATTTCTCTGTGCTCAACTTTTTAGATCATACGTTATTCGTCTTTCTGTGCCTGGCTTATTTCATTTAACATAATGTTCTCTTGGTTCATCTATGTTGTCACAAATGACAGAATTTCCTTCTGTTTTAGGACTGAATAGTATTCCATTGTGAATATATAACACATTTGCTTTATCCATTCATCATTGAGGGCACTGAGGTCGATTCTATATCTTAGCTATTGTGAGTGATGCTGCAGTGAACACGGGAGTACAGATATCTCTTTGACATGGTGATTTCATTTCTTTTGGATATATATACCCAATATTGGGATTTCTTCATCACATAGTAGTTTGATTTTTAATATTTTGAGGAATCTCTGCACTGTTTTTCTCAATGGTTGTAGTAATTTACCTTCCCACCAACAGTGTGCAAGGGTTCCATTTTCTCCATATCCTCTTTAACACTCATTATTTTTTGTCTTTGTGATAATAGCCATTCTAACAGGTGTGAGGTGATATTTCATTGTGGTTTTTTATTTCTCTGATGATTAAAGTTGTTGAACTTTTTTTCATATATCTGTGGGCCATTTATATGCCTAAGACAATCAGTAATTTTAAACTTAATTTTTACAGATTCAAATGGGATTTTAATTTGAATTTTTACTTTTCTCTGCAAAATTAATATTAGGAGAGATGCCGTATTATTTGAAATGAAGTGGTCTATTGTAATGCACATTAGTGACCTTAGCTGCATCACCACTGGTCCCGGGGAGATATACTAAATAGCTACATATGCTGTTGAGGGAGCGCTTGAATGAAGGCAGGAATAAGGTTGCTTGAGTCCAGTATTACCTCCTTCCTTGGTGAAGTTAACCAATTCCTGGTTGCTCTTGTCTTAGCTATTGAGCAGCAAATTTAATGGGTTAAGAAACAAAAATAAAAAAAACAGTGGAGGGAAGAAAGAAGATGCACTTACTTGTATCTGTATCACAGTTTTAGTATGGAATGGGGATTTTTGCTCCACTCCTCTGGAGGAATGACATTGAAAAATTAGCAAACTTGGCTTTAAGAAATGTCTTGTCTGCTTTTGGCATCTCCTGTGTTTTGTTTCCTGACTTAAGGAGAGGTAGAATCTCATGCATTTTCTTCTCTTTCATGTGGTAAATCGACATGGAGGCTTTTTTGCCAAGATGCAAGGGAGGCCTGAAATGTAGTTTCTGTTCTTCTCCTTGCTCTGTTAAATGTTCTTTCTTCAGAGGAGCGCATTATCTGTTTCACTTCTTCACATGATACCATCTCTAACTTTCTCTTGGATTAGCAAGCTGAAAAACAGGCTATGGCTCTTAGGCAATGGGCTAATGAGAGTGCCCAGACTTTGGCCTACAGATCCAGAGGCCTCCTCTTAGGTCTAAAGCAGAGCTTTCCAACAAAAATAAAATGTGAGCTGCATATGTAATTTTAAATACTCTAGTAGCCGTGTTAAAAAAGTAAAAAAGAGCAGGTAAAGTTAAATTAATAATATATTTTATTCAGCATTGTATTTTCTTTCTTTCTTTCTTTTTTTTTTTTTTTGAGACGGAGTCTTGCTCTGTCGCCCAGGCTGGAGTGCAGTGGCTGGATCTCAGCTCACTGCAAGCTCCGCCCTCCCAGGTTTACACCATTCTCCGGCCTCAGCCTCCCGAGTAGCTGGGACTACAGGCGCCCGCCACCTCGCCCGGCTCGTTTTTTGTATTTTTTAGTAGAGACGGGGTTTCACCGTGTTAGCCAGGATGGTCTCGATCTCCTGACCTCGTGATCCGCCCCTCTCGGCCTCCCAAAGTGCTGGGATTACAGGCTTGAGCCACCGCGCATGGCCTCAGCATTGTATTTTCAAACATTATCATTTCAGCATGTAATCAATATAAAAATGATCAAAGAGTTTTTCTTTTTTGTATTAAATTTTTAAAAACTGATGTTCATTTTATACTTAGAGTGTACCTCCATTCAGACTAACCACATTTCACAGGCCCAGGAGTTACATGTTACTAGTGAGTGTCTACTGAGCAGTGCAGATGTGGAGTTTTGTTTTAGTTTCCATTACAGTTTGAAAAGGGTTGCAAATTCTTGGATCGCTTCCTTAACCAAAGCAGTCCTGAAGTACATATTACAAAATAGCATACCAGAACTTTATTCTGCTATTTATGAAAGGGTAGCTTATACTCTATTTGATCCTCATCTGCTTATTTGTACCTACTCTCACTTAGTTCAGCACATCAATTATTAAAATTGAGATGCCTGACTTATTTTTTAACCTGGATGAGAAACATCCTACCTTAAAAAGGCCAGTGGATCCATAGGTTAACATGATTTTTAACTTCCAGGCTTGTAAACTGTAATGATTCACAAGTAGACAAGTTGATTACTCATAGGTAAAGCTAATGGCATTTTTAGGGACATAGAAAATTTTGAAACAATTTAATAATTATTGTATTTTTAATTTTTGTGGATACACAGTAGATGTATACATTTATGGAGTACATGAGATGTTTTAATACAGGCATGCAATGTGAAATAAGAGAATGGTGTACCTATCCCCTCCAGCATTTATCCTTTGACTTATTTCAAAATGTACAATTATTATTGACTATAGTCACCCTGTTTTGCTATCAAACAGTAGGTCTTATTCATCCTTTCTAACTAATTTGTTTTGTACCCATTAACAATTCCCACCTCCTCACCAGCCCCCAGATACCTTTCCCAGCCTCTGGTAACCATCCTTCTACTTTCTGTGTGCATGAGTTCAATTGTTTTGATTTTTAGATCTCACAAATAAGTGAGAACATGTGATGTTTGCCTTTCTGTGTCTGGTTTATTTCATTTAACGTAATAACCTCCAGTTCTGTCCATGGTACTACAGATAACTGGATCTCTTTTTTTTTAAGGCTACATAGCAATCCATTTTGTGTACGTACCACATTTTCTTTATCTTTTCATCTGTTTATGGATACTAAGGTTACTTCCACATCTTAGCTGTTGTAAACGGTGCTGCAATAAACATAGGAGTGCAGTTATCTCTTTGATGTATTGATTTCCTTTCTTTTCACTGTATACCTAGCAGTGGGATTGCTGGATCACATGGTAATTCAGATTTTAGTTTCTTTTTCTTTTTTTCTCTTTTTTTTTTTTTGAGATGGTGTCTTGCACTCTAGCCCAGGCTGGAGTGAAATGGCATATCTCAGTTCACTGCAACCTCCGCCTCCCAGGTTCAAGTGATTCTTCTGCCTCAGCCTCTGAGTAGCTGGGATTTCACAGGCACCTGGCTTTATGCGCAGCTACTTTTTGTACTTTCATAGAGAAGGGGTTTCACCATGTTGGCCAGGATGGTCTTGAACCCCTGACCTCAGGTGATCCGCCTGCCTCGGCCTCCCAAAGTGCTGAGATTATAGGTGTGAGCCACTGTGCCTGGCCCAGTTTTTAGTTTCTTAAGGAATCTTCAAACTGTTCTCCATAGTGGTTGTACTAATTTACATTCCTACCAACAATGTACAAGGGTTCCCTTTTCTCCACATCCTTGTCATTATTGTTATTACCTGTCTTTTGGATATAAGCCATTTTGACTGTGGTGAGATGACATCTTGTTTTAGTTTTGATTTGCATTACTGTAATGATCAATGATGTTGAGCACCTTTTAACTTGTATGTCTTCTTTTGAGAAATGTCTATTTGCCACTTGTATGTCTTCTTTTGAGAAATGTCTATTCAGATCATTTGCCCATTTTTAAATTGGATATTAGATTTGTTTCCTATAGGGTTGTTTGAGCTCCTTATATATTATAATTATTAATCCTTTTCCAGACGGGTAGTTTGAAAATACCTTTTTTTCCATTTCGTGCATTGTCTCTTCACTTTGTTGATTGTTTCCTTTGCTGCACAGAAGCCTTTTAACTTGATATGATCCCATTTGTCCACTTTTGCTCTGGTTGCCTGTGCTTGTGAGGTGTTGCTCAAAAAATTCTTTCCCAGATCAATGTCCTGGAGATTTTCCTCAATGTTTTCTTGCAGGAGTTTCATAGTTTGAGGTCTTAGATATAAGTCTTCAACGCATTTTGAATTGATTTTTGTATATGGTCAGAAATGGGGGTCTAGTTTTATTCTTTTGCATGTGAATATCCAGTTTTCCCAGCACCATTTATTAGAGGGACTATCTTTTCCCCAGTGTGTGTTCTTGGCTCCTCTTAAAAAAATGCTTTCATCATAGGTGTGTAGATTTGTTTCTTGGTTCTCTATTTTGTTCCATTGGTCTATGTATCTGTTTTTAGGCCAGTACCATGATGTTTTTGTTACTCTATCACTGTAGTATAATTTAAAGTCAGGTTTTATGATTCTTCCAGTTTTGTTCTTTTTGCCTAGGATAGGTTCAGCTATTCTAGGCCTTTTGTGGTTTTGTATACATTTTAGAACTTTTTTCTATTTCTGTAAAGACTGTTATTGGTATTTTGATAGGAACTACATTAAACATATAGATTGCTTTGGGTAGCATAGACCTTTTTATTTTTTATTTAAAAAAAAATTTTTTTTTTTTTTTTTTTTTTGATATGGAGTCTCACTCTGTCACCCAGGCTGGAGTGCAATGGTGCGATCTTGACTCACTACAACTTCCGTCTCTAGTGTTCAAGTGATTCTCCCACCTCAGCCTCCTGAGTAGCTGGGATTACAGGCACCTGACATCATGCTCGGCTAATTTTTGTATATTTGTAGAGATGGGGTTTCCACATGTTGGTCAGGCTGGTCTTGAACTCCTGACCTGAGGTGATCCACCCACCTCGGTCTCCCGAAGTACTGAAATTACAGGCATGAGCCACCACACCCGGCCCAGTAGACAGATTTTAGCAATATTGATTCTTCCAATCTTTGAACATAAAATGTTTATTTTATTTTTTAACATCCTCTTCAGTTTTTTTCATTAGTGTTTTATAGTTTTCATGGTAGAAATCTTCCACTTCTTTGGTTAGGTTAATTCCTAGGTATTTAATTTTGTTTGTGGCTATTATAATAAATAGAATTACTTTTTTTTTCTTTTTCAGATTGATCACTGTTGGCATATAGAAATGCTACTGATTTTTGTATGTTGATTTTGTTTTCTGCAATTTTACTGAATTTGTTTATCAGTTCTAATAGTTTTCTTGTGGAATCTAGGTTTTTCTAAATATAAGATTATATCAGTGCAAACAAGGATAACTTGACTTCTTTCATTCCCATTTTGATTTCCTTTATTTCTTTCTCTTGTCTGATTGCTCTAGCTAGAACTTCTAGTTCTATGTTGAATAACAGTGGTGAAAGTGGGAATCCTCCTCATATTCCAAATCTTAGATAAAAGGCATTTAGTTTTTCCTCATTCACTATGATAGTAGATGTGGGTCTCTCCTATATGGCTTTTATGGTGTTGAGGTATGTTCCTTCTATACCCAGTTTTTTGAGGGTTTTTATAATGAAGGGATGCTGAGGTTTATCGAATGCTTTTTTAGCATCGATTGAAATGATCATATTGTGTTTGTCCTTCATTCTGTTGATATGACATATTATACTGACTGATTTGCAAATGTCAAATCATCTTTGGATCCTAGGGCTGAATCCCACTTGGTCATGATGAATGATTTTTCTAATTTATTCTTGAATTCAGTTTGCTAGTCTTTCATTGAGAATTTTTTGTGTCAGTATCCATCAGAGATATTGGCTTGTAGTTTTCTTCTTTTGATGTGTCTTTGTCTAGTATTGGTATCAGAGTAATACTAGCTTTGTAGAATTAGTTTAAAAGTATTCCCTACTCCTCTAGTTTTAAAAATATTTTTAGGAGACTTGGTAATATGTCTTATTTAAAGGTTTGGTAGAATTCAGCAGTGAAGCCATTGGGTTCTGGGTTTTTCTTTAGTAACAGACTTTTTATTATGACTTCAATCTTGCTACTTGTTTTTGGTTTGTTCAGGTTTTGGATTTCTTCTTGGTTCAATTTTGGTGAGTTGTATGTGTCAAGAAATTTGTCCATTTTTTCTAGAATTTCCAAATTATTGGCCTGTAGTTATTCATAGTATCCACTAATGATCTTTTGAACTTTTACAGTATCAGTCGTAGTGTCTTCTTTTTTATTTCTGATCTAATTTATTTGGATCTTCATTTTTGTCTTAGTCTGGCTAAAAGTTTGTCAGTTTTGTTTAACTTTTCAAACAAAAACTTTTTGTTTTATTTATCTTTTGTATTTTTTCATTTTGATTTATTTTTGCTCTGATTTTTATTATTTTTTGTTTCTAATTTTAAGTTTGATTTGCTCTTGTTTTTCTCTAAGGTCCATTATTAGATTGCTTGTTTGAAGTTTTTCCTCTTTTTTCATGCAGGCATTTATAATTATAAATTTCCCTTTGATTACTGCTTTCACTGTTTCCCATACAATTTGGTATGTTATGTTTCTATTATCATTTGTTTCAAGAAATTTTTTAATTTCCTTTTTAATTTCTGTTTTCACTCACTAGTCATTCAGGAGCATATGTTTTAATTTCCATGTATTTGGGTAGTTTCTAAAATTCCTCTTGTTGCTAAATTCTGGTTCTATTCCATTGTGGTCAGAGAAGATATTATGTCAATTTTTTTAATGTTTTAAGACTCGTTTCTTGACCTAACATATACATGGTCTGTTTATGAGAGTGACCCATGTGCTGAGGAAAAGAATGTGTATTATTTAGCCTTTGAATGAAATGTTCTGTAAATATATATTAGATACATTCGGTCCATTGTGCAGATTAAGCCCAATGTTTCTTTGTTGATTTTCTTCCTGGAAGATCTGTCCAGTGCTGAAAATGGAATGTTGACGTCTTCAGCTATCACGGTGTTGGGGCCAATCTCTCTCTTTAGCCTAATAATATTTTCTTTTTACATCTGGGTGCTCCAGTGTTGGGTGTGTATACATTTAAAATTGGTATGTTCTCTTGCTGAATTGATCTCTTTATCATTTTATGGTGCTCTTCTCTGTCTCTTATAGTTTTTACTTTGAAATTCATTTAGTCTAATATAAGCATAGCTACTCTTGCTTTTTCCTTTCCATTGGCGTGGAATATCTTTTTCCATCCCTTTATTTTCCATCTATGTGTGTCTTTATAGGTGAAGTGCATTTTTTTGTGGGCAACAGATCCATTGGGTCTGGTTTCTTCACCCATTCAGCTACTCTATGTCTTTTTATTGAAGAGTTCAGTCTATTTATATTCAGTGTTACTATTGATAAGTGAAGACTTACTCTTGCCATTTTGATATTTGTATTCTAATTGGTCTATGGTCTTTCTTTCTTTCCTTATTGTCTTCCTTTGGTGAATGTGATTTAATCTGATAATATGATTTTGTTGCTTGATTTTTATTTTTTGTGTATCCATTTTATGTATTTTGGTTTGAGGTTACCATGAGGTTTGCAAATACTATATTACAATTCATTATGCTAGCCTGATAACAGCTTACTGTTTACATAAACAAAAAAGCCAAAAGAAAATCAATACACATTCTATGCTTAAACTTCATCTGCCCACTTTTTAACTTTTTATTGTTTCTATTTATATATTATTGTACTGACCATTTCTTGAAAATTTGTGTAGTTATTGTTTTTTATTTGTTCATTGTTTATTCTTTCTACTCAGGATAAGAGTAGTTTACATACCACAGTTAACAGTGGTATCATAGTCTATGTTTTTCTCTGCACTTACTGTTACCAGTGAGTTTTGTCCTTTCAGATGACTTCTTATTGCTCATTAACATCCTTTTCTCTCTGATTGAAGTATTCCCTTTAGTATTTCTTGTAGGACATGTCTGGTGTTGACAAAATCCCTCTGCTTTTGTTTGTCTAGAAAAATATTTATTTCTCCCTCATATTTGATGGATATTTTAGCCAGATATAGTATTCTAGAGTAAAAGATTTTTTCCGTCAGCACTTTAAATATACCGTGCCACCCACTCCTGGCCTATAAGGTTTCCATTGAAAAGTCTGCTGCCAGATGTATTGGAGCTCCATTTATGTTATTTGTTTCTTTTTTCTTGCTGGTTTTAGGATTCTTTCTTTATCCTTGTCCTTTGGGAGCTTGATTATTTAATGCCTCGAGGTAGCCTTCTTTGGGTTAAGTCTTGTTGGTGTCCTATAACCTTCTTGTATTTGGATATTAATATCTTTCTCTAGGTTTTATAAGTTCTCTATTATTATTCCACTCAATAAACTCTCTACCACCATCTCATTCTCTACCTCTTTAAGGTCAATACTCTTAAATTTGCCCTTTTGAGGCTATTATCTAGATCCTGGAGGAGTGCTTTTTTTTTTTTTTATTCTTTTTTCTTTTGTCTCCTCTGACTGTATATTTCAAATAGCTGGCCTTCAAGTGCACTAATTCTTTCTTCTGTTTGATCCATACTAGTAAAGGACCCTGATGCATTCTTCAGTATGCCAATTGTATTTTTCAGCTTTAGAATTTACGCCTGATTCTTTTTAATTATTTCAATCTCTTTGATAAAATTATCTGATAAAATTCTGAGTTCCTTTTTTTGTTGTTGTTCTCTTGAATTTCTTTGATTTTCTTCAACACAACTGTTTTGAATTCTCTTTCTGAAAAGTCACATAACTCTGTTTCTCTAGGATTGGTCCCTGGTGTCTTATTTAGTTCATTGGATTAAGTTATGTTTTCCTGGATGGTGCTGTTGCTAGTAAATGTTCTTCAGTGTCTGGGCGTTGAAGAGTTATGTATTTATTGTAGTGCTCACTCTCTGCACTTACCTGTAGCCATCCTTCTTGGGAAGGCTTTCCAGATATTTGAAAGAACTTGGATGATCTAAGCTGTTTCTGCATTAGGGAGCACCCCAAACCCAATAACACCATGGTTCTTGCAAAGTTGTAGAAGTACCACCTTCATAGTCTTGGAAGGAGAAGACCAGCTGTTTGAAAATACGAAGTGGAGTGACACAAGCACCCTTGGGGACACCATCGCTAGGACTTTGCTGGGTCAGATATGAAGCTAGCACAGTACTGGGTCTCTCCCAAGGCCTCCTGCAACCACTCCCTGGCTACTACTTATGTTCACTCTAAGCCTTGAGACTCTATAATCACCTGGTGGCAAAGCCAGTCAGATCTATGTCTTTCCCTTCAGGGTGGCAAGGTCTCCCAGGCTTCAGATGGGTCCAGAAGTGCCATTTGAGAGTCAGGGACTACAGTCAAAAACCTTAGACGTTTACCTAGCATTTTATTTAGCTGGCTGTCAAGCCACAAGATGTAGTCCTCCTCACTCTTCAGTCCCCTTTCCAAAGGCAGATAAGCTTCATCCCATGTGCATCACTCTTGCCACCCCCACTGGCTACAACACGTACTGTCACAATACCATTGATGTTTCCTTAAGGCCCGAGGGCTCCTAAGTCAGATTGTAATGAACACTGCCTGACCTAAAACTCACCCTTCAGGGCAGTAGGCTGCCCTCTGGCCCATGGCAGGTCCAGAAATGCTATCCGAGAGTCAAGTCCTAGAATCATGCACTCCAAGAGCCCACTTGGTGCTCTACCCTCTGTGGCTGTCCTGGTACCTAGAGTATGAGACAAAATCCCCTTTATTTTTCCCTCTGATTTTCCCAAGAAGCAGGAGTTTTGTCCCATAGGCACCACAGCTACTAATGTGCTGAGTCTCACTTGAAGCCAACACTTCTCAGAGGCTCACCCAAGGCCCTTGATGTAGTACCTGGGTATTGCTGCTGGTTATTCAGGGCCCAAGGGTTCTTCAGTTAGCTGCTAATGAATGCTGGCAGAACTGAGTCCTTTCCTCCAAGGTAGCAGTTCTCGTCTGGCTCTGGGTGTGTCTAGAAATATTGTCTGGGAGCTAGGGCCTGGAATGAAGGCTTCAAAACTCTGACCAGTGCCCTATCTTGCTGTAGTTGAGCTAGTATCCAAGATGCAAGACAAAGTCTTCCCCACTCTTCCCTCTCCTCAAACAGAAGAAAGGGGTGTCTTTTGGAGCCATGACTTGCGCAGCGTGAGGTTAGGGGAGAGGTGATGCCAGCACTCCATTGGCTACCCTAGCTGGTGTCTCAGTATGTTGCCCCACACCCCACCACCCCCCAGTCCACTGTCTCTGGGCCTAGGTCAGCACTAGGGCAGACCTAAGGGTTGCAGTCCTTATGGCTTGCATTGCCTTTCAAGTTTACTTGGAGACAGAGAGCACTATAGCCCTTGGTGGTGAGGTTTGTGGGAACTCAAGTTTAGACCACAGGGATTAGCGATTTTCCTCTGGCTAGGGCTGGTTTAAATGCTCCCTCCATAGTTGGGTATCAACTGAGTTTGGTCATTTTTCCTTTCTGCTCTAGCAGGACAGCACTGAGTTCAAACCCTCACAATTGCTGTTTTCTGTCTCCCCCAGTGCCCAGAGACACTCTCTGCCACTGCACTACCACTGCAGGGGGTGGGCAGAGGGGTGGCATCAGTGATTCAATTCTGTTGTTTCTATCTCTTCAGTGCCTATTTTAGTGATACGATGTTAAAACCAGGTACTGTGAGTGCTCATCTGATTTTTGGTTCTTATGAAGGTGTTTTTGTTCTTCGTAGATAGTTGTTAAATTGGTGTCCTAGCAGGGGCGACAATTGGTGAAGCCTTCTATTCCACCATTTTGTTTTGCCTACGCAGCTCATAACCTTAATAGAAAAAAACTACATGTATTTCAACTGGGATAGAAATGCATGGTCTGTATAATTGATGTTTCTGTCACTTTTAGCAACAAATTATTTATTATTTTAAATTGTAGCTAAAGTGCAAAGCTCAATTAAAGAGGTATATGCACGTAGTGAAATAAAAAGGGGACATTTTAAATTCCAATAACAATGTTTACATACCATAACCTTAAACTTGATATATTTGATGTTGCCCAATAAAGATAATTACTTTTCAGTTAGAATGTAATAATGTCATAGGGTGTGACCATTCACAGTAATAGAGAACTTTATCTGACTGCTAATAAAATAGCAAAAAAAACCTAATTAATAAAGTTCCATGGTGTCATAATAATAATCACCATATCAAAGGGTTCTTTCACTTGATTAAGTCATTATACAGAGATTTAGGCAGCAATTTCAACTATTCTACCAAATGTAAAGAAAAGGAAGGCACTTTGAACATTCATACGTTTTACATTCTTTATGGACTCATCTAAGTCTCTAAAACACAAAAGACTCATTGTATGGCTCCATTACGAACGACTCCACAGCAGCATTATGAAACTCAGCTTACATACTCCGTCACTTAAAATTCCCATTTCTACAGTAGACCACAAACTGCAATTGACATCTGATGATCTTATCTTTCTTTTTCCTACCAGCAATCAATTCTAGAAATGTTTGAATAAGATATATGCAAGGTAGTATGAAATAATCATTAAAAATACAAGCTCTATAGCCACAATACATGCATTTCAATTCTAGCTCCATTACTTGCTAGCTTTGTGATTTGGGACAATCTATTAAAACGCTGTGTGCCTTGGTGTTCTTGTCTGTAAAAAGGAAGTAATATTAATTGACCACAGATTTTTGTGAGGATTAAGGTAATTAATATATATGTAAAATGACTCAGAACATTGATGGTATATAGGAAGTACTCAATAAAATTTTTGTGATGGTATTTTTTTTTTTTTTGAGACGGAGCCTCACTCTGTTGCCCAGGCTGGAGTGCAGTGGCAGGATCTCAGCTCACTGCAAACTCCGCCTCCTGGGTTCACACCATTCTCCTGCCTCAGCCTCCCGAGTAGCTGGGACTGCAGGCGCCCACCACTACGCCTGGCTAATTTTTTGTATTTTTAGTAGAGACGAGGTTTCAGCGTGTTAGCCAGGATGGTCTGGATCTCCTGACCTCCTGATCCGCCCGCCTCGGCCTCCCAAAGTGCTGGGATTACAGGCGTGAGCCACCACGCCCCACTGTGATGGTATTTTATTGGTAGTAGTATTGTCATTACCTACATGTCTGTACACAGAATATTTGAATCATCCTTTAATAAATCAGTTAGAATATCTGCATTCCAGAATGAAAAAAAAAATCTCAACCTTACTTTTCAAGCTTAAATTTCCTTCCTTTAAGTTTCTATCAAAAATTTCACTATGGAAAAAATAGTTGTTACTCAAAGATGGATTAAAAAACATGCTGTCTATCCATTCCTTGGTCTATAAGAGTTGTCCAATAATTATCACCTATTATTATTATTTGATTATTAATTACATACCTACTGACATATTCTGAGCTCTAATGCTTTAATAATTTAGAGATTCATAAAGTTATACACTGGGATCTATCTTATTTATCCCCACTTTATCCTATGTTATGATCAACATACATAAAGAACCTTCATTAATTCACTCACCTCATGAACAATATTTGTTTAATACTTACAATAAAACTGGGCAGCATGCTTAGTAGTGTTGTTAAAAATAAGGCTTCTGTTTTCCCAGAGCTTATAGGGTTTACAGGGAGTTTAAACTCTCCAAAATAGGGCTTGACATTGAGATGTAGGATAACATTTTTTTCATTTTCATTTGTATTTCATCTTATCATTTAAAAAATCTATTTTAGGCATATTTTATATAGTGCATACATATTTATACAGAAACACATGTACATTTCACAAACAAAAATGTTCATATATTAGAAAAAATTAAAAATTGTATCATATGAGCATGTAACTGTTTAGAGATCATGATATAAACAAGTCTAATAAAGCATAAAAATATGATTATAGAAATGTATAAATTAGGAAGAGATTGGGAAGTGGGCAATTGTCCTAATTTTGAAAGTTTAGAGAAAGCTATATCCTGGTAATGATACTTGTGATTTAAAAAAAATAAATGGGTACTTGTCTAGCTACAGATTTGAAGAGTAGAAGAAACGAATAACACCAGCAGGTATTTAAGGCTGAGTCTACCAAATGGGGTTATGAACAACAAAGGTTGTATGATTGATGTTAAGACAATGCAGAAGCCATGTACTCTGAACAGTAAGCAGGGCTAAGTCATGCAGAACGCCACATGTTAGGGTTGGCAGTCGGGATTTCATTGTGGGCGAATAAGAATTTATTGAGATGATAAAGACTAATCCAAGGACACAAATATGGGCCTACTGGCCACAAAAGTATGTTCCCTTCATTGTGATAGTAGGGTGGAGTATAGTCTATGACTTGAGACTCTTAATAAGCAACTTTAAACACACCAAGAAGAAATGATGAGAGTTCGGGCTATGGTGCTGAGCCAGTAGTGGGCATTGAGATTATGAGTTGAATCAGTTCAGCGAATATTTAAAGTATTTACTGTACAGGCAAGTAGAGTGCTTTGTGTGTGTATGTAAAGTGTTTTCTTTGTGTTCACTGCTTATACTGGCAGCATGCAGCATGATTACTGGATGTAATGTCTATTATGGCATTTAATATCTCCCTCGTAAAAATATTGATAGATACGTTTCTGTGAACATGTCTGTATTTCTTGATAAACAAGCAAGATTTTGTTTGTGAGACAATTTGAATTATACAATTTAACAACTTTATGTTTCAAGGAGGGATGAAAGCTCATAGTTAATTAATTACTTATATTAGCCTAATTTTGCTATGTTCTTATATTTTATCCTCTGGTGTTTTAAAAATGTATTCTTTGTGATGATTTTGTATATATAATTCATTAAAACTCGTATCAATTTTGAAAGGAATATGCCATACAACATAAATGGTTATGGAATTAAAACTATAATTCAAAAAATAATATCCTATAATTTATGAAAATGTACAATTTTCTCTTTGTGAATGGAGTCACTTTAACCATGTTTAAAAAAAGAGAAAACAATTAGGAAGTTAAAATATTTTCTAATCACATGAGTAGTCTCAAATTGAAAACAATATTAATTACCAAGACTCATTTGTAAATATATATTTTTTATACTGTGACCTCTATATTTTTATTAGAAGATTAATAACATGTATCTTAGCAACCACACCTGTACCCAAGGCACATGGGAGAGTCTTGGCAGCATTCAAGGTGAAATTTTCTAAGTTTAGATCGAATGCCAATAAACTATATACTACTTTGCTTCTAAAACATATTAATAAATTTATCAAGATAGAAGGAAAAACCTAAGAAAATAAGATAAAAGAATAAGGAAGAAAGGACAGAAAGAAGGAAGGAAAAATGCTCAATGAGTAGATAAATAACCACTCAATATGACGAAGTAGAGTGCTATAATTTAAGGAAACAGGAACTTAAGTGTCCATCTAATGCCGGTAAATAGTAGGCAGATTTTAGGTTTGTGACCATAGCTATGGGAAGATATGAGTTTACATATAATGAACAATTATGAAAGATAAAATAAAAGTAATGTTTCTTAAACTTAAGCAAGCCTTATCAATGTCTGCACACATATCAGAAACAATACCTACATAGACTTTCATGGACTAAGAGATAGGAATCTTATGAGAATTCATATTTTCTGACTGGAGTCAGATACCAATAACTCCAACTGCTGCACTAACAAAGTTATAAGAATAAAGTTAGAGCAAATAAATTGTAACACAGTGATGTGTTATTCTTACTAACATTTTGATACATGTAGAAATAGGTGGATAACTTTAAAAGATGACTTTAAGTCTGTGATAGGTATAACATTCAGAATCTCTAAAAATTCTGTGTGTGGAATTAGACAGAAAATGCATAAAGTGAAATTTCCCCAAGTTTACTGATTGTCCTGCGAAATCAGAAAAGATTAAAGAGGTGAGACATTCTAGAGAACATTGTTGAGACAGGGTGCATGTGCATTTCATTTGCCTTTTGAGCCCTAAGACAGGTTAAAATTAGCAACTCAAATTTAATTATTTTGACTTAGAGCAAAAACTTTAAAATTACAGTAGCTTGCTATATCTTTGTGTTTGGCTTGGATCCTATTAGAATTATTATGCAATCTATTTATCTTACTCACAATTTTAATCATATTCACATTCTGAGAGTCAGAAAAATAAAATGCTCTAAAATCTTCCAATCAATACATTTTAATAATCTTGAGAAAACAGCTTACTAAAATACCGAATATTAAAAGTTGAATTACTGTCTCATCTAGGACATGGAGAAATGATTTGGTTCTCTAAAGGGGACTCACAGGACATAATACTCAGGCAGGAATGCATTGCTGTGAGCTGATTTCATTTTTACTTTCTATTATAATTGCAAGGGTTCCCATCAGCATTTCTGTGAAAACACAGACTCACATACAAACACACAAAACAAGATTTTTCCCCTCAGGAGGAAAAGCTAAGTAACAGAATAATGCATACCTTATTTCTTCTCCAGAAGAAAGAGATATTAGAAGTCACACAGTTAGGTTCCTTATTTTATAATAAAAACCAAAAATATGGATTCAAATATAGTAAGGGATGAGTTGGGACAAAAAACCTTCTCTCTTGATTAGATATGTCAAGTACTACTGTTTTTATCTTTGTGTCAGCCAAAGTATATAAAAATAAACTAATAATGTAAGGCAATATTAATGTAATATAAGTTGATATAAAGTTAGATGAAATTAGTAAGTGCAGAGAGGCCTTGGATGATCAGGGAAGTTTAATAGAGGAGGAGGGACTTGTGCTGGGTCATGGAGAATGTAAATTACGATTTAAGATGGGAATGGCACTACAGGAGGGAGAGCAAGCTTGGGCAGAATGCTTTTTACTCCACGTGGTAGAGGGCAAATCTTTATTTATGTTTCCCTTAACTATCCTAGGTATACTGTAGGAGAGATACCAGTATCCGCTAAAGCCAGGTCTTTCTTATATTTTTAAACCAGAATAAATATTTTCTAAGAGATTTTCACATATATCATTTCTCTTGACTAACACAATCACTCTATGAGCTAATGTTCACATTTTATCTATGAGTAAATCAAGGCTCAAACATTTTGCCTGATTTATCCACAGTCACATAGATTTTTAGCTACAGAGATGGAATTGAATGTCAGTCTTATGACTCCAAGCCCTGTGTTTTCCAATCACATCACAGTTAAGGCTCATCCAGCCTGACACCGAGTCAGTTCTCTACCAATGGGAAATACTGGAAGAAGGTGCAGACGCATTTTGCAAAGACTTATGTCGCTTTTTGTCAAAGAGATGATAGCAAATATAATCTGGATTTAACATTAAGGAATTCTATCTCAATTGTGTCATAAATCTCTTTCCCACATGGCCACTTATGTGTCCTCAGGCTCTTTTGTTGAGAGAAAGCTCAGAGATTAATGTTACTGGGATAGCTCCAATATCCCACATGCATTATATGGCTCTTATTTATATTATCTAACTCTAACTATTCAAGGGTAAGGAAAGGATATGACAAGATTTCACTAAGTTTTTTAAAAAGTTCAGTTTACTGATACAGGTTGGGCATCCCTAGTTCTAAAATCCACAGTCCGAAATGCTCCAAAATCTGAAACTTTTTGAGCTCCAACATGATGCCACATGGAACATCAAACACCGTAACAGGTTGCAGTCAAAACTCAGGTGCACAACACACAGCTTATTTAGCATCCCCAAGGGAAAAAAAGACACTCTCAGTCCAAATTCCCTAGGCTAGCCTGCCCACAGAGGGTCCTAAAATGGCACATGTGCAGGTCAGATGTGCCAATGGCAGGTTTCCCATGATGCCTCACATCAGGCCAACACCCACGTGCATTACTCACTGTGACTTTTTGCATATTCTCTGCTCTGTGGTGTAAACATATTATTGAAAATGTCAAAAAGGACTGCACATATCCCAACAGGTAACAGTGATAAGAAAAAGGAGCATTTGTGTGTACTGTATGGCGTATAGCAACCTTTTAATCAAAACACAGCATAATAGTTGGAGACTGAAAGTCTGCCATTGTTTGCGATTGCTGTTGTCTAACAGCTGACACAGGTCTTCTGGTGATGCTACTGTGCTGCTCAGTTACCATGAGCATGTTATTTCTTCACTGTATTAGTGGCATGCCATCCTTTTTACTCAGTAGTACTAATGTGTGAATAAATGTAAGAAAATGATGCTTTATCAGTGGCATATAAATTCAGAGTCAGGAGTGATGGTGATGACAAACAACCACAGGTTGTCCACATGGGTGCGTGAGATTGTGACACCTTTGCTTTCGGATGGTTCAATGTACATGAACTTTGTTTCATGCACAAAATTATTAAATATTGTATAACATTACCTTCAGCCTATGTGTAAAAGGTGTATATAAAATATAAATAAGTTTTTTGCTTAGACTTGAGCTCTATACCCAATATATCTCATGTATATGGAAATATTTCAAACTCCAAAATAATCCAAAATAATTTGAAACACTTCTGGTCCCAAGCATTTCACATAGGGGATATGCAACCTATGATGATGTTCTAACTTCATGTCAGCAAAAGTCACAATGCAATGTTTTTATTGTTCAGTGAAAACCTAATCATCTACATTTTTGTCATCTATTTCTTTAAGCTCAAATTGATTTAACCAATGACTTCTCAAATTCAAGATAAAATCAATCATATCACTAAAAACAAAACCAAACAACCAAGCAAAAACAAAAACACTGACTAAACATTTAAAATATAGCCAAGTCGACAATGTTTGAGAGTACATTGTAGACAGTTATTTATATGTTAACAAATTTAATTTCAACGATTGGCAGATTTTGCACTGTAAAGACATAACTACTCCTTTGATTTAGGCACTGTGGCAGATATGGAACTTCTTCAGGTAAAGACTTGCTTTCCAGATGCAGGGAAAGCAGTTAGTAGTCAAGAGCCAGTTAACTTTTCCAGGCTTGCATCAGCCTCAAGCTACAGTCACATTATTCTTGGGGTGGTCTCTGGCCAGTGACTAAGTGAGGTCGGTAGCTGAGGGCATACCATTATGAAGACATCCCCAGCTAATGACTGAGTAAGGTGGCACTACCAGGATCTCCACATTTTCTTTCATTCAGTGTTGCTCCAGAGTGCCCAGTAGACTGGCAGAGATTTTGTAGGTCTTCAGGGTGCTCTGACAGGTCCCTCTGCCCCAACCTGCTTTCTCCCATTTCCTTTCTCAGGTTTATTTCCCAGTAACTGTAAACTGCAAGATTGTTTTTTTAAACCTAGGTTAGAAACGATTGGGAATTCTTATTAGAATAAAGGCTGAGATTGTTTTTTAAGTTAAAATGTCACATTCTCTATGGCATCTCTGTTATCTGTTGGCATATTTATTCAAGTTTTCTGGTACATTAGCGACACTTTGTTCATCCTCTTTTACAATGTGTATTATGGTGTAATTGTAATTATTCGGTGTGGTTGCCCTCTCTAAATCCATGAAATAAAGTAGTGTTTATTTTTCCCAGTGATATCTTCATTGGGTTTATTAGTTGTCTCTATATAAAATACATATTTAGAGAGACATTATTTCTCCGATAAATGTTATTATTTTAGAACAGTAGATTGCAAGAGATTGGGGAAATTAAGGATGGAGAAAATGCTTGAGAATGGTAATCAATGTCTCTCTGCTGAGCAATCCATCCCTTACTCTATTCTCATAAAGAGATGCTAATAACTAAAATGTGTAGTGACTTTATGCTTAAATCCCGGCACAGAAATTCACATAAAAATGTCATATTCGGTGAGATTTAATAATTCTATGAAGAGTTTAAATTAGAAACCTTTCTTAAATTCTACATTTCAACAACCTTTTCCTGTAAAAGGATAAGAATGCAAAAAAGGGGAACCCTATGATACCATATATTCTGAGAAAATGTGTAAAAGTGAAGCACACACATTTTATTAAACATTTCCAGCATAGTTAAAATTTGTAAGGAAAGGTAACCGATAAATCAGTTACCTTTGGTGGTGGTTTGGTTTCTGAAAGCCTCTGTAGTGAGATTGATAACTTCATTCGATAATTATGTTAAATTATTATAATGCAAGTCATATATGGAAATTAGTTTTATAAACAAGTGAGATCAATTTATTATATAATACTAAACCTCTAGATATAAATGTTAAAACAAAAATATGTGCCCACTTTCTAGAAGGATGCACTGTGCTATTTAAGTCACACTTTGATTGAAACAGCTAATAAGATACTTTCTTCGGTTCATGACATGAAGATTGAAAGTTATGAAATTCACATATATTTTTGGAGAATAAAAATAATGTCATTTACTGACCGGCAGTAATAATAAGATAAAACACAAACCTGAATTTAAACCTTTATATGTTTAGCAAGAAAAGAAAAGAAAACTATAATTAGGATGTAAATAAAATACCATTTTTCCCTGTTTGGGCTATTATCCGATTGTTTTGCCTCAATGCTTTGCTAATATTGCACTACATTCATTAAAGAAAAAAGGCAAACATGGCAAATCACATTTTGCCATCTGGGAATTAAAATAAACTTGTGGCCAGCCAAGAAGACACTTATCCATGACATATATATCCAGGTTCAGAATCCAAAGGATACAAATGGGTCATATCAAAATCAAGAAAACACAAATATAAGCTGATCTGTACTTTAAAATCAGACAGCAATGCTGAGTGGAGTCAGAATCTGCAGACAGGAGTGTGACTAACAAAGGAAGAGATTCAGCTATCCAGAGGAGTTGAGACAGATAAACAAGGACCCAGGGTAGAAATCTAAAGTCGTGGGACAAAGAGTTAGAAATAAGCTGAAGTTGAAGGAAGCATCTAGAAAAGAAGTCAGAAGTGAGAGAATGTGCCTAATGAAATTGTGGAGAATGAGGAAGCTATTGCTATGGTTTCTTTTGACCCAAACATTTCTATCCCTGGTTTTCAAATTCATGGAACACAGCTTCAAATCAATGCTTGATATACAAAGGGAATTTTATGCATAGTATTAGTAGCATTTATCAAATGCCCATGTTACTTTTACGATAAGAGTAGTTAGCAAATGTAAACATGTTTTTTGCATTTCCTCGAAAGCAGAAAGTAATATATATTAGGACACACCTGTTGACATGACTCAGCTATATTTGAATGAGCACAATCTGGAGGACCTTATCCAAAGATAAAGTCTCAGACATTCTAGAACTATCTTGTTTTTGTCTATATCAGATGGTAACTTTATTAAAGCTTCTCATAGCTGTAATATTTTATTTATTTATTTATTTATTTATTTATTTATTTTTAGATAGGATCTCACTCTGTTGCCCAGCCTGGAGTGCAGTGACATGATCTCAGCTTACTGCATCCTCTACCTTTCTGGCTCAAGGGATCCTCCCACCTCGGCCTCCAGAGTAGCTGGGACCACAGGCACATGCCGCCATGCCCAGCCGATTTTATGTTTTGTAGAGTCAAGGCCTTATTCTATTGCCCAGGCTGGTCTTGAACTCCTGGGCTCAGGTGATCTTCCCACCTAGGCCTTCCAAAATGTCAGGATTACAGGCATGAGCCATTACAATCAGCTCTAATATTTTAATTTTAATGAGAAAAGTATATCTGAAAATCGGTTGTTTAAGAAGTCTTCCTTTTGAGTGTATATTTTTACAACTAATCAGATGTAGCCAACAATAAAAACAAAGCATATTAAAAGTATGCTACTAGAGGAAACAGCATACTAAATTTATTATCATCAGACTTCTGTTCAAAGATATTTCTTTTCTTTTTTTTTTTTTTGAGACGGGGGTCTCACTCTGTCACCCAGGCTGGAGTGCAGTGGTGCAGTTTCGGCTCACTGCAAGCTCCGCCTCCGGGGTTCACGCCATTCTCTTGCCTCAACCTCCCTAGAAGCTGGGACTACAGGCCCCCGCCACCACGCCCGGCTAATTTTTTTTTTTGTATTTTTAATAGAGACGGGGTTTCACCGTGTTCACCAAGACGGTCTCCATCTCCTGACCTCGTGATCCGCCCGCCTTGGCCTCCCAAAGTGCTGGGATTACAGGCGTGAACCACCGCACCCGGCCCAAAGATATTTCTTAAAACACCTGTATAAAGTTATTAACTGATGAACCTGCTGAGCAAGGGATCTTGAACCAGGAGAGCTTGAGGAGAATTCCCACTCTGTCAATTTTTTAAAAAAAATACTGAACCAATTAACTTTGAACACCTGTTTTTTTCCTATTTTTTCATTTTTAAACCAAAATGACACCTTACATCTTCCTACATTATTAAAATTTCAGGAGTATAAAGGCATTGACTGACTGAGGCATTTATGTAATTTTTACTTTTCACCTTGTATGGATACCTTATGAAATCAATATACCAGATATTAGAGTATCTAATATTATATTATATTACATGTATATGTTTCCATAGTATCACAGGTGAGCAAAGTGGTCTATATACAGTCTCTAACATTAATATAATGTAGAAAGACAGTTTTCTTTATTCTTCCATTATTTTTATTATAATGTGAAACTTCAAATTATTATCAACAAATATATGAAATTTAATTTAAGATTAGAAAATTTTTTTTTAGTATTAAAAAACAACTAGACTAGAATAATCTAATCCAAATTTTTAAGGTTAGTACTGTTTAAATATGAGAGTTATTCGAGATTCTATTGGTTCCTTTTCCAAAATATTTTTATTTTTCTCCAGTACTCCACGATGTGCTTGCCCTGAAAAATGGAACATTGACTAATTTTGGTAATCAGCAAATGACTTAGTAGCTAAGTCACTAATTAAAGTTATAATTACACTTTTATCATCCACCCTACATTTCTCAGGTCTTTGGATTTAGGTCTGTGTAGTTAGTCACTTTTCTTGCTGCCTGTCAGGAAGAGGTAATGTGTCAAAATGTAACAAGTTCATTCTATCCTCTTGTAAGGGCTAGTCACTTCCTTTCTCTATGCTCCAAATACTCATCAAATATGGCCATGTTACAACTCTTTCTCATTGTTTTGTGATTAGCTTTTCTACCTCTGTATCTGAATCCAAGGTGAATAGTCTAAATTGCAATTTCTGGGGTGAACCCAGGACCTAAAAAAATATCAGGCGTATTTTGCTTGTTCAATTTTTGTTAAATAAAGTAACAAACATTTTTAAAGGACAAGTTTGGATTTATGAATGAGGTCTCACTTATGTTCTCATAACTGATTTCCCTTCACCATAACATCACAGCTAAGTTACTAACTGAATAATTTTCTGAGATATAATTTTATTTTTGTTGAAGTTACGTGTTTGAATTTCACACACTTACATATAGAGAACTTTATTTTATAAGTTTGGAAGATGATATGTTCAAAACATATTAGTTTTGAACAAAATGAAATTATATATATTTAGTTATACTTCGAGATACTTCGAACAATTGCAGAGTATAGAGGTCAGGTTTGCATAACAAAGTGTGGCATTTCATCTCAGATGATGAGAGGAGTTTATAGTTTTTTTTACTTTTCCTCTACCCAACCAGTTTTCTGAACCTCTGATACCAACTTCTGTTCACAATTCTATTTGATTCTAACTCTGACTACCAGGAGTTAGTATCAGACTCCACAGGTTTAAAAGCTTAGTCCCTCAAAACCGCCCTCACTTTAGATGCCACTTGCAAGTATCGGGTGCTCAGGTTGCCTACTCTTTGGTGCAACTTGGCTACAAAGTCAAGGGTTCCTACAATCTCCCACACCAATGTTAATTTGTTAGAATGACTCAGAACTCAGGGAAATGCTGTATTTACTATTACAGCTTATATTAAAGGATACAAATGAACAACCAGATAAAGTGGTATATAGTGCACAATCTGGAAGGGTCCTGAACACAGGGGCCTTGGTTCTTACAGAGTTGGGGTATGTCGCCTTCCATGGACATGGATGTGTTTACCAGTTTGAAAGCTCCTTAAACCTTGTGTTTTAGTACTTTTATGGAAGTTTTATTATGTAGCCATGACTGTGGCCATTGGTAATTAACTCAATCTCCAACCTTATTCCCTTCCTGGGAGCTTGGAAGCTGGGACTGAAAATCCCAAGCTTCTAATCAAGGCTGGGTCTTTCTGTGATGAGCCCCTTTTCTGAAGCTGATGTTCCTGCCACGAGTTACCTCATGAGAACAACAGATGCTCTTATCAGCATTATCACTCCGGAAATTTCAAGAGTTTTAGAAGCTCAATGCTAAAACAAATACCAAGTATCTATCTTATTACACTATAGATGATAAGAAACTTACTACTGTTGAAAAATAATTTAGCACTTAAACAAGCAGTAGGGCTGGGATCCATTAAGTGTTCGGGTTTTAGTCCCACTCCTTAGCAGCTGTATAATCTTGGGCAAGAAAAAAAAAATTAAAACTGTTTAGTGCTCAGTTTTCTTATTTGGTAAAAAGAGAAGAAGTAGAGTTAAATGACTTAAAACATGTAAAACACGGAGCACAGAGCTGGCACAAGCAAGCACTCAATACGAGAGAGCTATTATGATTTTAATTGGGGATCCACAAACTTCTTTAAAGGGCCAGCTATTTTAGTACTTTACAGTCTAGTCAGTTCCTGCTTCTAATACTCAATATATCACTGTAGTGTGGAAGCAGCCGTAGATGATGTATAATGAATAAACTGTCCCCATAAAACTTTATTTACAAAAACAAGTAGCAGGCCAGATTTGGCCTGTGGGGCATAGTTTGTCCACATACCTAGTTCACATTATGCAAATCCAGAATTAAGATACTGTTGTATGGTATATCACCTCTAAATTTACACAGGCCTTGAGCACATAGAATGTCCTTTGTTAAAATAATGCAAATCCAGAATTAAGATACTGTTGTATTGTATATCGCCTCTAAATTTACAAGGCCTTGAGCACATAGAATGTACTTTGTTAAAATAATTGTGGATTATTTCCTCAAACTCTAGTGCCTTGATGTTTTGGGTTGTTATATCCCCCCAAAAAAGGCATGTTGGTGTCCTAACCACCACCACTTCAGAAGGCAATTGTATTTGGAAATAGAGTCTTTGCAGAACTAATTAAGTTAAAACGAGGTTATTAGAATGAGCAATAATGTAATATGACATATGTCCTTATACATAGAAGACATTTGGGCAAAGATAGACATAGGTGAGAAGGTGATGTGAAGAGAGGCAGGGAGAAGATGGCCATCTACAAGCTAGGTAATGCCTGAAGCTACTTGAAGCTAGGAGAGAGGCCAGAAACAGGTTTGTCTTCAGGGGGAACATGTCCCAACCAACACCTTCATTTTAGGTTTCTGGCCTCTAACATTTTGAGGCAATACATTTCTGTTATCCTAAGCTATTCAATTTGTTATGGCAAAAAACAATGAAGATTTGATTCCAAGAAGTGGGATGCTACTGTCTCAAATACCTGAAATATGAAAGTGGCCTTGGAATTGGGTCCTGCTTGAAAGCTAGAAGAGTTTTGAGGCACATGATACAAAGAAAATGTAGAAATTGGCCAGGCGCGGTGGCTCATGCCTGTAATCCCAGCACTTTCGGAGGCCAAGGTGGGTGGATCACGAGGTCAGGAGTTCGAGACCAGCCTGGCCAATATGGTGAAACCTCATCTCTACTAAAACTACAAAAATTAGCCGGACATGGTGGCAGATGCCTGTAATCCCAGCTACTCGGGAGGCTGAGGCAGAGAATTGCTTGAACCCCAGAGGCAGAGATTGCAGTGAGCCAAGATCGTGCCACTGCACTCCAGCCTGGGTGACAGAGTGAGACTACATCTCAAAAAAAAAAACCAAAGAAAAAGAAAAAAAGAAAAGATAAAGAAAATATCTAAATTGCCCTAAATAGGCTGTTGATATAAATATGGACATTAAAGAAGATTTTGGTGAGGTTTCCGAAAGAGGAGTGCTGTAAAGTGTCTATTTTCTTAGAGAGAATACATATATCATTACAAACAGAATATTTCTAAAAATACAAACATTAAGTGTGCTTTTGGTGATATTTCAGACAAAAATGAAGAATATTTTATTGGAAACTGGAGGAAAGGTGATTTTTGTTATAAAGTGACAAAGAATTTGCATAAATTGTGTTTTGCTGGGTGAAAAGTAGAACTTGTAAATGATAAACTTTGACATTTAGTTGACAAGACTACTAAGCAAAATGTTAAAGTGAAGTCTTGTTTCTCTTTGTTGCCTTTAGTAAATTGTGAAAGAGATAAATTGAAGAAGAAATTGTTATGCAAAAAGGAACCATAGTTTAAGGACATATAAAATTTTTCAGCCTATCCATATTGCAAAGAAATGAGAAAGTGTGCTCTGGAGAGAACACGAAGGGTGTGACTGGACAACTGTCAGAACCTCTTATAGATTAAAGTGTGACTTATGGATCTAATCAGCCATCCCAGCAGACATGCTGGAATTAAAGAGACAGAGATAGAATAAAATGAAGGACAACTGTCAGACTTCTGGGATTCTAGAAGCAGTTAATGGCTGATAGAGGTATTTACCTGTAAACATGTCTTCTCTGCCAAGAAAAGGGAAGAATGACGCTGAAAGCGGTTTAGAGGCTGGTGGGGTGTTGCTGCCACCAGAAACTAAGTTTGCAGGCATAGAAATCAGAGTTCCCTCCTCTTCAGTTTCAGAGGAAGGGGCCACCACCATTTTGGACCAAGAGAACAGAGCATCCAGCCAAAGAGGCTAATTCTAAGTCTTAAAATATAACTGTTTTATATAAATTAGAGAATTTTTTTTTCTATTTCTGTAAAAACATCACTAAGCATCAGTAAAATGCTAATCAAAATCATAAAGAGACATCAACACATGTCTGTAAGGATGACTATTATAAAACAACAAGAAAAATGACAAGTGTTGGCAAGAATCTGGAGAAATTGGAACCCTTGTACACTAAGAATCAAAATGCTGTATCCATTGTAGAAAACATGTATGGAAGTTACTCAAAATATTAAAAATATAGCTATCATATGATCTACCACTCCACTTCTGGGTAGTTATCCAAAAGAATTGAAATCAGGATCTTGATGAGATACCTACTACTACTTCTCCCCCTGTTTATTGCAGCACTGTTCACAGTAGCCAGGAGATGGATGCAACCCAAATGTCCATCAATTAATGAATGGATAAGCAAAGTGTAGAATATACATACAATGGACTGTTATTCAGCCTTTTAACAAAAGGAAATCTTGCAATATGCAACAACATGCACATATGATGTAAAACAAGCCAGTCACACAAGAACAAATACTGCATGATTCTACTTATATAAGACATCTGAAATACTCAACTGCATAAAATCATAGAGTGGAAGGGTGGATACCGAGGACTGGGAGAAGGGGCAAATGGGCAGTTACTTATCAACAGGCATAAACTTTCAAACAAGATGAATAAGCTGTAGAGATCTGCTGTATAACATTGTACCTACAGATGACGATAATGCATTGCACACTTAAACATTTGTGAAGGGGCTAGATCTCATGTTACCAAAATGTGCTCTTACCACAATAAAATAATAAATAAATATAATAAAGAATTTTTAAAGAAGCATTCAAGTATCAGGATTTAATAAAGGTATTTCCATTTTTACTGCTTTAACAAGAAAAAACAATCTAATCAAATTTTCCCTGGTAGATTTCAGACTTTCTTGATACACATAACCCCAGTTTTCCTTCCAATTTCTCCCTTTGGGGATGGCAATATCTATCCTATGTCTTTCCCAGCATTGTGTTTTACAAAGCAGATTACTTTTGATTTCACAGATTCACAGATTGAGAGGAATTTTGCCCCAGGATTAATCATATCTCTAGTCTCAACCATAACACTTATTTAATAAGATTTGTTTGCATATTATTAAGAAAATGTTCGTGCTGAAGCAGTTTGCCATGGAAATGAAACATTTTTTAAAGAATCATTTACAAAACATTTATAATGATGTATCTTGAAAACTGTCAAAATAGCCATAATATTTAGATTTTTTTTAAAAGGATTTTTTTAAAGTCCTTGAAAAAGGCAGAAGTCAAGAAAATTTCTCAATGCAGGCATTGCTTTCAAATGAGTAAATGTTATCAATATGACAAATGGAAGCCAGTTAACATATCTTCTGAGTAGTTCTTCTAAATCATTTTTAGTTATATACCATTGTTTTGTGTTTTCACAAGGACTCCAAGGCAATGAAGTGTTCTACAACCTGGGATTCCCTAACTGCCACAAATGACAACTTCCACACAATGTTAACAGATGCTTCATAAATGAGAGGGAGAGAGAGAGAAAAGAAGGATTTTTTTTTTTTTTCTGAATTAAGTAAGGAACATAGTGTAGTCTTTCATTCACTGGGAACCTGGTGCTGAGAAAACATCCTTTTTTTGTGCTCCAGTATAAACTTTATCCCAACTGTGGATTCATAAATTTTTTTTTATCATTGACTTTCCCTGTGGTATGCAGCTATTGGTACTGAAAGTTGAATATAATTTTGTGGGTGTGGATCTGTTGAAAGCCTCAGATGGAGTGAAATTGTTCCACACTATTCTCTGTATCATTCAAGAATCTTGGACCTACCAGCAGGGAGTCCTAATAAAAGGATCATTATAAGTTTCATAAAGAGATATGGGCCCATTACTATGGCTCTGATGACTGGAGGAACACCAGGGTCCTTTGCCTCAGTCTTGCCAATTTAGATGAAATGATGCAGACACATGTGGAGTGGCTTTAAGAAGACAAGAGTTTAATAGGCAAGAAAGAAGGAACAAGCTCCCCCATTGAGAGACAGAGCCAAGATAGGAAAACCTAAGTGTTGTGGAAAATAGTAGGTTATATTAGGAGGCTAGAGGAGGCAGTGTCTGATTTGCATAGGGCCCAGTGGATTGGTTTGACCATATATGTTATTTATGTAGCCAGTGAAAAAACTGGCCCTCCCACCCTAGCCTTTTAATATGCAAATACAGGGCGCCATGATGTCCTGCACACATGAGGTTATCTGGGGGTGACCATGATGGTTAGCAAACAGGGTGACAAGGAGAACAGGGTGGAAAGAGCCACATTTGATGGACCCAGTTTCTGATGGCCGTTATTTGCATATCAAAGCTTGACAGCCAGACCCTTCAAGCCGATATTCTGCTAGACAAAAAACGTTTCTGGAGCTGCATTAAAAGAAGAAAACCTTACCAAGGACCCCTTATCCTCCCTATCTGCCTAATATAATTTCTAATAACTCCTATGATACCGTGAAAAGCAAGGGCAATGGTAGGTCTTATTTTTGTCCTTGGTAATGAGAAGGGTTATATGGGAGGTGGAAAAGGGAAGCTACACTAGTGAACCAAGTCTTCCGTAACTCTAAATATCATAGCTTGGCAAGTGCCAACCTTTGTGGCTGAAAGGAGCTGTCAGAGAGTGTTCCTATGACTGCTATTGTTGAGGCTTTCTCTAGACACTAACAGGGATTTAACCAATTTCAATTAGCCATTCCATAGACACAGCAGCTGAACAACCAATGCTTGTGAGATTGCCGCTTTTAAGATAAATTAGTACCTGTTCATCAATTGGTAGACAAAAAATTATAGAAATGCATACATAGATTTCATAAATCTGAAGAATAAGTAAAACACTCAGAACAAAAAGGATCTTGAAAACATAGACATGTTGAGGTTGATATGTATACATATGAATTTAAAAAAGGTAACAAGAGCACTCAAAAAGATGACAGCATAACATATTTGATAGAACAAAAATGAAATAAGCTTAGGCCAGACACAGTGTATAATGCCTGTAATCCCAGCACTTTAGGAGGCCAAGGCAGGTGGATCACAGGAGACCAAGAATTTGAGACGAGCCTGGTCAACATAGCAAAACCCTGCCTCTACTAAAAATACAAAAAATTAGCTGGATGTGGTCATAGATGCCTCGAATCCCAGCTACTCAGGAGACTGAGGCACGAGAATCACTTGAACCCAGAAGGTGGAGGTTGCAGTGAGCTGCAATCACACCACTGCACTCCAGTCTGGGCAACAAAACAAGATTCTGTCTCAATACTACTACTACTAATAAAAAGTAATAGCCTTAGATGAGGTAAAAGAGAGGGTGGTTGATATGGTTTGGCTGTGTCCCCACCCAAACCTCAGCTTTCATTGTAGTTCCGGTAATCCCCACATGTCATGGGAGGGACCTGGTGGGAGGTAATTGAATCATGGGGGTGGTTACCCTCATGTTATTCACACGATAAGTGAGTGAGTTCCCACAAGATCTGATGGTTTTATAAGGGGCTTTTATCCCTTTGCTCGGCATTTCTCTCTCCTGCCACCACGTGAAGAAGGACATGTTTGTTTCCCCTTCCACCACGATTGTGTACTTCCTGAGGCCTCCCCAGCCCTGTGAAACAGTAAGTCAGTTAAACCTCTTCTTTTATAAATTACCCAGTCCCGGGCAGTTCTTTACAGCAGTGAGAGAATGAACTAATACAGTAAATTGGTACCACAGAGAGTGGGGTGCTGCTGTAAAGATACCCAAAAATGTGGAAATGACTTGGAACTGGGTAACAAGTAGAGGTTGGAACAGTTTGGAGGGTTCAGAAGAAGATAGGAAAATTTGGAACTTCCTAGAGACTTGAAGGGCTCAGAAGACAGGAAGATGTGGGGAATGTTAGAACTTCCTAGAGACTTGTTGACTGGCTTTGTCCAAAATGTGGATAGTGATATGGACAATGAAGTCCAGGCTAAGGTAGTCCCAGATGGAGATGAGGAACTTATTGGGAACCAGAATAAAGATGACTCTTGCTATGCAAAGAGACTGGTGGATTTTTGCCCCTGCCCTAGAGATCTGTGGAACCTTAAACTTCAGAGAGATGATTTAAGGTATCTGGTGAAAGAAATTTCTAATCAGCAAAGCATTCAAGATGAAAGATAACATATAAGTTGGGAAAATTTGCAGCCTGATAATGTGATAGAAAAGAAAAACCCATTATCTTAGGAGAAATTAAGACCAGCTGCAGAAATTTACATAAGTAATGAGAAGCCAAATGTGAATGCCAAGACATTGGGGAAAATGTCTCCAGGGCATGTCAGAGATCTTCATGGTAGCCCCTCCCATCACAGACCCAGAGGCCTAAGAGGGAAAAATGGTTTCCTGAGTGGAGCCAAGTCTCCCCTGCTCTACACAGCCTCGGGACATGGTTGCCTGTATCCCAGCTGCTTCAGCTCTAGCTGTAACTAAAAGGGGTGAAGGTACAGTTCAGACTGTTGCATCAGAAGGTGTAAGCCCCAAGCCTTTGCACCTTCCATGTGGTACAGGTCCTGTGGGTGTGCAGAAGACAAGAATTGAGGTTTGGGAACCTCCGTCTAGATTTTAGACGATGAATGGAAATGCCTAGATATCTGCTGCAGGGGCAGAGCCCTCATGGAAAACATCTGCTAGTGCATTGCAGAAGGAAAATGTGGGGACAGAGCGCCATACAGAGTCCTCACTTGAATACTGCCTAGTGGAGCTGTGAGAAGAAGGCAACCATCCTCCAGACCCCAGAATGGTAGATCCACTTACAGCTTGCACCATGCCATGCAGATGAAAAAGCCACATACACTTAATGCCAGCCATGAAAACAGCCAGGAGGGGGGTTGTACCATGGAAAACTACAGGAGTGGAGATGCTCGAGGCTGTGGGAGCCCACCACTTACATCAGCATACCCTGGATGTGAGACATGGAACTAAGCAAGATCATTTTGGTACTTTAAGGTTTAATGACTGCCTGATCGGACTTAGGACTTGCATGAGGCCTGCAATCCCTTTATTTTGGCCAATTTCTTCCATTTGGGATAGGTGTATTTATCCAATGTCTGTACTCCCATTGTATCTAGGAAGTAACTAACTTGTTTTTGATTTTACAGGCTCATAGGTGGAAGGGACTTGCCTTGTCTCAGGTTAGACTTTGGACTGTGGGCTTTTGAGTTAATGTTGAAAAGAGTTAAGACTTTGCAGGACTGTAGGAAGGACATGACTGTGTTTTGAAATATGAAGACATAAAACTTGGGAGGGGCCAGGAGTGGAATGATATGGTTTGACTGTGTCCCCACCCAAGTTTCATCTTGCAGTTCCCATCATCCCCACATGTCATGGGGGGGGGACCCAGTGGTACATAATCGAATCATGAGGGCGATTACCCTCATGCTGTTCTTGTGATAGTGAGTGAGTTCTCATAAGATCTGGTGGTTTTATAAGAGGCTTTCCCCCTTTTGCTCAGGACTCCTCCTTCCTGCTGCCATGTGAAGAAAAATGTGTTTGCTTCTCCTTCCACCATGATTGTAAGTTTCCTGAGGCCTCCCCAGCCACAGAGAACTGTGAGTCAATTGAACCTCTTTCCTTTATAAATTACCCAGTCTTGGGTCCATCTTTGTTAGCAGTGTGAGAATGGACTAATTCAGTGGTCATCGCTGCAACAAATATTAATGGCCTGCAAAGAATACATCAATTTGCATAGATGGATCTAACATTCTGGGGATGGAAAGAAGGCAGAAAGGCAAGCAAAAGTAAGAGAGAGAGAGAGAGAGCAAAAAGAAAGGAAAAGAAGAGGGACTGAGGGAAGGAAGCGAGGGAGGGAGAGGAGTGAGGGAGTGAGGGAAAGAAGGAAGGAAAATAAAGAATAAGAAAAATCTTGTAAGGCTTATATATTGATGTCATATGCAAACGAAAGTAATGCCAGGTAGAGAAAAAGAATCAGGGGCAATACACTTAATAATCAAATAAAAAAATTCCTAAGATTAAAATAAAAATTTGGATCTTAATTAATGAGACTTGAAATTTTAGGCAACACTGATGAGAAAAGATATATACCTACAAAAGACCTAGCAAGGCTTGTGGACTACTAAAGTAAAAGGAAATATTATGTATATTCAAATGAAAGCATTTTTAAAATAAGAAAGACAAAATATTTGGATTAAGATAAGAAATATGCTAGAATTGAGAGGATGGTCAGATAATATCTATAAGTTACTGAGGAAAAACTACTTCAAGCTAAGAATTGTATCCCTTGTCAAGGTATCACTCACCTACTACAGTAAAATAAATAGATATGGGCCTGTCACTAGTAAATTAATGTATCACACAACAAAGAGGATAACATTAAAGGGGTAAGGAGAGAGGGATGATTTACATATTCCCAAATTTTAATCTTATACAGCATCCTTCCACGACTGACATTCTGAGAGATATTAAGCCTGCAAAAATTGAGTATTTTAAAAAAATTATTCCAAAGATGACGAATAGCTAATGTCATTCTAGATGCACATTCTAGTTAAGTTAATTCACTACATAAAATAGATTCATGGTTTATTTTCTCACTTGAGCCTTGATGAGGAGAAGCGGTAGAGTAATAGACTGTCATAATATATAGAAACATCTGACAATTCCAAAGAATGGAGGTACTAGTGGAAGAGAAAAATTAGTGGTAATTTTTACTAGTTTAAAAATAACTTAATCACATGAACAAAAATAAGGAATGAATGACAAAAGAAACATAATTAACGAGAAACAAAAAGGAAGATATAAACGTCAAGTTTATCAGTCATTATACTAGATGTGAATGATCTGAAATTCCTTACTAAAATATTGAGACTGTCAGTGTTACACTAGGTATCCAGTCAGGTATTAGCAGGGCAGGAGAGGGCTCTCCTCCAACACACCAAGAGTGTTGGGCAACCATCGGGTGTGATGGTCAGGCGGTTGTTAACTGTTTCTCTAAAGTAATTAGTCACAGCCAGCGCCAGAAAAAGGCAGTCTCCTAATAGATAGAAAATACCCGAAACTGATCAGCAGCTTCCCAATAAGATTTGAAGAGTGGGGAGAAGCAATGCAAGATCCTAGTAGTATGCCAAAGTATAAAACCCCAAGTCAAGAAGTCAAGTTGCGCACTTGGTCTCTCAAGTTGCCGGCTTAGCCCTCTTCCAAGTTGTTTTCCTTCTTTGCTTTCTTTGTTTTTCTCATTGTTCTAAAGCTTTTTAGTAAACTTTCACTCTTGCTCTGAAATTTGCCTCTGTCTCTTTTTCTGCTTTATGCCGCTCAGTGGAATTCTCTCTTCTGAGGAGGCAAAGACTGAAGTTGCTGCAGACTCGTATGGTTATGATGCTGGTAACTCAGGGTAACTTGAATTCCTGCCACAGGTAACATCAATAGTAAAAATAAAACAATTTAAAATAAGACGTTAGCAAATATAATGAAACAGTTTACTAAAAATAATGCAAAAATTTTATTTTCAAAAATACATCATGCATTATATTAAAATTCATAATAATAGTTACATGGGAGACTTATATTATCTTAATAAATGGTGAAAGACACAATACAATTCAAGAGTATGTTAATAAGGACTCTAAATACATTGGGAATTGAAGGAAATATCTTAAATATGAATAAGACTATTTACCAAAAATCAAGGAAAAGCATAAAGTCATTTCCAAAAATAATAACAAATTAGGGATGTCATTTACTTTGCTGTTATTCTATATTATTTTAGAGCTTTTAGTAAATCCATTGAGTTGAACTTTATAAACTTTGGTAAATATTAAAATATCATTTTGCTAATGAAATTATTGTACAGAAAGGCTCTTCGTTAAAAAAATAACAAATAAGATAATTTGAAAAAGTAGTTAAAGAAAATACACACAAATTAATAGATCTTATTTGTATGCCAATTATAAGTATCTTAAAATAACGAGAAAAGCACTGAGCTATATAGAGAAAATGATAAAATTTTCTTGATGAATGGAAAACAACAGTCACCTATTCTTGGATAGTAAGGCTTAATAACATAAAAATATAAATTTTCCCATAATTAATACATATATTTAATAAAATTTTAAATATAATTTCAAGGGAATGTTTTGAAATGTAAAAAATAGTATTAAAACTCATATTTAAGACTGTGTATAAATTAGCCAAGGATATTATGAAAACAAAGAGAAGGGGACAAATAACAAATATATTAAAACAGAATGGCATTAGAATAAGCATAGACCAATAAATCAGTGAAACAGAAAAGAGTAGCAAAAATAGGTCTCAATTTTTATGGATTTTAACTTATGAGAATAGAAAGTACTACAAATCAATAGAGAAAATGATTCACTCAATAAATGGAGCTGATATCATTGGCTATCCAGCAGAAAGACAATAAAGTTGGATTCATATGATACCATCTGAAAAAAAAATTAAGATGGATTAAAAACATAAAATCTAACACCCCCAAAATTAAGAAAATTTAGTAGGCTCTATTTACAACCTAGGAAATGAGAGGACCTTTGTAATTAAAACAGTACACTTAGAGAAATCATAGACAAAATCCATAGACAACAGATAATGGTATCAGAAAGATATTTACCTCCCACTATGAAAAATTTCGTCATTAATTCCCAACATATTCAACAAACATTGAGTTCATGCATGTCACCAGGAGCTGCTCAAACTGGCAAGAATAGAGCAGTAAATAACACAAGTCCTATGCTCTCCTGGGTTACATGTCAATAAATAATTATGTAATATATCAAGCAGTTATAATTGCTATAAAGAAAAATGATGTCAGTTAAAGGAATAGAGAAAGATGAAGTGTGGTGGGGGTACTAATTTAGATAGGAGAGTCAGGGAAACCCTCTGTATTAAGATACCATGTGACCAGTGGTCTGAGTGAAGTGAGGATGCAAGCAGCCAAGACAATTATCTGGGAAAAGAGTGGACCAGAATTCAGAAGTACAGCATAGAGAAGCCCCAAAGTGGAAACAGCAAGAACGACAGCAGTGTTAGATTGGAGCGTGGGAGAAACTGCTAGAGAGGAAGATGAATAGAGACAAAAGACCACATCACGCACAGCCCTACTAGACATGAAAAAGACATTGATTTTTAACCTGTGTGACATCAAAAACCGTGGAGACGTTTGAGCCATTATGTAGCAACTTCAAGTTATTTTATTATTCCGATTTTCTAAAATATGCATGTATACAAAAAAGGACATCAAAAGGATAATGGTGCCATCTTTGCATAATGAGATTTCAGGTGGCTTTTGTTGGCATCTTTCTATTTTGCATATTATTTGGATTTACTGACATAATTATTCATAATATGTACGATCAGAAAAAAATTATAAAGATAATTTTTTTTTTTTTTTTTTTTTTTTTTTTGAGGCGGAGTCTCGCTCTGTCGCCCGGACTGGAGTGTAGTGGCCGGATCTCAGCTCACTGCAAGCTCCGCCTCCCGGGTTTACGCCATTCTCCTGCCTCAGCCTCCCGAGTAGCTGGGACTACAGGCGCCCGCCGCCTCGCCCGGCTAGTTTTTTTGTATTTTTAGTAGAGACGGGGTTTCACTGTGTTAGCCAGGATGGTCTCGATCTCCTGACCTCGTGATCCGCCCGTCTCGGCCTCCCAAAGTGCTGGGATTACAGGCTTGAGCCACCGCGCCCGGCCCGATAATTTTTTATTTATTTCTAAAGACTCTTAAAAATGCCATAGTGGGAAATTTACTAAATTGTATGTGACTGTTTCCTTGTTGTTATCTGTTTGTTTGCTTGTTTTTGAGATGGAGTCTCACTCTGTTGCCCAGGCTGGAGTGCAGTGACACGATCTCGGCTCACTGCAACCTCCGACCCCTGGGTTCAAGAAATTCTCCTGCCTCAGCCTCCCGAGTAGCTGGTATTACAGGTGCCTGCCACCGCATCCAGCTAATTTTTTTGCATTTTTACATTTTTAGTAGAGACGGGGTTTCACCATCTTGACCAGTCTGGTCTTGAACTTCTGACCTTGTGGTTCACCTGCCTTGGCTTCCCAAAGTGCTGGAATTACAGGTGTGAGCCACCACTCCCGGCCAACTGTTTTCTAATTTATCTGACTAGAGTACCTTCTTTTTAACAGAACACCTAAAAGCTTCTCTTGAAACAAATGTTCCTTGGTAAAATATCATAGAATATACTGTTCTAATAAGTCTATCAAAAAGGAATGATTAAACACCTCCATGATGATGGTGCTTCTGGGAAGTACACATAGACTAGTGAAGTTCTGTTCCATGTTAATATGAAAGGCTCTGGGTTTTATTTTCCCCTGAACCAAAAGAAGGATATTGAAGAAATTACCAGAGGACATAAAAGTTTTATTCAAGGAGCACCTGGCACAATTCACTGAAAGAGAGAGGTAAATGTCTAATAAACTCATGAAAAAATGCTCATGGTCACAGTTATCAAGGAAATGCAGATTAGAATAGGGTATAATCAGGCCAGGCACAATGGCCTGTAATCCCAGCACTTTGGGAGGCCAAGGCAGGCAGATCACGAGGTCAGAAGATCCAGACCATCCTAGCTAACACTGGTGAAACCCCGTCTCTACTAAAAGTACGAAAGAAAAAAAAAAAAAATTAGCCGGGCGTGGTGGCGGGCGCTTGTAGTCCCAGGTACTTGGGAGGCTGAGGCAGGAGAATGGTGTGAACGTGGGAGGCGGAGCTTGCAATGAGCTGAGATCGTGCAACTGCACTCCAGCCTGGGCAACAGAGTGAGATTCCGTCTCAAAAATAATAATAATAATAATAATAAATTAAAAATAAGTATAGAGTATAATCATTTGCCTTGAAGTTGCTTGATTTTTAAAGAATAATAGCTTTGAGGGTGCACAGACTAGCATTCAAGTACATTGCTGGTGAGAGTGTCCATTGGTGCATGCTGACAGGTAACAATTTTCATTAAAAAGCTCATATACCCAGAAGCAGTAATTCTTTTAAAAATATATCACAAGAAAATCGGAAACAGGGACATATTATTTTGTTCAATGATGTTCACTAATGCATTATTTTTAATGACAAACATTGAAAACATTAAAGGAAATGATTATAGTTTATAATATGCCTGAAAATAGAAAATATTCATAAATACTTCTTAATAGTATGGAGAAATATTCACAATACACAGTATGTTCTCAAAATGTTTGCATACTCATATTAAAATATGCTAACTAATAAAGGAAGAAAATGTGCTGAAGTTAATAATGGCTATGTTATTACTCTTTATGGTAGGATTTTAGATAACTTCTATTCTACATGTAGTTTGTCTTTTAAATCACTCTTGTTTACTGAGTTCAGGAATAAGAAAGTTAAGTACTAGAGTAAAAAAATCTTTAAAAGCTGCAAGGAATATTATGTTATTTGTAACATATCTTCAGTATTAAAATAAATTATAAATTGTCCATCAGTAAAGACGAAAATCTGTTTGCTTCTTGTGTAGGATATTTACCTGAAAAGCAAACATTTCATGTTAATCAATAAATAAATTGAAATATATTTTAGATAAATTTTAAAATAGCTTTATTTTGGATAGGGGAGAAATACAATAATTTCTGCATTTTAGTAAAATAGTGTACACTCTGCATCAGGAAATAATGCATACTTTGACCAAATAGTGCAAATGTCAACACAAATGCTGTACAGCATTCCAAGGAATCAAATAAGAGCCAGGAACAGGGAAAATCAATGTTAGGGTAGGAATCATAGCAAAATTTCTTCTGAGATTAAAAATAGTAAAAATGTACAATCCACATTTTGCCATTAAGCAATACATTTCCTGGTAACTAGAGAGACGCCATTTAAAATCATGAATATGAGAAGATTAGTGCTCTAAAATCCTATTATTTCTTCATCATATAACATTGAACTGCATCAGGAAGTTAATTAATCAGATTTCCTAACTATAAATAAAAAATAAATTAAAATCATATCAATTTACAGTTCAGTGGAGGGATAGTATTAATTGAGAGAACATTCAAATGTGTGATTTTCAAGTCTAATAATTTTAAGAAAGAAAACCTTTTGCTTTTTAAAATATTTTTAGATAGCTTGTTTGTTTACAAGGCAGAGCATCTCCTGAAACTACTGTCTCCACAAGAGTAGGTTAACCTGATGTGTCAAGTTGAGATCATTGAAACCTGTGTAGAGCACATGTATTTCCCAAGAACTGCCTCCTCACCAGAAGCCTCTCTTCAAATTCATAACAGGCATTTTTATTCATTTTACCAAAGGAACTAATGATGACTGATATCAGAAATACGGAGGTTCTTAAATAACAACTGAAAATTGTAATTTGAAAAGAAACAACACCATCCTAATTAATTAGCTGTGTCCACTTCATTCATTCATTCAACAATTACTGAGCATCTCTTATGAACTAACACTATGTTAATTGAAGTGTGTGCAACACTAAGAAAGACTGATACGGTTTTAATATAGTAAATGTCAAACTAGTGGACATAGCAAAGGGTTATGGAAGTACATACTGTAGGCAACTAGGGAAGTTAAAGAATTCTCAGAGGAAGTGACACTGAAATTGAGAATTAAAATATACAAGAATCAAGACCAGCCAAGCCGGCATGGTGAAACCCCGTCTCTACTAAAAATACAAAAAAATTAGCTGGGAATGGTGGTGGGATCCTGTAATCCCAGCCACTCAGGAATCTGAGACATGAGAATCACCTGAACCTGGAAGGTGGCATATAGTGAGCTGATATTGTGCCACTGCAATCCCGCCTGGGTGACAGAATGAGACTGTTGCAAAGAAAAAATAGCAAGAATTTTTTATTTTGCCTAAGCAGAGTTAGCCAGAGTATCTCCAAAATTGTATAAATAAGGTTTGTGGAAGAATTAATCTTGGAATAGGTGAGAGGTTCATAAGAGGAAGCCAGTGTGGTGGTTTTAGATATACATGAGTAGAAAATGATCCCTAAAATATCCTCTTAATGACAAGGATTCTTACAGGCTACCAATCATGTGGCCAAGTCATAAAATTAAAAAATTAAGAGCAAAATGGCACAAAAAATTAATTTAAAAAGCACAGATAGTTAAATAGATTAGAATTAATGAAAAATGGGACAAAATTAACAGCTAAGAAAAAATAATAAAATATCTGGAATGTGGTGATTTTAATAATTAGATGAATTATTTAAAAGGAAGCTAAACTGTGTTTTAATATCATAATTAGAAGACAACAAGAGATGAAATAAACAGGAAAAACAAAAAAGGACACTCTAGCATTAGAAAAAAGTTTTTAAAACTGAAAAAAGAATAAAAAGCTTTTAAAAGCTATAAACCAGCGATAAAATTCTAGAAGTAAAATAATGACAATAGAGTATAAGATGATGAATGGGGGCCGGGCGCGGTGGCTCAAGCCTGTAATCCCAGCACTTTGGGAGGCCGAGACGGGCGGATCACGAGGTCAGGAGATCGAGACCATCCTGGCTAACACTGTGAAACTCCGTCTCTACTAAAAATACAAAAACTAGCCGGGCGAGGTGGCGGGCGCCTGTAGTCCCAGCTACTTGGGAGGCTGAGGCAGGAGAATGGCGTGAACCCGGGAGGCGGAGCTTGCAGTGAGCTGAGATCCGGCCACTGCACTCCAGCCTGGGCGACAGAGCGAGACTCCGTCTCAAAAAAAAAAAAAAAAAAAAAAGATGATGAATGGTGATAAAAGAAATGTGTAGCAGGAATCAGAGTAAAAGAGGTATCAGTTCTGGGGAGAAGCCAGCCATTCTGGCAGGCCAATAAAATTTTGCTTAATAAATTTATGCAAATTTATGCCTCGAATGAAAAGATGTTCAGATGCCCCTAAATTTGTTTTCTTTTCTTCTTGACAAAAGCCTGGGGGCAGAGTTCCACAAAGCCTTTTTTTCTCTCACCTTTCATTTGCAGCAACAGGACAGCTTATAATTTGAGCACAACTTTCTATACCTGTCAGTGAGGTTAAGGCCCTTGCAGAAGGATGCTGAGGAATATCAACAGAACCTAGGAAATTTGTAGCCCTCTGGCCTCGGGCATATTCCTCTGCCTCCTTCATTTTGTAAGGGGGAAATATATTTAAATTCAAAGTATTGTTTTATTTGTTCAAATAAACAATGTACCCCCTCCTGAAGGAATCATATCTCTTTTCTAATGACAACTCCGTATTTATTAATATATCACTATGATTAGTTTCAGTCTTACTCTTATTTCAGTCCTTGCTGGGATATAAAATCTTGTATTCTTACAAGAACGGCTGCTTTGGCTGGACAGGATAACAAATATTGGTTTCACTTTTCCCTATGTTTCAGTCTTAATAAAATCCAAGTTTTCTATATTCAAGAAGATACTTCTTAAAATCTATCATTATTTGGTGGTCTCTGCTGATTTGAAATGATGGAGTAAATATCCAGCCTGTTCTTATTTGAATTACAATTGGAAGTGTAATGTGTCTACTAAGCATCACATATGCTTTGAAACTGGGAATGAATGGCTGACGGAGGAGCGTTATGCATATTGTATATGCACAGTATCACACAGTGAAGTTATGATTAAGAGAGGCAAGGAAAAGCCCAGACTCTCAAACGCATATGCCTGGGATAGAAGAAGATTCCTTCTGGGCAGTCTTTTCAAATTACAGCCTATGGGATGCTTGAGTCTTCTTTATGCTCAGGTAAGGAAAAAAGCCTTTTTTTTTTTTTTTTTTTTTTAAGCACTGATTTTAACAACCTAATTTTCCTGATTTTCTATTTTAGCACAAAGTTCTACAGCAGGCATTGAAGAGGTAATTAAATCCAAGATGTTCGGCAAATTAACTTCAATAGCATTGGAAAAGAAGATATAATGCTCTAGGGTATGTCGTGTTTAGTACAATATGCTTATATGATTTCGAGAGAAGAATTGAAAAATTAAGTGTAACAGAGCATACTGTTCTGCAGCACCTTGGCATTGTTAAAACACTTACCTGAAATTGTTACCTCCTCATGCACATTAATAGTCCTTCAATCAACTTCAGGCATGCATGCCCCAGATTGACCTAGGTCTTAACTGGGTTATATAGGATATACACATTTATAGTGAGATATAGTCCTTTTCCTAAAGGGAAGGTCTGGATGACCTTCATTGTCCTTTTTTTTTTTTTTTTTTTTTTTTTGGTAAAAACATAAAACTTACCATTTTAATCACTTTTTAATGTACACTTTAGTAATGTTAAGTATATTCACATTATTGTGAAACAAATCCACAGACCTTGATGGTAGCAGTGGCCGGTCTGGAATAGCCACTGCGAAGATGCCAGCTGCACTGGTAAAGGCAAAGCCGAGGCTTCAGCCTATGTATGTCTCCAGATATAAAGCATGTCCCACAGAGCAGGTGGGAGCCAGAAACAGGCGGGAGACCCACCCCTTTCTCAGTTAGATGGGGTGGGAGCCCCACCCTCCGGGGCACAGCTGCGGCCACCCACCCTTGGCTGTGGACCTGGGCATTCCTGCACTCTCTGGAGCCTGGGAAGCCCGCCTAGCCCCACAGCCTCAGAAACGAGGCAGCAGCCTCATTTCTGAAATGCTCCTGCTGCCTGGTCTCTCCCAGCTTCCGGCACCTGTTCCAATTTCGGAGCGAAATTGTGGCTGAGCTCAGTCACTGTCACCACCCAGCCAGGTGTGCACACACTTGGGATGGCACTGTAGTGCCAGCCCCCTGCTGCCTCAGCGCCCTCCAGAATTGGATGCTGACGAGCATGGGAGGGAAACTGAGCGGGGGTTAGGGCAGCTCGGCATGGACCTCAACATGAACAGCTTGGGTGCCGTGGATTACATATAGATGGCAGCAGAAGGCGGACAGGCTCCTGGATGGAAAAAGATGGGTCCCCAGTGAAGCCTACCTTAAAGCCAGGGATGGCCTAAAGCATGGAGGTGGAGCGGTCGGTTCCAGGTGGAGTCCACAGCCCAGAGTGAGAACTTATTGTGCTTTTCTTGGCCCACCCATGGCTGCCCATGGACCAACCAGCACACACTTCCTCCCTTCTGAGCCCGTAAAACCCTGAACCCAGTCAGACTCAGGCAGCTACCCACTCCAGGTCTCCTCTTCGCCCAGAGCTGCACAACTGATGGGATGACCTGCCTGCAGATAGGAGCTACCCACTCCAGGTCGGCTCTCTGTTCAGAGATGCACACTTGTCAAGACAACCTGTCTGTGGAAAGAAGCTACTCACTTTGTATCTCCTGATAGTTGTACTGTCACTGAATAAAGTACCTCTTTGCCTAGCTCACCCTCCATTGCTTGAATTCCTCATTGTTCCTGGACATGGGACAAGAGCTCAGGACTCAACAAATGGCAGGACTGAAAGAGCTGTAACACAAACAGGTGAAACACACCCCCTATCCTGCTGGCCATATTGCCAGCGATTTGGAGAGAGGAGCTGTGGTCTAGACCTAGGGCTCCCCAGGCAAGGGCTGTGATACCCTCTTTGGTGTCTATTCAAGCTAAATAACTATGAATACCTCTCCCTACAACTCCTCACAATCACTAGTATCTATGAATTCAGCTACTTTAAGCACCTCATGCAAGTGGAATCATACAATATTTGGTTTTTTGTGTGTGTGACTGGCTTATTTCATTTGGCATGATGTCCTAAAAGTTTACCCACATTATAGCACCTGGAAAGGTTTTCTTTCTTTTTAAAGCAGCATAATATTCTATTGCATGTATATATTACATTTTGCTTATCTATTCATCTCTTGATGAACATTCCGGTTGCATCTACATCTTGGGGATTATGAATAGTGCTGCTATTAAGACTGGTGTGCAAATATCTCTTTGAGACTATCTTTTCATTTTTTAGATATATACACAGAAGTGAAATTGTTGAATCTTATGGTAGTTCTATTTTTAATTGTTTTACACACTTCCATGCTATTTTCCACAATGGTTGCACCATTTTACATGGCCACCAGCAGTGTAAAATTGTTCTACTTTCTCCACATTCTCACTGACAGTTGCTATTTCCTATTTGCTTAGGTTTTTGTTTTTTTTAATAGAAGACACCCTAATAGGTATGAGGTGATATCTGATTGTTTTGATATCTGGTAGTTCTGATTTGTGTTTTTCTGGTGATTAGTGATGTTGAGCATTTGTTTATATGCTTAGGTCTTTTTTAGACAAATGTCTATTCAAGTCCTTTATGTGTTTTTTAATCAGGTTGTTTGTTTTTGTTTTGTTTAATTTTGTATTGACTTGTAGGAATTTTTTAATAATATTCTGGCTATTAACCCCTTACTGGATATATGATTAGCAAATATTTTCTTGCATTCTACAGATTATATATTCTGGTGATTGTGTTTTCTGATACAAAAAAGTATTTAAGTTTGATGTAATCCCATTTGTGTATTTTTTTATTTTGTTTCCTGTGCTATTGGTGTCATATCCAAGAAATCATTGCCAAGTATAGTGTCATAATTTTACCCTGGTTTCTTCTAGGAATTTTATAATTTTAAGGTTTCCATTTGGGTATTTAACCCATTATTTTGACTTAATTTTTGTAAATGGTATGAGATAGTGGCCCAACTTTATTGTTTTGCAGGTGGATCTCTACTTTCCTTAATATTACTTGTTAAAGAGACTGCCTTTTCTCCACTGAGTGGTCTTGGAACTCTTGTTGAATTTAGCCATATAAGCAAGGAGTTACTTCTGTGCTCTCTATTCTATTCCCCTGGTCTATTTGTCTGATTTTATGTCAGTATATCACACTGTTTTAATTACTATAGCTTTGTAATATGCTTTGAAATCAAGAACTGTAAATGATCCACCTCTGTCCTTTTATAAATTATTTTGGCTACTTTGGGTTTCTTGACATTATCTATATTTTTCAGATGAATTTTCTATTTTTGTAAAAAGTGTCATTGGGGATTTTGATAGAGATTGCATTGAATTTATAGATTGCTTTGGCTACTATAGAATAACATATAACCAGCTGTTGTTTCATGGAGTGTTCTCTACATGTTTCTTAGGTCTAATTTACCTACAGCACTTTTAAGTCCTATATTTCTTCATTATCTTCTGCCTAGTTCTATCTACTATGAAAAGTGACATATTGAAGTTTCCTACTATTTTTGTTTTACTATGTATTTTTTTCTTTGATTCTGTCAAGGTTTGCTTCATATATTTAAGAGTTCTATGGTTTGGCAAATAAAAATTTATAACTGTTATGTCTTCTTGGTGAATGGACCCTGTAGTTATTATCTAATGCCCCCTTTGTCTATTTAGCCTTTAAAAAATTAGCCTATTTTTAATGTTAGTATAGCCACTCCTGCTCTCTTTTGATTATCGTTTGCATGAACTATATCTTTTCTCATCCTTTCAGCTTCAGCCTATGTATGTCTCCAGATATAAAGCATGTCTCTAATCTATAGCATATAGGTGAATTATATATTTTTAATCCATTCAGCCAATGTATCTTTTTCATTGTGGAGTTTAATCCATTTACATTTAAAATAATTATTGATAGTGAAGATTTATTGTTACCACTTTATTTATTGTTTTCTATATATCTTGTAGCTTTTTTGTCCCTCTTTCCTCTCTTGTTTCCTGACTTTGTGTTTTGTTGATTTTTTTGCAGCCATATGCTTGATCTTCTTATTTCCTTTTCTGTATATTCTATAAATTCTGTATGTGCATGATTACCATTGCAATTATATAATGCATCTTAAAATATAAAATTCTGTTTTAATCTAATAACAGATTAATTTAAATCACATAAAAATCTCCACCCCACACTCTTTACGTTATCAATGTTAAATTTTTATCTTTATATACTGTATACTTATTAATATTGATTTGTAATTTAATGGTTTTTGTCATTTAAATTCTATGTACCAAAATTACTGTAGTACAGGTTAGTACATTTGTCTGTATTTTTACCTTTGCCAGAAAACTTTATATTTTTTGTAAAGCTGCAAGTTTCTAGCTACCAAATTTTCATGTCAAACTGAAGGACCAACTTTAGCATTTCTTGTAAAGTGAGACTAGTGGTAATGACCTCCGTCTGCATCTGCTTTTGTTTATCTGAAACAGTCTTAATTTCTCTTTCCTCTTTCTTCTTCTTCTTCTTTTTTTTTTTTTTGAGACGGAATTCTGCTCTTGTTTCCCAGGCTGGAAAATGGTGGAATCTTGTCTCACTGCAACCTCCGCCTCCCAGATTCAAGCAACTGTCTTGTCTCAGCCTCCCGAGTAGCTGGGATTACAGGCACCATGCCCAGTTAATTTTGTATTTTTATTAGAGATGGGGTTTCTCCATGTTGGTCAGGCTGGTCTCGAACTGCTGACCTCAGGTGATCCACTCGCCTTGGCCTCCCAAAGTTCTGGGATTACGGGCATGAGCCACCGTGCCTGACTTTTTTTTTTTTTTTTAGACAACATCTTGCTCTGTTGCCCACACTGAGTGAAATGGCACAGTCTTGCTCTGTTGCCCATGCTGAGTGAAATGGCACAATCATGGTTTATCTACATGCTCAACCTCCCAGGCTCAAGCAATCCTCCTGCCTCAGCCTCCTGAGTAGCTAGGACTACAGACACATGCCACTCACGCTCGACTTACTTTTTAAAAAATATTTTGTAGAGACAGAGTCTTGCTGTCCTGCCCAGGCTAGTCTTGAACTCCTGGATGCGAGCAATCTTTCTACCTCTGCCTCTCTGCTTCACTTTTAAAGACAGTCTTGTCAGATATAGCATTATTCCTTCCCTTTTCTTGTTCTTTCAGCAGTTTAAAAATATCATCCCACTCCCTTGTGGCCTACAAAGTTTTGCTGAAAAATTTGCCAGTAATCTTATAGAGACTGCCTTGTGTGTGATGAATCACTTTTCTTTTGCTGCTTTCAAGCCTCTGTCTTTGTCTTTGATTTAGGCAGTTCGATTATAATGTGTTGCAGTATGGTACTCTTTGGATTTAGTCTAGTTACAGTTCTCTGAGGTTCTGTTTTTGTTTGACGGAGTTTTTCTCTTGTTGCTCAGGCTGTAGTGCAATGGCACGATCTCGGTTCACAGCAACCTCTGCATCCCAGGTTGAAGCCATTCTCCTGTCTCAGCCTCCAGAGTAGCTGGGATTGCAGGCATGTGCCACCACACCCAGCTAATTTTGTATTTTTAGTAGAGACAGGGTTTCTCCAAGTTGGTTAGGCTGGTCTGGAATCCAGACCTCAGGTGATCTGCCTGCCTCGGACTCCCAAAGTACTGGGATAACAGACGTGAGCCACTGCGCCCAGCCAGTTCTTCGAGGTTCTTGAAACTTATGTCTGTTTTTTTCCTCGTTTCCTCAGATTTAGGAGATTTTCTGCCATTATTTCTACAAAGAAACTCTCTGCTTTTTTTTTTTCTCTTTTCTCTTTCTGGGACTCCCACCTTGGTTTGCTTGATAGTGTTTAATAAGTCTTATGGCTTCATAGTACCTAAGGTTCACTGCACTTTGCTTTAGGTTTTGTTTTGTTTCTAACAAGAGCTGAATCAAACAGGCTTTATTCAATATTTTAGGATAAGGAAAAAATGGTATAAAATAATCATAAGAAATGCTTTCTTATATTCAAACAGTTTTCAATGTTTTGCAAAATGCTCACATAGCAAATGTGAAAAGCTTCAACACACTCTTATGACTTCTGCTGCAATAAATGCAACATTAAGAAAACATACAAGTTTCTTCTGTACCAATCTTAAAAGTTGAATTACTGAATTACTAATTGTTGTGATGTTACTAATACACACTTTCATTCATACACTTTAGTGAGATCATTTTCTTTCATGTAGTCATCAAAAATCTTACAGTCAATTGCACAGGTTTGTAGTGCAATTTTGACTCTAGCTCCTTACAATCAGCCACTTTTCCGATTGTTTTCACGAAGTCTTCCTTTACTATAAAATTATGATCAGCACAAATTGCAAACATATCTGCCTCCATACAAACATTTCTCAGGGTATGCTTCATTAAAGCCATCTGAAAACGTCATAAAATTGCTTTACAATCAGTTTCACCATGTTTTGAAATGAGATCCATATGGACTTTCAATATGTCTAATTTTGCTTGCGCATTTGGCAAATCAATATGTACTTTTCTATCAAATCTTCTTGGATACAGCAAAGCAGGATCCAGGAAATCTGGTTGACTTATAGCCATGGTTGTTTTAACTCTATGCAGAGTATCCAGTCCATCCATTTGATTCAGTAACTCCATTAAAGTTCTCTAAATCTCTCTGTCAGGTGAAGTACTCTCAGAAAACCAATGGCCACCAACAACACCTATTTTACCCATTAAAATGATGCATGAATATGATTTTTTGAAGGTGGAGATATTTCCAACTGTGTGGCATTATTTCCGGGCTCTGTCTTCTGTTTCACTGGTCTATGTGTCTGCTTTTGGACAGTAGCATGCTGTTTTTGTTACTGTAGCCTTGACCACAGTTTTAAATTGGGTAATGTGATGCTTCCGGCTTTGTTCTTTTTGCTTAGGATTGCCTTGGTTATTTGAGCTCTTTTTTGGTCCCATGTGAATTTTAAAACAGTTTTTTTATAATCATGTGAAGGATGCTACTGCTAGTTTGATAGGAATGTCACTGAATCTGTAAATTACTTTGGGCAGTATGATCATTTTGACAACATAAATTCTCCCTATCCATGAGCATGAAATTTTTGTGTGTGTGTTTTGTGTGTCATCTCTGATTTCTTTGGGTAGTATTTTGCAATTCTCACTGTAGAGGTCTTTCACTTCATTGGCTAAGCTCTATTCCTAGGTATCTTATTCTATTTGTGGCTATTGTAAATGGGATTGTGTTTTTGATTTTGTACTCAGCTTCAGTGTTGTTGCTGTATAGGAATCCTACTGATTTTTGTACATTGCTGCTGTATCCTGGAACTTCGCTAAAGTTATATATCAGACTAAGGAACTTTTGGGCAGAAACTGTGGGATTTCTAGACATACAATCATATCATCTGTGGACAGGAATAGTTTGACTTCATCTCTTCCTATTTAGATGGCTTTAATGTCTTTCTCTTTTGTAATTGCTCTGGGTAGGACTTCCACTACTATGTTGAATAAGACCGGTGAAAGAGGGCATACTTGTCTTGTGCCAATTTTCAAGGGGGAATACTTCCAACCTTTGCTCATTCAGTATGCTGTTGTCTGTTGGTTTTTCATAGATGGCTCTTATTAGTTTGAAGTAAGTTTCTTCAATGCCTACTTTATTGAGACTTTTTAATATGAAGGAATATTAAATTTTATCAAAAGCCTTTCCTGTATCTATTGAGATGATCATGTGGTTTCTGATTTAATTTTGTTTATGTGGTAAATAAAAGTTACTGATTTATGTATGCTGAACCAATCTTGCATCCCAGGAATAAAGCTACTTGATCACAGTGAATTATCTTTTTCATGTGCTGCTGGATTCTGTTTGTTAGTATTCTGTTGAGGATTTTTGCATCTATGTTCATCAAGGATATTGTCTTGAATTTTTTTGTTATTATTGTTGTTTCTGCCAAGTTTTGTTATAAGGAAAATGCTGGCCTTATAGAACGAATTAGAAGAGTCCTTCTTCCTCGATATTTTTGGAATAGTTTCATTTTAAATGGTACCAGCTTTTTCTTATATATCTGGTAGAACTGGTCCGAGAATCTCTCTGGTCTTGGACTTTTTCTGGTTGGTAGATATTTTATTATTAATTCAATTTTGGAACTCATTATTGATCTGTTCAGTGTTTGAATGTTTTCCTGATTGTCTTGGGAGGTTGTACATATTTATCTCTAAGAACATATTTACTTATTCTAGATTTGCTAGTTTGTTTGGACAGGGGTGTTCATAATAGTCCCTGAGGGTTTTTTTGTATTTCTGTAGTGTTGGTGGTAATGTCTCCTTTTTCATTTATAATTGTGTTTATTTGGTTCATCTCTCTTTTTTTTTTCTTTATTAGTGTAGTTAGTGGTCTACCTATCTTATTAATTCTTTCAAGAACCAGCTCCCAAATTCATTTATCTTTTTTTGTATCTCAATTTCCTTCAATTCAGCTCTGATATTTGTTATTTCTTGTCTTCTGCTAGCTTTGGGGTTAGTTTGCTCTTGTTTCTCTAGTACCTCTAGAGGTGATGTTAGGTTAATTTGAGATGTTTCTAAGTTTTTGATGTAAAAGTTTAGTGCTATAAACTTCCCTTTAAATACTGCCTTTGCTGTGTTCCAGAGATTTTTGTATGTTGTACCTTTTTTCTCATTAGTTTCAAATAATATCTTAATTTCTGCCTTGATTTCATCATTTCCCCAGAAAAAATTTAGGAGCAGGTTGTTTTGTTTTCATTTAACGGTATGGTTTTGAGTGACTTTGTTAGCATTGATTTCTGTTTTTATTGCACTATAGTCCAAGAATGTGGTTGATATTATTTCATATTTTTTATTTTAGTTTTTGATAAGGGTTGTTTCATGCCCAGTTGTGTGGTCTACTTCAGAGTGTGTGCCATGTGGTGATGAGAAAAATGTATATTCTGTTGGTTTTAGGTGCAGAGTTCTGTAAATATCTATTAGGTTCATTACTTTAAGTTGTAAGATCCAAAATATTGTTGTTCATTTTCTTCCTTGATGATCTATTACTGTCAGTGGGATGTTAATGCAGATAATTGAAACTGGACCCCTTCCTTATACCATATGCAAAAACTAACTCAAAATAAAGATTTAAATCTAAAACTGAAAACTATATAAACAATTGAAAGAAGACCTAGGAAATACCGTTTTGGACATAGGAGCTTGCAAAGACTTTATGATGTAGATGCCAAAAGCAATTGAAACAACAACAACAAAAAAATTGACAAATCAGACCTAATGAAACTAAAGAGCTTCTGCACAGCAAAATAAATTATCAGCAAGTTAAACAGACAACCTACAGAATGGGAGAAAATATTTGCAAACTATGTATCTGACAAAGCCTAATATCCAGGATCTATAAAGAACATAAACAAATTTACAAGCAAAACACAAAAAACCCCATTTAAAAGTAGTCAAAGAACATGAACAGACACTTTTCAAAGGACCTGCACACAGTGAGCAAGCATACAAAAAAATGTTCAACATCACTAATCATTAGAGAAATGCAAATTAAAACAACAATGAGATACCATATCACATTTGTCAGAAGGCCTATTATTAAAAAGTCAAAAAATAACAGATGCTGGTGAGATTGTGGAGAAAAGGAAATGCTTATGCACTGCTGGTGGGAAAGTAAATTAGTTCAAACATTGTGGAAAGCAATTTAGTGATTTCTCAAAGAACTTAGAACAGAATTGTCATTTGATCCAGAAATTTTATTAATCATTACTCAATTTCATTATTGAGTATTGATCAAGAAGACTTTGATCAGGCAAAATAAGGAACTGTCAGACATAAAGACAGGTAATTTGAAATCACTAAGTCAGAGCACTAAGTCAGAGGAGCTAAAAAAACTGTGAAGCTGCTTCAGGACTACCATAGGAAGCTACAAGAGCATAAGGGAATTGATGGCCCTCTTAAGGAGTTAAAGGAACAATTAACTCTAGAACTACACCTTCTCTTTCTCCTTCTCCTTCTTCTTCTTTTTTTTTTTTGAGACAGAATCTTGCTCTGTCACCCAAGCTGGAGTACAAAGGCATGATCTTGGCTCACTGTAACTTCTGCCTCCAAGGTTCAAGGAATTCTCCTGGCCTCAGCCTCCCAAGTAGCTAGGATTACAAGTGTGCACCACCACGCCTGGCTAACTTTTGTATTTTTAGTTGAGACGGGATTTCACCATGTTGGCCAGGCTGGTCTCAAACTCCTGACCTCAGATGTTCCACCCACCTTGGCCTCCCAAAGTACTGGGATTATAGGCATGAGCCACCATGCCCAACCAACTCTAGAACTTCTGATTGAATCTTTCTTTATAGGTTCTATCTCTAATGACACTGTCATTTTGTTCAAGAATCATTTTTCTGTTTTTTGTTCAGTTGACCATTTGTATTTTTTCAGCTCCTTAAGCATTCTTGTGACTATTATTTTAAATTCTTGATTACTCAGCTCACAGATATATGCTTCTTTAGAGATTGTTTCTGGAGTTTTATTTTGCTTTTTTAATTTGGCCATGTTGTTTTCTGTTTCTTTGTAGGTTTTGTAATTTTTGCTAGGATTTGAGCACTTGCAAAACAAAAGTACCTCTTCCTGTTTTTGCATACTGAATTCATTCAGGTAAGGACCCTCATCCCTCAGGCTGATCGTAGTATGCTCTTTTTTAAAAAGAAAAAAAAAAACAAAACAAAACAAAAAAACTTTTCCAATCTCTTGCTCTCCTTCTGTCCTTGGCATCATCCCATAGAACTGGGGCTCTAATATACTTCTCACTTCTTTTTTAACAACTTCCAAACTCTGCCATCAGTCCTGTCAGCCCTCTAACTCTAATGAGGCAGAAAACAGTTTCTCATGCAGCCTCAAGACAAGCCAGAAAGTTTAACACAGGCTCAAATCTTTTATTTCTGTCCTAAGGGAGAAGCCCTGGTATGGTGAAGTTTCCTCCTGTTTGATCTGTGTTGTGCTACATAGGGAGAAGAGCACAAGTAGTCATGCTGTTATGAGATCTCTGGGGTGTCAATTTTTCTGGCCAGAAACCTTGGTGGCCATGGCACTTTTGCTGGAGTTCTTGCCTTGTGTCCAGGATGAACCAGGTATGCAGACAAGTAAACAGCGAGGAAGAAGAGTTTTATTTAGTGTTAGAACAGCTCAGAGAAGTGATTAACTCCTCTCTATTGGCAGACCTTCCCCATCCAATGTTCATCTCTAAGCAAAGAGGAGGCCTTGGACAGGGTAACTCCTCTCTGCAGGCAAGTCATTGTGATGTCCCGGAAGGTCTCTGAAGTTCTCAGCAGAGAGGGTAACTCCTCTCTCTGCTGGCAGGTCCTCTCTGCAGCTCCCAGTGGAGAGGGTACTCCTCTCTGCAGCTAATCATCCAGTCTTTCTACCCTCTTCCTCCTCTGGCCATCCTCTGCCCTGCTCTGGCTGAGCCCAGGGCTTTTATGGACCTCAGAGGTGAGGAAGTGCATCCTGATTGATCCATTGGTGGCCATGGGCAGGCCTGGAAGAGGCACCACGAGTCCCCACTCTAGTCTAAGGGACTGGTAGCCCAGTCCCCAGCCTTCAGGCCCTCCCAGGACTGAGGGTGGGGCTTTACTGCGGACCCCACCCACTTCTGCCCAGAACTCTGTCTGCCTCCCACTGCCATTCACGACCTGGGGGCTTGGCTTCAACCATGCCTCCGAGATTGGAGCAGGTGCCAGGAGCAGAGAGAGGCTAGACAGTAGGAGCAGACACCCCTGAGCCTGCAAGGAAGGGATGTGGGGCAGGTGGTGTGGGGGGTTTCTTCTTGGGATGCCAAGGGTGCAGGCTGCAGAGACACATGAGTCCTGTGCATGGGAGGGCAGCCGCAGCTGCACTGGAGAGCTCCGGCCCCACCAACTCAGAAGGGGCAAGGCTCCTGCTTGGCCCTGGCTCCTGTCTGCTTCCAGGAGCCAGAGGCCCAGGTCTGTGATGGCAGGAATGGCTGTTCCCGGCTGATCCTGCCTGTTCCCGACTCCCCAAAGAGGACAGGGGTCTCGGATCCGCAACTGCAGTTTGGGAGGCTGGAACCAAGGATGGGGCTCCTGCCTGCTCGGCAGAGCAGGAGGCCTGGGTCTACAGCTGCAGGAAGGGGTGGGGCTTCCACCAGCTCCATGGAGTGTGTAGCCCCAGCCATGCAGTTGATGGCAGCAGCTGTTGTCATCAATGCCAGACACCACAAATTTTTCTACCCTTTTCACTAGAATTCCTTTTTATTTTTACACTAACCTGAGTGCCGTAGCTTCACATTTCATCTCTAGAGTTCTAACAGATATTGTCATTGCTATTTTGTTGGTAACTTGATATCTTTGTGGAGGAATAATGGTCTATAGCTTTCTAACATGTCTTCTTGCTGACGTCTGCCTTGTTTGTTTGCTTTTCAACAATTTTTTTTTAAATTTCTGTCAGGTTTTAGATAATCTTTTAATAGATTCCCTACCTTAATCTTTGCCATCACCAACCAAATATTTAAATTACTAATCTGATCATGCTACTTCGTTTTTTTGGAAGTAGCCTCTTTGTCTACAGTATAAATTTCAACCTCATGCACATACTTCACCTGGCCTTCCAAGACACATACTTCATCCAAATTTTTCTCTTCATCTTCTGATTCCTTCTTCAACTCATGTAACTTTGCACCAAAAAATGTCTTCTTTATTCTCCTGTTGATATTTTCACTCTACCATGATTTAAGTATTATTTTACCTGTCAGGATTATCTCTTTTTACCTTCCCCTGCTTATCTTATGATCCACTCAGATTTTGGCTCCTAGGTGAACTGGACCTATGTCAGTTGAATTAAATAATTTCTCCACACTCCTGAAAATGCTCTACCATGGCATTCATCAAATTTTGTTTTACTTACTTGTATACTTGACTATTATTCCCTTTTCTATTATCACTACTTAAAATGAAATCCACATAGTAGGTGCTCAATAATTTTCTACTGAATAGATAAATAAAGTAATTGCCCTGAAAAGTACTGTTTAATATTTCCCCAGGGCATCATTTTTTAAAAAATAAAGGGGCAACTGAGTTTAAATATTTAAATAAGATGCTCATTTTAATTGAGAACTTTTCACTCCACAACTGCAAAGTTGCCTCTCACACACACACACACAAATCATTTGAGACATCTATTTTCAATATTTTAACACAACCATTAGCAGATATGAAAAATGCTTCTAAATGTTTAGTGAATTCAAGCTCAATACTTTTATGTTTTGACAATGTCTTAAAAGAGAAAAGAAAATGAAAATGACAGTTTATATTCGCTGATGTTACTTAGAGATAAGAATGTTTCTTTTTCTTTTCTTTCTCATTGACCTAAAAATTTATCTTTCAGATTTAAATTCCTAAGAATTCTTTTCACATTTTTCAAAGGAGATGTATGCCATCCCTTGTTCAGTCTTGCTTTAAGGTGCCAAGAATTCCTTTCTGCGGGCTCTGCCCAGGTATGTGCGCATGGTTTCATCCTCCTCGAATTTAGTATATCCCAAATGTAAACTCTACTATGGTAGCCACTTTTTTATACTTAATGGTCTATCCTTGGTGCCCAGAAATGCCTAGCCAGCAATTAAGAGTAGACACTTGGTAAAGGTCTTAGTGAATACTAATGCATTCTACCTCTTTTTGTTTGTTTTAATATTCTTTTTATCTTCGTATTCACATACTTCATTATCCTGAGTAGTAAATTACCAAATATCCACGGTCCATGCTATTGGGCCTATCTTGCATTAGTCTGTGTATTAGTTTTAAATTCTTTCTCACCTCTTCCAGCTTCCAGTGAATGCCAACATTGCCTAATTTATGACTGTGTCACTTTTATCTCTGTCTCATGGTCACCTTACCTAATCCTGTCTGTATGAAGTTTCACTTTGTCTTCCTCTTATAAAGGAACATATAATTGCATTTAGTGCCTATCTGGTTAATCTGCAATAATCTTCCCATCTTAAGATCCTTAATTAATGACATATTTTGACATGTAAATCAGCATTTACAGAGTTCATGGATCAGGGCACATTTTTCAGCCTACCATAGTCTGTTTCTATAGGACTTGGGCTAAACCTCTAATTAAAGATTACTGTTCAATTAGATGAGTAAGTAATATTTTTAATAATGATATGCACAAATAAAATAATGTTTTAGAGCATTTTTCTGGAAGTATGAGGGTTTTGTTTTGGTTTTTAATACCTAAAACTGCAGTTTTGCCTTTCCCCTTTACTAACACAATATTCTACTTAGGAATATGAGTGATTGAAACATCTTGAGTGAAATTCTAACATGAATTCTTTCTTCATGTTTCCAACATAACATTAAGCACAAAATATTTTTGCAATTATTTACTTATTGCAAAATATATTTAATGCATGGCAATAGGTGGGGAATGTCATCCCTAAGTATGTTACCAAAACTCTGGTTTTTTCTTTTACCCTGAGGAAGAATGCATAATGTATAAAGATGCAGGTAAGAGACCTGAGACACTTTTATTTTATTTTATTTTATTTTTTTATTTTTTTTTTGAGACGTAGTCTCGCTGTCTCCCAGGCTGGAGTGCAGTGGTGAGATCTCCGCTCACTGTAAGCTCCACCTCCCGGGTTCACACCATTCTCCTGCCTCAGCCTCCCCAGTAGCTGGGACTATGGGCACGCCCGCCACCACACCCGGCTAATTTTTTGTATTTTTAGTAGAGGCAGGGTTTCACCATGTTAGCCAGGATGGTCTCGATCTCCTGACCTAATGATCCACCTGCCTCAGCCTCCCAAAGTGCCGGATTACAGGCATGAGCCACCGCACTTGGCCGATTAATATGGTTAAAATTTTGGCTGTGGGTTTTGATTTGCATTTCTCTGATGGCGAGTGATGATGAGCATTTTTCATGTGTCTGTTGGTTGCATAAATGTCTTCTTTTGAGAAGTATCTGTTCATATCCTTCACCCACTTTTTGATGGGTTTTTTTTTTTTTCTTATAAATTTGTTTGCATTCTTTGTGGCAATTCCTCAAGGATCTAGAACTAGAAATACCATTTGACCCAGACATCCCATTACTGGGTATATACCCAAAGGATTATAAATCATGCTACTATACAGACACATGAACATGTATGTTTATTGTGGTACTATTCACAATAGCAAAGACTTGGAACCAACCCAAATGTCCATCAATGACCAACTGGATTAAGAAAATGTGGCACATACACACCATGGAATACTATGCAGCCATAAAAAAGGATGAGTTCATGTCTTTTGTAGGGACATGGATGCAGCTGGAAGCCATCATTCTCAGCAAACTATTGCAAGAACAGAAAACCAAACACCGCATGTTCTCACTCATAGGTGGGAATTGAACAATCAGAACACTTGGACACAGGGTGGGGAACATCACACACTGGGGCCTGTCATGGGTTGGGGGGAAGAGGGGAGGGATAGCATTAGGAGATATACCTAATGTAAATGACGAGTTGATGGGTGCAGCACACCGACATGGCACATGCATACATATGTAACAAACCTGCACGTTGTGCACATGTACCCTAGAACTTAAAGTATAAAAAAAAAAAAAAAAAAAGTTTGGCTGTGTAATATTCAAGTAGCTATCTTTGGAGGTATTTTAGAAAGTAATGCAAATGTACAGGCAAGGCAAGGATAGAGAAGGCAAACGTGGATTTGGAGAGCAGAACTTACTTCATACTTTAAAGGCCTGGGAGTCGCTGTGCATTTTTTAGCAAAGAGAATGTTTGGAGAGGCAGGTGGACAGGAGCATGCAAAGATAGCCACAAAACTACTTGATGCCCCAACGTCTGTGGATGATCTGGAGCAGTTCCCAAATACTGGTCTATGGACCAGTCCAGATACTCAGACCCTTCTAGGTCTGTGAGGAAATGGCAAATGCTCTATAAGAAAAGCGAGTGTAAACTCATTTATACTCATCAAAGTAACAAATGTCTTCAAAGAGCTAAAGTTTGAAGTTTAAAGTAAATCTTCTCTACAGATATTAAATCCTTTCTAGTTTTGGATGGCAAATGATATTTCTTTTTGAGATAATGGTGAGAGCATTTACCACAGGGCTACACACAGGATGTTCATATAGCTTCTACAGGTATTTAAGTGCATGGGAAATACAATGGCCCCACAATTGTACTAGACATTGTCAGCTGTGGCCACATCATATTCATCTTTCACTTTCCTAGGGACACCCTGATCTCCTTTTAACAAATATGTTTCTTTGTGTGTAGATTTGGCAGAATGATAAATTTAGATACTCATGTTCAACTCGAAGAGTCTTTGGTACCAGATCTACTGTCTTCCCCCCATCCGAGTACAAACTGTGAAGCAGATGCACGGCAATTGGAGACACTTTTGTTTTTTTTTTTTAAGCATCCTGGTTGCATGTTTGCTGCTGTGGTTTCTGTTCCTTGGCTTGCTGGAAGCTCTCCCTTCCACTCCACTCCCTAAGCTCACTTTTCCTTCTAGGATATAACTGTTTTTTTGTTTTGTTTTGTTTTCCTTTTTGAGACAGAGCCTCACCCTGTCATGCAGGCTGGAGTGCAGTGACACAATCTTGGCTCACTGCAACCTCTGCCTCCTGGGTTCAAGCAATTCTCCTGCCTCAGTCTCCTGAGTAGTTGGGACTACAGGTGCCCGCCACCTCACTGCACCCAGCTAAATTTTGTAATTTTAGTAGAGACAGTGTTTCACCGTATTGGTCAGGCGGGTCTCAAACTCCTTACCTCAGGTGATTAGCCCATCTCAGCCTCCCAAAGTGCTGGGATTACAGGTGTGAGCCACCATGCCTGGTCAATAACTTATTTAATTTATCCAGATTTTTCTTTAATTGCAGTCATACTGTAAACTAGCTGATATGTTTAACAAATACCTATGCAAACTTGGAAGTAATTGCATATTTTCTAGAGCTGATAATAAAACCTGCTTCAGAGGGTCAAGAACATTAAATGAGTTATTATATATAAAGTACTTAGCAGGTAGTTAGCTACTTTCGTATCATCGTTACTGCTATGTAAGTTGCACAATCACAAGGCAAAAAAGACATTAAAAAACATGAGTGCCTTCCCTATGACTATCAGGTATTCTTATAAAAGCCAATAGAGTTAAAGGATAAAAGCCTAACGCTTTACCCTCATATGTCCAACAGCCACCTTTAAAATCAATTTCCAAGCGTAAGGCATGACCTTGGCTTGGAAATAAATTGAATTAATTTTCAGTACCTGCTTCTAAGCCTTGCTTTTTAATGCTGACTCTCACTCACCCAGTATCTTTAGCAGTTTAGCTTTTTTCAAAAGCCCCACATAATTCATTCAAATAAAATTCTCCAGTACATCAAAATTGTTCAATTTAGTGGACTTTCTTGACAGTAGGTTCCCCATAACAAAGTGCTTTCTTTCTCAAACTGCGTAGAAATCAGGGAAAATAACATCTTAGTTCCCCTCCCCAATCCAGAAACTAAACCAGGCAAAAATAGAGAAAGCAAAGTAAGCAGCTGCTTACTCTGACTGAATATATGACAGAATTTATTAATAACCTGATTAAACAATCAATCAATCAATCTACTCTGATGATCTCTTGTCCCTGGCTAATAAATTACCAAATTAAAGCAGAAGAAAATGTGAACGCAATCTAAAAAGCAACAAAATATTATTTCACTCACGTTATACATTTTGGCCCTTTAATCTCATGCTTCTTTTCATGTGGTGTTTGATTCCAGTGGGCAATTTGAATATATGGATGGGTTTCTTTTCCCATAAAGTAATTAGGGTGTCTCAGATAGTAAGCTACACTGAAGAGCACATACTGATGAAAGGTTTCTGCTTTCACTTACGAAGAGCCAACCTTAAATCTCTTCTTCTCCTCCCTATGGTGCAAACTGCATGTAATTGAGAATGTTTCTTACAGAAACTAGAGAAAGCACTTGTGCAAGAATTTTACTACATACAGCTCACTGAACTTGGCCCATCTAGCACTTTGATGGCTCATCTACAAGGAATGAAAGTCACATGGGCACTCACAGTGCTCAACTGTGACACTTATACCTGGGATAAGACTGCTCAAGATAGTAGTAGTTTTGCCCAGCAGCCTAAGTGTGATGCCTGTAAATACAGAAAGACATAGTTTTGGATTATTATTTTGCCTTGATTTAGGTCTTCAGATTTTTTTTCAGAAAAGAGACCTTTTTATTACACACAGAGATCAATAGCTTATATTCACAGTCTGGTTGTGGTGGCTCAGAATCAAGCTGTTTGCTTGCATGTTTCCTTGAACACTGACAAGTTTTGGGATGGGAGGAAGAGAGATGGCCTTTTAAGAAATAAAGATTAAAAAAAATAAGAAAAAGAAAAAGAAACTATACTAATTACTGGTCTGTCCTGCTTTCCTTACTGCTTTTGGTTTCACCTCTACATGTATTTTACTTAAGAACACAGAGTGAAATAGATCTGGCTGTTTCCTAGGCTAGCACCTTTAGCTCGCACAGTCTTTTTATCAGGTCTAAGAACACATAGAGATTACATCACTTTGGAGACATTTAGCTTGGGTTGAAAAGTTTACAGATAGCTGTCACCTTTCTACATGAAGATTCTGCAGTGCTATTTTCTGCAGTATGATAAACAACATGGTTGTCATTCATTCATTTATTATGGGATTAGTGCCTTATAAAAATGTCCCTGGCAAGTTAGCTAGCTCCTTCTACCATATGAGTACCAGTGAGAAACTGCCATTTATAAACCAGAGAATGAGCCCTCACCAGACACCAAATCAGCCAGTGTCTTAATCTTGGACTTCCCAGCCTCCAGAACTGTGAGAAATAAATTTCTGTTGTTTGCAAATTACTCTTTTTCGGCGTATTGTTAGAGCAGCTCAAATTAACTCAGGCAGGTGTAAGCACTGAGAGATAGAGATCACTGGAATCCATGTCAGAATCTGACTGCTTCACTACCAAATATTAGAAATTATATTTTCTTTTGTGTCCTGGGCAATATGCAACCCATATTGTTTTAACTGTCTGGTGACTCCTCAATCATCCTCTCAAAAATCTTTTCAATGTCACTTAAATTATTTGACTTGTTCTTTTTCACTCTTTATTCTCTTAAACTACATCTGTATAATCATTTCTTACAGTTCCAATTATCTTCTCTATGGTGATAAATCTCAAATCTACATCTCTAACCCAAATTTCTTAACTGAGTTATCGATACTGTATATGACAAATCAATTAAATCTGATATTCTTTTCCATATACCACCCACAGAGACCTCCATCCCATCATATCCAAAAGTGAGATCACCATCGTGACACTCCTCCTCCAATATTTGCAGTTCTGGATCATTGAAGTTAGAAACCTGGGAGTCCTTTTGGATCCCTTCATCACTCCACACTGCCAGTGTGTCATGGAGCCTGTTGATTTTGGCTCCAAACATATCTGTCCAGTTAATCACTTCATGTTCTTAGACTACTCATTGTATTTCCTTGTTCCCATGCACATTTTAAATGAATTAATGCAAGAGTCTTAGCATGCTTCCATTTGTTACTCTCAAAATATTAGCAGATATATATTAACAGCAGGGTTTGCTGCATACTTTGTGAGGCCCTTGGCAAAATGAAAATTAGGGACCCTTTGTTTAAAAGTTGGCAAGAAGCTCTGTGAACTATACTAAACATGCATTTCTTTTCTTCCACAGTCTCTCTTCTCTCTGTCTCTCTCTCTTTCTCTCTCACTCTCCTCCTTAATGATGATTTTTATTTTTATTTGTCATTTAATGTCACACTCCCTACAGCATGGGAATATTTGCAGGGTGAGTGAAGAACGTCACAGGCACCGAGGTCCAGCCCCGTGATTCTTCATATAGCATGTGCACAGCCCATCAGCATCTGATTTCTCCTCCTAGTACCTGACAGATATGCCCCGGTGGAGTTGAGAACGGCAATCTTCCTCCCATGGATCTCACCCTCATCACATAACAGGCCAGTGACCACCAAGGGATAGGGGTATACTAACAATGGCCATATGCTTTCACTTTTCCTTTCCCTTTCCCAGTTGTAGAGTTTTAATGGATTAAAAAACTCTTTATTGGCTGCTTCACAGTGCCTTATGCCTATAATCTCAGCACTTTGGGAAGCCAAGGCAGGAAATCACGAGGTCAGGAGATCAAGACCATCCTGGCCAACATGGTGAAACCCTGTCTCTACTAAAAATACTAAAATTAGCTAGGTATGGTAGCACGTACCTGTAATTCCAGCTACTCTGGAGGCTGAGGCAGAAGAATCACCTGAACCAGGGAGTCGAAGTTTGCAGTGAGCCAAGATCGCACCACTGCACCCCAGCCTGGAAACAGAGGGAGATTCCTTCTCAAAAAGAAAAAAACAAAACAAAAAAACTTTTTATTAATTCGTTTTACTCCTTAGTAGTTTCAAAAGTATACAGTATTTGCCATTCTTCTCTTGACTTTTAAAATGTATATATAAGCACACAAATATATACACACAGGTATGTTTTTGTAACTATTCCCAACTTTGAAACAAAACAAAACTCTTAATTGATTTTCACCTACCATTTCCACCTTTTCCTTCCATATTTCTTAAATTTGAATACCACTATTTCTCTAAATTCTATTTTCTTGTAATTTTGGAAATCATTTTTTGTTCTTTTGGAGTGAATAGTCCTTTTTTTTCCAGATAAATGTTTTGAGCCATTACATGCCTGAAAAATTTGCACTCATTCCCCTGTCTAATGTGAATGATCATATATCTAGATAACACCCTATCTTTTCAGGCCCTGTTTTGTTTTTTCTCATTCTATGTTGTTGCAGGTAAGAAATCTAAGGCTGTTTGAGTCTCATTTCATTGTAAGTAGAATGTTCTTGTTTTAGGTTAGATTTTTTTAACTTTAAGATTATTTAAATTATAATTGAGGTTCAAAAATTTCACCAGATTAAGTTCAGATGTGAATGTTTTACTTTTTTTTGCTCAACCCCTGGCAGACCTACTCAATCTGAAAACTCAGGTCTTTACCAAGATGCCAGGATATCGTGCATTCTTAAGTTATGGAATAAGTTCTAATCTTTTCGAAAGATGTCAGTAGGTGTCTAGTTGGTTGTAATTAACATCTTCACAGCCTTGCCCTCCTTTAATGCCTTCATAAATCCTTCATAATCATTGCTCCTCGGGTACATGTAAGCATATTGTGCTATGAAGCCAATGACAATTATTACTTATGGTTATTAATTTCTATCAAATTCTTCCCTGTGGGAGCAACCAAACCCCTCGCTCAAACCCCTCTTTCTGCGTAGGACATAGCTCAGAAAATAACTAGTCAGTGATCATCCAGGGCCATACTGATCATTAATGAATTACACAATTTATCAATGACTCACTTTGTACAAGCCTCTGGTTGGGCAAGAATTTTATGTAAATGAACAGATTGAATCCACATGGTATGAAGAAATCAAGGCCACTTTAAGACCATGACGTTAAAATCTTATGGAGCATTTTGTTTCTCTCTGGTCCTACGTGTATTAAGTCATCACCTGACCTTATTGTTTACCTGGGTTTTATTTTTCCAGCTGGTCGTGACCTCATTGATCTGCTCTCATTATAGGAACACCTCTATCTGTATCTATTTCTTGTTTTGTGTGTGTTTACTGCTCCTTGGGAGATTTCTGAGTGCTGGAGTCATTGGCTCTGGCTGCATAAATTGGTGAGCTGAAGCTGCAGATTGGGAGCTGTCTCAGCTGCACTCTCAGGGTTATAAATGATACTGTCTGACTGGAGGACACTGCATTAATGAGCATTATGGATAGGCCTGTTCTATTTCAGAACCACGATTTTCAAGCCAATCGCTTGTATCCGAGACAGGGGAGATTGTAGAAGGCTGTGGTAGAGGGAAAGGCTTTATCCGCATTTTCAAAGAAAAATAAACTTAAAATAACACATGAAGTGACCAGATATGTTAGAAATGGAAGAGAGTCACACACCGGGGCCTGTAGTGGGGTCGGGGTGAGGAGGAGGGATAGCATTAAGAGATATACCAAATGTAAATGACGAGTTAATGGGTGCAGCACACCAACATGGCACATGTATACCTATGTAACAAACCTGCACGTTGTGCACATGTACCCTAGAACTTAAAGTCTAATGAAAAATAAAAATAAAAATAATTGAAGAGAGTCAAGGCATGCTGGTGAAAAAACATCAAACTATTTTCTTTTGCCAAATAGCCTATGAAACCTCAAAGTTTTATTTTACTATATGTACTAGCTTTTTAAAAAATCTTAAAGCTGCAAGTCCATTATGTCCAATTCTTTCTCTTTTGAGGAAATAAAATGGAGATGCACTGTGTATGATAAGGCTAAAGTACATTTTATAGCTAAAGGGAAACAAGGGAAAGCTATCCTGGAGTAGACAAAGATGCAGAAGAAAAGACGAGATAGACGGTTGACTGTGGTTCACTATAAGTCAGGGAAGTTGCTGTTTAGAAGTCACTATTAGGAGGGTAATGAAGAGGCTTATGGAAGTGACTTGCCAGGTTAATGTCCTTGATGTACTTGCTTTATTATTTTATTTACTCTCGTTTCTTCAAGGTAAAATTATGAGGATTAAAATACATCTCAGGAAGATCTATAATATCTATACTGAAAACCGAGGAAGGAACAGTAAGTGAAAAAGTTTAAGACTTGGAGCTTAGGACATCAGGGCTGTTTCCTCTCCTGACACTGAATGTGATCTTAAGTATGTAATTTAACCCTTCTAGATGAGATATTCCTCATTGGAAAGGAATGTGACAATATTTCTCTTACACTGATGTTGAAGGATTAATGCAATGATATGTTTTAGTACCAACCACAGAACCTGATGCATTGTAAGTGATGAATAAATACCTGCCTTTTCTTTTGTTCTATCCTTCCTGTTAGGTCACTTCCCATTAGTTCTGCCTGCCATTGGTTTCATTTTTAAATATATATTTTATGAGGGTGTTTTGTTTTGTTTTGCTTCCAGTCCAGTGTTCATAGTTAGCACTTGAGATTCGTAGTATAGGTCTTATAAACCAGTGCAGCATTCATTAATTCAGCCATTACCATGTGACTGAAGGAAAACAGTGGGTCATTTTCACACCGACAATTTTGAAGCCACCACTGCTAAGACTGAAATAATTTGGGAAAGAGGATCATTTTAAGCTAATGGCATTCAGTCATGTTTTCAATTTAGAGACCTTCTTCTAAGTATCAGCTACAACTCACACTTCACGGAAGATAGCAAATCAACCTTATTTCAGATCATTTAATATAAGAAGAAAAAATGAACAAGAAGCTTTATGTCATTGTAATTTTCACTGTTTAAGTCAAGAAGGATAAAGATAGAGGATCAGAGACTTAAAATCTGACCTAATCAGTGAAGTTCCTCCTGGCTAAAGAACCGGAGGGTTATTGTTAAAATCCTTAAGGAAGGAGCAATAAGATGTCAAAGTTAAGCTTTTTAGACAATAGACACTTAAACATTAAGAACATCAGGGCATGATCCGTTCCCCAAAGGGCTTACACAAGTTCCCCAAATTGATCTCACTTCTAATTTCTTTCTCACGTCTTGGGAGTAGAGTGTGGTTACGAAATGATGAAGTCTCCGGATGCAAATCACAGGTGCCTGGGCTCAACTCCAGTCCTTAACATGGAATTACTGTCAATACACCATGCCAGCATGTCACTAAGGCAATGTGATGTTTAACGAACAAGCAGTAAGAACAATTTGAGTTAAATGTTTTTCTCTCTTAGCATCTGGATGGCAAAATCTGATATGTAGAACAAGCCCCTTTACTAGGGCTTGTACTATATCCTCTCTGCTGATTGGAAGTTACAGCGAAAAGTTTTAATTTATGAATAAGTTTTTGTAGCAAAATCATCTGGTGGCATTATGGAAAAAGCAGCAACAGATTGCTTCTCTAAGGTGCTGGGTGATCCCGTGGTCAGCTGATATTTGCCACAGAGCACTAGTGTCTGACCATGATGCCAAGAGCAAGTGAGGTGGCTCCTTCATTGGCTCCTCATAGGCTTTTCTGCTTAGGATTTCGTCCACCACTGTCTAGCTTACCCCCAAACGTACTTTAACTTCTCTCATGTGCTTGCATTGACAGGCCCATAGGGTGACTTTATCTTGACGTATATTAGAAGCACAGCAATACCTAGCAGATGTTCCATAAACAGTATTTATGGAAGTCATATATCTCCACAGTGATCACACCACGCAATGTGTAGCATAGCTGCAATTAGGGAGATCTATGACAGGTGAATTGTTTTATGAGGTGTCATCTCGGTCCTGAGCAGGAAAATCATAAGCCCATAATGTTTAGATGTTCACTTTTTAACACATATGATTTATTCACCAAGACAAGTAACCTCAACAAGTATCTATTCTTTGGTGAGTTTTTTTTTTTTTTTTAATTTATTCAGTCTTTCTTTCTTTTCTTCCTTTTTTCTCTTCATGAATGCCTTTTATTTGTTTATTAATTTTACTTTTTCATTGCATTTACCTAGAAGTTGTGTGTACTTTAAGCCAAGTAGACAGTGATAATAGTAAAAGAAAAAAAGCACTAATTATTTGTGAGGCACAATGCTAAGTGCAATGAGGAAAATTGTTATAGTAACAAAGTCCTTATTCTCAAGGAAGTTATCCTAATTAAACATGCAAATTTGTACTCAAATATATAGAGCCACATAATGATGGCAATACATATCAAGGGATACTATGGAAGCTTAGACAGAAAAATTTCCCTGCCACCCTTACACAAAAAAGTTTAAATAAGAAAACGGCCGGGCGCGGTGGCTCAAGCCTGTAATCCCAGTACTTTGGGAGGCCGAGAGGGGCGGATCACGAGGTCAGGAGATCGAGACCATCCTGGCTAACCCGGTGAAACCCCGTCTCTACTAAAAAAAAATACAAAAAACTAGCCGGGCGAGGTGGCGGGCGCCTGTAGTCCCAGCTACTCGGGAGGCTGAGGCAGGAGAATGGCGTAAACCCGGGAGGCGGAGCTTGCAGTGAGCTGAGATCCGGCCACTGCACTCCAGCCCGGGCGACAGAGCGAGACTCCGTCTCAAAAAAAAAAAAAAAAAAAAAAAAAAGAAAACAAGTGACAGTTGAATTGGGCCTTGAAGAGCAGCTAAAGTGTTACAGAGAAAAATAAAGGATAAGAATTCAAAATAGATGGAATAAAATAGAATACTGGGAGTTGGGGAGTGTATCTCAACATTTGAAAGTATTTTTAAGGAATCGTTACTAGAGATTGATGATATAATCAGTAGCAAAATCAAACTAAATAAAAACCAAAATGGAAAAATCAGCAGGTGGTAAATGATTTGGGAGTATAGTGATAAATAGTCTATATACATACTGATTTTTTTAGAACAGAAATGAAAATTCAGAACTAGATTAGAGGATAAATATTGAAGACATAGACACAAAATATTGATATCTGGAAACAAGAACTAATGTTTTGGAAAGATAGGAAGATATGACTTTATAGCCTCATACATAACCTTTAGGAGAGAGTAGGTATAAATCATATCGAGTGGTGAAAAGAGGAGTAAGTCAGGATGTTGAGAACGCAAACTTGTTAGAGCTGAGAGAAAGCAAGCAAGTGGAAAGTTGAGTTAGTGAAAAATTATGAAAGTCAATGATAAAGGGATCATTATGTCAGATGCTGCAGAATCAAAGAAAATGAGGACTTAGAAAGGACTCACGTGTATAATTAGAAAGAGAGTGGAGCATAGGGTTTAATTAATTATGCATATATTGGGTTTGTACCCTTGCTTTCCACACTAGTTGTGTGACCTCAGGCAAGTCACTTAGCTTCTCTGGTTCTCCACTCTTATTTATAAAATAGAGTTGTCATTAGGAGTAAATATGGAAAATAATTTGAAAATACTTGGTAAACAGTAAGCATTATAAATATATTTTTATCCCCTTTCTCTTTCTGCAAATTATCTTTCTCACTCCCATTTGTGCAAGGTGCATGAAGGCTGATCTAAATGGTGGTTCCAGGTCCTGAGTCCCCATGACCTTTCAGCTCAAGCACACCCAACACTGATCAACTCTGGTTCTGTAGTATTTTGTTTTACTTTTTTTCCCCCTCCTAATTTCCATCAAAAAGAACCTAATTGGCACAACCACATTATGTTTCTTCCCCCAGGCCACTCAGCCTTGGCCAGGCATCAGGGTCAGGTGGCAATAAACTCTGCTCCTTTAGAGATGTGGGAAGCGCAGATTGTCTAGAGTTGGATTGTTAGTGGGGTCTGATTGTCATTTCTCTGTTCTTTTTCTTCCTCTCTTCCCGCTCCCCTCTCCTTCCTTCCTTCCTTCCTTCCTTCCTTCCTTCCTTCCTTCCTCTCTTCCTCTCTTTCTCTCTCTCTCTCTTTCTCTCTTTGTCTTTCTTTCTTTCTTTCTTCTCTCTCTCTTTCTTTTTTTCTTTCTGTCTTTTTTTTGTTTGTTTTGACAGAGTCTCACTCTGTCACTAAGGCTGGAGTGCAGTGGTGTGATCTTGGCTCACTGAAACCTCTGCCTCCTGGGTTCAAGCGATTCTCCTGCCTCAGCCTCCCTAGTAGCTAGGACTACAGGCATGTGCCACTATGCCTGGCTAATTTTTTATTCTTTATTTTAGTAGAGACAGGGTTTCACCATGTTGGTCAGGCTGGTCTCAAACTCCTGACCTCGTAATCCCCCTCTTCCGCCCCCAAAGTGCTGGGATTACAGGCATGAGCCACCGCCACTGGTCTGATTGTCATTTTGTGTGTGTGTGTGTGCCAAAGGAATAGATGAATGTTCGAGAGGACCAAATGTAAATTCTGGGTTCAGGCTGCAACCTTTTGTTTATGTCCTCTTAGTAGATAGGATGGTATTTGTGCATAGTCAAATCGTAGCTTACAGCTCTAGTCAAGCACATGGCTTTATTCACCAAAACGTAATGGAGATGGAGCAAGTAGTAGGACATCACTTGATATCCATTCCATCCTCTGGCGTCTCTGCCATCAATCATTATTGTGAGATTGCTAGACTCTTCAGCCTGAGGACAGAATCTAAATTCAGACAGTACTGTGTTCCAAGACAGACTCCTTCACTTACTCTAAGTGACTTTGGTTGGGTTCCTTAATATGTGTTCCTCAGTTTATTTGCATATGAAATAGGAACATATTAACCAGCTCACAGATCTGTTACGCCTAGCACAGTATGATATTTAGTAGATGTACAATAAATGCTCTATCTTCTTGAATAGTGAACACAGATGAACACAACTAGTATATGAGACACTGTAAAACAGAAGAAGTGATGCTTTAACAAAAGTTCTAATTCTGGAGTTCTTATTCTGTCTCTGTACTTCTAATTCTAGAGTTTTATTTTCTCTCTATACTTTCCCCAGCTGTGCAGTGTTTGAATATCAGCTTTTTTTTTGAAATTCAAAACTTTTGTGTACAAGCAGAAATATTCTTTACCACTATAAATATTTTAGTACGTTATCAGAAGCCCAAGTGAGCTAAAGTGTAGAAAACACTTTACAAATTAGAAAACACTAAATGCAAAGTATCTCTAAAATCTTACTTCAGGTATTACTCTTGAATAACTAGAATTTTAAAATGCAGTCCATATAGATTTCATTTTTAAAAACACCATTAAAGTAGGTTCTGGGATAAAATGTGTTTATCTTATCTCCTAAACAGAGATTTTTTTTTTTATGCTTCGGGCAAAATACGATGAACAGATGGGCTTGGGTTTGCTGTATACTATTTAAGATTTAAAAATGCTTTTAAAACATGTTTAAAATGGGAGATTTTTTTTTTTAAAAAAACCTATACTTGAAAATGATCTTCAAAAGTAAAAGGGATATTTTATAATACTGAGATAGCATTTAGCTTGGCCAATGGTTTGCTATAGCTGATTAGCAGCTGCCTACTTTCAACAGTGCTTGCACACTCTGGTTTGCCACTATTTCTACTAATTGTTATTACCCCACACACTGAAACTGAGTGGCACTTGCTATTTATCACCACCCATTATTCCATTCCACATGTGCCACATTGTTCTTCATAAGCCAAGCCTGCTTCGTTATTTACTTTATCCCTCTTACCATTGTAGGTAATCGGGTTTGTGATCCCTGTCCTAATATATGCACAGTTAACTCATTGCTTTTGCATAAAGCATCCATTTCCTAATTATAACACTAAGGAAATAATCTGAACCTCCAATAAGATGTTATGCTGAGAGGCAGAAAAGTAGACTATTATTAATCAGAAATAATTCCAAATATAAAGTTAAAACAAATGTTGCTTTCTTCTTGTTGAACAGAAAATTCATCAATTTGAATATGCCACTCTTAACAAATGCTTATTAATGTATATTTTTCTACATTTAATATACATTTTTCCTTTTTATAAAACTAATATTTCACTGAAGACACCTATGGAAAGTGATTTGTGGAGTCTGTAATCTCTAATATACTATGTAACATATTTTGTATATTTTTATTTGTCTAGAAAGAAGGTCCTCAGTTTTACTTACATTCCTAAGTAGGTTGGTGGCACCAAAAGGCAAGAGTCACATTACTACAGAGAACTGAAGAAGGTACTTTAACCAAACTGTCTGAGTCTGTGTTAAACTTTAATACTCGTGAAAACAAGAAATACATTTTTTTAGTCAATTTTGATTTTGAATTTTAATGGGTTGAGGGCAGGGATATTATACAAAAGAAACCTGTGCATGTGTGTGAGTGTGCACGTGTGTGTGAGTGTGTACTTGTGTGTGAGTGTGCATGTGTGCGTGCATATATTCTTGTGATTTATGAAAATGTAATGGAAATGTAGGATAAATCTAGAAATAGGGTTTGCATTCAATGAAATCATTTTCAGATGCTGCATATACTCATTAGGAGACAATTTTCCATTGGTCTCTCCTGTTTCATCACAGCTTGGAAGCAGAGGCACTAACTTCCCTTTTACTCTGAATTATCGTTGCAAGGATGCATAGCAAACAGCCTTGGAAGATAGAGATAGTATCTCCTTATCAGTAGAGAGCAGGTTTGCCTACTGTCCAGTGTCATAATGATGTTTTCCTTTAAAGAAAATTGCCTAAAGGAAATTTTGTTTCTTCTTTTTGTCCAAGTAGGATAAAATCTTAGATGCTTCATGGTTTTTAACAATACTCAGCTCCACCAAATCTTCTTTGTTAGAGCCCTTCTTCTTAACCACTAGCCTTTTATTCCTTATTCTGCTCCTCTGGGGTCAATACCTCCACGTACATCGGCATAATCCACTATCTTAGGCTTCTCTTTCCACTGAGAACTGGGAGCCAAATTACATTTAGTTTCAGCTGATTCAAGTTTCTAACCCATTAGGGCATTACTGACATCTCAGAATTTTATTAAATAATATTCCAGTTGAGAATAAGAATATAAGTGGGGGAAAGGCATATCCTTATCTTAAGATTGACATTTTGTTTAAGAATAGAATATAAATTTATACAATCAGTGGATCTTGTGAATCCCCCACATCCAGATGTTTGTTGGGCCATAGGGCTGGCAAATTTATTTAGCCTTGAGAAATGTGAGGTGACAGGATAGCTTTTTAAACTCTCAGAAGTTCTCAGATGAAGCAAAAGGATATGAATCTGCCATACAAAGTGGGGTTGTTATATTGATTTTTTTTCCACTGTCATGCACCTTATCCTTCTGCAACACTTTAGTGACTTAAATTTAGGATATTAAATGGCGGTTGCTGAATGCTCCCCTAACATATCAATTCTTACTTCACTTATATAAAGGCACAAGGGAGGTCAAAGTGAACAGAAGCAAAAATGGAAATAGGAGATGAAGTTTGCATTAGGATGATGTGTCATGTTGCTTTCTGCTTGCTTTGATTATCATATGTCAGGAAGGCTTACTAAAACTATGGAAAATATAAAGTTTTAAAAAATGATTTAAAAATTTAAAGGTTTTAGTTAGCCGGGCGAGGTGGCGGGCGCCTGTAGTCCCAGCTACTCAGGAGGCTGAGGCAGGAGAATGGCGTAAACCCGGGAGGCGGAGCTTGCAGTGAGCTGAGATCCGGCCACTGCACTCCAGCCCGGGCGACAGAGCGAGACTCCGTCTCAAAAAAAAAAAAAAGTTAAAGCTGAGGAAACAAATTTCTTCTAGTGTATTGCATATGCATCAATATGCATGCTTTTACATGCATATGTCTCCATGGAAAAAAATTGAAAGATATAGTTTATAATTAAGGGAATATTCTCCACAGATATTTTATTTCTCATTTCTCCTTTTATATCTCTGATCTGTTTCACTTCTGATTTAAGCCTTCATGTCAAGATTTTCCCTTTGGGAGGTTTACAAATGATGACCCAGTAATATTAAGATAGTTAATCAGAAGCCTGCCTTCCGAATACAGTAAAAGTGTAATCAACTAGAGAAATACTATTGAGATTCACAGTCTACCCCCACTGTCCTTTGACAGATGTGATACCTTATTGTTCAATTTTGCAACACTGTATATGTTTCATTTATTTTTCGCCAAGTTAAAAGGAATTAAAATTTAATTTTATGTTGAAAATTGTTTTGGAAATTCAAAACAACTCGAGGTAACTGGAAATGCTCTTGGGGCCAGAGGCTGGAGGTGGAAAACAGGCAGAGAGTTCAAAAACAAGGATGAAATGCATGGTGTCAGATTCAGGAGTGCTTTCTTAAGCATACTAACTCCTTCCTGAGGTGGACCAAACTTCTGCACATCAAATATATACTATTCTTAGACCCCTTGGGAATAAAAAAAATCAGAGCCTACAAAGTTAACGTAGGTAGAATCAGAGATGCATGCTACTGTATACACCATTCCTCAATCAAAGAAAAATCACATAAGAACAATAATCAGATAGCACTGCTTTTATTACAATCTGTACTTTCTTTTCACCTAAACTGGAGCATCAAGTGATTGAAGTTGGAGATATTTAGTTATTTAACAAATAAATAAGCCTATATCTATTAGACAATATCAAATAGAGAAAACATATCTCAATTAATTTAAGTGAGTTTTATTCAGAGACTGTTATAGTTCAGATTTGGTGCTTAGTACTAGGAACACGTTGATGAATAAAATAGATAAGTTACCTGTCTTTGTAAGTCTTGCAGCTTAATGGCCTGGGCCTACAGAGACATTGACAGTAGGGAAGAGAGGAAGCAGAATGCCAGTCTATAATTGCTCACCTAGATCTGAAGTAGAGCTGAAAGCAGAAGAAGTTACCAGTAGAAAGAGAAAGGGGAATTGGAAGGATGCAGCAGGAAAATCTATTGTTCAACCCTACTCAGTTTTACTCTTTCTGGGCACAGGGCAAAGACTTTTTTTTCCAGTCTCCTTGCAGCTAAGTGGAGCAGCATGCTTGGTTAAATCAATGGGCTGTGGGAAGAAATGGGTATGTCACTTCCAAGTCAAAGCATGTAACGTCCATAGCTGACATAGCATGACTCTGTGGTTGACTCTTCCCTGCCTCACCAACCTAAAACAACTGTAGTTAAAAGAGTGGAACCCTGAGATTGAAGTAGCCTGAATTATTGAGTAGCTACATGGAAGACAGTTTCCTGGACATTTGTCTTGATTTGTGGTGAACTCTGTGTGACAAAGAAACCTTTTGTTGTATTAAGGAGAGATGGTAGGGTTCTTGTATCATAACCTACCATGCTCTGGCCATAGAGGAGTTAATGATCATGTGTTTCTTGACAGTAGATATGAGGTGCTGAATAAAAGGGATTGAGAAGGAAAGGGGAGACTAGAGAAGAATTTTTGCATTCTTGAAGCCAGTAAGTGGAATTATAGAAATCCCTGTTGATTTACAGGAAAGTGTATCTAACCCAATTTCAATTTGTTTTCCAAATGAGAAACAGATTGGAAAATTACTTAGAGTGCAACTTTTCTTAAGATGAAGAAATGAAATATTCTCTATGATCAAAAGAAGGATATAGATACACTAAGTCTGGAAGAGTTTTTGTTTGATCTGTTACCATCTTATCATATTAGCAATTTTAATTTTATTCATATGAAATATTCAAGTACAATGTTTTGTGTTTGTGTGTGTGTGTGTATATATTTCTGTGTGTGTGTGTGTGCGCGCGTGTGTAATACAAAACTCAGTTAATTTTATTCAGTTCCACCAGGGAAATTCCAATGTAATTTGTCAACTTTATAATAAAATGGGTTTTAGGTGGATGGGTTCAGATCTCTGACTTATGGAAAAAAAGAAATAATAATTTTCTGCTTTGCTTCAAAGACTGGAAACAAATACAAAACATGCAAAATTTACAAGACATAAGAAGATCAGTAATTTACTTTACAAAAATTGGTTTTTGACTCAGTAGTGGAAAAAAAATTACTTATTTGTGCCACGGTCACTTAGCAGCTATTAGTACCTAGTTATTTTGGCATTGAAAATCCATTTATTTATTAATTCAATCATTCATTCAATAAATACATATTGGGTAGTTACTATACGCCAGTCAACACTGGAATTTCTGAAAATTTGTCTGAGAACAATGCAGGCATGGTCCATGATCTCTTAAAGCACACATTCTACTGGGGAGAGACAGAATATAACTAATACATCAAAAAGAAAATATCAAGCAGTGATACATACTATAAAGAAAAAATATAAGGATGGGGATTTGAGTGTCTAGAGGTCTAGAGGCTTCTTCAGATAGAGTGGTCAGGAAGGCCTTTTTGAAGAGATACTTTTAAAACAGAAACTTTAATGACAATAGGGAGACACCCTTGCAAAGACCTGGGGAAGCTTGATACTCCTGGCAGCGAAAATCATAACTACAAGGCACCTTACGTGAGGGTACTTGGCATAGACAAGGAACAGAAAGAAGACCTGCTCCAGCACAGTGAATGGCATGGCATGTGATAGGAGGTTTCTCATGACATAGCACCTCATCCTAGAAAGTAAAGTTTGAATTTCACTCTCAACGCAGTGAGAAATCACTGAGAGATTTTAAGCAGGGGGTGAAATGACTGGAATTAATTTCATTTTTAACTTACTAATAACTGTGCACAGAATGAAAAAAGAATTGTTAAGAATGGAAGTCTGAAGATCAATAAAGGGGGTTATTGTAGTAGGTCCCAGAGATAGATGAGAAGCGATGGGAATGGAGGGAAATGACACATTTCAAATATATTTGGGAAGTAAAATCAATTAGGACTTAATAATGAACCGGGGAGGGCGGAGCAAGATGGCCGAATAGGAACAGCTCCAGTCTCCAACTCCCAGCGCCAGCGACACAGAAGACCGGTGATTTCTGCATTTTCAACTGAGGTACTGGGGTCATCTCTCTAGGGAGTGCCGGACAATCGGTGCTGGTCAGCTGCTGCAGCCTGACCAGCGTGAGCTGAAGCAGGGCGAGGCATCGCCTCACCTGGAAGCGCAAGGGGGAAGGAAATCCGTTTTCCTAGCCAGGGGAACTGAGACACATAACACCTGGAAAATCGCGTAACTCCCACCCCAATACTGCGCTTTAAGGAAACAGGCACACCAGGAGAATATATCCCACACCTGGCCGGGAGGGTCCCACGCCCACGGAGCCTCCCTCACTGCTAACACAGCCGTCTGCGGCGATCTATCCGCAAGGCAGCAGCGAGGCTGGGGGAGGGGCGCCCGCCATTGCTGAGGCTTAAGTAGGTAAACAAAGCCGCTGGGAAGCTCGAACTGGGTGGAGCTCACAGCAGCTCAAGGAAACCTGCCTGTCTCTGTAGACTCCACCTCTGGGGACAGCCCACAGCTGAGGTCCAATAGGGAAAGCAGCGGGGGCGGTGCAGAGGCGAACGACTCTGTCTGACAGCTTTGGGGAGAGCCGTGGATCTCCAACGCGGAGGTTGAGATCGAGAACGGACAGACTGCCTGCTCAGGTGGGTCCCTGACCCCTGAGTAGCCTAGCTGGGAGACATCCCCCACTAGGGGCAGTCTGACACCCCACACCTCACAGGGTGGAGTCATCCCTGAGAGGAAACTTCCAAAGGAAGAATCAGACAGGTACACTCGCTGCTCAGCAATATTCTATCTTGGCAACCTCTGCTGCTGATACCCAGGCAAACAGGGTCTGGAGTGGACCTCAAGCAATCTCCAACAGACCAACAGACAGTCCTTCTGACTGTCAGACGGAAAACTATCAAACAGGAAGGACACCTATACCAAAACCCCATCAGTACGTCACCATCATCAAAGACCAGAGACAGATAAAACCACAAAGATGGGGAAAAAGCAGGGCAGAAAAGCTGGAAATTCAAAAAATAAGAGCGCATCTCCCCCTGCAAAGGAGCGCAGCCCATCGCCAGCAACGGATCAAAGCTGGTCAGAGAATGACTTTGACGAGATGAGAGAAGAAGGCTTCAGTCCATCAAACTTCTCAGAGCTAAAGGAGGAATTACGTACCCAGCGCAAAGAAACTAAAAATCTTGAAAAAAAAGTGGAAGAATTGACAGCTAGACTAATTAATGCAGAGAAGATCATAAACGAAATGACAGAGATGAAAACCATGACACGAGAAATACGTGACAAATGCACAAGCTTCAGTAACCGACTCGATCAACTGGAAGAAAGAGTATCAGCGATTGAGGATCAAATGAATGAAATGAAGCGAGAAGAGAAACCAAAAGAAAAAAGAAGAAAAAGAAATGAACAAAGCCTGCAAGAAGTATGGGATTATGTAAAAAGACCAAATCTACGTCTGATTGGGGTGCCTGAAAGTGAGGGGGAAAATGGAACCAAGTTGGAAAACACTCTTCAGGATATCATCCAGGAGAACTTCCCCAACCTAGTAGGGCAGGCCAACATTCAAATTCAGGAAATACAGAGAACGCCACAAAGATACTCCTCCAGAAGAGCAACTCCAAGACACATAATTGCCAGATTCACCAAAGTTGAAATGAAGGAAAAAATCTTAAGGGCAGCCAGAGAGAAAGGTCGGGTTACCCACAAAGGGAAGCCCATCAGACTAACAGCAGATCTCTCGGCAGAAACTCTACAAGCCAGAAGAGAGTGGGGGCCAATATTCAACATTCTTAAAGAAAAGAATTTTCAACCCAGAATTTCATATCCAGCCAAACTAAGTTTCATCAGTGAAGGAGAAATAAAATCCTTTACAGATAAGCAAATGCTTAGAGATTTTGTCACCACCAGGCCTGCCTTACAAGAGACCCTGAAGGAAGCCCTAAACATGGAAAGGAACAACCGGTACCAGCCATTGCAAAAACATGCCAAAATGTAAAGACCATCGAGGCTAGGAAGAAACTGCATCAACTAATGAGCAAAATAACCAGTTAATATCATAATGACAGGATCAAGTTCACACATAACAATATTAACCTTAAATGTCAATGGACTAAATGCTCCAATTAAAAGACACAGACTGGCAAACTGGATAAAGAGTCAAGACCCATCAGTCTGCTGTATTCAGGAGACCCATCTCACATGCAGAGACATACATAGGCTCAAAATAAAGGGATGGAGAAAGATCTACCAAGCAAATGGAGAACAAAAAAAAGCAGGGGTTGCAATCCTAGTCTCTGATAAAACAGACTTTAAACCATCAAAGATCAAAAGAGACAAAGAAGGCCATTACATAATGGTAAAGGGATCAATTCAACAGGAAGAGCTAACTCTCCTAAATATATATGCACCCAATACAGGAGCACCCAGATTCATAAAGCAAGTCCTTAGAGACCTACAAAGAGACTTAGACTCCCATACAATAATAATGGGAGATTCAACACTCCACTGTCAACATTAGACAGATCAACGAGACAGAAAGTTAACAAGGATATCCAGGAATTGAACTCATCTCTGCACCAAGCAGACCTAATAGACATCTATAGAACTCTCCACCCCAAATCAACAGAATATACATTCTTCTCAGCACCACATCGCACTTATTCCAAAATTGACCACATAATTGGAAGTAAAGCACTCCTCAGCAAATGTACAAGAACAGAAATTATAACAAACTGTCTCTCAGACCACAGTGCAATCAAACTAGAACTCAGGACTAAGAACTCAATCAAAACCGCTCAACTACATGGAAACTGAATAACCTGCTCCTGAATGACTACTGGGTACATAACGAAATGAAAGCAGAAATAAAGATGTTCTTTGAAACCAATGAGAACAAAGATACAACATACCAGAATCTCTGGGACACATTTAAAGCAGTGTGTAGAGGGAAATTTATAGCACTAAATGCCCACAAGAGAAAGCAGGAAAGATCTAAAATTGACACTTTAACATCACAATTAAAAGAACTAGAGAGGCAAGAGCAAACACATTCAAAAGCTAGCAGAAGGCAAGAAATAACTAAGATCAGAGCAGAACTGAAGGAGATAGAGTCACAAAAAACCCTCCAAAAAATCAATGAATCCAGGAGTTGGTTTTTTGAAAAGATCAACAAAATTGACAGACCGCTAGCAAGACTAATAAAGAAGAAAAGAGAGAGGAATCAAATAGACGCAATAAAAAATGATAAAGGGGATATCACCACCGACCCCACAGAAATACAAACAACCATCAGAGAATACTATAAATGCCTCTACGCAAATCGACTAGAAAATCTAGAAGAAATGGATAATTTCCTGGACACTTACACTCTCCCAAGACTGAACCAGGAAGAAGTTGAATCCCTGAATAGACCAATAACAGGCTCTGAAATTGAGGCAACAATTAATAGCCTACCCACGAAAAAAAGTCCAGGACCAGATGGATTCACAGCTGAATTCTACCAGAGGTACAAGGAGGAGCTGGTACCATTCCTTCTGAAACTATTCCAATCAATAGAAAAAGAGGGAATCCTCCCTAACTCATTTTATGAGGCCAACATCATCCTGATACCAAAGCCTGGCAGAGACACAACAAAAAGAGAGAATTTTAGACCAATATCCCTGATGAACATCGATGCAAAAATTCTCAATAAAATACTGGCAAACCGGATTCAGCAGCACATCAAAAAGCTTATCCACCATGATCAAGTGGGCTTCATCCCTGGGATGCAAGGCTGGTTCAACATTCGCAAATCAATAAACGTAATCCAGCATATAAACAGAACCAAAGACAAGAACCACATGATTATCTCAATAGATGCAGAAAAGGCTTTTGACAAAATTCAACAGCCCTTTATGCTAAAAACGCTCAATAAATTCGGTATTGATGGAACGTACCTCAAAATAATAAGAGCTATTTACGACAAACCCACAGCTAATATCATACTGAATGGGCAAAAACTGGAAAAATTCCCTTTGAAAACTGGCACAAGACAGGGATGCCCTCTCTCACCACTCCTATTCAACATAGTGTTGGAAGTTCTGGCTAGGGCAATCAGGCAAGAGAAAGAAATCAAGGGTATCCAGTTAGGAAAAGAAGAAGTCAAATTGTCCCTGTTTGCAGATGACATGATTGTATATTTAGAAAAACCCATCGTCTCAGCCAAAATCTCCTTAAGCTGATAAGCAACTTCAGCAAAGTCTCAGGATACAAAATTAATGTGCAAAAATCACAAGCATTCTTATACACCAGTAACAGACAAGCAGAGAGCCAAGTCAGGAATGAACTTCCATTCACAATTGCTTCAAAGAGAATAAAATACCTAGGAATCCAGCTTACAAGGGATGTAAAGGACCTCTTCAAGGAGAACTACAAACCACTGCTCAGTGAAATCAAAGAGGACACAAACAAATGGAAGAACATACCATGCTCATGGATAGGAAGAATCAATATCGTGAAAATGGCCATACTGCCCAAGGTTATTTATAGATTCAATGCCATCCCCATCAAGCTACCAATGACTTTCTTCACAGAATTGGAAAAAACTGCTTTAAAGTTCATATGGAACCAAAAAAGAGCCCGCATTGCCAAGACAATCCTAGGTCAAAAGGACAAAGCTGGAGGCGTCACGCTACCTGACTTCAAACTATACTACAAGGCTACAGTAACCAAAACAGCATGGTACTGGTATCACAACAGAGAAATAGACCAGTGGAACAGAACAGAGTCCTCAGAAATAATACCACACATCTACAGCCATCTGATCTTTGACAACCTGACAAAAACAAGAAATGGGGAAAGGATTCCCTATTTAATAAATGGTGCTGGGAAAATTGGCTAGCCACAAGTAGAAAGCTGAAACTGGATCCTTTCCTTACCCCTTATACGAAAATTAATTCAAGATGGATTAGAGACTTAAATGTTAGACCTAATACCATAAAAACCCTAGAAGAAAATCTAGGTAGTACCATTCAGGACATAGGCATGGGCAAGGACTTCATGTCTAAAACACCAAAAGCAACGGCAGCAAAAGCCAAAATTGACAAATGGGATCTCATTAAACTAAAGAGCTTTTGCACAGCAAAAGAAACTACCATCAGAGTGAACAGGCAACCTACAGAATGGGAGAAAATTTTTGCAACCTACTCATCTGACAAAGGGCTAATATCCAGAAGCTACAAAGAACTCAAACAAATATACAAGAAAAAAACAAACAACCCCATCAAAAAGTGGGGAAAGGATATGAACAGACATTTCTCAAAAGAAGACATCCATACAGCCAACAGACACATGAAAAAATGCTCGTCATCACTCGCCATCAGAGAAATGCAAATCAAAACCACAATGAGATACCATCTCACACCAATTAGAATGGCAATCATTAAGAAGTCAGGAAACAATAGATGTTGGAGAGGATGTGGAGAAATAGGAACACTTTTACACTGTTGGTGGGATTGTAAACTAGTTCAACCATTATGGAAAACAGTATGGCGATTCCTCAAGGATCTAGAACTAGATGTACCATATGACCCAGCCATCCCACTACTGGGTATATACCCAAAGGATTATAAATTACTCTACTACAAAGACACATGCACACGTATGTTTATTGCGGCACTATTCACAATAGCAAAGACTTGGAATCAACCCAAATGTCCATCTGTGACAGACTGGATTAAGAAAATGTGGCACATATACACCATGGAATACTATGCAGCCATCAAAAAGGATGAGTTTGCGTCCTTTGTAGGGACATGGATGCAGCTGGAAACCATCATTCTTAGCAAACTATCACAAGAAGAGAAACCAAACACCGCATGTTCTCACTCATAGGTGGGAACTGAACAATGAGATCACTTGGACTCGGGAAGGGGAACATCACACACTGGGGCCTATCATGGGGAGGGGGGAGGAGGGAGGGATTGCATTGGGGAGTTATACATGATATAAACGTTATGCACATGTACCCTAGAACTTAAAGTATAATAAAAAAAAAAAAAAAAAAAAAAAAAAAATAATGAACCGGAACTAGGGGTAAGAGGGGACTCAAGGGTCATTTATTGGCTGTTGATTTAAGCAACAGAATGAATAGTATTTATTAATTTACTGATATAGAGATTACTGAGAAAGGTAAAAGTTTCCGTTGAGAAAGTAGTAAAGGTAGGGGGATGATAGAGTTTTGTTTCAGTAATGTTCAATTTGAAATGTCAGTTCAACATTTGAGAACATTTGAAATGCCTTTGCAAAATTATCACAGTAAAAGAAGTCTGACATGGCTGACTTCATCTTGCTTCTACCCTCTAAGCTATCTTCACCCATTCCTGGTGGTAGGTCACATGGGAGGAATTTGGATTATTGTTTAACCTTGAAGCAGGGAAAATGTAGTCCTCAATAAAACTGATTCCCTCCTTGTTCAGGGACTGAAATTGACTTTGTAAAACCAATGAAAGGCCATGAGAATAGAATTATGAGAAGGGCCTGAATTCTGCTAAAATCTAGGCATAGTTTCTATAATCCCTTACAGTCCAGGAGTCATATGTTCAGAGGTCATAAGATTTGTGACTTCCTCAATTGCTCCTGTTTAGATACTATCACTGATATAACACCTTGAGTGTTTTTTTTTTTTTAAATTTTTTTTTTTCAGACTGACCTCACCCATACTCCTGACTCATGACTCAACCAGTCCTGGGGCCCCACCCAGAGGCAGACTCAATGCATGAGGACCATTTTTCACACCCTTGTGATTTCTTTCCCAACCAGTCTGGAGCACCTATTCCCTAGCCTCCTCCCCACCAAATTGTCCATGAAAACCCTAGCCACTGAGCCTTTGTGGATACTGATTTGAATAATAACTCCATTTCCCATGTGGCCAGCCTTGTGTCAATTAAACTCTTTCTCTAGTGCAATGGCATGGTCTCAATGAATTGATTCAGTCTAGTCAGTGAGCAGGAAGAACCTAACAGGTGATTATGAGATGATAAATTGGCAATTAGATACAAAAATCTGAAATTAAGGGAGAAAATCATGCTTGAAGAAAAAATTAAGGAGTCAATTAAAATACATGCAAAGTAATGTAGCTAGATGGCACTTCCTAGGGAATGAGTGTGCCTTTGGTAAGATTGTATGTAAGAAATAATAATAAAAAAAACCTACATTGAGCTGTATGAAACATCTATATTTAAAAGACTGAGAAAGACCAGCAATGAGGATGGAAAAAAACAGACTAACCTATATTTTACAAGATGAGACAGACTATTCTAGATTAATGGTATCAGTTGCTATTGAGAGGTCATGTAAAAAGAAAAGAGAGAAATGACGACAGGATTTGGCATCATTGAGGTTATTAGTGACCTTGCGAAGAGCAACTATCAAAGGATTATAGGAACAGACGCCTAAATTATGTGCACTGGGGAAAGAATGGAGATTGGCACGAGAAAGTGATGACAGTGACCATAAACAATTCTTTCATGGAAAATGTCATAAAGATGAAGTGAAAAATGGTATTGTAGCTGAAGGGGCAATATGAGGTCAAGGGAAGCTTCTGTTATGTTTAAAGTAGACATTTCTAAGGCATGTTTTAATGCTTATGAGAGAAATCCAGAAGAAAAGGAGAAACGAATGACTCTAGAGAAAGACAGGATGATGATAGGTGAAAAATCCTTGAGAAAGGGAGAGGTATTAGAATTCAGAACCTAAGTTAACCTAGGATGAGAGTAGGTATACTTAATCAGATTGTTTCTATTTTCTCAAAGAAGTGTGAGGCAAGACCCTCAGCCTAGCATAAGCAAGAAGGAAGGCGTCTGAAGTCTGTGGAGTGAGGAAATTGCTTACAGTAGTAACCCATTTGAGTTGAAGTTCAACATATCAGAATGTTTTGTAATTTTTAAGAAGGTAGTCCTGATTTTAAAACTAAAGCAAAAAGCACAGTTGCATTTTCCTCCAATGAAGAACAGCTGTTTAGATACATGAACAGAGCAGAGAGATAACTGCATTTAATGCACAGTTGACAACAATAGAGAAAAAGAGAAGGAAATTAAGACATTAGAGTAAACTTAATGATGGACTATTGACTTTTGCTGGACTAGTGAGGGAAACTAGAATATGAGAAAAAGTATAGTTAATTAAAAAAAGCAGGGCCAAACGATTTGGAGATCTCGTTGAGATTAAAACAATGCTAGAGAGGATAATGACTGGAAAGAGTAGTAGAAAATGCCAGTTGCTAATATCTGCTTATTCCCCTAAACCCATTTAAAAATTAAAAACGAGAACAGAAAGTTGACAGGGCACATGACTACATGGAAAGAAGACATTTTACAACAACAGCATTCACAAATTCTAGCTAATGTGGATGTGAGTGAAAGTATCATGTGCAACTTTTGGGAAGATTTCTTAAAGACGTGATGGCTGGAGCATAAACAATCATTCTGGAGCATGAAGTGGAAACTTTGTGTTAATGGTAACAGAGGTCCGACATAAGAAGAACCTGGAGGCCTGACGCTTTTGGGAAGCTACCTAAACAGTGTCTGCTTCTTTGAACTTATTTTACATGAGAGCTTCTATCAGGTTTAATTCAGATTTTCATTTGTTCAGTTGGTTTTTTGTTTGTTGTAATATACATCCATACTCAGTGCTAAATAATACAGAAGAAAGAGATGTTTCCAGATTGTAATATTCAAATTTAACATTTTTGAAGTGATACAATTATTGATAAATGTAAAGGTCAAAAGTTATAAAATTGAAGGAAAGCTATCACTGAGCATGAAAAGGTCATGGAAGCGACAGGCTTTTTAGCCCATGTATGAGGAAGATAATTCCAGTAGATGAGGAAATCACAGACTTAGAAGGTAAGCAGAGAGGGCAAAATGATAAACTAAGTGCTAAAATCAAGGAATGAGGGAATATAAGCCAGCATTTGCAGAGGGCAAAAATAGAGGTTGTAGGTGACTGTTTGAGAGAAAAGTGGTTTATTGAGGAAAAAAAAATAGGGACCTAGAAGAGAAAACGTTCTATAGGGTGCTTCCCATTTTAAGGAAGAGGTATGTTGGTTCAGGCTCTAAAGTCAGAATGCAGAGCTACAATATTGATTACCACTTTCGAGTTAAGAACATTAGCAAAGGCCTGGCGCGGTGGCTCACCCATGTAATCCCAACACTTTGGGAGGCCAAGGCAGGCGGATCATCTGAGGTCAGGAGATCGAGACCATCCTGGGAATGCAGTGAAACCCCATCTCTACTAAAAATACAAAAATTAGATGGGTGTGGTGGTGGGCACCTGTAGTCCCAGCTACTTGGGAGGCTGAGGCCAGAGAATGGCGTGAACCCTGGAAGGGGTAGCTTCCAGTGAGCCGAGATAGAGATCGCGCCATTGCACTCCAGCGTGGGTGACAGAGCCAGAGCGATACTCCTTCTCAAAAAAAAAAAAAAAAAAAAAGAAAAAGAACCTTAGTCAAGTCATTTAACCTATCTATGCTTCAGTTTTATCATTGGTAAAATGCAGATAATATATTTTAAAAACAAAAAAAAATATTGAATGAGAATTAAATGAGATAATTCGTGTGAAGTTGTTAGTATATTATCTTACAAAATTTTAACACACAAGATGTTAGCTGTGGTTTTGGTTGTTCTGCTCAAAACATACCAATTACATACCAATTCTAAAATATAACACAATAGATGAATGCTTAGCTCTTCGTCTTTAAGTTTCTAAATGGGGTCAGTTTCTTAATATGCCTCATCTCAGTGAGGATCAGTATTGTAGACACACAATGTGCTACTTTGGACCCCTTCCTTACTGTTTCTTATGGAGTGTCTTATTTGATTAGTGAGAATAGAGAAATGTCTCTGAGCATGTGCCATCCCATTTTAGACTCTTTATCTATTAGAGACTTAACGACATGTGTTTCCTCCTCTTGCTGTCACGTCCATGAAAAATATGAACATCAGTGTAGGCCTAGGTTAAGCCTGGAGACTTGGATATGCTCCTGGGGTCTGGGTCCTAATGCGCTTGATGGGATTAATCCAGGCTGCAGTTCCTTTTCTTTTGTTTTGTTTTCTTTTGTTTTCTTTTCCTTTCCTTTCCTTTCCTTTCCTTTCCTTTCCTTTCCTTTCCTTTCTTTTCTTTTCTTTTCTTTTCTTTTCTTTACTTTTCTTTTTTCTTCTTTCTTTTTTCTTCTTTTTCTTTTTTTTTTTGAGGTGGAGTTTCATTCTTGTTCCCCAGGCTGGAGTGTATGGCGCAATCTTGGCTCACAGGCTGCAGTTTTCTGGAAAAAAATGACTGGTAAGTATCTGCTCTCAAAATCCAACAATCCCCCAAAGCAGATGCCAAAGTGAATACAGGGAGTATCATGAAGCCAAGAAGGCCGGGTGCAGTGGCTCATGCCTGTAATCCCAGCTCTTTGAGAGGCTGAGGTGGGTGGATCATCTGTGGTCAGGAGTTCAAGACCAGCCTGGCCAACATGGCAAAACCCTGTCTCTGCTAAAAATACAAACATTAGCCGGCCATGGTGGTGCACACCTGTAATTTCAGCTACTTGGGAGGCTGAGGGAGGGAGAACTGTTTGAACTTGGAGGCGGAGGCTACAGTGAGCCCAGATCATACCACTGCACTCCAGCCTGGGTGACAGAGCCAGACTTCATCTCAAAAAAAAAAAAAGAGAGAGAGAGGCAGGAATTTCTTCTAACACAATGTATTTAATAACAAAGCTCTTACACAGCTATAACAGATACTTATAGCTATCTTCGATTGTTTTAAAATTTTGGAGGAAAGTGATTTATCACTTGAAATGTTCACTATGAGAGTTCCCACAGAGGAAGAGGCTTATGGGGTTTGGACATTCAGAGGTGAGAGATGGTGAGTCTCTCAAAACATGAAAGGAAAAAAGAGATACACAACACGCAGTAATGTGGAAGCAGAAAAAAAATACTGTGATTAAGTTCTCAAATGTAAATGACAGTCTACAAAGACTGAATTTTACTGTAATAAAATTAAAAAACAAAACAGGCTGGGTGCCGTGGCTCACACCTGTAATCCCAGCACTTTGGGAGGCTGAGGCGGGCAGATCACGAGGTCAGGAGATCGAGACCATCCTGGCTGAATGGTGAAACCCCGTCTCTAGTAAAAATACAAAAAATTAGCCAGGCATGGTAGTGGGCGCCTGTAGTCCCAGCTACTCAGGAGGCTGAGGCAGGAGAATGGCGTGAACCTGGGAGGTGGAGCTTGCAGTGAGCCGAGATCATGCCACTACACTCCAGCCTGGGCGACAGATAGAGACTCCGTCTTTTGAGGGAAAAAAAAAAAAAAATTAAAAAAAATTAAAAATTAAAAAAAAAAAAAAAAAAGGCCCAGTGAGCCAGTAATGCCAAGATAGATCCCAGATAGGAAATGAACATTTGCAAATGTTTAACATAACCTTGCTGAAGGGGGTGGGGAGGAAAAGATAAACTAAATAACTTTGAAAAAGTGTTTGACTAGATATTTAAAGGTTGGTAATAAAAATAACTTTATCTAGTTGGAAAATTTGTTTCCCACAGAGTTAGCAATCTGAAACTACCTTAAACGTATATAAGTTTAAATAAATAAGTAAATAATTTATACATAAGAGTCAGGTTTCTCACTGTAAGATAACTAAATTATTAAATGAGCAAGGGAGGAAACAACAATCAAACTTTATGGTGGCTGTAATATAATTGGAGATAGCCGTATGAACAGTCATGTAAAGAAATAAAGATCTGTGTGTATACATACGTTAGTAGCGATGCACATATTTTTTACCTCTGTCTACTGAAAGGGCCTAAAAATAATGATACCTCAGTAGTAACAAGCATACCCAACAACTTAATTTTGGCTTCCAAGTATTATTTCTCTGAGAACAGGAACTTAGACTTTTTGGAAACATGGGTGATTCTAGAGTTGGGACAGGGAAAATACAAGATGAAACTATCATATCTTTTAATTCCAGAAAGTGAACAACTGGGAAAAAAAAAAAAAAAAATGAGGACTTATTGAAAGGTGCAGAACCCAACCTGAAAGAGCACCCAAAGTCTAAAGTTGGAACAATTTGAGCAACAAGATAAATAATGGTAATGTTGGACTATTAACCAAAGAATAATAATTTAAAAAACACACAAGATCATACTCATATAATTAAATAATTAAAGAAAGAAAGAAGTGGGGCAGGGAGGAGAAAGGACACATCTTCCATAAAGAAGAATTTCAAATAATAAAAGTAGAAAGAATAAGAGAAAAGAAAATCACCATTATAACAACAGTTCTAACTGTTGCAGTCAAAACCCATTGATAAATGCTGAAATTAATGGGTGACTGGTGAAGGAAAATAGGATGGTTACATCGCCTCTAAGCATCTCTCTCTCTCAAGATATTAATTACTATGGGGTTTTTAACATGCTTACAAATTCTTAATATTCCTTCTTTCAGAAGTAACAGAGTAATTATCATTCTCTTAAGTGTGGACTAGATATAATGACTCACTTTTAACACACAGAATGTGAAAAGATTATAAAAGTAACTCTGCAATGGAAAAAATAGGAAGATACTACTTTACCCGTATCACTAATTACAAAGATTAGTATCACTAGTAATTAGTCACATAGATATCTTGTATCACCTGATAAAATGCAATGAAAGGTATTTCATCTCTGTGATATTTTCCAGAAATTTTCATAATTTCAGTCTAATCATAATAAAAAATCAGATAAACTCAAATTGAGAGTTATTGTATAACATGCATGCACAGTATTTTTCTAACATGACTCTAAAAATAAAGACAAACTGAAAAACTGTTAGGAATTGCAGGAGAAAAGAAGACATTATTACTAAATGTAACATGGTATCCTGAATTGGATGCTGGAACATAAAAACGTTATTAGTGGAAGTACTAGTAAAATCCAAATAAGGTCTGCAGCTTAATGAATAAAAACAAACCAATGTTAATTGTTTACTTTTTCTAAAATTATCAAAATTGGGTACATTGTTAGTATTACAGGACGCTGGGGGAAGGGCATATGGACATTCTCTGCGCTATCTTTTCAACTCTACAATAAAATTAAAATTGTATCTATAAATATTTTATAAGTAAGATATATTTTTTGTGGCCATTCACCATGTTGGTTATTTTATTGTGTCTTGGGCCGTTTTCAAGTTCGGTTTAGTGATTAAGAGTACGGACCCTGGAGTTAGACTAATGAGTTTTGTAACCATGCATACATAACTAATTTCTCTAAAACTCAGACAATAATGATAGTGACAATAATAATACCAAACTCATACAATTATGGTGAGGAAGCAATGAGACTGTACCTATAAATCAACTAGTACTGTAACTTTTTTTTTTTTTTTTTTTTTTTTGAGACGGAGTCTCGCTCTGTCGCCCAGGCTGGAGTGCAGTGGCGCAGTCTCGGCTCACTGCAAGCTCCGCCTCCCGGGTTCACGCCATTCTCCTGCCACAGCCTCCCGAGTGGCTGGGACTACAGGCGCCCGCCACTGCGCCCGGCTAGTTTTTTGTATTTTTTAGTAGAGACGGGGTTTCACCATGTTAACCAGGATGGTCTCGATCTCCTGACCTCATGATCCGCCTGCCTCGGCCTCCCAAAGTGCTGGGATTACAGGAGTGAGCCACTGCGCCCGGCCTACTTTTATAATGTATTTTAAAAATTGTGCCAAGGTTATTTAAAGGAGAGTTTCCTTTCCTTTATTCTTCATTGGCAGATTGTGTTTTCTATGGTTGAGATTATTTTCTGGTTTTATTTGATTATGTGTAGGAATATTGCCCTTTCCCTTTTATTGCTTTATTATTTTTACTTTCTTTTATAAATCTCCAAAGATATTTCTCAATAGCCTCTTTTTTGAACATCATATAATTTACACCAGGAAATGATAAAAAATAAAAGCTCTTTTGTCATCTTCTTTTTTTTTTTTTTTTTTGAGACGGAGTCTCGCTCTGTCACCCAGGCTGGAGTGCAGTGGCCGGATCTCAGCTCACTGCAAGCTCCGCCTCCCGGGTTTACGCCATTCTCCTGCCTCAGCCTCCCGAGTAGCTGGGACTACAGGCGCCCGCCACCTCGCCCGGCTAATTTTTTGTATTTTTTAGTAGAGACGGGGTTTCACTGTGTTAGCCAGGATGGTCTCGATCTCCTGACCTCGTGATCCGCCCGCCTCGGCCTCCCAAAGTGCTGGGATTACAGGCTTGAGCCACCGCGCCCGGCCTCTTTTGTCATCTTTCTAACAGGACTCTCAGAGAAATCACATTTGTGAATTTAATTTTAGTTCCCAATGTGTCCATCACTTAATTTTTAACTTAACTTTTTTTTACTTTTATTTTAGGTTTAGGGGTTCATGTGCAAGTTTGTTACATAGATAAATTGAGCATTCTAGGGGTTTGGTGTGCAGATTATTTTGTCATGCAGGTAATCAGCATAGTACCCAAAGGTGGTGTTACAGTCCTTACCTTCTTCCCACCCTCCACCCTCGAGTAGGACCTGGCGTCTGTTGCTCCCTTCTTTGTGTCTATATGTACTATATGTTTAGCTCCCACTTATAAGTGAGAATATGTGATATTTGGTTTTTCTGTTTTTGTATTAGTTTGCTTAGTATAATGGCCTCCACCTCCATCTGTTGCTGCAAAGGACATAATCTCATTCTTTTTTATAGCTGCATAGTATTCCATGGTGCATATGTAACACAATTCCTTTATCCAGTCTACTGTTGCTGGCATTTAGGTTTATTCCATGTCTTTACTATTGTGAAGAGTGCCATGAACATACAAATGCCCACGTCTCTATGGTAGAACAATTAATATTTCTTTAAGTATATACCCAATAATGGAATTGCTGGGTTAAATGGCAATTCTGTTTTAAGTTCTTTGTGAAATAACAAAACCACTTTCCACAATGGCTGAACTAATTTACATTGCCACCAGCAGTGTATAACCGTTCTTTTTTTCTCCACAGCCTTGCCAGTATTTGTCAGTTTTTGACTTTTAAATAATAGGCATTCTGACTAATGTGAGATGGTATCTGTATTAGTCCATTCTGATACTACTATAAAGAAATACCTGAGACTGGGTAATATATGAAGAAAAGAGGTTTAATTGACTCACAATTCCACAGGCTATATAGGAAGTATGCCTGGGAGGCCTCAGGACATTTAAAATCATGGCAGAAGATGAAGGTGAAGCAAGCACATCTTATCATGGTGGAGCAGGAGAGAGAGAATGAAGGGGTGGTACTACACACTCTTAAACAATTGGATCTCATGAGAGCTCACTCACTATCATGAGAACAGCAAAAGGAAATCTGCCCCCCGATCCAATCACCTCCCACTAGGCCCCACCTCCAACCCTCAGGCTCACAATTCAACGTGAGATTTGAGTGGGGACACAGAGCCAAACCACATCAGTATTTCATTTTGGTTTTGATTTGTGTTGCTCTAATGATTAGTGATGTTGAGCATGTTTTCATATGCTTGTCGGCTGCATGTATGTCTTCTTTTGAAAAGTGTCTGTTCAATGTCCTTTGCCCACTTTTTAATGGGGTTGTTTTTTGCTTATACATTTATTTAAATTCCCATGGATTCTGGATATCAGACCTTTGTCAAATGCATAATCTACAAATATTTTTTTCCATTCTGTAGACTGTCTACGCTGTTGATCATTTCTTTTGATGTGTAAAAGGTCTTTAATTTAATCAAGTCCCTTTTGTCAATTTTTGCTTTTGTTGCAATTCATTTTGGAATCGTCATCATGAAATCGTTGTCAGGTCCTATGTACAGAATGGTATTTCCTAGGTTATCTTCCAGAGTTTTCATAGTTTTAGGTTTTATATTTAAGTCTATCATTCTTTGTGAATTTATATATATTATATATGAATTTATATATGTATATATAAACTATATATATATATATAGTTTAAGGAACGGGTCTGAATTGATTTTTATATATAGCTTAGGGAAGGGGTTCCGTTTCAATCTTCTGAATATGGCTAGCCAGTTATTTTAGCATCATTTATTTGATAGGGAATCCTTTCCCCATTTCTTGCTTTTGTCAGCTTTGTGGAGATCAGATGATTTTAGGGGGTGGCGTTACTTCTGGGCTCTCTATTACATTGTTCTATGTGTCTGTTTTTATACCAGTACCATGCTGCTTTTGTTACCATAGCCTTGTAGTACAGTTTAAAGTTTGGTAATGTGATTCCTCCAGCTTTGTTCTTTTTGCTTAGAATTGCCTTGGCTATTAGAGCTCCTTTCTGATTTCACATAAATTTTGAAATTTTTTTTATAAATCTGTGAAGAATGTCATTGATAATTTTATAGGAATAGCATTTAGTCTGTAAATTGCTTTTGGACAGTATTCCCTTTTTAACAATGCTGATTCTTCCTATTCATGAATATGAAATGTTTTTCCCTTTCTTCGTGTCATCTCTGATTTCTTTGAGCAGTGTTTTATAGTTCTCATTGAAGAGATCTTTCTCCTCCTTGGTTAGCTGTTAATAAAGTACCTGGTTAGGTATTTTATTCTTTTTTGTGGCTACTATGAATGGGATTGCATTCTTGCTTTGGCTCTTAGATTGGATGTTGTTGGTGTATAGGAATGTGAGTGATTTTTGTACAATGCTTTTATATCCTGAAACTTTGGGGAAGTTGTTTGTCAGATCAAAGAGCTTTTGCACAAAGACTGACTACAGAATTTTCTAGGTAATAGTATCATATTGTCTACAAACAGAGATAGCTTGACTTCTTCTCTTCCTATTTGGGTGCCTTTTCTTTCTTTCTTTTGCCTGATTGCTCTGGCTAGGACTTCTAGTACTATGTTGAACAGGAGTGGTGAGAAAGGGTATCCTGCGTTGTGCCGATTGTCAAGGGGAATGCTTCCCGCTTTTGCATATTCAGCATGATACTGGCTGTGTGTGTTGTGTGTGTGGTTTTTTGTTTCTGTTTTTGTTTTTGTTTTTTTTTTATAGATGGCTCTTACTATTTTGAAGTATGTTCCTTCAATGCCTATTTTTTTGAGTTTTATTATATGAAGGGATATTGAATTGTATTGAAGTCCCTTTCTACAGAAGCTACATTTCTTGATAACATTAGACTGTTTACCCTTGTTCTTTTTGTTGCATAGAACAAATAGGCATCTTATACATTAAGACCTCTATACTTATAGCATTATAAAATCTTGCAAAACTCAGATATCTAGCACATGGAGATGACAGGATTAGAAGCCAGCCCTGTCTCACTCAAAGCCCACACTCTCAATGCAAATACTAAGCTACCTTGCCAATTTAGATTGTTTTGCTGTTGTGTGCTTTCTCACTCTATTTTGACCAGTCCAACTAATCGTAAATTATTGAAGTTCTATTATGTTCAGACAATTTTAGAAACGCTCATTATTTCACAGCATGAATTTAGTTTGGAATTTCAATTATCTTAAAACAGAATTATTTGCATGTACAATTCCTGATTAAAATGACATGAGATTTTCAAATAGAGAAATGAAGAATGTTTACAAGCATTCAAAAAATTGCTAGAGTCTCTTTCTTTTCTAAGAATCGATGTCTCTGAGCTATTGTGAGAAAAAAAATTGGGGACTACAGTGTCCCCTATCAAACTGGGAAGGAGCCAAGAGACCAAAGTATGACTCAGAAAAGTCTAACTTGATGAAGAGATGAGTTTATTAGGGCTTCCATACACTCTTGGATGACATCAGTACAGCTGTAGAGATCTGTGCCATTTCCTATCTCTAAACTGCTTTTAAGTTAATTTTCTATCTCTGTCTCTGTCTCTTTGCCTACTGTGTTTGAGTGATGAGACTGTTTTCCTTGGTAGGTTGTCATATATTTTCTGGAATGTTTAGGTTCTCAGGGAAACCTACCCCTCTGTTGGACACCATGGCCGTGGTTCACTGCCAAGCCTTCAGGGTTCAGACAGCAGACATTCACTGGTAAGTATCCTGGTGGGAGGCGCATCATACTACAATCCATCCTGTTCCCCAGCTCTTATATTTTTTTGCCAATCTTATGTGAGTGTCCCTGAGCAGCATACAAGGGGAAGAACTATATGTGCCTATAATGTATAGCCATGGCTTGTGTGTACAGGCTACACCTATATCCTATATAACAGCATGAAAAGCTGAAACTAACTACAATTATGATGCCTGTTAGCAAAGCATAACTCCAATGACTAGGTAAGGTGCATAACTAATTTGAGAATGAGTCAAAGAGACCTAATTGGTTATATCATGGATCTGAGTTGACAAATGATTTAAAGCATTTATGACATTATAATTTTCTTTGTCTGGGATACAGGCACAACAGGTAGCACCTATAAGGGCACATGTTGTTTGTTCTCCATTGAGTTGCCTGTCAGGCCTCCAGGTGGAAACAATGCCCAGTGAGCCCAGGTTGTATTTTAGGTGTTGTTTAACCAGTTGTTCCAGCTCTGTAGAGAGAAAGGCAGAATATTCTAAGGCATACCATCATCATTTGGTAGAGGAAGGTATCCATATACGCAACAATCAGACTGGATGTTGACTGCTGCAATATTTGCAGCCCAGTCCAAAAAAGGTGTTACCAGCTGCCATGGGTACCAGGAACAACAGTCTATGGGTATAAACACAAGTGTTTAGTGAGGACCATCATGGGTATATTTATTTTAACATCATTAGCATTGAATTTGTATCCATTGGCCCTACTAGAGTGGCCACTGTGGGCTTGAGGCCTGGCGTACAGTACTAGCTTCCCTCCACAGAAGTGGGGATAATAGCTAATTGATAAGTTCTGGGACTTGTTCATTCTACCTGCATGGTGATCACTGCAGCTAGTGTTGGTACTGCTGCATGTTGATATTGTAAGGCTCTTGGATCTCCATTAAGAAGCACAACTGGGGCCAGGTGCAGTGGCTCATGCCTGTAATCCCAGCACTTTGGGAGGCCAAGGAAGGTGGATAACCTGAGGTCAGGAGTTCGAGACTAGCCTGGCCAAAATGGTGAAACTTCATCTCTACTAAAAATACAAAAATTAACCAAGCCAATTGTGGTTGGGGGTGCCTGTAATCTCAGCTACTTGGGAGGCTGAGGCAGGAGAATTGCTGGAACCTGGGAGGTGGAGGCTGCAGTTAGCCGAGATCGTGCCACTGAACTCCAGCCTGGCTGACAACAGTGAGACTTCATTTAAAAAAGTAATCATAATAAAATACAAGAAGCACAACCGAGACCAGTTGCCCTCTGGCAGTCTTCATGGCACCCTCTGGTGGAACTGTACTATGACAGATGGTGACGTTGTACAGGGACCCTTGTGGTAGCACCTGGAAAGCCTATTGTTGGTCTTTTTATGTAAAAGCAAGCTGGTCCTCTTACACTTTTGCAAAAGGAAAACTGGAAAAGGCATTAGCCAACTCATTCACAGCATGGATATTTTCCAAATTAAGGATCACCTGCTCTTTATTTTCCATTAATGATTTCAGAAGTGTCACCAATGTCCCATGTCATAACCTTTTTAAAATTTAAAATGACCCAGACACGTACTTAGTACTTAAAACAATTTTAAGATTTTAAACCACACAAAACTTCTACCTACTGGCATTTATCTCATTTATATTTACTCAATTTGTTTATATTTAGAAGTTTACCTAGATTACTCATGAGAACCAAGACAAAAGACAAAGCTAGTCATCATTTCAAGTTATTTTTCAGTTAACCATTGTCATAACCTATGAATATCAGGTGTTTATTTAAGAAAAGTCCTCAAAGTTAAACACATAAGCATTTTGGCAGTAACTCAGAAACTTTAGCTAATTTAATTGGACTAAAAATATTGAATTAGTTTTACTTATCAAAAAATCACAAAAATGAAGATTATTCTGGTCTTGGATAATTATATTCATAACCTTTATTTCAAACTCTGACACTTTATAATATTAAGCTGAGGCCAATATAAAACTCTAATCAGTAAAACCAGAAAAAATTTATGTTGACTATTCTGAAGACATTTTTCTTTTACTAATAATTTTAAAGCCAGATTGTTTACTAAAAATTACTGAATTAACATGTACTTAAAAATTTGGACATAATTTATAGGTACTCATGTACTTATAAGTCATTTGGTAGTATGATAGATACAATATATAACATAATACACATACAAAACATAAAAATATAATCCTTGTGTACAGACAAACAAACAAAGATCCAGTAGCTTTTACCTTGGAACTCTAGACATGAGACACCACCACAAACTCTTTATTTTACAAAGATTTCTGGATCCAAATTATTTCTGACAAAATTGAGATCTGAAAATATGGCTAAATTTGTTTGCTCCGATAGGTAATTCAATGAAGTCTGTGGACCAAAATCTTGGATAGAGCTGTTTCTATAGAAGTTTGATTATGAAAACCTGTTTTACTCTTTTGTTTCCCTCGATTTCAAATGATTTTTAATGCTACATTTCAGTTCGAATTGGCCAAACTGTATAAGAAAAAAGAAATCCCAAAATGGCCATGAATTAGCGAGGTTTTCTCCACACAAGTAGCTTAATAATAGCGTATTCAAAGAAGGCAAGAAATGAAAGAGAGAAATAGAGAACTTTAGAAGGGTTTACTTAACTCTATAGTTGCAGCTTAACCATTTGAGCTCCGAACTTTTCTTGTTGTAATTTGCTCATCAGTTTTAAAATGTACACAAAAAAGAGCCATAATATGTAACCAGCTGAAGTACTAGAAAACCCAGCATTCTTTTGACCTTCTGCTGGAGTTTCAATCCTTTCTCCCATTTCTGCTCTGCTCTATTTCTTGGTAGGCAGACTAACTGCAAAAACAGTGTGCTTGCTGTTCTTATCATACTTTGATATATTAGCTATTAAATATTTATAATAGACGCTCAGTCCCCACTGGCATTTTCTGAGCATTCCTATACTCACATATCAGCTCACAGCAGTTGAGCAGTTGGGCTCAACTGCATTTCACATGCATGTTGCCGACCACCTCAGGATTCCCTCCACACTGACTCATCTGTGGTTCTATTCACGATGCCAATTGTTACAAGATAAGCTTAAGACTGTAATGTTCCCCACCAACCTGGGAAGGAGCCGAGAGACCAAAGACTGACTCAGACAAGTTCAGCTTGATGAATAGGTAAGTTTATTAGGACTTACATTTGGGCACTCCTGGATGGTCACAGGACAGTTGTAGATATCCACACTGACTCCCATCTCAAAACTGTTTTTAAGCTAATTTTCTAGATGTTTGCCTACTATGTTTGACTGATGAGGCTGTTTTTTTGGTAGGTTCTCATATATTTTCCAGGATGTTTGGGTTCTCAGGCATACCTGCTCCTTAGTTGAACACCATAGCTTTAGCTCACTGCCCAAGCTTCAGAGTTCAAGCAGTGGACATATACCCTTAAGTAACCTAGTGGGTATCTTGCCACAATACATGAGCTTAAGTAATATACACACACCCTTAAGTAACCTAGTAAGTATCATGCCACAATACATAAGCTTCAGATTTTTCTGTGTTATTGACATGATATTAGAGGAAAAAGAAACTCTTGAATAGACTGGCAACGATAACATTTCTCCAACCCTACATAAATCCTGCAAAAAGTTAAGTGAGAAATGTCCAGTTTCACATTCATTCCTAATACAAAGCCTGCTGAGTGAAAATGATCATGAGAGTCTTGTTCACAGTACAGTCTATGGACAATAGTCAGCCTACCTCCATTAACAAAATATAGGCTACCTTAGCCAGGTGTAGTGGCTCATGCCTGTAATCCCAGCACTTTGGGAGGCCGAGGTGGACAGATCACGAGGTCAGGAGATTGAGACCATCCTGGCTAACATGGTGAAACCCTGTCTTTACTAAAAATACAAAAATTAGCCAGGTGTGGTGGCAGGCGCCTGTAGTCCCAGCTACTAGGGAGGCTGAGGCAGAAGAATGGAGGGTGAACCTGGGAGGTGGAGCTTGCAGTGAGCCTAGATCGTGCCACTGCACTCCAGCCTGGGTGACAGAGCAAGACTCTGTCTCTAAAAACAAAAAACAACAACAACAAAAAATAAAATATAGACTACCTTGCAGTTTTGCTTATGTGCAGAGGACAGATGATAGCAGCTATTGTACAACTGGAAGAATGTGAGTGAGAAGGGGAAAAATTAACGCATCGACCATATCTTAAGCTCAAACTCATATGTAAGAAGTCCTCAATATAACGGTGGCCATAATCATGTTTTCAGAAATACAAAATGATTGCCAGTGAAAATGATTCTGAGAGCATCTACTTATTTTAGAATATACATATTAAAAAGGGGATATTTATACCTAAATTCAGGTCTTATGCTAAATTTTTTGTGTTTTGAAAAAAATCATTATTGGATAATACATTCACAGGGTTCAAAATTCAAAAAGTACTAAAAAATTTGCAATGAAAAGCTTTTTTTCAGGTAATCTGTGTTAGCATTGACTTGTGTATCTTTTCAGAGACACCTATGTACATTCAAGCACATAAGCACTAACTCCTACCATCCCACACTTTTTCAAGACTGGCATACTTTTAATCTTTTTTTTTTTGCATTCTGCAATTATCATGTAAAAATATATTGTGGGGATTGCTCCATATTAGTACATTAAATGTTTGCTCATTTTTATTACAACTTTTTAAAACATTTAAAACATAGCATATAGAGGTAAGATTACTTAACACATAAATTTATAGTTTCAAGAATAACAATAATACAAGCACTCACCACCCAGTTGAGTGAAATAGTAACCCAGGTTAAGAAATAGTATAATTCTAGGGATTTAGAAACCCCTGGTGATCCTCTTCAGTAGCATCTGTCTCCATTCCAAACATCTCAGAGGCATTCACTATCTTGACTGTTGTTACTTAATTTTTAAAATAAGTTTGCCACCCACATCTACATCCTTAAAGAATATATTAAGAGGATGTCACCAAGATGGCAGAATAGGTCACATGCTCATATGCCCTCACAAGAAGAATTTTGCACTCATCCACAGATGAAGCTCTCTCTGAGAGAGCTTGGAGATTCAGGTATGAGGCTGTGAAATCCCAGTGGAGCCCAAAACAGGGAGGTCATTTTGAGTGTGCAGACCAGTCCCCAGGTAGCAGACCTGCTGATCTTGCTCCTGAGTTCAAACCCATAAATGGTTTGGCTACAGTTATGTCTGGCATATAACCTGCAATCAAAACCATCTGCAAAAGGTCCGGGAAGAATCTTTCACACTAGTGCCTTGGCAGAAAGGCTTGTCTGCCCGCTGACATGAGTCTCTGCAACAGACCTGAAAGTTACTTAGTAACTCAACCTCTGCTCCCCTCAGCCATGGTCCCAGCTTATTACTGCCCACACAAGAATTCAGAGGAAGACTCACTCATATCTTGTAACCTGGAAATTATTTACCTATCTGAGACTACATGATAAGCACAGCAGCCTCTATCTCAAAGCAGATTCTGAGAGACTTCAGTCTCATCTCTGGCCTCTCTCACTGCAGTTAGGAAGCTGTACCACCTATGTGGGGAGCCGCTAGGGATGCACCCCTGCTGGGGACACAGGGGTGTGCTTGCTGGTCCCCATCCCACAGCAGATTCTGAGAGGGCCCAGTCTCAGCCCCAGCCTCTCTCACTACAGTTGGGGAACTGCTCCATCAGTGCAGAAAACTGCTTAGAAGTGCACACATATAGGCTACTGAGAAGTCTCACCAACTTCTATCCCACTGCATGTTCTGATAAAGTCCAATATTGGCTACAACCACTCTGACTTCAGTCAGAGGATTATCTTACCTGTGAAGAGAACTTCTGGGAAAGTTTGTTGTCTTTGCCAACAGGACAGGCTTCCAGGCTCAGGTCCCTAGCCAACTTTTCCACACAGCCTGAGTATGACCCTTCCTTGGGTCTTCCCCAGGTACATACAGCCCAAGTCATCACACTAACCTTGGAGCCCTCACAAGATTTAAGGTGAACCTGGGTTTAGATTTTCTTCTAGGGCTGAGAAAGTGGCAGCAGTCATGGGATTTGACAATATTCAGCCTCTGAGATTTCTGGACAAGCCCACAGAAGAAAGACAGGCACAAACAAACCAGACTGCACACATTGCAGTAAATTCCTAACTCTTCAATGCACCAACACTAGTATATGGCCACAAGTATTAGGAATAATCAGGATATTATGACCTCATGAAAGAGACAAGATAAGATGCCACTGATTGAACCTAAATAGATGGAGATGTGCTGTATTCCAGACAAGAAATTTAAAACAATTGCATTAAGGAAGCTGTATTAATTCATTCTCACACTGCTAATAAAGATGGACCCAAGACTGGGTAATTTATAAAGAAAAGAGGTTTAATTGATTCACAGTTCAGTAGGACTGTAGAAGCCTCAGGAAACTTGCAATCATGGTGGAAGGGGAAACAAACACATCCTTCTTCACATGGTGACAAGAGAGAGAGGTGCTGAACAAAGTGGAAAAAGCCCCTTATAAAACCATCAGATCTCATGAGAGCTCACTCACTATCATGAGAACAGCATAGGGGTAACTGCCTTCATGATTCAATTACCTCCCACCAGGTCCCTTCCACAACATGTGGGGATTATGGGAACTATAATTCAAGATGAGATTTCGGTGGGGACACAGCCAAACCATATTGTTGTGATGCTGGTCACTCCCAAATCTCATATTCCCATATTTTAAAACACAAAAATGCCTTCCCAACAGTCCCCCAAAATCTGAACTCATTCCATTATTAACTCACAAGTCCAAGTCCAAAGTGTCACCTGAGACAAGGAGAGTTCCTTCCACCTATGAGCTTGTAAACTCAAAAACAAGTTAGTTACTTCCTAGATACAATGAGGGTAATGGCATTGGGTAAATACACCCATTCCAAATGGGAGACATTGGCCAAAGCAAAGGGCCTACCAGCCACATTCAAGTCCAAAATCCAATTGGCAGCCATTAAACCTGAAAGGTCCAAAATGATCTCCTTTGACTCTATGTCTCACATCCAGGGTATGCTGATGCAAAAGACAGACTCTCATGGCCTTGTGCAGCTCTGACTATGTGGATTCGCAAGGTACAGCCACCCTCCCAGCTGCTTTCATGGGCTGGCATTGAGTATCTGGAGGCTTTTCCAGGTGCACAGTGGAAGCTCTCAGTGGATCTACCATTCTGGGGTCTGGAGGATGGTGGCCTTCTTCACACAGCTCCACTAGGTAGTACTCCAGTGAAGACTCAGTGTGGGGGCTCCTATCCCACATTTTCTTTCCACACTGCCCTAGCAGAGCTTCTCCATGAAGGCTCCACCCCTGCTGCAAACTTCTGCCTGGGCATCCAGGCATTTCCATACGTTCTCTGAAATCTAGGCAGAGGTTTCCAAACCTCAATTCTTGGCTTCTCTGAACCTGCAGGCCCAACACCATGTCTAAACTGCCAATGCTTAGGGCTTGCACCCTCTGAAGAAATGGCATGAGCTGTAATTTGGCTTGATTTAGCCACAGCTAGAGCTGAAGCAGCTGGGATGTAGGGCACAATGTCCCAAGACTGCATAGAGCAGAAGGGCTGTGGGCCCAGACCACAAAGCCATCTTTTCTCCTCAGAGGTCTCTGGGCCTGTGATGGGAGGGGCTGCCATGAAAGTCTCTGACATACCCTGGAGACATTTTCCCCATTGTCTTGGCAGTTAACATTTGGCTCACTAGTTATGCAAATTTCTGCAGCCAGCTTGAACATCTCAGAAAATGGGTTTTTCTTTATTGCATTGTCAGGCTGCAAATTTTCCAAATTTTTATGCTCTGCTTCCTCTTGAATGTTTTGTTGCTTAGAAATTTCTTCCTCCAGATACCCTAAATTATCTCTCTCAAGTTCAAAGTTTCAAAGATCTGTAGGGCAGAGGCAAAATGCTGCCAGTCTCTTTGCTGAAGCATAACAAGAGTCACCTTTGCTCCAGTTCCCAAATTCCTCATCTCCTTCTGAGACCACCTAGGCTTGGACTTCATTGTTCATACTACTATCAGCATTTTACTGATATTATTATCAGACTTGTCAAAGCAATTTAACAAGTCTCTGGGAAGTTCCAAACTTTCCCACATCTTCCTGTCTTCTGAGCCTTCCAAGTCTCTAGGACGTTCCAAACTTTTCCACATTTTTCTGTCTTCTTCTGAGCCCTCCAAACCATTTCAACCTTTGCCCTTTACCCAGTTCCAAAGTCACTTCCACATTTTCAGATATTTTTACAGCAGCACCCCAGTCTCTGTGGTACCAGTTTACTATTAGTCCATTCTCATGCTGCTAATAAAGGTGTGTCCGAGATTGAGTAATTTATAAAGAAAAGAGGTTTAATTGACTCATAGTTTGGCATGGCTAGGGAGGCCACAGGAAACTTACAATCATGGTGGAAGCATAAGCAAACATGTCCTTCATCACATGGCAGCAGGAAGGAGCAATGCCAAGCGAAGAGGGGAAAAGCCCCTTATAAAGCCAACAGATCCTGTGAGAACTCACTATCACTAGAACAGCATGGGGGTAACTGCCCCCATGATTCAATCACTTCCCACTGTCTCCCTCCTATGACACATGAGGATTTGGGGAACTCCAAATCAAGATGAGATTTGGGTGGGGACACAGCCAAACCATATCAGAATCTCAGTGAACTTCAGCAAAACACAGAGAAACAATTCAGAAATTTATAAAATAAATTACACAAATTTAAATAATGAAAATAAATAGATATTGTGGCACTACAAAACACAATGAATAAAGTGAAAAATGCAGTAGAGAGAATCAACAGCAGAATTAAGCAGAAGACAGAATCAGTGAGTTTGATATTGGGTTATTTGAAAATATATAGTCAGAGGAGTAAAAAGAAATATTAATGAAAAAGAATGAAGAAAACTTGTGAGATCTACAGTATAGCATCAAACAAGCAAATATTCAGGTCACTGGAGTTCAAGAGGGAGTAAAAAAAAAGAATAAGGAGTAGACAGATTATTGAAAGAAATAACAACAGAAAACCAATCAAAAATGAAAAAAAAAGAGGTAAATATTTAGGCAGAGGAAGGTCAAAGGTCACCAATCAAAATGAGCCAAATATGATTATCACAACACATTTTATAATTAAATTCTCAAGTTTCAAAAACAAGGAGAACCCTAAAGGCAACAAGAGAAATTAAATAACATCTAAGGCAGATCGAGTATGCCTGGCATCAGGGTTCTCAGCAGAAACATTGTAGGCAAGGTGAGAATGAGATGATATATTTAGAGTACCAAAAAAAGAAAAAGAAAAAAAAACCCTGCTAACTAAGAATACTGTACCTAGCAAAGGTATCCTTTAGAAATGAAAGAGAGATAAACTTTCCCAGACAAACAAATGCTGGGGGAATTCATCAACACTAGCCCTGTTATACAAGAAATGCTGAAGGGAATTATTCAAAATCAGAATAGAATGCTAATGTGTAACAAGGAAACACATAAAGTTATAAAACTTATTTATAGAAGTAATAGTAGAGAAAAATTCAGGATACTATAGTACTGTAATCATGATGTATAAACCACTTATAATTTTAACATGAGGACTGAAAGACAAAATTATTTTAAAAAATAGCTACAATAATTTAAGAAATGCTCTATATAAAAATATGTAAATTATGACATCAAGAATTCAAAATGTGAGGAGAAGATGAAGTTAAGTATACAGGTTTTTTTGTTTATTTTCTTTGGTAAGTTGTTACCAGGTTAAAATAACTTCTTCAAACTATAAGATGCTTTTGTAAGCTTCATGGCAATCACAAAGCAAAAATCTGTAAGAGATACACTAAAAATACAAATCAAAGAATCAAAACACGTTACCAGGGAAAATTACTTAACTATGAGTGAGGACAGTGAGAGAGGAAGAAAGCAGGAAAGGATCTACAAAACAACTAGAAAACAAGTGACAAAACAGCAGTAGTAATTTCTTATCTACATATAATTACATTGAATGTAAGTTGATTAAATTCTCCCATTAACAGATGTAAATTGGCTGAATGTTGTTGGGTTCCATTTTGTTTTGTTTTAGAAAAACAGTACCAAACCTTATGCTGCCTAAAAAAGACTCACTTTACCTGTTAGCCCACAGATATATGGAAAGTTAAAGGTTGAAAAAAGACAATCTATGCACATGAAAACCAAAAAGAGCAGGAGTGGCTATACCCATATTAAGTAAAATAGACTTTATGTCATAAACTGTAATAAAAGCAAAAAAGGTCATTATATAATGATAAAGGTGTCAATGTAGCAAGAAGATATAATAAATTTAAATATAAATGGATTCAACATCAGAGCACCTATATATATAAAGCAAATATTAATAGACAGAATGGGAGAGACAGACTGTGATAGTAGGGAATTTTGACATCCCAATTTCAGCAATAAACAGCTCATACAGACAGAAAATTAACAAAGAAACATTAAAGTGTACTCTAGACCAAATAGGCCTAACAAACATTTGCAGAACATTCTATCCAACAGCTGAAGAATACACATTCTTCTCAACAACATGTGGAACATTCTCTAGGATAGATCATATGCTAGGTCACAAAATAAATCTTAGCAATTTTTTAAAAATTAAAATCATTTCAAGTATTTTTTATATCCACAATAAGATAAAATTAGACATCAGTAACAGCAGGAATTTTGTAAACTGTACAAACACATGAAAATTAAACATCTTCATGAAAATTAAACATCATGCTCATGAACAACCAACAGATCAATAAATATATATTTTTTAATTAAAAATTTTAGACACAATGAAAATGGAAACACAATATATCAAAACCTGTGCCATATAGCCAAAGTAGTTCTAAGAGGAGAGTTTATAGCAAACTAAATAAAAAAAGTAGAAAGATCTTAAACAATAACCTAACACTTACCATTATCACTACTTCCATTCAACACAATTCTGGAACTCCTAGCCAAAGAAATTAGGCAAGATAAATAAATAGAGAGCACACAAATTGGAAAGGAGAAAGTTAAATTGTCGATAAGGACAGGATCTTATATACAGAAGACTCTAAAGAGTCTACAAAAATTATTAAAACTAGTAAACAAATTCTATAAAGTTGTAGGACATAAAATTAAAATACAAAGACCAGCACTGTTTCTACACTCTGACAGCAAAATATTTTTAAAGATCAAGAAAACAGTGCCATTTATAATAGCTACTGAATGATGAATGAAAGAATGAATAAAATACTTAGGAATACATTTAAGCAAGGAGGTAAAAAAATATCTACAATGAAAACTATAAAACATTAATGAAAGAAATTGAAAAGAATACAAGTAAATGAAAAGATATCTCATGTTCATGAAGGAGGAGGATTAAGGTTAAAATGTCCATGCTGCCCAAAGCAGTCAGTACAGTGAATGCAATCTCTATCAATAAATGAATGACATTCTACATAGAAATGGAAGAAACAATCCTAAAATTTGTATAGTACCAGAAAAGACCCTGAATAGTCAACACAGTCTGGAGCAAAATGAGCAAAACTGGTGTCATCACATTATCTGACTTCAAAATAGGCTACAAAGTTACAATAACAATACCATTGTGGCATAGCCATTAAAACAGACACATAGACCAAGCGAACATATCTGAAAACCCAGAAATAGATCCATACATTTATATTACACTAATTTTCAACAAAGGTGCCAAAAACACACGTTAGGAAAACAGCAGTACCTTCAGTGAATTATGCTGAGATAACTGGATGTTCACGTGCAGAAGAATAAAACTAGACCTCTGTCTTCCATCATATGCAAATATCAACTCAAAATACATTAAAGCTCTAAATGTAAGACCTGAAACTACTAGAAGAAAATAGGTAAACACTTCATAACATTTGTCTGAGCAAGAAATTTTGTATAAGACCTCAAAAGCCCTGGCAACAAAAGCAAAAATAGACAAATAGAATTCCACTAAACTAAAAAGCTTTTGTATAGCAAAGGAAACAATTAAGACAGTGAAGAGATAACCTGCAGAATTGGAGAAAATAATTACAAACTATGTATCTGACAAGAGGTTAATATCCAAAATATATAAGAAACTCAAACAATTCAAAAGCAAACAAGTTGTTCCATTTTATAAATGGGGTAAAGACTTTAGTTATTTTTTTAAAAAGATATACAAATGGGCCAACAGTTATATTTTTTTAAATGCTCAAATCACTAATTCTCAGGGAAATGCAAATCAAAACCATAATGAGATACTATCTCACCCCAGTTAGAATGGTTATTATTGAAAAAAAAGACTGAAAATAACAAATGCTGACCAGAATATGGAGAAAGCGGAACTCACACACTGTTGGTGGGAATATAAATTACTGCAGTCATCATGTACAACAGTATATGGATTCCTCGAAAAGTTAAAAATAAAACTACCATATGATTCACTAATCCCAATATTGGGTACACATTCAAAGGAAATCAGTGTGTAAAAGATATATCCATATTCCCATATTTATTGAAGCACTATTCACAATAACCAAGATCTGGAATCAGTGTTCACTGATGGATGAATAGATACAAAAAATGTGATATCTATGCACAGTGGAAAACTAGCCATATAAAAGCGTGAAATTCTGTTTTTACAACATGGAAGAGGCTAGAGAACATTATTATAAGTGACATAAAACCAGTACCAAAGGACAAATACCACACGATATTGCTTGTGGAATTTGAAAATGTTGATCTAATAAGAATCAAGTGTAAAATAGTATAACTTAGCAAAGTTACAGTTAAATAGGAGAAATAAGTTCTGGTATTATATAGTACAGTGACTGCAATTAATAATAATGTATTATATATTTCAAAATATCTAGAAAAGAGAATTTCAAATGTTCTCATCACAAAGAAATGGCCAGTGTTTGAAGTGATGGATGTGCTAATTACCCTGATTTGATCATTACACAATGTATAAATATATCAAAGCATCACACTGTACTATATAAATACATACAAGTATGTGTCAATTAAAAATGAACTAAAACAAAATAAAAAATAAAGAGTATGTTATTAGGTTTGAAATCCTAAGTGGTAGACACAGATTATCTTTGTAAGAAAAGGGCATCTCACAACTTTTTAGATGTGGACTCACAGGAGATTAGAATCTTTTAGGAGACATCAGTGGCACCATCATGAGAGTCTTGGAAAATACATAACTGACCACAGTCTAAGCATCTAGCGAGGCTGAAGGGTAAAACACGTACCAAGCCATCTGGCAGATACTTGATCAAAGAGAGTGAGCCACTCTTATTTTTGTATCCTGAGTTCAACACAGCCTATCTTGAGTGCATGGAAGTACTGAAGTCTGCTATATGGGTTATCCTTTGCCTGTTTGCTGTTCAGCTTCCAAAATTTTATGATTGTTATCTTCTCTCCCACCTTCCTTATTCCTTTGTATTTTATATCTTTATAAAAATGTCTTTATGATAATTCTATTGAGTGTTTGACTGATAGCAAGGTCAAACTGGAACATTTACTTTATAGGCTTTGCCAAGCAACCTATAAAACCTCTTTAAAGAAAATAGTACTGACATATTTATCAATAAATTTCACTTATGTATTGTGTAACATAACATTTTATAAAGTTGGTAAAATACAGCAAGCTATCATTGTAGTCAAATATACCCCAAACCATATTCAAAAGTATTTTATTCTTACCATAACTGTTTTTCTTGTGTTTACTTTATTCTTTTTAAAATAAATCAAAAGGGCAAGTGAAATAAAATTTTTGATTTTTATTACAAAAATCAAATTTTGACTACCTACTGAGATAGATAATCAAAATTGAATACCTACATCAGTATCATGGGATTGAGAAAGATTGCTTTGGGGAGATTTTGAGAGACTCATGAGGAGATTTGGTGTAACTGACTTCATCAAAGGAACTCAAGGATATTTGCTCCCCTGACTGAATTTTTCCCTTAATTGTAACTTTCTTCTAAAACAAGTAGCAGTCTTAAAATGTATCTCCCTAATTTTTGAGTATGTAGTAGATAACTCTCAGGGGTATCACCCCAGCGCATGCCTCTCCTCTTCTCCGTAAATTGTTTCTATAACCACAATGTCAAGTATATATGGATATACTTTCTTGTCACTTCTCTGATCTAAAGGAAATGAGTATTCATCAAACCTATTCTAATTGCAGGAATCTAGGAGCAGAAATCCCCTTCATAGTTCCTGAAATTGTATGCTCTCAGTTCTGAAATTAGGACAAAATAAATGGCCTCACCCTTTCTGAATATCTAGGAGAATTTCTTTGTTCTCACTTGTGCCATTTACCCACCCCTGGTGAGTGATTATACTACAATATTAGGGGTCTCCAGCCAAGCCCCATGTCTATAGAACATTGAAAATTATAGAATACAGGAATCATTATAACTGAAAGACTTTCATTATTGGAAATGTAAGTAAATAGTGAAAAACTGTGTTTATGATCAGAAAGCTGAAATAATACATTGAAGTCACAGGAAAATAAATTTACGGTATGTGGTGATTGATAGTGTCAAAGAGCATAAAGGAAAATCAATTTGTTTGTTTATTTTCAAATGTGTAGTTTCAGGAGTTTGAAGAGAGCCTGAAATAATTATAGTATGTAAATAACAAACTAGGAGAGAAAGCATTTATAAACCAGAGTCCACAAGTTTACACTTTGCATTTTATACATTTGGCAGTGAAAGAAGTTAGAAAAAGAACTATGACCCATTTGTAAAATACTTCTTGTTTTCAGCATTGCAAACATTAATACTCTGATGGATTTTTAATGTGTTTTAAAATCAACAGTAAAATTATTAAATACATCGTATTTAAGGAAAACTGCATTATAACATCATCCATGTAGAAGGTTTGGTAAAATGCAGATCCAATGCTTGCTCACACTTATAAAAGACTACCAAAAGGCTCTCACATATAAAATGATGCCAGAGAGAACTGGATGAATAATTTAATTTGGTTTGTTGAATACCTCCAGGTGGGCTAGCTTCTTTCTTACAATTAAGGTTAAGTCAGAGTCAAAATGAGATTTAAGATAGATTGCTGTTAGGAATTAACTGTGGCACAGATCAGAATGACCACATTATTATGTGTTCAGTGTCTCAGGCATCTTTGATTGTAAACATCAGAAATGAGCTCTGGCTTATTTGAATAAAAGTTTACTTGTTAGAAGGATAGTGAGGTGATTCACAGAATCAAAGGAAAGCTGAACTAGCTAATGGAAGCCTAAGAACTAGAGAAGCTTTGAGAGACTCAGCAGCAGAAACCCAGGGACAGTCTTTCCAGGGTCTCACTGTATGGTAATCTGCCCCAACAGCTTTACATTCCTCCTTTCCATTTAAGACTTTTAATTCCTGGGAGATAAAATTGATTTGACTAAGTCTGGAACAGGAGTCTCTGTCTACGTCAGGATTAATAGCTCGTGGCCAGAAGATACAGTAAGAACAATTGTGGGTTTGAAGCCCCTTCTGTCTTTCAGAGCCTTCAGTTTTCTATCCAGCCTGTTAGATAAAACAGACCCTTTCTGTTGAAATCTTGGTACATACAGGACATCTATGTTTGGCCTATGCTGTGGAAGAATAAGAGTTCAAAAAAGAGCAAGTGCTCTGCTAATTCCCAGCTTGTAAGATCATCTCCCATAAGCTCTAGATCTGTGCCATGTGGCACTAGTGGCATGCCAGTGATCCTCTTGTTTGACAGATTCCTTCCTGTCCCTTATACTCTTCACCTTATCTGTAGGCAAATTGTATCAGCTCTGCCTTTAACATAGATTCAGAATTTGACCACTTTCCATCATGCTCCCTATTACCACAGACTAGGTGGCTTAGACACAGTAATTTATTTTCTCACAGTATTGAAGTCTAGAAGTTTGAGGTCGAGGTTTCAGTATAGGATTAGGGCCCAGCCTAATGAACTCATTTATACTTAACTAACTCTTTAAAGACCTTGTTTCCAAATAAAGTGGCACTCTGACATACTGGGTGTTAAGATATCACATGAATTTATGGAGGGACAAAATTTAGCCTATAACATTCACTCTGCCCAGGCCCACTGGCCTCTACACAGGTCCCAGAACTTAAACGGCTGCGGGGTTCCTGCATGAGGGCAAGAACTGGATGTTTCTGTCTGCTTGGACAATGCTTCCTCCAGATATCTCCATGGCTCTATCATTAACTTCAGTAAGGCTTTATAAATATACCACCTTCTCAGCATGGATTTGTCTGTCCAATGTGTTTAAAGATGCAACCATTAAGCTCAGCACCTCTGTCACACTCCCTCATTCATTTCCCTGCATAACACATTATTTTGTTTATTGTCTATCTCCCCATTAGAACAGAAGCTGGATGAGGAGCTGTTTTAACTGCTGAATCTTAGCAGTCTATAATAATATGTCTAACACACACAGCCCGCATTCAGTAAATATTAATTATAATTTAATTCATCAATGTCTGAATTAGTTGGTTTTTGAATATGAGCTAGATGTGCAAAAGTCACTCACTTCCAAACTCAATGAAAAATAAGTTATTAATAAAAATTCTGAGTTCCCGTAGAAATATGATGCCATTAAAAAATTAAAAAACGTTTCATGTAGAAAAGTATAGTATAAAATAGAATGATAAATTGAAACTTCCATTACATTTTATCTTTTCAAACCCAGTTTCTACGGAATGCTATAAAAGCAAGCATGAATTAACTTTATCATTTTCTAAGTTTAAAAAAGGATTTTCTCTCTAAATGGATAAGTACTACTGCGACTACTTTAAAAAAAAGACTTCTTTGCAAACAGCAATCACTGTTGACCAGGCGTGAGAGCAGGTGTGGGAATCCTGAATCAAAATTCTGAATCACCTCTCTACTTAAGCCAGGAAGAAGGCACTGCTGGAAAGACACAGCCCACAGTCCTGCCAATGACAAGTGCAGAGGCAATTCCCTGTTGAGTTTTGCTTCTGCTTTTTGCTTCTTGGAAACAGAGTGTGGTTGTTAATACATCAGAAAGGCTGGGGACTACAAAGAGGAAGAAGAGCTGGAGCACTACTCAGTAAATCCTTTAAAGTGCCCCCGGGATTGAAGTAAATGTTTGGAGTGAGTGAGACTGTTTACCAAACAAAGCTTATATTATCACATTTCATATTTTGCCTGGCTCCAGCGATGTGAGCCACATAAAAATGCATTCAACTGTGGCATTCCCCTGCTTCGCTGGCTTTAATTAAACCTGCTTTGTGCTTAGGAAATTAGCAAACTCTTTGCAGTGGAGGAAAGAAAAACATGGGTTATTCACATGGGTAGGTTTTTCCCTTTAACTCACACAGCTCAGAAGTTTTGTCTTATTCAGTGACTCTGGTGGTTACAGCACAGTGCCAAAATTCATTAACAGACTCTGCTCACCATTCCTGGGAATGGAATTGCCACCTAACTCTAGTACACATGATTGATAGCATCAGAGAAGAAGGTCACTAGATTCTGGCCCTTATCAGAGATCTGTCACTCTGTGAAATGGCTTCACAGAAATGAACAGAAAATGATGGAGCCCCTTGCTGTGCCAACAGAGGCATTGGTATGGGTATTTCCTGGCCTTTCTAGCACACAATACTCCACTTCACATGGGAATGACTGACTGGTGGTGAAGGGCTAAGCCCATAGCAAACTACCTTTCAGTTGTTACAAGGAAATAACTATATGACAAACCTTCACATAAGAAAAATTAATTCTTTAGTAGCAACAGTGCTCAGTATTTCATCTGAGGGGTAACAGAAATCTGGGAGTAAAAAGAAATCAAAGCTCTTCTTGTAAGTAATTGGGGAATAATTTCACTCTAGTTCGGGGGGAACACAAAGCTGTTAAGAAGTAATTAAGGCAAATAAAATTGATCCTAGAGAAGAAATTTGAAAACTCCATAAGCCTCAAATTTGTTTGAAGTCAAAAATGATATGGTATGGTGACATGTCCTTAAAGTCACAGAAACTACAAATTGTCCTTGTGCTGCAGAACAGATTTGCCCATGACCACAGAAGATAGTAGTCCACTTAATGGAATTCCAAAACTTCCAGAAAAAAAACAACCTTCCCTTAATGCTTTCCTTTTCATGTACTGCTTCTTGGATTCCTTGGATAATGTTAATTATACTCTCTCCTCTCTAGTCTCCTCTTCCTGGAATGTTCCAATGTCTTCCTGCTTTTTAATGTGCTACTTCTGATAGAAGGTTTCCCAAGCTGGGAAACAATCCCCTTTGTGATATTCGGAGACTTCAAATGAACCTCATTCTATACTCATGTAAAACCACCGTTTTCCATACCTAGAAATGAGTCAAGCAGTTTAGGGTGCATCATAGACCTGATTGATTAATACATCATATTGTTCATCTCGGAGGTTCATGGAGTAGTACCTAGAAGGTACTGGACTAACATTCCAGTTTGAATTAACCTGTATGTCTTGACTTTGTATTAATCTTCCTACTATTTGACATGTTCATTTCCTTATATCTCGATTCCAGTTCCTGAGAAGGTGGTATGTTGTATTCCCAATCTGGGGTACAGATGACATAAAAAATGTCATACTTTATCTCCCCTCAAAGCTCCAGTAAGAGACAGATATTCAACTTTGAGGTGGATGCAAATTGCCTCTCTCCAAGGAAGGGATTTATGGCCTTAGACATACACTTATGAGAAATGAATGCAGGCTAGTATTCATTGTTCAAAAGGCTCTTATCTCAATTGTTGCTATGCCTTAAAGGTGCTTCTCTCTATCCTGCATACCCTCCTTCACCTAAAGAACATGTATATCCATTTTAACTCACAACCTCAATATTACTTCCTCAAGATGGCATTTTCTGTCTATTACGTCAAGAATACAATTCCACCCCCATCACCCACTGCTAAATTTGGTTGGCCTTAAGAGAAAAAAATAAAAAATCTTGTATTGTTTCCTTTTATATTACATTGATTTTTCCCCTTTGTAGTCTTCTCTTTTGTAGTTTTTTCTCTCTGTTGTCATTGTGGATTTTCAAAACTTAACATGGGCAAAAACCTGCCTGTTTTGTTTACTGGTATACTCCTACAGCTGTGATGGCGGCTTTTCATGATGAACAAACAATGTTTGCTGTATAAACAAACTAAAAGAGTAGAACACAACTATCAAAAAAATTAAAACCATCTCTTACAGGGAACACATAGATGTTTAAAGCAATATTAGCTCTTAACCTAAGACTAGGTTATGATGGAAAGAAAGTACTATCTCTAAGCATGGAGGATGAGAACCATGCAGTAAGTGGCTAGAGTTGTACACCCCTAAGACTACTTATTGATCTATTAGCTATGGTTTTTAGAAAAATGATGTTAACAAATGTGTGTTGAAGTATTGTACATTGTTGTGAATCAGTTGTTATTAGGGTGCCTCTTTACTTTGACTATTGGCTCTTATTTCCCCAAAGTGTTGGGGTCTGAATGATTAGCCTCCAAAGACTAGATAAAGGTATCAAAGAATCATAGAAGCTACAAGGAGACAGGTTGCAAAAGATAAGTGTCCTTCTCTATGATTGTCTGAATTCAATATACAAGAGGTCTCTAATTGAGGGTGGGGAGCTAAATATGCCATCACTGAAAATGGTTGAAGTTGGTGTCATGAGAGAAATAGTTTCCAAGAAGTAAAGACATTGAAAGTTTGACCACAAAACCTTGAAAAGATGAAGACTGAAAAAAAAGCTTGAATCCAAAGTTAGGTATGTGATAAAGAAGCAGAGAGCAGCAATCCATCAGAAAGGCAGGCAGAACGCAATCAACTTTTAGAGCTTTTCTGTTGTGCCACAGAAAATGTTTCTGAGGTCCAGGTCACAAGGTGTCATTGTTAAAATGATAGATACCCTGTCCCAGGTTGCATGCAGTTTACCTAGTCGTTATTCCCAGAGGCTCAAAACCTGCACTTAACCGCCTGGAGTGGGAACATCTCAATACCAAATATAAGATAAAGAACTAACAAGAATGAGGAATGCCTTCTAATGCTTTTCCTCAAATTTCATCAAATTAAACATTCAGTTCTCACTGCTGAAACTAACCTAAGCTGGCTTTCAGGTTATGACCACCACATTTATTTCTGTGTTCCTAAAACCTGATTTGAAATTGTATAGAATAGGGCCAGATCTTATTGGAGACAGGGTGATATAGAGGCTAACAGTGTAAGGTTACTCTAAAACTTTGGACCACAACTTTGTTGAGTATTTGACCTATTTTTGTGCATATATACTTGATGAACAGACTGAGTTGAGGAATCTCTGCAAACAACCCAAGTCAATCATTTACCAGTCAAGAGTTGGTCAATGGATTTTTCCAAGAATCTTGTAGTTCTCCTTAAGGCTATTAATATTGGCATTTCTGCACTATGTCAGAAGGAATTATATTCTTCTATTAAGATTATTTATTTTTGGCTTGATGTTCATATATATCAAGGTAATTTAGAATAATTAGTGAAAATACATGTAATTAACTATGGTATAATATGTAAAAATAAAGAAGAATGGAATGGTAATATTTTCATTGGAAGAATGGAATATTACCATTTAGTTTCATCCTTTTAAGTTGCCACTCATACTTGTTATACTAGAGCTCCATCTTAAAAAAATCAAAATCAATGGAAGAAAGATGACTCATCAAATGTAGTTTTATTTTTTAAAAAAGAAAGAAAACTGTTGGCTCCCCTGCATTCCCTCTTTTGATTCCTACTCCCAAGCTCAACCCTTAGAGTTCTCACTTGTCTTTAAGAAGCTTCCTGTGTTCATGATTAGTTGACATTGTAGATGTTTTCTTTCATTTTCCTTTCCTATATTTTCCATCAAATCCTGTCTCTCAAGTATGTCCCCTTTCCACTCCTCTTATTCACATAAACCCAACCTCCTAGATACACTCTGCTGTTAATTAATGGTTACATTTCAACTAGGTACCTTTGTGGAACAACTCAGAGGAATAGATAAATCAGTAAATACAAAAAGTAAATTGAAGTTTTATAAAAAGATGGTATATTCATATTGCTATTTTTCCTCAACTGAAATTAACAAATATGATTAAAGTGTAAAAATGGGATTCTGAGCCAAAACAAATAAAAAAAAGAAAATGTGTTATCTGTAGAATACCTTTAAGGAGGCAACAAGTTGTAATCATGGAAAAGAGTGAGAGCTCTAGAATTAGATAGACCTGGGTTTGATCCTCACACTACCATTACTGCTGTTATCTTTAGCAAATTAAAAAATTCCCTGAGCCTTAGCACTCTAACTTACAAAATGGGAATAGTAATGATTACCTCCGAAGCTATATGCAAAAACTAAATGAGATTTAATGTGCAATGTGCATTTATTCAGTGTTACATTTTTTCAGCCCTACTAAATAAAGACACAACTTTAGAGCCCCTTCCAAGTCTTACATATAGGAAACACAATCTGATGCACTTAGAAGCAGCTGTTTCTATAGCTCCTGTCCTTCCTTTGCCATTTTATCCCATGGGAAAGGAAGCAGATTAAGAGGAGCCATAAGAACCATCAAGGAAAGAACACTGGACCACCCCAGGAGTCAAGTAAGATAATGACGAAAACACAAGCATTGGCATCACATCTGTTCTCAAGTCCTATTGTAACCATTTGATGGATCCTGACCTTCATTCAATCATTCAATCATTTATCAAATATGTGTTAAGGTATTGCTAGATACTGGACATTTTGGTAGATACTGGAGGAATAGGCGAACCAGACCTTTGCTGTTTTAGGAGGGAGGAAGGTGTAAAGACAACTTTGTAATCTCTATAATGGGGAATGCAGAGTATACCCCAGGGGAAAATCAGTGAGTTGCCTAATATAGTCTTAAAGAATTGAGGGAATAGTGATGTATACGCTGGGCCTGATGTATGTGTTGGGGTTATGGGGGGATAGAAGGGTAATTTCATTCAAAAACGTGTACTAACCAACTATGTACATAAATCTGAAAGTACTAAAAACACAGAGGTGAAAATTCAAAGAGATTTCTGTCTTCAAGAGGCTTAACTTCTGCAAATGTTAGATAAACAAATAGGTAAGTAAAATAGAGTGCATGTCAGTAGTAAGGAGAAAAGAAAGAGGCGTGGAGAGTGCTTAGGGGAGATCTGAACAGCATGTTCAGTGTAAACCTCACAGAGTTGACATTTATTCAAGAGTGGAAGGATCCCTAAGCCAGGAAAACACAATGTGCAAATACACAAGCCTGAGGCCCCCAGATTTAGGTCTAAATGTAGCAGAGATCAGTGAGAGGGGAAGAGATGGAGAATGATGAGTCTAGAAAGGTAACGTCCTCACAGGAGTACATAAAAGGATTATATTTTGAAATATCCACTCCAAAATATTGACACCCAGAATCAAATAAATAATAACTGAAAGCACTTTACAAAGCAACAACAATGTTCAAGAGTATTATTATTATCATCATTATCATTATTATTATTTGAGATGGAGTCTTACTGTTGTCACCTAGGCTGGAGTGCAACGGCACGATCTCGGTTCACTGCAACCTTTGCCTCCCAGGTTCAAGCGATTCTTCTGTCTCAGCCTCCCGAGTAGCTGGGATGACAGGCGCCGGCCACCACGCCTGGCTAATTTTTGTATTTTTAGTAGAGACGGGGTTTTGCCATGTTGGCCAGGCTGGTCTCAAACTCCTGACCTCATGATCCACCTGCCTCAGCCTCCCAAAGTGCTGGGGTAACAGACTTTAGCCACCCCGTGCCAGGCTATATTATTATTATTATTTATAGCACATATTATTATTAGGGAAAGTTAATCCATTCTCTCCAATCCTCAGTTGTACTCAATTGTACCATGGATAAAATAATAACTCTTTAGTCTTCCTTGAGAACAGCATGGGGAAAAAACGAGGTATTTAAACATTATAAAACACTCTGAAAATCCATACTGCTTTTCATATGCATGGTATTATTTGTCTTAGGAAAAAATAGATATAGCATAAGTAAATGCTTGTCAGCATACTTTTAAGTCCTTTTAGTGCTTAGAGGGTTCCCACAGGGGAGAAATATATCAGTTTTCTATTATAATCAAGAAAAGCTCACCTCTTATGGGAATATATATTTAAAATAAACAAACAAACAAAAAAAATCAAGGAAAGAACTTTGTAAGCAGAGGCTCTAAATTCAGCACAGGTTTGCAAATGTCCTGACCCAGCAGAATGTTCTGGGTATCAAATAGACTACTAATGTGGAGGGTGTAGTTCAAAGTTCCTTTTCAGTATTGCACAGGTACCAGACTCACATCAGATTACAGGGAGGAATCTCCAGCAATCTTCATGACTGACAATTACCAAGCTATAGACTTTTTCCAGATTGCTGTCATGGACTTTGCACTGATGTACTAATCCAAAAAACATTCATAACCACATGGTACTGTCTTTGAAATGACCCCAAGGCAGTTCTTCAAATTTGTTAACTCTGCCTTTCATTTGTGTATTTTGTTTACACATGTAGGAAGACTCAATGCCAATATTTAATGTATTGTTTAAATGGCAGACGTATCTAAAAAATATTGTCATTTCTGTGCCTCTGCTTTTCATTTTATTTTGAAACAAACAAACAAAAACAACTGTTTAGTCCAGAAGAAAATAATTCAGAGAAACTGAAGCCTTTGGGGAGGTGAGAGAGATTTATTAAGCGTTTATTATGTTAGTTCTACAACACTTAAGGTGATCCCAAACTCTCTCAGAAGTGTTTTGCTGGAGAAACAAAAATTATATTCTTGTATTTAAAAGTCCTATGAGTGCTCAAAAATAATAATTACTCTTTACTAAGCACTGATTATATACTTAGCACTATCAACAGCCATCATGTGTCTGTGTATACATACATATAATCTCATTTACTTTTTACATTAAAACTATGACATAAACATTATTATCCTCATTTTAAAGATGGAGAAATTTAGTAACTTTCAAGGTCACATAGCTAGTTATGTGATAAAGATGATAATTCACCTCAGGTCTGACCTCCTCAAATTTCATACTCTTAACCACCAGAGTAAATAGCATTGGTCAAAGAAAATTATAAGTAAATAAGGAATTCTACTGCCAATTAGTCTGGTGCTTTACATGAATGTAGAAAGCAAAGCTGTACATCTACAACATTATATGGCTTGCAGGAGAAAATTTTGAGTAGAGAGGCTATTTACCAGGTTTCCTGGAGTTATGACTAGCATAGATAATATTTGTATTTGGTTTAATTGCTACATGTGCTTAAAATAACAGCATGGACCAGATGCAGTGGCTTACCCCTGTAATCCCAGCATTTTGGGAGGCCAAGGCGGGTGGATCACCTGAGGTCGGGAGTTGGAGACCAGTCTGACCAACACGGAGAAACCCCGTTTCTAGTAAAAATACAAAATTAGCCAGGCATGGTGGTGAATGCCTATAATCCAAGCTACATAGGAGGCTGAGGCAGGAGAATCTCTTGAACCTGGGAGACAGAGGTTGTGGTGAGCCAAAATCGCTCCATTGAACTCCAGCCTGGGCAACAAGAGCAAAATACTCCGTCTCAAAAACAAACAAACAAACAACAACAACAACAAAACACAGATCCTTCCATACATGTGAACTAAAGGATCTGAAATTCAAACTAATGACTTAGGGGTAATCCAGCTTTGACTTATCCGAGAGATGATCCTTCTCCACTAGCATGAAGGATTCCAAATTCAATTATTCAGTAAGTGCTTTTAAAGTCAGGTCCAGAAATTTCTCTTTTAAAATTTGCCAAATATTTCAGAAATAATTAAGTCATTAGACTATTTATCAAAATAGAAAATGCATATTTTCTTATATCCAGCAATTACATTTCTAGAAATTTATTTTCCAAAAATTTCATGTATCTACTTATAGATACAGAGACAGATGTTCATTAAAGCATTGTTTAAATAGTAAAAGACAAGAAATGAAGTTAAGACCCATCAGTGGAGACTGACTGAAACCATTCTTTATTCAATTAATATTCCTCCTGCATTCTATGTGTCAGGGATTGCTTGGTCAATGTGATTTGGATTTACAAATCACAATGACATGGAAATTTTATAGCACTAAGTGACAGAATATTCAAAGGGTTTCATGAACTCTTTAGTTTATCTCAAATGCAGAGAGCAAAAACAGATAACTAATCCAAACTCTAATTTTAGGCCTCTTCCTATAGGTAAGAAGAGTTTTGAATCATTTACTGATGCTGAGCTTTAATCTTGATACTCACTCCTGTCTGACAAATGACAGAATAGTGCCCACAGCTTAGAACCAAATCAAGTCACCCAAAGGGTTGACCAGAGGTGATCCCAGCATGACAGAGGGAGGGAATACAGGGGGCTGATTGTCCTGACAATGTCTTGAATTTCCCAGGGATTGGAGTAGGTGGCCCCTGTTAACATTCAATCACACCATTGCCTATGTTAAATTCTATTACAGCTTGTGCTTGTTTTATTTTGCATTCAAATGGGGTGAGTTTGTTCCTATTTAGTTAGACATAAAAAAAAAAAAGCAGAATTCCTAAAAAAAAAAAAAAAAAAACTTTAGGGACTCAAAAATGTGCTTTTATCTTCTTAAGTGAAGTTATAAAGACAACTGGGATGAAAAGGCCCAACGGGCTTCTCTGGTATATCTTACTTTAAAGGAGTGATCATAATCTACCTTCCGCTCATCGTTGTCCACAAGAAGTAAAAATAACTATTTGGCTGTTTGGCAGTAAAGGAGGGGTGGTTCCTCAGGGCTCATTTGGGAATTTTCCTGAAGATTATCACCTCACCGTGGGTGTGTGTTTGTGTGTGTGTGTGTGCATGTGTGTGTGTGTGTGTGTTGATGGAAATATTTAGTAGTTACTTTTGAGGAGGGTGCCTGGAGATTTTTAGTTTTGGTTGGGAAGACTTTTTTTTTTTAATTAGTGTTTTATATAGAATGATGTCAGATTTAGAGAAAAGTTACAAAAATCATACCGAGTTTCCATACATTCCTCATTCAAGTCCCCCTATTTTTAATATTATATATCTCTATAGTACACTTGCCACAACTAAGAAGCCAACATTGGTACATTACTCTTAACTGAACTCTAAACTCAGATTTCACTAGGTTTTTTTCACTAATGTCTTTTTACAATGGGACTTCATGAACATCTTAAAATATAAAAAATCCCATATATATGTAATTTATAATTTCATAATTCAAAATTTGATGCTTATTTATCAGGAACTTACAATATGATTAAGATGCTCTAAGGAATTGAGAGGAGATAGTTGCAAAGAAAATGTATTCTTCTCCTTTAATTTGCTTATAATATGTATATTTTTAATTATAATGAATATTTTACCAATAAGTATCTGCAATCAAATAATAAGGATTGTTAAAAATTATGTTATATTGTTAAAAGAGCCATTGATACTTTATATTTTAGGCACTCTACAAGGAATTTTACATGCTTTACATGCATTATCTCACTTAAGCCTCACAATAACTGCAAACAAAGAAGTGGGTATTACACCTACTTATCTATGAAAGCCAGAATAACCGAAGAGACAACTTGTGTAAGGAAAAACAGTATATGACAGAGCTAGAATTTGAAACTCTTTTTTATGACTTCAGAGCATCTGTCTCTTTTCACTATACCATTCAGTTCCTATTAGCAAGTTAAACTTGACCATTATAAGGTCAAATAAGTTGTCTTTCCTATTTCTGAACTCAAGCTAACTGACAGGATAGGGAAATTAAGGCAAGAAGGCAGAGGACAGTAAAATAAAAAGGAGACTCATCAAAAGTAAAATCATTGCACATTAATTTTGCACATTTTGCATAATCTTTAATAGCTATTTTAAATCACAGTGTGCTCAAGACATTAGGAATATAAAGCACACTCAACTTCAATGTCCCTTAATGTGCTTGTAGCTCATACCTGAAACTGCATTCCACTATGATTTGTTCCCATTTTCATTAAATCTTGAGCTTTTAAAAAATTTTATTTCTTCCTCCTGTAGATTCACCCATAAAATATGTTGAGGAATCATATCTTCTCTTGAGGCCTTTTTTCTAGATACTGTATATTTCAAAGTGATGGCCCAGAGGTGGAATAGAGATTAAGTGGAGGAAGATGCATAAAGAAGGAGGCTGCATCTGTGGTTAAAAGAATAAAGCAGAGAGAGATTCAAAGAGGGAATAGGCTCTTGGCTTAAAGTATCATCCTCTCTTAACGTGGGTAAGGGCTGGCGCTTTCCATCAGCGTTGTATTTTCATGACACCATAGTTATTCACAGGTCGTAAAGTTTAGAAAATAAGGACTCAGCAAGAAATTGTAAAAACTTATTGAAATTAAGACTTCTCTAGAAGTTTAGCTTTTTTTTTCTGGATAGACTCTACACTCAACATTAGGTAAGTACTTAGATTAGGTTTATTCAGTATTTCTGAGACTTACAGGATTAAGACAGAATAAAAACCTTGCATGCAACTGTGCCTTGTTACCAAGGAGGAAAATAGCAATGCATTAAAATCAAACACTAATGATTGAACAGTATTAAATCAGTCTTCTCAGTCATACTAATGCAAACTATCATTTCTTGAAAAAAAAAAGCTACCCAAATAAAGATATGAGATTACTCATGGTGTAAGTGAACACAAAAATAAATACAACTAAGATAAATCAAATTGCTATCTTCATTACATTGTAAGCTCTTTCACAGCAAGGAACATGCTCTCTTTCTCATGTATTATCTAGCTTAGGTTGAAACCTTTGAACATGTTCTTCATTGGTGAACCCATTACTTGTGACACAATACCTACAACAGGAAATAACTTTCATTAATTTGCATTATGACTTAGAGAAACAATCCAAGAGTTTGAATTAAACCACACTGACTATCAATGGCTCTATGACTTTGGAAAAGCAATTTACAGTACAGAATTTTTCTGACATATCAGAAAGTAATTTTAAAAGGAAAGGTATATATATAATATTTTACTATGAATAGTGTAATATATAGTTAAATAACTTAGCAGGCCCCTGATTATTTATATTATTCTTACCCAGTGTATGTTTGACATTACAATGATTGCATAATAGGTTACACCAGAACACAGGATGTGCCATTCATCAAATATTATTCTGGGTCCCCAAACAGATACATGTTTCAATGCAAACACTGTTGGGAGACCCCCTGAAACTACTGCTACAGAATAAAAGATGAAATGCTCTTAATTATTGTAAATACAAAATTGCATGCAGGATTGTGTAAAGACAATCCTGCATTCTGGGCTGCCAGAATGAGCCAACAGTGCGTGATGTGCTTCCCCCTGCAGAGAGCCTATAAACAGATGTGCAGTCAGGGAGGTTTCGCATCACCAAGATTCCTATCCCAGAAAAGCAGATGATCATAGCTCTGGGAATGGAATGAGACTCTTGTGGAGAGCCTATAAACAGACGCATGAGGGGGCACCTGTTCATGTGGATAAGATAGGGTTATAAATGCTCTTATCTTGCCACAGCTTTTCTAGGTCTCTTTAGGGTTAAGGCATACTCCCTTGTGAGAATTTCTGGTCTAACCAGTTGTCTAGCTTCATGTCCTGTTTCTATTGATTGTTTGCAACCAGCTTTTGCTGCAACTGTTACTGCTGATTAATATCTTGCTAATCATAGGTTATGGATAGACTGTGTTTCTGTTTTAAGGCTCTGTTAGAAATTGCTGATGTACACGCTATATTATAAATTCTTATCTCTCTATACGGTACTTCTGCATACCGATGTTATGTTAAAGAATTACTTCATCCCCACGTGACCATCTCACCTCATAATCAAACAAACCTAAATCCCTCACTAACCTACCCTGCCCTCACTAAACTTAATAATAAATGCTGGTATATCCAGTGCATTGGCAGCATCGCAGGACCAGAAGACGGTGACCCCCCTGGACCCAGCTTTCACTATCTTGTGTATGTCTATTATTTCTCAACCTGCTGATCCACCTGGGACCAAAGAAAGAGCCCTGTTGCATTGCAGGCTGCTGGCCAGGTCCCACAATAAAACACAACATAGAATTTCCTTATTAGTAAGAAGACTAGCTTCTATTTAACATATCAGATTTAATTTGATTTTACAATACTGCCAAATTATAACTGGCAGCTCATTTACTTTTTTGTGTACAAGTACTCTGTTCCTAGTGTTTGCAGGATGAACTGTTGTCTTAGGTGGAATTATCCCAGATACAGACCAGTAGGCAAGGATTTGAGTGCAATTGATTTATAAGGTAAATGTTCCTAGAAGTAACTGGTAAGGGAGAGGAAGAAGCTGGGTGCAATTTCAGAAGTTCCAGCCTCAGTCTGATCTCACAGGGAACTATGGAGTGTACATTATTACTCAAAATTTGTGGTCCCAGGAGGCAAGGGAACAGCAGCCAGTCTTTGGCTCTTGGCAGCAGTGCTGGGGTGTGGGTTGGAGAGAGTGACTCAGAGGGAGGCAAGTTGACTCAGCAGAAGCACCAACTGTCTTTCACAGTTTATTGTCTGCCTGCCTGAGTCAAGGATCATTTGATCACAAGTAATAAAGAGTACCTCAAGCTTGTTTAAGCAAAAAAGAAATTTATTAAACTAATCTCTGACTATGTCATAAAATAGTATATAGGAATGATAGCCTGGGACACCAGCGACTGCATGTGAAAACTAGAAAACCAAAAGGGACCAAAGAAGTCTTTCATTTTCTATCTCTTTCCATACTGTGTGTCTTGCCTCTGTTTCTTTCCAAAGAAACCCTCTCTCTGAGGCTCATTTGTATATTATGCCCTCCAGTTCCTGAATTTGTATGAACTTTCAGTTGCAGAGAAAATGTACACTGACTCAGAGCTTCTATCTCTTAGTTCTAGATCTTGTAAGAGGGAATCTGGTTCAGGTAGCAATCTGTTTCCATGAGATTACTGGGAAGGAGAAAGCCAGCATCATAAAATGTACCTGGAAGAACCCATCCCTGGCAACTCACAAAGAATCAGTGTGGACTCTCAAGGACCCTGAAAGCATCTCTAATATACTACATAAAATCTACTCTTCCAACATGTGGAGGAGTTTGCAGGAGGTGGCAGTTAAATGTTTTGCTTTTAAGTGTATAGTCTACCTTTGAACAACATGGATTTGAATTGCCCAAGTCCACTCATGTGTAAATTTTCTTCTGCCAACCCTGACACAGAAAGATGAACCCCCTCTGTTCCTTTTCCTCTTCAGCTTACTCAGTGTGAAGATGACAAGGAGGAAGACTTTTGTGATGATCCACTTGCACTTAATACAGAATAAATATATTAATATTTTCTTTTCCTTATTTTTTTTATTTTTTATTTTTTTACTTTAAGTTCTGGGATACATGTGCTGAAGGTGCAAGTTTGTTACGTAGGTATACATGTGCCATGGTAGTTTGCTGCACCTATCAACCCGTCATCTAGTTCTTAAGTTAGGTATTTGTCTTAATGCTCTCCCTCCCTTTTCCCCCACCCCCTGAACCCCTGACAGGCCTCGGTGCATGATGTTCCCCTCCCCATGTCCATGTGTTCTCATTGTTCATCTCCCACTTATGGGTGAGAACATACATTGCTTGGCTTTCTTTTCCTGTGTTAGTTTGCCGAAGATGATGATTTTCAGCTTCATTCATGTCCCTGCAAAGAACATGAACTCATTCTTCTCATTCTTTTTTATGGCTGTATAGTATTCCATGGTGTATATGTGCTATATTTTTCTTTATCCAGCCTATCAGTGATGGGCATTTGGGTTGGTTCCAAGTCTTTGCTATTTTAAATAGTGCAGCAATAAACATACATGTGCATGTGTCTTAATTGCAGAATGATTTATAGTCCTTTGGGGATATATCCAGTAATGGGATCAAATGGTATTTCTAGTTTTAGATCCTTAGGGATTCACCACACTGTCTTCCACAATGGCTGAACTAATTTACACTCCCACTAACGATATAAAAGCATTCCTATTTTTCCACAGCCTTGCCAGGATCCGTTGTTTTCAGACATTTTAATAATCACCATTCTAACTGGTGTGAGATGGTATCTCATTGTGGTTTTGATTTGCACTTCTCTAATGACCAGAGATGATGAGCTTTTTTTCATGTTTGTTGGCTGTATAAATGTCTTCTTTTGAGAAGTGGCCGTTCACATTCTTGGTCCACTTTTTGATGGGGTTGTTTTTTTCTTATAAATTTAAGTTCCTTGTAGATTCTGGACATGAGACGTTTGTCAGATGGATAGCTTGCAAAAATTTTCTCCCATTCTGTAGGTTGCCTGTTCACTCTAATGATAGTTTCTTTTGCTGAGCAGAAGCTCATTAGTTTAATGAGACCCCATTTGTCAATATTGGCTTTCACTGCAATTGCTTTTGGTGTTTTAGCCATGAAGTCTTTGCCGATGCCTACATCCTGAATACTGTTGGCTAGGTTTTCTTCTAGGGTTTTTATGGTTTTAGATTTTACACTTACGTATTTAATCCATTTTGAATTAATTTTTGTATAGGATATAAGGAAGGGGTCCAGTTTCCATTTTCTGCATATGGCTAGCCCATTTTCCCAGCACCATTTATTAAACAGGGAATCCTTTCCCCATTGCTTGTTTTTGTCAGGTTTGTCGAAGATCAGATGGTTGTAGATGTGTGGTGCTATTTCTGAGGCCTCTGTTCCATTCCATTGGTCTATATATCTGTTTCGGTACCAGTACCATGCTGTTTTGGTTACTGTAGCCTTATAGTATAGTTTGAAGTCAGGTAGCATGATGCCTCCAGCTTTGTTCTCTTTGCTTAGGATTGTCTTGGCTCTCTGGGCTCTTTTTTTGGTTCCATATGAAATTTAAAGTAGCTATTTTTAGTTCTGTGAAGAAAGTCAGTGGTAGCTTGATGGGGATAGCACTGAATCTGTAAATTGCTTTGGGCAGTATGGCTCTTTTCATGATACTGATTCTTAATATCCATGAGCATGGAATGTTTTTCCATTTGTTTGTGTCCTCTCTTGTTTCCTTGAGCAGTGGTTTGTCTCTGCATTGGTCTTGCTGAGAGCTGCAGACTGGAGCTGTTCCTTTTCAACCACCTTGCCAGTTAAAAAAAAAAAAAAAAGCTATCATTTTCTTAATAGCATTTTCTTTTCTCTAGCTTACTTCACTGTAAGAATACAGTATATAATACATATAGCATACAAACTATGTATTAATCAACAGTTTGTATTATCATTAAGGCTTTTAGTTAACAGTAATCTATTATTAGGTAAGTTCTTGGGGAGTCAAAAGTGCAGGAGGAGTTGGTGTGCCCAACCCCTGAAATGTTCAAGGGTCAACTATATGTACTATACAGATTTGGTGGGAAACAAAAGCAGATTGTGTGATCTATTTACTAATATCCTAATTATTCCCTATTGCAGATAATGCCACTAAAAACTGGAAATACAGAAATGCATTAAACTAGCATCATTGAGAATTGCCTAAATAGTAAGATGGCCCTAAAATGACTGATTTTCATATGTAGTTGTAGCACTGTAAATTGGTACAACCTTTTAGAAAGCAATTTGATTATAAGCATAAGAGCCATAAAAATGTTCATGTCCATTGACCCTGTAGTCTTACTTATAAGAAACTATCATAGACAATTCAAAATATGGGGAAAACTTTTATATACTATATGTTTATTATAGAAGTACTTGCAGAGAAAAAACAGAAAATAATCTTAAAATACTTCAAAAAGGGAATAATTAAATAAACCACTAGAATATTCTTCAGTCATTAAAGTTGCGTTCATGGGAAAGATGAAACACCATGGAAAAATATTTATGTGCTCTTAAGTGAAACAGCAGAATGCTACACTGGAAGGAAATTCAGAGAGCAATAAGGGTAAAAATGCATTGAGGGTAAAAATTACCCTAAGACACTAATCATTATTGAATTCAAGTGGTAAAATTACATGCTTTTAAAAAATATCCAGAATTGTTTCCAATGCATTTATTTAATAAAATAGCTTACAAAATTGCTAAAATATTACCATCACCTTCTATATTGGATACAGTTTACATTCTCTAGAGCTGCTTCTTCTCTTCAATGGGCTACAAACTCTCTTGAAATCTACTACTTTTTGAAATGATTTTATAAGTTAAAACTGTATCTCTAAGCACTTGAAAACTACCGAGAGGAAAATAGACAAGCCAGCTTAAGTAACTACTGTGAACAACCTTCAGAAGAGTCTGAAGAAGTGGCTCTATTTAGAAAAAAAAAAAATATTGGAGGAGGAAGGGACCTGTAAATCCTTAGAAGTCTCTGAAACTGTCAAAAATAAAGCAGCAATATGGTAGAAGAATCTACAGCTTTCAGTATAGATTTTATAAAGTATCCAGTAAGGCAGCAAAAGAAAGAGCAATTAGCACATGCTCAAGAAACCATCAGCCACGTAGATTTTCTTTTACCAGTGATTATTAGCTTGATTCTCCTGCCTGTTTATAGGAGGCTGGAGTATTACAAAATCATGCAGAAAGAAAGCGTTTGCATTTGAACTGGCCTTTAAAGGCTATAGAAGTTCCATACTAGGCAAGATGAGCAAAATGCCTATCTTAAATATTCCTTTCTCGTAAACTCTTAGTTTATGAGAAAGCATCTACCATTTTGTTTGCTCCCTTTTTTGCCCGTAGGTCACCATTCTTAGTATCCTGTAATCCTCCTACCTTAACCACTGCTAACCATATCCAAGAGCGTGACTCAAAGGCTGCCTGTAATGGTTTTCCTAGAGTGTCTGGAAAAAAGCATACAAACTGGTCAGGTGTCACAGGTCTGTCTATTTTTGCACAAAGACTGTCTTTATCAATTACACTAACGTAATTAGTCACTCGTGGCTGGAAAATAGAAGCAGGGTAGAAAATAGCTCAATCATTTTAATGTTGGAGTTCTAGGGTGAGGAGGACTGGATGTCTTTCTTTTTCTTTTTCTTTTTTTTTTTTTGAGACAGAGTTTCACTCTTGTTGCCCAGCCTGGAGTGCAGTGGCGTGATCTCAGCTCACAGAAACCTTTGCCTCCCAGATTCAAGCTATCCTCCTGTCTCAGCCTCCCGAGTAGCTGGGATTACAAGCGCATGCCACCACACCTGGCTAATTTTTGTATTTTTAGCAGAGACAGGGTTTCATCATATTGGTCAGGTTGGTCTTGAACTCCTGACCTCAGGTGATCCACACGCCTGGGACTCCCAAAGTGCTGGGATTACGGGTGTGAGCCACTATGCCGTCCTAGTTGCCTTTTATTAGGGACTGGCAAGATAGGCAGGACTTGAGAAGAGGCCTAGGTCCTAAGTAACGTTTCACTTCTCCAGGAGGACTGACTGTGTGGTACTTCAGAATTTTTCCCATTTTCTTGCTTTTCTGATTTTGACATATGTCTATTGATTGCAATAAAGTAGCCAAATTAATTCTGAACATACAAATGAAATACTGTTTTAATAATCTCACCTGTTTCCCAGAAAATGCAAGATATTTGAGGCTTTAAAAATTGCAAAAATACGGGTCTCATGCTTTTATTAAGTTGAAACAGTTCAATATTTTCAAATCAAAAATATATAAATGGATTTTAACATCATCATAAAGTTTCAGAAAGAATTTGCTAATGTGAAAATGCAGAAGTTTGATTTTTTTCCAAAGAAATATAGAAAATAACTTTTGATGATTACTATACTAGTAACAAGAAACTTCACTATCATAATTTTCAGATTTTTTCCCTATCTACAAATATATATTGGCAACTTCTGGTAAAACTGTTAAGTCTTAATTTTGAAGCAGACATTTTACATCATAAGGGATTGATTCTACGTGAAAAAAGACATTAGAAGTTAGTATCTTTAAAATAGTTAATAAGACATTTGAATTTACATTTGAAATAGCTAGTATTATCACTGATGTAAATCACATGAAAATACTAGATGGATTAGAGGGTACAGATTCCTCCTTTCATCAGTTAAGTTATTGAACCTGAGTGCACAGAAGCTCTGAGTACACAGAAGGTCCTTTGGAAAAAATTCTTCTCTCAAAATTTTTACCAAAAATGTAACACTCATTTCCACATAGTCAAATACATCAGATATTCTACTAATTCTGCTGATTTTCCAGTGGAACTGTCATTTCTGGAGTCCTCTACCCTTTGTCTTACACTGGATAGATTAGTTCCTGTGCAGCTCTTCCTGGGACTGGCTTTGACCTTCATCGTGGGAACTGTCTTTTCCTGTCTTTTATGCAAACTATAAACCTGCCCTTTACTTCACACTCTATATAAATATTAACTTCAAATGGATCGTAGATTTACATGAAAGGATTAAAACCAAAAAACTTCTAGAATATAACAGTAAAAAATAGTGACTTTGGCAAAGAGTTCTTTAATAGAGCATTAAAAGCTTGGACTATAAACAAGAAAATGGATAAATTAAAACTCATTGAAATTTTTTAAATGGTCTTCAAAAGATATAGTTAAGATAATTAAAAGGCAAACCACAGGCTGGGAGAAAGAATTGCAATATATATACACACACACATGTATGATATATTATATATATGCAATATGTATGTGTATACACACAAATATACAAGAATATATAAAGAAATGTACAAAGAATGTATAAAATATATATATATAATGTATATAAAGAATATATAAAGAAAATATGAAAAAGCCTTACTACTAGAAAATATGAAGAAAAATCATTAAAAAATGGAGGGGAACAAAAGATTTGGACACTTAAATGAAGATATACAAACGACCCAAGAAAAGTTGTCCAATATTATTAGTTATTAGAGAAATGCAAGTTAAAACTGTAATTAGACACCACTACTGGACCAGTGTTAATTTATTGCTTTTCAGATGCACATTTGCCCTTCAGCACCAGCTGTGATATTGGACTGGCTATCCTAAGCATTCTTTCTTTACAGTGAGCAGAATGCTAACCATTCTCAGTAGACGGCACACACTGCCGGAGCAAGAGGCTTCTCTTGCCGGTTCTAGCTGCTGCACATTTGCTCAGTGGTGCAGATGTGTGACCTATCTGTGCTGCTCTGCTCCAGCCTTGTGTTCAGACTTTGTCATCTCTAAGCAGACCTAGAAATGTGTATCAAAATCAGGAATGATGGTAAGGGAGGTTGAGAAAACTACTGGGGTCTGGGAAGAACGGCCCAGAAAAGGAAGAGCTAGGATAACAAATAGTATGTTCGAGAGGAGTAAGTGAGAGAAATATCTCATGAATTACCAGATATAAGGGATGCCTGTTCCTAATGGATTCTTGCATCTTTATGGCTATATTTCCTGTGGGCTAAAACTGTTTAAAGATCTTTAGTTAAACAAGACGGTTCAACTAATTCACTTAGATTTTTGAAGCTACCTTGTGGCAGAAATTGGGTTTGAAAAGGTTGAGTAATATTTCATTGTATACATGGTTCAAGTTTGCTTTATTAATAAATTTATGAATTTGTTTATCATTTCTAAAGTGTTCCTCATTACAGAGACCCTCTTCCATTACGCTACCTTTCACAGAGCCCGTGAAAGGATTATATGGGGGGGTGTATGAGTGTGTGCGCATGTGTATGTATATGTATATATGTGTGTATGTGTGTGTGTATGTGTATGTGTGTATATATACATATATATACACATAAGACCATTGATGAAAAACCATATATATATATATATATATACACACACACGTACACACACATATGATTTTCAAAATATATAAGGAACTTCTACAATTCAGTAGCAAAAAAGCCCTAATATTTCAACAAAAAAATGGCTGAGGACTTGCATAGACATTTCTCCAAATATGACATATAATTGGGAAGCAAATACATGAAAAAATGGTTGACTTCACTATTCATCAGGGAGATGAAAATCAAAACACATGATCACTTTATATTTGTTAGAATCGCTTTTATAAAAAAGATAAGTATAGGTGACAATGTGAAGAAATCATAACTCTTTTACACTGCTGGTAGAAATGCAAAATGATGACTCTGCTATGGAAAACAATATAAAGATTCCTCAAAAAATTAAAAACAAAACTATCATATAATCCATGATCCCACTTTTGGCCATTTATCCAAAATAAATGAAATCACATTAACCTTGTTTTCACCACTCATTCTTACCATGGTCCCTCCTGCAACGGGGCCTGTGCACATTATATGTTCCTACTGGTAATGTGATTTTTCTCTCATATTGACAAAGTAAATTCCTCTTATTCTTTTGGTCTAAGCACCATCATTGCTTCTTTTGGAGGCTCTGTGAAATGTAGTGTGCCAAGAGAGGTCTCTGTAACCAGAAACACTCTGGAAATGATAAAGTAATTCATGGATTTATTAGTTAATAAAGCAAACATGGACTAGCTGCATAACTTCTCAAAGCATCAGCTTCCTCATCTGTAAGACTAGAATAATACCTACTTTATAGGATTGCTTTGAAAGTTAAAAATGATCATTGCCTAGCAGAGTTCTAGCATATGGTATGACTCAATAAATGCAGCACACATTGTTTTTTTTAGTGATGACACTACTCTTGACAACATAATTCAGAACAAAACTGCTGTTAAAATTGTGTTCTATTGTATTTGTGGGGAAAGAACCTACACTACCCTAACAAGAAACTGCCGAGTAAATTGCTTCATCATGATGAAAGTCAACTTCATTCTTTTTTTTATTTTATTTTATTTTATTTTATTTTATTTTATTTTTTATTATACTTTAAGTTCTAGGGTACATGTGCATGACGTTTATATCATGTATAACTCCCCAATGCAATCCCTCCCTCCTCCCCCCTCCCCATGATAGGCCCCAGTGTGTGATGTTCCCCTTCCCGAGTCCAAGTGATCTCATTGTTCAGTTCCCACCTATGAGTGAGAACATGCGGTGTTTGGTTTTCTCTTCTTGTGATAGTTTGCTAAGAATGATGGTTTCCAGCTGCATCCATGTCCCTACAAAGGACGCAAACTCATCCTTTTTGATGGCTGCATAGTATTCCATGGTGTGTATGTGCCACATTTTCTTAATCCAGTCTGTCACAGATGGACATTTGGGTTGATTCCAAGTCTTTGCTATTGTGAATAGTGCCGCAATAAACATACGTGTGCATGTGTCTTTGTAGTAGAGTAATTTATAATCCTTTGGGTATATACCAGTAGTGGGATGGCTGGGTCATATGGTACATCTAGTTCTAGATCCTTGAGGAATCGCCATACTGTTTTCCATAATGGTTGAACTAGTTTACAATCCCACCAACAGTGTAAAAGTGTTCCTATTTCTCCACATCCTCTCCAACACCTGTTGTTTCCTGACTTCTTAATGATTGCCATTCTAACTGGTGTGAGATGGTATCTCATTGTGGTTTTGATTTGCATTTCTCTGATGGCGAGTGATGATGAGCATTTTTTCATGTGTCTGTTGGCTGTATGGATGTCTTCTTTTGAGAAATGTCTGTTCATATCCTTTGCCCACTTTTTGATGGGGTTGTTTGTTTTTTTCTTGTATATTTGTTTGAGTTCTTTGTAGATTCTGGATATTAGCCCTTTGTCAGATGAGTAGGTTGCAAAAATTTTCTCCCATTCTGTAGGTTGCCTGTTCACTCTGATGGTAGTTTCTTTAGCTGTGCAAAAGCTCTTTAGTTTAATTAGATCCCATGTGTCAATTTTTGCTTTTGCTGCTGTTGCTTTTGGTGTTTTAGACATGAAGTCCTTGCCCATGCCTATGTCCTGAATGGTACTACCTAGATTTTCTTCTAGGGTTTTTATGGTATTAGGTCTAACATTTAAGTCTCTAATCCATCTTGAATTAATTTTCATATAGGGGTAAGGAAAGGATCCAGTTTCAGCTTTCTACTTATGGCTAGCCAATTTTCCCAGCACCATTTATTACATAGGGAATCCTTTCCCCATTTCTTGTTTCTCTCAGGTTGTCAAAGATCAGATGGCTGTAGATGTGTGGTATTATTTCTGAGGACTCTGTTCTGTTCCATTGGTCTATATCTCTGTTGTGGTACCAGTACCATGCTGTTTTGGTTACTGTAGCCTTGTAGTATAGTTTGAAGTCAGGTAGCGTGACGCCTCCAGCTTTGTCCTTTTGACTTAGGATTGTCTTGGCAATGCGGGCTCTTTTTGGTTCCATATGAACTTTAAAGCCGTTTTTTCCAATTCTGTGAAGAAAGTCATTGGTAGCTTGATGGGGATGGCATTGAATCTATAAATCACCTTGGGCAGTATGGTCATTTTCACGATATTGATTCTTCCTATCCATGAGCATGGTATGTTCTTCCATTTGTTTGTGTCCTCTTTGATTTCACTGAGCAGTGGTTTGTAGTTCTCCTTGAAGAGGTCCTTTACATCCCTTGTAAGCTGGATTCCTAGGTATTTGATTCTCTTTGAAGCAATTGTGAATGGAAGTTGATTCCTGATTTGGCTCTCTGCTTGTCTGTTACTGGTGTATAAGAATGCTTGTGATTTTTGCACATTAATTTTGTATCCTGAGACTTTGCTGAAGTTGCTTATCAGCTTAAGGAGATTTTGGGCTGAGACAATGGGTTTTTCTAAATATACAATCATGTCATCTGCAAACAGGGACAATTTGACTTCTTCTTTTCCTAACTGGATACCCTTGATTTCTTTCTCTTGCCTGATTGTCCTAGCCAGAACTTCCAACACTATGTTGAATAGGAGTGGTGAGAGAGGGCATCCCTGTCTTGTGCCAGTTTTCAAAGGGAATTTTTCCAGTTTTTGCCCATTCAGTATGATATTAGCTGTGGGTTTGTCATAAATAGCTCTTATTATTTTGAGGTACATTCCATCAATACCAAATTTATTGAGCGTTTTTAGCATAAAGGGCTGTTGAATTTTGTCAAAAGCCTTTTCTGCATCTATTGAGATAATTATGTGGTTCTTGTCTTTGGTTCTGTTTATATGCTGGATTACGTTTATTGATTTGCGAATGTTGAACCAGCCTTGCATCCCAGGGATGAAGCCCACTTGATCATAGTGGATAAGCTTTTTGATGTGCTGCTGAATCCGGTTTGCCAGTATTTTATTGAGGATTTTTGCATCGATGTTCATCAGGGATATTGGTCTAAAATTCTCTTTTTTTGTTGTGTCTCTGCCAGGCTTTGGTATCAGGATGATGTTGGCCTCATAAAAAGAGTTAGGGAGGATTCCCTCTTTTTCTATTGATTGAAATAGTTTCAGAAGGAATGGTACCAGCTCCTCCTTGTACCTCTGGTAGAATTCAGCTGTGAATCCATCTGGTCGTGGACTTTTTTGGTGGGTAGGCTATTAATTGTTGCCTCAATTTCAGAGCCTGCTATTGGTCTATTCAGGGATTCAACTTCTTCCTGGTTTAGTCTTGGGAGAGTGTAAGTGTCCAGGAAATTATCCATTTCTTCTAGATTTTCTAGTTGATTTGCGTAGAGGCATTTATAGTATTCTCTGATGGTTTTTTGTATTTCTGTGGGGTCGGTGGTGATATCCCCTTTATCATTTCTTATTGCGTCTATTTGATTCCTCTCTCTTTTCTTCTTTATTAGTCTAGCTAGCGGTCTGTCAATTTTGTTGATATATTTCAAAAAACCAACTCCTGGATTCATTGATTTTTTGGAGGGTTTTTTGTGTCTCTATCTCCTTCAGTTCTGCTCTGATCTTAGTGATTTCTTGCCTTCTGCTAGCTTTTGAATGTGTTTGCTCTTGCCTCTCTAGTTCTTTTAATTGTGATGTTAGAGTGTCAATTTTAGATCTCTCCTGCTTTCTCTTGTGGGCATTTAGTGCTATAAATTTCCCTCTACACACTGCTTTAAATGTGTCCCAGAGATTCTGGTATGTTGTATCTTTGTTCTCATTGGTTTCAAAGAACACCTTTATTTCTGCCTTCATTTCGTTATGTACCCAGTAGTCATTCAGGAGCAGGTTGTTCAGTTTCCATGTAGTTGAGCGGTTTTGATTGAGTTTCTTAGTCCTGAGTTCTAGTTTGATTGCACTGTGGTCTGAGAGACAGTTTGTTATAATTTCTGTTCTTGTACATTTGCTGAGGAGTGCTTTACTGCCAATTATGTGGTCAATTTTGGAATAAGTGCGATGTGGTGCTGAGAAGAATGTATATTCTGTTGATTTGGGGTGGAGAGTTCTATAGATGTCTATTAGGTCCGCTTAGTGCAGAGATGAATTCAATTCCTGGATATCCTTGTTAACTTTCTGTCTCGTTGATCTGTCTAATGTTGACAGTGGAGTGTTGAAGTCTCCCATTATTATTGTATGGGAGTCTAAGTCTCTTTGTAGGTCCCTAAGGACTTGCTTTATGAATCTGGGTGCTCCTGTATTGGGTGCATATATATTTAGGAGAGTTAGCTCTTCCTGTTGAATTGATCCCTTTACCTTTATGTAATGGCCTTCTTTGTCTCTTTTGATCTTTGATGGTTTAAAGTCTGTTTTATCAGAGACTAGGATTGCAACCCCTGCTTTTTTTTGTTCTCCATTTGCTTGGTAGATCTTCCTCCATCCCTTTATTTTGAGCCTATGTATGTCTCTGCATGTGAGATGGGTCTCCTGAATACAGCAGACTGATGGGTCTTGACTCTTTATCCAGTTTGCCAGACTGTGTCTTTTAATTGGAGCATTTAGTCCATTGACATTTAAGGTTAATATTGTTATGTGTGAACTTGATCCTGCCATTATGATATTAACTGGTTATTTTGCTCGTTAGTTGATGCAGTTTATTCCTAGCCTCGATGGTCTTTCCATTTTGGCATGTTTTTGCAATGGCTGGTACCGGTTGTTCCTTTCCATGTTTAGGGCTTCCTTCAGGGTCTCTTGTAAGGCAGGCCTGGTGGTGACAAAATCTCTAAGCATTTGCTTATCTGTAAAGGATTTTATTTCTCCTTCACTGATGAAGCTTAGTTTGGCTGGATATGAAATTCTCGGCTGAAAATTCTTTTCTTTAAGAACGTTCAATATTGGCCCCCACTCTCTTGTGGCTTGTAGAGTTTCTGCTGAGAGGTCTGCTGTTATTCTGATGGGCTTCCCTTTGTGGGTAACCCGACCTTTCTCTCTGGCTGCCCTTAAGATTTTTTCCTTCATTTCAACTTTGGTGAATCTGGCAATTATGTGTCTTGGAGTTGCTCTTCTGGAGGAGTATCTTTGTGGCGTTCTCTGTATTTCCTGAATTTGAATGTTGGCCTGCCCTACTAGGTTGGGGAAGTTCTCCTGGATGATATCCTGAAGAGTGGTTTCCAACTTGGTTCCATTTTCCCCCTCACTTTCAGGCACCCCAATCAGACGTAGATTTGGTCTTTTTACATAATCCCATACTTCTTGCAGGCTTTGTTCATTTCTTTTTCTTCTTTTTTCTTTTGGTTTCTCTTCTCGCTTCATTTCATTCATTTGATCCTCAATCGCTGATACTCTTTCTTCCAGTTGATCGAGTCGGTTACTGAAGCTTGTGCATTTGTCACGTATTTCTCGTGTCATGGTTTTCATCTCTGTCATTTCGCTTATGATCTTCTCTGCATTAATTAGTCTAGCTGTCAATTCTTCCACTCTTTTTTCAAGATTTTTAGTTTCTTTGCGCTGGGTACGTAATTCCTCCTTTAGCTCTGAGAGGTTTGATGGACTGAAGCCTTCTTCTCTCATCTCGTCAAAGTCATTCTCTGACCAGCTTTGATCCGTTGCTGGCGATGGGCTGCGCTCCTTTGCAGGGGGAGATGCGCTCTTATTTTTTGAATTTCCAGCTTTTCTGCCCTGCTTCTTCCCCATCTTTGTGGTTTTATCTGTCTCTGGACTTTGATGATGGTGACGTACTGATGGGGTTTTGGTATAGGTGTCCTTCCTGTTTGATAGTTTTCCGTCTGACAGTCAGAAGGACTGTCTGTTGGTCTGTTGGAGATTGCTTGAGGTCCACTCCAGACCCTGTTTGCCTGGGTATCAGCAGCAGAGGTTGCCGAAGATAGAATATTGCTGAACAGCGAGTGTACCTGTCTGATTCTTTCTTTGGAAGTTTCCTCTCAGGGGTGATGCCACCCTGTGAGGTGTGGGGTGTCAGACTGCCCCTAGTGGGGGATGTCTCCCAGCTAGGCTACTCAGGGGTCAGGGACCCACCTGAGCAGGCAGTCTGTCCGTTCTCAGATCTCAACCTCCGCGTTAGGAGATCCACGGCTCTCCCCAAAGCTGTCAGACAGAGTTGTTTGCGTCTGCACCGGCCCCCGCTCTTTCCCCTAATGGACTGCAGCTGTGCGCTGTCCGCAGAGGTAGAGTCTACAGAGACAGGCAGGCTTCCTTGAGCTGCTGTGAGCTCCACCCAGTTCGAGCTTCCCAGCGGCTTTGTTTACCTACTTAAGCCTCAGCAATGGCGGGCGCCCCTCCCCCAGCCTCGCTGCTGCCTTGCGGATAGATCGCCGCAGACGGCTGTGTTAGCAGTGAGGGAGGCTCCGTGGGCGTGGGACCCTCCCGGCCAGGTGTGGGATATATTCTCCTGGTGTGCCTGTTTCCTTAAAGTGCAGTATTGGGGTGGGAGTTACCCGATTTTCCAGGTGTTGTGTGTCTCAGTTCCCCTGGCTAGGAAAAGGGATTCCCTTCCCCCTTGCACTTCCAGGTGAGGCGATGCCTCGCCCTGCTTCAGCTCACGCTGGTCAGGCTGCAGCAGCTGACCAGCACCGATTGTCCGGCACTCCCTAGAGAGATGACCCCAGTACCTCAGCTGAAAATGCAGAAATCACCGGTCTTCTGTGTTACTCGCGCTGGGAGTTGGAGACTGGAGCTGTTCCTATTCGGCCATCTTGCTCCGCCCTCGTCAACTTCATTCTTAAATCGAACCATCTTGGAAGGTATCCCAGAGTAGTAAGGATAACTTTAGAGTGTTGAGGATCCAGAATGCTTGCTCAATAATCTTTGGGGTGTTACCCTTGTCTGCAAAGTTCAAGACGACCACACCCACAGGGACACCTCCCTCTTAAGGTCATAAATCAAAAAGTTGCACATACTGCTTTCACTAACATTTCTCTGGCCCAAACTTAAACTCAGTCACTTGGTCATGGCTACTAGCAAAGAAGAGTGGGGCACGTTTTCTTTACATGGGCAGCCACGAGCCAACATAAGAATTCTATTACTACAAGGAAAAACTGGAGAAGAAATATTGAGAAAATAGATAGTAGTTTCCTTCACAGCTTCTGAATTTAAAGCTTTAAGGTAAAATAATGGCCCACCAAAATGTAAAAAAAAAAAAAAAAAAAAAAAAAAAAATTAGGGTTGAGTTTAAGAAGCAAGACAGGGGAAAACGAAATGTTATTTTTTTAAGTTAAGTCCTCATATACCAAAATTTTGCCAATATATGCAAGACAATAAAAACAGAATCACATAAAGCTTGTGAATGAAAGGACTCTAAGGTTCAGGGTGTCTAGTCTTGTTCCCACTGGGGCACCTGAGAGAAGTTTAAGCTATATGCTATAAGAGCTGAGTCACAGTAGTTGGCATAATAAGAAATATTGAGAAAAATAATGCAAGCAGTAGAAATAGAGACTTTTTAGGAGGAAGATTGCAATTTTAAATAGAGTGGTCTTGAAAGATCTCATCGAGTAGAGGACATGTGAGTAAATGCCTAAAGAAAGTTAAGGAGCGTGAACTGTGGCTCTAGAAGAGAAGACTATTTCAGGATAGAAGTAGCAAGTGCAGATGCCTTGGTCTAGGAGTGTGCCTGACCTTGTTGAGAAACCGCAAGGAGACCTGTGTGACCAGAGAAGTGAGTGAGGAAAGAATGCAACGAGATGACCCCAAATGCCATCAGAGAATAGAAGGATGAGGGGGAGGGGACAGCCAGAGTGTAAATGACCTCCTAGGCCATCCTTAGGACTTTGGCATTTACTCTTTGAGAGATGGGCACCCTTAGAAGCTTTTGACCAAAGAGTGACATGAATGAATTTTTATTTTAACAAAGTAATAACACCACTATTAATAGAGCCTCAATTTATTGAGCGTTCTACTCTTGGCACTATAACAAGTGCTTTATGTACATCACCTAACTTGATTCTCACAGCATTGCAACATTGTAATTTTTACCACCAGTTTTCCAGATGAAGAAACTGAGTTTTGCAAAGTTGGAATAAATTATTCAGATTAATAAATGACATTCTTAGTATTTTTGATCTTGCATATATCTGCCTGCAATGTCTTTACTGTTATTTATACTGTTTTATTTCTATCAGTATTGTGATAGCTCACTTGAAAGGTTTATATGTTATTGTCTCACCGTAAAATTGTTTCTCATTATATTCTGTCCACTAATATCCTAAATAGATGTGATAAAGATGTATTCTGCTGTGTCATTATGAAGAGTAGTGTTACTTGTGATAGCAATTATTACTCATTAGCATTTGATAAAAACGAGCTCGGTGCCACTGCACTCCTAATCTAAACAGAGCATCATAAATAATAAACCCTCACAATTGGAGTAGAGCTTCTGAACTTGTCTCCTTTTTAATCCCAATAATGAGGCATTTAAATTTATAATTAATTTTCATAGTTTTATGAGCTTCTCTCAACTCTCTTCTCTCCGTCCCCTCCAAATCTTACTTTTTTTTTTTTTTTTTGAAGCTTCCCTCCACAGAAGTTGACTTTCCTGATTTTCATCTGTCCCCACTTGTGTGGTCCCCACACAAGTCAGGCAGAGCAGTCAGTGTACATGGGAGTGCCAGCCACCAGTGAATATTCGGAATGCTCCTATTCTGTTTACCATCACCACCACTCTCTTAGCTGAAGATCCACCATTAACTTCTGTGGGGCTCAAAACAAGAGTTCCAGTGGAGGCCCACATACCTTACATCTATTAGATTGGTGCAAAAGTAATTGTGGTTTCAGACCATGAACTAGGCTCAAACACATCTTTATGAATCAAAATAGGAACCATTAAAATCAACACATTTTTGCCAATGAGTAATAAATTTGTTTATTTCTGTAGTGTGAAAATCTGTACTTCAGGATTCAAGGAACTCTTGGAAAGCATTTTCTGCATCCTGATGGTTGTGGAAGTGTTTTCCCTGCAAAGCATTGTTGAGATGCTTGAAGAAGTGGTGGTCAGTTGGTGAGAGGTCAGGTAAATACAACAGATGAGGCAAAACTTCATCACCCAGTTCATTCAACTTTTGAAGCATTGGTTGTGTGGTGTGGTTGGGTGTTGTTGTGGAGAAGAATTGGGCCATTTCTGTTAACCAATGCTGTCTGCAAGCATTGCAGTTTTTGGTGCATCTCATCGATTTGCTGAGAGTATTTCTCAGACGTAATGGTTTTGCGAGGATTCAGAGAGCTGTAGTGGATCAGAACAGCAACAGACCACCAAACAGTGAGCATGACCTTTTTGGTGCAAGTTTGGCTTTGGGAAGTGTTCTGGAGCTTCTCAACTCAACCACTGAGCTGGTCATTGCTGGTTGTCATAAAAAATCCACTTTTCATTTCACATCACAATCCAATCAAGAAATGGTTCATTGTTGCATAGAATAAGAAAAGACAATACTTCAAAACAGCAATTTGTAAAAATTTTCACTCAGCTCACAAGGCACCCATTTATTAAGCTTTTTCACCTTTCTAATTTGCTCCACATGCCAAATGACCGTAGAATGCTTGATTTTGAGTTCTTTGGCAACTTCTCATGTCTTTGTAAGAAGCTCAGCTTACATGATTGCTCTCAACTGGTTGTTGTCAAATTCTGATGGTTGGCCACTATGCTGCTCATTTTCAAGGCTCTTGTCTCCTTTACAAAACTTCTTGAACCACCACTGCACTGTACGTTCATTAGCAGTTCCTGGGCCAATGAATTGTTGATGTTGCAAGTTGTCTCTGCTGCTTTACGACCCATTTTGAACTCGAATAAGAATATTGCAGCTGGGCATGGTGGCTCACGCCTGTAATCCCAGCACTTTGGGAGGCCAAGGCAGGCGGATCACAAGATCAGGAGATCAAGACGATCCTGACCAACGTGGCGAAACCCCATCTCTATTAAAAATACAAAAATTAGCTGGGCATGGTAGCACCTGTAACCCAGCTACTCGGAAGGCTGAGGCAGGAGAATCGCTTGAACTAGGGAGATGGAGATTGCAGTGAGCCAGTGAGCTGAGATTGAGCCACTGTACTCCAGCCTAGTGACAGAGCTAGACTCTATCTCAAAAACAAAACAAAACAAAACAAAACAAAACAAGAAAAAAAAGAAAATTGCTCGAATTTGCTTTTTGTCTAACATCGTTTCAATAGTCTAAAATAAGCATAAAATAAACAGCAAGTAATGTCATTAGCAAAAAAAATAAGTCAAGAAATGCCCATTAATATGATAGGCATAGCCACATTTATTTAAGAATGTATTTCAATATCAAATAGCAAACACCAACAGTGCAAAAACTGTGATTACTTTTGCACCAACAAATGCTACAGATCATGCAAACAAATTATTAAGTGAAATACATTAAATATGTCCACCTTAACAATAGTAAGAATTTATCTTCAGTTCTTTAAATTTTTTTCCTGGGCCCATCTTTTGTGTGCGTTTGAGTGGTTTTATTTATTTTAATCTTGATCTCAGACTATACACATTCTCAGTGTTAGATAAGAAATTTTTTAAAAATGTAATTATATTCAAAGGGTACATATTTAATTATATATTTTATTAAAATATGACTTAAGGGGCACAAAAATGCCCTAAAATTGGAATAGTATGGAGAAATGAGGATCCACTATGTTATAGAGATTTTACAAATAAATAAATGCATAAATAAATAAATAAATAAGTTAAAATAAATGAAGAAAAACTTAAGGTATTTTCATAATTTTTCATATACACCTTCTAAAAAATATTTTATCTAAATATTCAAATGTATTAAAATTAAAAGACAAAATATAAACTATAACATGAGATACATATTTTATATCTTAATTCTATTATAACACAAACACCAATAAATACCAGTGTCTTAAAGTATGATAATTAAGCTAACATTTGTATTAAAAAAATTAAAAATTTAGTTTTCTAGACTAAACCATTGACAATTGTAGCCCTCAATGTCCATCTGGTTGTGAATATAAACATAGTCAATCCTCATTATTTGAGGATTCCTTGTTTGCAAATTCTACTACTTGCTAAAATCTGTCTGTTGCCCTGAAATCAACACTGCTTTTGTGGTCATTCCCAGACTTGCCTATATACAAAAACGCTAGTTTTCTAAGGTGCAAGTTCCCAACTGAGCTCAAACAAGGCAAAGCTCTGCCTTCTTGTTAAAGCCCTATTACGTAAATAAGAATCCTTTTGGAGATCTATGTAGTACCACATTTTTTGCATTTTGTACTTTTAGTTGGTCATTTTTGCTATTTAAAATGGCCCACCCCCAAACGTAATGTTGAGTGCTCTCTAGCACACGAAGGCTGACATGGGCCTTCTTAGCTCCTATCAGGAGAAAATACATGTATCAGATTAGCTTTGTTCAGGCATGAGTTACAGTGCATTTAGCCATAAGTTTAATGTTAATGGACCAAGAATATACATTAAATAAGGTGTGTTTAAACAACAGCACATAAAACAAGGCTATGTATTGATTAGTTGATGAAAATGCTGTGACCAGAGGCTCTTGAGGACCTTACCTCAGATTTACGTAGGACCCATTATTCAGCATTGGCTTGTTCAGTGCTGAAGGCAACTTTATGGAAGAGAAATACTGTGGATAACAATATTTAAATATAATCAGTATCACATGTTACACACTACGTCTATACCTGCCTATATACAAATTTAAAAGTAATTTGAAATATATAATACTGCAAAATCTGCCTCAGCCACTATGTAAAACTGTTGCTAATACTACATTTAGTTTTATATATTTCTGGAGCCATGAATCAAAGCATGAAAAGAAGTGTAAAAGTAGACATGCAATGTGAGAGGACGAATTTGACAAGTTATTTGTCTTTTTTCTTACATAAGCTTTTCTGCTCAGATCCTTTTCAAACTCAAACGTGATGCCATCTCTGGTAATAGTAGTGACCCAGATTAAAAATCTTTACAGCCGGGCATGGTGGTTCACGCCTATAATCCCAGCACTTTGGGAGGCCGAGGCAGGTGGATCACGAGGTCAGGAGATCGAGACCATCCTGGCTAACACGTTGAAACCCCATCTCTACCGAAAATACAAAAAATTAGCCGGGCGTGGTGGTGGGCACCTGTAGTCCCAGCTACTTGGGAGGCTGAGGCAGGAGAATGGCATGTACTCAGGAGGCAGAGCTCGCAGTGAGTGGAGATCGCGCCACTGCACTCCAGCCTGGGCGACGGAGCGAGACTCCGTCTCAGAAACAAAAAGAAAAAAAAAAAATCTTTACGGTATTCCAAAACAATCACCTTTGGTTTTGATAACACAAGGCAAGGGATAAATACATGTTTTCCTGAGGTCTGGAAGGGTATTTATCATAAGAACTAACAGTAACATTTACAGGTCCCTTTCTGTCAACAGTAGAATCTGCATTTAAGAAATAAAGATGTCCAGATCTTTAATACATGTTTTGGAGACAGACGGTGGCTTTCTAAACTGTGGGACCTGGCAAATAAACTCTCTTGTCCTAAGGGTGAAAACACCCACAGGACTATTCTAACTTCATACACCTGCATACACAACAGGTCACTAAGTGACTTCCAGAATCATAGGCTCTATTAGGTCTCTCTCCCCAGTCCTGGGTATCAGGTATGCATTGTGTCTTGCATAAAATGTAAACTCTTTAGCACTTAAGAGACTTAATGAAATAGGTCCCAACCACTTTTTTAATCACACTTTACAAAACTCCCATAATGTCTACTCTCAATCCTTCATGTATGCCTTGAATTTCCTTACCTTCTTGGTTTGATTTTGCTCTCCAGTTTTGCCAGCCCAAAATCTTTGTCCACTCTTTTCCCTAATGTCCAATCCTATCCCTTCTGAAGGCCCATTGAGAATATTGTTTCAGGGCAACTTTTTTCTGTCAGCTATAAGCATTCATTCTTGCCTCAGAAATCCCATGCCAATACTTCAACACTTTCCTTATAGCCATGAACACTGTCTACAGAGTTAATTGTGCATTTTTTTTTTGCATAATGTAAATTCCTTTAAGACAGTGTTCTGTCTGGTTTATTGCTATAGCCCCACAGCACAGTACTTTTTCAGCTAATGTTTGTTGATAGAAAAAGAAATGACAAAAGTAATGAGAGAATGACTTTCAGTTGTTGTTTAAATGAATAGACTTCTGCCTGGCTCTGACATGATTTTATATTGGAAATATGTAAATGGCAGAGGATTTCCTATTATCAGATCCCACTCAGAGTACTTTGCAGCATCTTGAGCTGGTATGCCCATTCTTGTTCCATCCCATCTTCAACATGTGGGTAAAATGCCTGACTTCATAACTGTTTTAGAAGGCACTTTGATGGCTATCAGAGGCCAGTAAACATTTCACGTGTTAACCAAATATTTTCATATCGGAAAATCTATCTTAAGGTAATCCAGTATAAACAAAAAGCCTTCTCTAAGGCATAAATTTTTAACATTATGTCTAACAGACAGCATGTCTAAAATTAAGGGCAGAATTAGGAAAATTGTAATAATTCTACATGGCAGAAATAAATGTGGATTTACTATGGATTATAGTAAACTGAAAAGCTTAATAAAAGTACAGAAAACTATCTGTGAAATAATGTTAAATGACAAAAAATAAGATATTTATTTTAAAGAGTATGATTATGGCAATGTAAATTGCATTGATAAAAGAAAGTGTGAACAGATACATACAGTGGTTTTATTAGCTGAAAGAGGAGGGAATATTTTTTCTTTCTCATTTTTTGAAATTTGGGAAGCTTTATATAAATTAAATCAACTTACTGTGACTCAAAAATTTTCTATGACTAACAATATGAATGAAGTTAGCACTAAAGAACTGCTCTGCACATTCTTATGAAATAAAAAGTAAACCATATTTTGTGCTTATTTTGAATTTATAATGTAACTTATAACAATGGTCATAGGAGGATCTAACAAAAGATTATACAAAATGTAACAATTAGAAATCAAAACCAAAGTAGAAAGATCTTAAAAGTTGCTAAAAAGTTAACTCATCAAGATCCTTGAAATAAATTTTATTTTTAATAATCCAACTAGATTTCAAGCCAAACCTGGGGTAGAAAAGGAAACATGCTCAGTTACATAGATTTTCTTTTTTTTTTTTTTTTTTTTTGAGACGGAGTCTCGCTCTGTCACCCAGGCTGGAGTGCAGTGGCCAGATCTCAGCTCACTGCAAGCTCCGCCTCCCGGGTTCACGCCATTCTCCTGCCTCAGCCTCCCAGGTAGCTGGGACTACAGGCGCCGCCACCTCGCCCGGCTAGTTTTTTTTTTGTATTTTTAGTAGAGACGGGGTTTCACCGTGTTAGCCAGGGTGGTCTCGATCTCAGATTTTCTTACCACTGTTTCACAAAAATTGTGGTAAAGCATACAAAACATGAAATTTACTATTTCTACCATTTTTAATGTACAGTTCAATTGCATTAAATAAATTCACATTGTTTTGCAACCATCATAACCATCATCAACATTCATATCTACACCTCTTTTATCTTCTTCAACTGAAATCCTGTACCCATTGAACACTAACTCTCCATTCATTTGTATCCCGGACCCTGGAAGTCACCATTCTACTTTTTGTCTCTATGAATTTGACTATTCAAGGTACCTAATATAAGTATAATCATACAATATTTTTCTGTTGGTTACTGATTTATTTCACTTGGCATAAAATCTTCAATATTGAGCCCAGTTGAAGCACATGTAACAATTTCCTGCCTTTTTAAGGGTGAATAATATTCCATTCTATGCACATACCATATTTTATGTATCCATTCATCCATTGATGGACAAGGGGGGTGCCCCCACTTTTTGGCTATTGTGAATAATGCTCCATAAACATGGGTGTGCAAATATCTGAGTTCTGCTTTCAGTTATTTTGGGTATGCACTCAGAAGTGGAATTGTATCATATGATAATTTTATCTCTAATTTTTTGATGAAGTGCCATAACATTTTCCATTCCCACCACCAACACACAAGCACTGCAGTTTCTTCACATCCACACAAATACCTGTTATTTCAATTTTTTGATAATAGTAATCCTAATGGGTGTGAAGTCCTATGTCATTGTGCTTCGGTTTGGGGTTCCCTAATTATTAGTAATGTTAAGCATCTTTTCATGTACTTTTTGGACAATTGCATATTTTTAAAAACAAATGTCTATTCAAGTTCTTTGCCCATTTTTAAGTTGGGTTGTTAGGTATTTGTTGTTGAATTATAGAAATTCTTTATATATTCTGAATATAATTTCCTTATCAGATGTACAACTTGCAAATATTTTCCACAGTTCCATGGGTTAACTTTTCACTCTAGTGGTATTGCCCTGTGATACACAAATGGTTTTAATTTTGAGGAAGTTCGACTTATCTATTTTGTTTTTAGTCAACTGTACCTTTGGTATCATATTTTAAAAACTAGTTGCCCAATTCAATGTTACGAAGTTTTCCCTTGTTTTATTCAGTTTAGGTCTTTGATTCATTTTGAGTATTTTTTAAAATAAGGTATAAGATAAGAGCCGCCACCACCATCTTTTTCCTCCTCTTTTTTCTTGTCTTACTCCTCCCTCACCTTTCTTCTGCCCTTCTGTTTCCCTTCCTTTTTCTTCATGTGTATATGCAGTTGCACCAACAATATGTCTTCGTCTGTTCTTCATTGACTGGTCTTAGCACTGCTGTTAAAAATTATTTAGCCATATACACAAGGGTTTATATTTCTGGGCTAACTATTCTATTCCATTGGTCTTTATGTCTCTTTTTATGCCAGTAAAACAGTATTTGTATGATCACGGCTTGGTAGTAAGCTTTGAAATTAGAATGTGTGAAACCTCTATGTTTGTTCTTTTTTAAGACTGTTTTGGCTATTCAGGGTCCCTTGAGATTTTATGTGAATTTTAGGATGGATTTTTCATTTCCTGAAAAAAAAAAGCCATTGGAATTTTGATAAGGATTGCCTTGAATCTGTAAATCACCTTGAGTAGTAATGATGTTTTAACAGTATTATGTTTTCCAAACTATGAACGTAGGATATGTTTTCATTTATTTGTGTCTTCTTTCATTTTTTTCAGTAATATTTTACCGTTTTGATGTATAAGGTTTTTGCCTTCTTAGTTGTTTATTTCTAAGCATTTTTTCATACATATTTAAGGTATACAGCATGATATTTTAATATACATATGCATTGTGAAATGATTACTACGGTCAAGCAAATTAAGATATCCATCCCCTCATATTGTTACCTTTTTTTTTTTTCTTTAAGTCGTGTATGTGATAAGAGCTCCTGAAATCTACTCTTGGCAGATGTCCATTATGCAATGCAATAGTATTAACTAGTCATCATGCTGTATATTGGGTCTCTAGAGACTTATTCATCATATATCCTACATAACTATAATTTTGTACCCTTTGACGAGCATCTCCCCATGCCCAGCTCACCCTGGTAACCATCATTCTGGCCTCTGTTTCTATGTATTTGAATTTTTTAGACTATCTATATAAATACATTTATGCAATACTTTTATTTCTGTGTCTGGCTTATTTCACTTAGCATAATATCCTGGTTCATCCATGCTATCTTTTTTACACTGAATATCTCACAATTTTATTTTGTTCATTCATCCATTAGTAGAGCCACCAGCATCTTTTAGTTTCTATTTTCATGGAATATCTTTTTCTATCTTTTCACTTTCAAACTGTTGGTGTCCTTCAATCTAAAGTAAGTTTCCTGTGGAAAGCATATAGTTGTATTCTTATATGTATTTTTAAAAGTAACTATACCTATCTAATTTTTAAATAAATGACAAATAGATCTTTTGGAAATTGGAGTCGACTCACTGTGTAACCACAAGGTATAAAAATAAGACTAGTATAGAAAAGCTAAGAACCACTGGCTTGAAATTCTCGCTGCCAGATCAACAGTGTAGGACGGTTTGAGGGGCACACATCAATCTCAATATTTGAAAAAAAAATTTCTGATATTCTGTTTTATCCAACAAAGAGCAGATAGGCATGTGATGTGTTAAAGCAGATGTTGGATACACACGAACACCTATCACACACACAAATTTGGATTGTGTGAAAAATATACTAGAAGAACTCTTAGTTTTCTTATATTTAATTAAAGATGGCAGAATATGGATTGTAGGTAAAAATAGAAGGATAAAGCTTCATAATTGTATTTAAAAATAAATAAAAATAGTTAAATTCAGCAAAGTTATTTACTAGTAGCCATGAAACAAGAAAAGGAATTCAGCTTTATGCCATTAATTTAGGAAAGTGATAACCAAAGAAAGAAACAGGAGATTCGAATCAAGTTTCCCACAGTCCAAATAATAATAATAATAATAAACTATGAGAATACAAACTACTGGCCATCAATTTCAAAGGAATACAAGACATAGGAAAAATAAATGCCCACCATTTTTCTAGAAACCATTTTGAAGTGATAAGCTATCAGAAGCCCAACTATTCCTGCCTCCTGAAGTAAAGTAAACCCACAACTGCAGAGTGACAAAGACTGAACTGAGGTATAGAATGTTTCACAAAATATCAGGGTCCGCCTCTGGTTCTTTCTTCCCCTTAACAACATGGCCTCCCATGACACACTGAAGTTACAAGAAAGTGAATAGAGAGCAATACTCAATCTTACAACTGTGCATCTGAGGGGAATATAAATTAATCTGAAACAAAGTGGATAAAATTTCAAAGAGGTTCCACTAACAAAACATCAGGGCAAAGAAATGATCTGAACAAAGTTGATAATATTAAAGAGAAACAGAGTGGCTTCTGCTGCCAGAGTCACAAAATAACCAGAATGTGCCCAGAAAATACAGCTCCTTTATTGTCTATATATAAGCTGGTCATTCTTATAACTCCCATGCACCAAATAGCTTGAGTTGGATTAGGGAAGGTAGTAAGTATCTAATAGAATTTAATGTTTCATCAGATCCAAAACTGTGATAGTCCCTATTGGGTAGTATTCAGTCTTTGAGATATAAATCTCTCCAGTGGCCTCCCCATTCCCATCTTCTGATGAAGAAAGAAGAAGGATGTGATTTTTTTTGACTGTATGGCACTAAGGGAGAGTAAGCATACTCAGGCCTGATATCCTCTATATTTTCTGATTTGAGATCAGTTTCTCTTATCCACCTTGATATTTCTTGCCCTGATGATGCTGGCAGCTTTATGAAGTCTACAGTTGTTGTAACCTACAACTTAATATTTTTAGACTGTGTTAAGGCCTACTAGAATTGAATTACTAATTTGGTAGTTATTTTAATGGCTTTACTTGCTAATTCTATATCTGTGTCATTTCTGAATCTGTTTCCATTGATGGATTTTTCTTTTGGTTATGGGTTGTACTTTTTTACTTCTTTTAATGCTGGTAACTTTTGGTTGAATGCACATATTGTGAATTTTACATTTTGGGTGCTAAGTTTAAAATATATATAGTTATAGCATATACGTATAAATATATATATATTTGCGTGTGTATATGTGTGTGTGTGTGTGTGTGTGCGCGCGCGTGCCATTTTCCTTTCTGGAATGCAATTATTTCCAATCTGCTGGATCATTTGGAGGATTGTTTTCAGCTCTGTTAGAGCAGCTCCAGAGCAATTCTTAGTCCGTGGCTAATTTAACCCTATTACTAAGCAATATCTTTATGAGAACTCTGTCTGACATTCCATATATTAGGATTAGAAGTTCTTTCCACTTTGGTTGATGAGAATAGAAACTATTCCCATCTCTGTGTGAGCTCTGGGACTGTTCCACTCACAAGTGTACATTGGTATTCAGACAAAGCCTCAAGGGGAACCCTCCATGGATCTCCAATTCTCTCTCTTTCTCTGTCTCCCCTCTATCTTTCCCTCTGGGCATCTCTAGCACTTTTTATCTGGTTATTTCACCTACAAACTCTGTTTCTTTGGCCTCCTCCAACTCCAAATTTTGTTTTCTTAGTCCAGCAAGGCCACCAAGCTATAAAGTCTTCCCCCTCCCTGTGCTGTGCCCAGAAAACTCCAGGTAGTAGGTTAGGACAATCACAGACCCCACCTTCTTATGTCCTCCCTCTCAGGGACCTATCTCTTAAAATGTCTGTTGTTCTATGTCTGAAGACAATTGTTTCATATATTTGCCTAGTTTTCTAATTGCAGAACAGAAAGAGTAAGTTTATTTCCTTACTCCTTAATAGCTGGAAGAGAAATTTAAGCCTTATTTCTAATTATGGAATAAAACTGGATTTCCTCTAGAAAATATATTTCAGGTATCCAAGGGCAGATGAGAAAAGTACTATCTGATTTTTGGTTGTTCTTTTACCCCAATTTTTATAGATTCTTAGTTGTATAGGGTTTTTATAGTTTCATATAAATATCAGCCTACTTTGTCTTCCAACAGGGACATCCTTCTGTTCCATTCCCTACAGTTACTGAAACTTTGTATATGGATTACTGACCATCCTATTTCGTGGTCTTCTGTAACTCAGATGACTCATCATTTTGCTATCGAACAAGAGAGATCTGAATGCTATAATTTGGTTCTAATTTTTATCATGTTTGTTAATTGATCTGCTTCAGAAGTGCAAAATAGAATCACTTGGTCAACATTAAAAAAAAAAAGAAAAGAAAAGACATGCGGATGGGAGGAGCCAAGATCACTGAATGGGAACAGCTCCTATTTAGGAGCTAATAGGTCTGCAGTTCCCAGAGAGACCATCGCAGAAGGTGAATGATTTCTGCATTTCCAAATGAGGTACCCAGTTCATCTCACTGGGACTAGTTAGGAAGTGGGTCCAACCCACAGAGGATGAGCAGAAGCAGGGTGGGGCATGGCTTTACCCAGGAAGTGCAAGAAGCCAGGGGACCTCCATCCCCCAGGCAAGGGAAGCCATGAAGTACCCAGTTGGGTTACTATGATTTTCCACAGTTTTTGCAACCTGCAGATCAGGAGATTCTCTCGTGGGCCTACACCACTATGGTTCTCGGTTTCAAGCACAAAACTGGGCGGCTGTTTGGACAGACACTGAGCTAGCTGCAGGAGTTTCTTTCATATGCCAGTGTCACCTGCAACCCCAGTGAGACAGAACCTTTCACTCCCCTGGAAAGGGAGCTGAAGCCAGAGAGCCAAGGGGTCTTGCTCAGCAGGTCCCACTCCCACAGAGCCCAGAAAGCTAGGAACCACTGGCTTGAAATTCTTGTTGACAGTTCAGCAGTCTGAAATCCACCAGGGATGACCGAGCTTGGTGGGAGAAGGGACATTCACCATTACTGAGGCCTTATTAGGCGGTTTTCCCCTAACAGTGCTAAGGAGGATGGAAGGTTTGGACTGGGCAAAATTTACCACAGCACAGCAAAGCAGCTGTGGTCAGACTGCTTTTCTAGATTCTTCCTCACTGGGCAGGGCATCTCTAAAGAAAAATAACAGCCCCAGTCAGAGGTTTACAGATAAACTTCCATCTCCCTGGGACAGGGCACCTGGGGAAAGGGGCAGCTATTCACACAGCTTCAGTGAATTTAATCGTTCCTGCCTGCCAGCTCTGAAAAGAGCAGCTGATCCTGTCAAGATAGATTCTCCCAGCCCTGAGCACCAGCACTGCTAATAAACAGACTGACTCCTCAAGTGGGTCCCTGATCCCCGTGCCTCCTGACTGGGAGAGACCACTCAACAGGGGTTGACAGACACCTCATACAGGAGAGCTCTGGCTGGCAACTGGCTGGTGCCCCTCTGGGATGAAGCTTCCAGAGGAAGGAGCAGGCAGCAATCTTTGCTATTCTATAGCCTCTGCAGGTGATACCTGGGTGAACAGGGTCTGGAGTGGACCTCCAGCAAACTGCAGCAGATCTTCAGAAGAGGGGCCTGATAGAAGAAAAAATAAACAGAAAACAACAACATCAACATAAAGAACCCCCACACTAAAACCCCATTCAAAAGTCATCAGTCCCAAAGATCAAAGGTATCAGATCAAAGGTATCAAAAACTGGTGTCAGATAAATCCACGAAGATGAGAAACAAACAGCTGAAAATTCCAAAAAACCCCAGAATGTTTCTTCTCCTCCAAATGATCGCAACTCCTCTCCAACAAGGACACAAAACTGGATAGAGAATGAGAATGACCAATTGACAGAAGTAAGATTCAGAAGGTGGGTAATAACAAACTCCTCTGAGCTAAAGGAGCATGTTCCAACCCAATGAAAGGAAGCTAAGAACCTTGATAAATGTTATAGGAAATGCTAACTAGAACAACCACTTTAAAGAGGAATATAAATGACCTGACGGAGCTGAAAAACATAGCACGAGAACTTTGTAAAGCATACACAAGTATCAATAGCTGAATTGATCAAGCAGAAGAAAGGTTATCAGAGATTGAAGATCAGCTTTCTGAAATAAGGTATGAAAACAAATTAGAGAAAAAAGAATGAAAAGGGGTGAACAAAGCCTCCAAGAAATATGGGACTATGTGAAAAGACCAAACCTATGATTGATTGGTGTACCTGAAATGATGGAGAGAATGGAACCAAGTTGGAAAAACGCTCTTCAGAATATTATCCAGGAGAACTTCCCCAACCTAGCAAGACAAGCCAACATTCAAATTCAGGAAATACAGAGAACGCCACTAAGATACTCCTTGAGACTTGCAACTCAAAGACACATAATTATCAGATTCTCCAAGGTTGAAATGAAGGAAAAAATGTTAAGGGCAGCAAGAGAGAAAGGTCAGGTTACCTACAAAGGGAAGCCCATCAGACTAACAGCAAATCTCTCCACAGAAACCCTACAAGCCAGAAGAGAGTCAGGGGCCAATATTCAACATTCTCAAAGAAAAGAATTTTCAACCCAGAATTTCATATCCAGTCAAATTAAGCTTCATAAGTGAAGGAGAAATAAAAACCTTTACAGACAAGCAAATGCTGTGAGATTTTGTCACCACCAGGCCTGCCTTACAAGAGCTACTGAAGTAAGCACTAAGAATGGAAAGGAAAAACTGGTATCAGCCACTGCAAAAACACCAAAATATAAAGACCTATGATACTATGAAGAATTACATCAACTAATGTGCAAAATAACCAGCTAGCATCTTGATGACGAGATCAAATTAACATATAACAATATTAACCTTAAATGTGAATGGGCTAAATGCCCCAATTAAAAGAAACAGGCTGTCATACTGGATATAGAGTCAAGATATATTGGTGTGCTGTATTCAGGAGACCCATCTTATATGCAAAGACACACATAGGCTCAAAATAAAGGGGTAGAGAAATATTTACCAAGCAAATGGAAAGCAAAAAAAAGCAGGGCCTGCAATTCTAGTCTCTGATAAAACAGACTTTAAACCAACATAGATCAAAAAAGACAAAGAAGGGCATTACATAATGGTAAAGGGATCAATGCAACAAGAAGACTAACTATCCTAAATATATAGGCACCCAATACACAAGCACCTAGATTTATAAAACAAGTTCTTAGAGACCTACAAAGAGACTTAGACTCCCACACAATAATTCTGGGAGACTTGAACACCCAACTGTCAATATTAGACAGATCAACAAGACAGAAATTTGGCAAGGATACTCAGGACTTGAACTTAGCTCTGGACCAAGCAGACCTCATAGACATCTACAGAACTCTCCAACTTAAATCAACAGAATATATATTCTTCTCAGTGCCACATAGCAATATTCTAAAAGCAACCACATATTTGGAAGTAAAACACTCCTCAGCAACAGAACATAAATCATAACAAACAGTCTCTCAGACCACTGTGCAAAAAAATTAGAACTCAGGATTAGAGAAACTTACTCAAAACCACAAAATTACATGGAAATTGAACAACCTGCCACAAATGACTACTGAGTAGACAACAAAATTAATGCAGAAATAAAGAAGTTCTTTGAAACCAATTAGAACAAAAAGACAATGTACCAGATTCTCTGAGACACAGCTAAAGCATTTTTTAGAGGGCAATTTATAGCACTAAATGACCACATGAGAAAGTGGGAAAGATCTAAAATCAACACCCTGACATCACAATTAAAAGAACTAAAGAAGCAAGAGCCAACAAATTCAAAAGCTAGCAGAATACAATAAGTAACTAAGATCAGAGCAGAACTGAAGGAGATAGAGATGTGAAAAACCCTTAAAAAAATCAATGAATCCAGGAACTGATTTTTTGAAAAGATTAACAAACAGATACACCACTAGCTAGACTAATAAAGAAGAAGAGAGAGAAGAATCAAGTAGACACAATAGAAAATGATAAAGAGGATGTCACCACTGATCTCACAGAAATACAAACTACCATCAGAGAATACTATAAACACCTCAAACAAATGAACTAGAAAATCTAGAAGAAACGATTAATTCCTGGACATATATGCCCTCCCAAGACTAAACCAGGAAGTAGTTGAATCCCCCAAAAGACCAATAAAAAGTTCTGAAATTAAGGCAGTAATTAATAGCCTACCAACCAAAAAAAAAAAAATTCTAGGACCAGACAGAGTCACACCAATTCAGCCAGGGGTACAGAGAGGAGCTGGTACCATTCCTTCTGAAATTATTCCAAACAGTAGAGAAAAAGAGAATCCTTCCTAACACGATTTGTGAGGCCAGCATCATGTTGAGAGCAAAACCAGGCAGAGACACAACAGAAAAAGAAAATTTCAGGCCAATGTCCCTGATAAAAATTGATGCAAAATTTCTTAATAAAATACTGGAAAACTGAACCCAGCAGCACATCAAAAAACTTATCCACCACAATCAAGTGAGCTTCATTGCTGGAATGCAAGGCTGGTTCAACATACGCAAATCAATAAAAGTAATCCATTACATAAGCAGAACCAATGACAAAAACCACATGATTATCTCCATAGATGCAGAAAAGGCCTTCAATAAAATTCAACACCCCTTTATTCTAAAAACTCTTAATAAACTAGGTATTGATGAAACATATCTCAAAATAATAAGAGCTATTTATGACAAACTCATAGCCAATATCATAAACTGAATGGGCAAAAGCTGGAAGCATTCCAGAGAGGATGCTGTCTCTCACCACTCCTATTCAACGTAGTATTGGAAGTTCTGGCCAGGGCAATCAGGCAAGAGAAAGAAAGAAATGGTATTCAAATAGGAAAGGAGGAAGTCAAATTGTCTCTGTTCACTGATGACATAATTGTATATTTAGAAAACCCCATTGTCTCAGCCCAAAAAATCCTTAAGCTGATAAGCAACTTCAGAAAAGTCTCAGGATACAAAATCAATATGCAAAAATCACAAGTATTCCTATACACCAATAATACACAAACAGAGAGCCAAATCATGAGTGAACTCCTCCCATTTACAAGTGCTACAAAGAGAATAGAATCCATATGAACACAACTTACAAGGGAAATGAAGGACCTCTTTTTTTTTTTTGAGACGGAGTCTCGCTCTGTCGCCCAGGCTGGAGTGCAGTGGCCAGATCTCAGCTCGCTGCAAGCTCCGCCTCCCGGGTTTACACCATTCTCCCGCCTCAGCCTCCTGAGTAGCTGGGACTACAGGCGCCCACCACCTCGCCCGGCTAGTTTTTTTTTTTTTTTGTATTTTTAGTAGAGATGGGGTTTCACCATGTTAGCCAGGATGGTCTCGATCTCCTGACCTCGTGATCCGCCCGTCTCGGCCTACCAAAGTGCTGGGATTACAGGCTTTAAGGAGAACTAGAAACCACTGCTCAAGGAAATAAAAGAGGACACAAACAAATGAAAAATATTTCCATGCTTATGGATAGGAAGAATCAATATCTTGAAAATGGCCATACTGCCCAAAGTAATTTATAGATTCAATGCTGTTCCCATCAAGTTACCATTGACTTTCTTTGCAGAACTAGAAAAACTACTTTAAATTTTATATGGAACCAAAAAAGATCCCATATAGCCAAGACAATCCTAAACAAAAAGAACAAAGCTGGAGGCATCATGCTATCTAACTTCAAAGTATACTGCAAGGCTATGGTAACCAAAACAGCCTGGTACTGGTACCAAAACAGAACAGACCGGAGACCTCAGAAATAACAGCACACATCTGCCACCATCTGATCTTCAACCCACCTGGCAAAAACAACAAATGGAGAAAGGATTCCCTATTTAATAAATGATGCTGGGAAAACTGGCTAGCCATAAGCAGAAAACAGAAACCAGACTCCTTCGTTACACCTTATACAAACTTTAACTCAAGATGGATTAAAGATTTAAATGTAAGACCTAAAACCATAAAAAAAACCTAGAATAAAATCTTGGCAATACCATTCAGGACACAGGCATGGGCAAAAACTTCATGACTAAAACACCAGAAGCAATTGCAACAAAAGCCAAATTGAGAAATGGGATTTTGTTAAACTAAAGAGCTCCTGCACAGCCAAAGAAACTATCATTAGAGTGAACAGGTAACCTACAGAATGGGAGAAAAATTTTACAATCTGCTCATTTAACAGAGGTCTAATATCCAGAATCTACAAGGAACTTAAACAAATTTACAAGAAAAAAACAAAAATCCCCATCAAAAAGTGGGCAAAGGATATGAGCAGACACTTCTCAAAAGAAGACATTTATGCAGCCAACAAACATATGAAAAAAAGCTCATCATCGCTGGTCATTAGAGAAATGCAAATCAAAACCACAATGAGATACTATCTCATGCCAGTTAGAATGGTGATTATTAAAACATGAAACAACAGATGCTGGCAAAGTTGTGGAGAAATAGGAACACTTTACATTGTTGGTGGGAGTGTAAATTAGTTTAATCATTGTGTAACACAGTATGGCAATTCTTTGAGGATGTGGAACCAGAAATACCGCTTGACCCAGCAATCTCATTACTGCGTATATACCTAAAAGATGATAAATCATTTTGCTATAAAGATGCATGCACACATATGTTTATTTCAGAACTATTTACAATAGCAAAGACTTGGAACCAACCCAAATGTCTATTGATGATAGACTGGAATGTGGCACATATACACCATGGAATATTATTCAGGCATAAAAAAATGAGTTCATGTTTTTGCAGGCATATGGATGATGCTGGAAGCCGTCATCCACAGCAAACTAACACAGGAACAGAAAACCAAGCACCGCAACATCTCACTCATAAGCGGGAGTTGAACAATGAGAACACATGGAAACAGGGAGGGGAAGATCTCATACAGAGGCCTGTCGGTGAGTAGGAGGCAGGCGGAGGACAGCATTAGGACAAATACCTAATACATGATGGATTGATAGGTGCAGCAAACCACTATGGCACATGTATACCTATGTAATAAACCTGCACGTTCTGCACATGTATCATAGAACTTAAGTAAAGTTCTTATTTTACTTAAAGTAAAATAAACAGACATGTTCTTTATTCTGAACATTTTATCTCAGAAGAACTGAACAGATATATATATAAAAATAATATATAATATTAATCTTATATATTATATATTATATATAACATACAATATCTTACATATTCATTATAATATATACATTCATATAGAATATATAAGATCTTATATATTATATATTTCATATAATATATATATATTTTTTGAGACGGAGTCTTGCTCTGTCGCCAGGTTGGAATGCAGTGGTGCAATCTCGGCTCACTGCAACCTCCGCCTCCCAGGTTTAAGTGATTCCCCTGGCTGAGCCTCCTGAGCAGCTGCGACTACAGGCATGTGCCACCACACCTGGCTAATTTTTTGTGTTTTAGTAGATACAGGGTTTCACCATGTTGGTCAGCATAGTCTCAATTTGCTGACCTTGTGATCCACCCACCTTGGCCTCCCAAAGTGCTGGGTTTACAGGCATGAGCCACTGCGCCCGACCCACAATTGGGAATTAAGTGTCCTGTTGATCACTATTCTACTTATCAGAGGTAAGTTTGAATAGGGATTTCCATACTATAATCAAAAAGGTGCTGATATTAGTGTGTGAATAATCATAACATGCATTCTTAGAGACTGATGATTATTTTGTGTAATTTTTATATTTAATCATTTTATTGTTTTGTTGAAGCCTAGCATAGAATATCTACTAACTTCTTTTTTACTTGAATACTAGGAAACTCACCTTTCCCAGATCAGACTGGAAAACAGAGTTCCTTCATAAAAACCTTATTGGCCAAGAGACAAATAGGATTTCTTCACTGAGAAGAAGTAGAAGCAGAACAGGAAAAGGAAAATGAGGAGAAGAAGAAGGTGAAGGAAATGAAGAGAGAGGGGAAAGGAGAGGCAGAGGGTTCATTTATTTGTGGACATCTCACATGTATAATGATTTGGTTACAGATTCATTTATTCATCATCTCCCTGGGCTTGGTGCTACAGGGAGAGATTTGATTGAAACTTAGTCCTCACTAGCAGACAGATCCAATCAAACAAGATCAGTGGATTGGTAAAAGTCAATGGGATTAAAGGTGGCCCTAGCAAAAAATGTTACCTGTCACTAAGAACAACAACAAATTCTTATGTGTACTCTGAGTCAACCAACTTCTGAGACAACTTCTGTCATTTAACACATTTTACAGTCAAAATAAAAATGTGTCATAAGCTCTAAATACAGCAATGACACCAGTACCAACACAGATGTTTATTTCAGATCTTTTATACTGTTTCTCAAACATGTACCTTTACTTTCAGCAGCCTCAAAGATGTTATAATTGGAAGAACAATACTTTGCAATTACTGTTTTGAATTTTTCACCTTGGGACAGTTTTCTGTTATAGGTATGGAACTTGGAAGTTGTAGAAAGATACCATCTTAAGAACTTAAGATTGTACTCTGTTATGCAACAGGCAGTTAGCAAAGGTAAAGATATGAAAATGTAATTTAAAGAGACAAAGAGACTCACAGGTCAGAGACTTTCCAAAAATGGATGATGGATTGTATTTTTTTCAATTTTCAATCTGAAGAGAAGGCTAACTTGCCTCAAAGGAAGCAACAAAGAACTAAATATGCCATTGTCCGCCCCAAATCTACCTAGGAGAAGATAAAACTTTAGTTAGCAAATTTTACAATTAAGGTGCTGTAAACTGAATGTCTGTGTCCCCCTCCCAAAATTTATACACTGAAGCCTAATCCCCAATGTGATGGCATTATAGGTGAGGCCTTTGGGAGGTAATTAGGTAACGTGGCTGGAACCCTCTTAAACAGGATTAATGCCCCTATAAAAAGAGTAGAACACAGGGGATCTCTCTCTGCTCATTCCCATGACAGGATACAATGACAGGAGAGCCATTTATCTACATACTGGGAAGAGTGTAGTGTCTCACTAGACACTAGACTACCTGACACTTTGATCTTCGACTGCACAGCATCCAGAACTGTGAGAAATAAATGTTTCTTCTCTAAGCCAGTTTATTGCTATTTTTGCTATTTGTTGCAGCAGCCAGAAATGACTATGACCTAAAATTCTTTTTAGTGAGATGAGTGTATTAAGCTATTAAACAATCAAATTATCTAATTTTTCTATTCTGTCTTTAAGCAATATTTTGAACGTAATTTGGATTTTCACATAGATATGTCTACAATGAGAAAATGTGTCAATCGTGAACTTTTGGACATTTTTTGTATTACAAATCAATATGTTTTCATTACGTCTCAATATATAAATCCTATGAACTCAGTTTAATATGAGACTTTGATTGGGAAACAAGTTTACTCTTCATGAGAAGACTAAATTAGGTTTCTGAGCCAAAAACAAACAAACAAACGAATGAACAAACAAAAAATCTGAGAGAGTGACCTAGTAAACTCACCAAGCTCTCTGGGCCATAGCTAAGTAGATGACATATACCACTCAATATGTTTTACAGTTTCCATATTTCTTTAATACTTCCTTAAATTGTAAGGGTAGAATGGGCAAACATGTTATTTCATTCATTCACCTTTACAATACCCTATTTTGTCTTGTCTAACACATGGGCAAAATTGAACACAACTCTGCTTGCTAGCTACTTTTCTAAAACGGGATATAGCTAAGTTCAGAGAGATGCCTTCAAAATGTGTCACTTACGTGTTAATAGAATACCTTAACATGGATGAATCTTCAAACATTATACTAAGAGAAAAAAGCCAGAAACAAAAGGCCATATATTTTACAATTTCAATTATATGAAATGTCCAAAATAAGCAAATCCATAAAGAGAGATTAATGTTTGCTAGAGTCTGGGGGAAGGGAGATGAGGGAGTGACAATTAATGGATACATGGATTTTGGGGAGGAGTGATGAGAATGTTCTGGAACTGTATAATCATGATGGTAGCACATCTTTATAAGTATACTAAAAACCACTGAATTAGATACATTAAATGGGTTAAGTTTTTGGCACGTAAATTATATCTCAATTTTTAAAAATGCTAATGGGGCCATATGAGGGTAGTTGGATTTCAAATGATTTTTACTTTTAAAAAACCTTTTAGTATGGATTATTTATTTATTTTTTAAATGAACATAGTCAGGAATGAACAATAGACAGCTTTCATGGGTGTGGGGGACCTAGCTGAAAATCAGGCCACTTAGAGATTTTAATATAAATATCTGTTGTATTTATATTCATACATATGTAGAAAAGTAAAACTGTAACTATCCATTTACTATCATACATATCATACATACATAGAAAGGTAAACTTTAAAATTCCATTTTAATTCTCTTCAGCTGGCATTGGTTATTATCAGCAGCATGCCAAGTACAGAGTTGTGTAAATCTTTGGTCTATCACTTTATATGAAATGGAATTGTATATGTTGATATAGATATTTACCTGGGATTAGTAAAATTTAAGACTTTATGAAGTTGCCCATTTCTTCAATAAATATTTCTTCAGCTGCTATATATGACTTGAGTTACTGTATGACTTGAACTGTGTCAGTTACAAAACCCAGTGTGAGCAAACACTAAGTTCTTCTCCCAAATGCTCCTTAGAACAAGGGTCACAGATGAAAAATTAGACCGGAAAATCCATTAAATGGACCTACCATAGTATTTTACACAACTTTTCATTCTTAATGTAAATGTAAGGAAAATGCAGTATTTCTTTCGCTTTTCTTTCCAACAGTCCCCAGTTTACACAGATACTAGTAGTAGATGTGGGAAATACACACTTGGGTGACTATAACCTACTTAAAATGAGAGAAAACTCTTCAGGGATAAGTTAGCATGTTTTATAGTGTTAATTACAGAAACTGCAATACTAGTAATGCTCAGGAGTTAATTAACCACTTTCTGAACTTCGCTCAACTTGTCTCACACACTTGGCAGAGGCCATCAAAGTAATAATCTGTATCAATGACTCTTATCTACTTTGAGATTTACAGAACTTCTTTGAGAATCTCTTTGTTTTACTTATTTTCTTTCTAATAAATGCATATAAATATATTTAAACTGAAAACTGCAGAAATATCAAGGTTTTAATAATTCTCTTGGAAACCATCCATAGATTCCTGAAATCTTGCAGATCTTAGGTTACAATTAATTCACTTATATGAAGAATGTCTTATTAATATAGATTAATACACTTTAGTTCATTCAATTAATTAAATGTTATCCATCCAATTAATTGTTATCTAAATGCTTAGAATTGTCTGGCTTGTAGTAAGCTGCTAATGAGTGTTAGATCATTTTATTTTTACAGCATATGTTGAACATCTCATGTATTAGGTACTTTCTTAAATGCTAGATTAAAAATATGTAACATTTTCTATGTTTACCATAAGACAGACACATATTTAATAGTTTTAATTACCCTATGCAGTGTATATATATATATATATATATATATATTTTTTTTTTTTTTTTTTGAGACGGAGTCTCGCTCTGTCACCCAGGCTGAAGTGCAGTGGCTGGATCTCAGCTCACTGCAAGCTCCGCCTCCCGGGTTCCCGCCATTCTCCTGCCTCAGCCTCCCGAGTAGCTGGGACTACAGGCGCCGCCACCTCGCCCGGCTAGTTTTTTTTTTTTGTATTTTTAGTAGAGACGGGGTTTCACCGTGTTAGCCAGGATGGTCTCGATCTCCTGACCTTGTGATCCGCCCGTCTCGGCCTCCCAAAGTGCTGGGATTACAGGCTTGAGCCACCGCGCCCGGCCTATGCAGTATATATTTTAGTGCTTACTGCTTTAAGATGAAGAAACTGGCAGTACTGAAATTATCTTGTCCAATGCCAGTAGGGCTTATCATCAAATCTAGTACTTCACTATGACTACTATGGACTACTATGATTTCTCTTCACTACCAATAGAGAAACGCTAGGGATGGTACTCAAATCTATTGCTTCTGATTCCAGAACCCATCCTTTTATTCCTGTGATATTCCATTGTTAGCAGATTTCACTCAACCTATGAAAAGCTTGTTTGGGATGATTCATTGTGAGTGCTCACCCAGGTGAGCATATATCTCTTATAGGAAGAACTTTCAGTTAATATCAACTCAGATCAAAGCTAAACCTAGAGAAAGGCAAGCTCCATAGTTGAAGCAAATGTCATCAATTTGCATTGGCAGAGTGCTCAAAGTGCTACCTTTTCAAAAGTCAAAGAGTATATAAATTACCATAAATTTCTTTTGTTGAATGAACTCTCCCCTCACTCACCTCACTAGAAAAGGCTGAATATTTGAATTCCTATAATTTTAATATTAAGAATCCTAGTGCACATTTAAAAGGTTATACAGTTCGTGAAAGGAATGAGACTTTGCACCTTGCTTTTACCTTATTATGGTGTAGGCCAAAGGTGCTTTAGTTTAAAATATTCTTGGTTAAATCTCAGAGCTGGGCTTGCACATCTACATTCTAGAGAGATTATTAAGACTGTTGGTTTCCTTAAGAATCAAGACAGGTTTTTAAAACTTGTTAACATGTTTGATTTTAAATACTTCTTAGATGAAAAATTTATAGATCTTAAATGTTCAGATCTAGAAAAAAAGAAAGAGATTTGGTTACCTGTGCATGTTTGAATTTTTATGAAAACAAAAAGATTCATGGAAATATGGCCTTTAATCAAGCTATGTTTCCAATGCAGATGAAACTGAAGTACAAATGCAAAAGTAAGCTGGCTTATCAATCATAGCTAGTCGAATCACCAGGGGTGTGAAAAGTTTGGATTTCTGGATTTTAGAGGGTTAGACAAAGAAGAGAGAGAAACTTGCTGTGTTAAAAAGAATAGTGTTTTTGGAATTTTCAGACTCTTTGTCCTTACTGTTAAAATAAACAGCATCAATGGAACTCATTTCTCCTACTCCTTCTTCCTCCTCTTAAATTAAGTTTAGCCTAAAGCTGCGTCCTTACATATTTTAAGTTTTGCCTAAGGGCTTTTCTGTACATTGTGAACTATAACAAGCAGAGGTATAAACAGACTGTTGCCTACACTTGTGCCAATCACCGAGTTTTGACCAAATAGCCAACTATTCCAACCATGTTCAAATATGGCAAACACTGAGCTATAACCAATCCAGCAATTTATCTACCTCACTTCTGTTTTCTGTACCTCACTTTCCTTTTCCTGTCCATAAATCTTCCACCACATGGCCGCACTGGAGTCTTTGAGCCTATTCGGGCTCAGCAGGCTACCCTATCAATGTATTGTTCATGGCTCAATTAAACTCCTTTAAATTTAATTCAATTGAAGTTTTTTCTTTTAACACTCCTCAGCAAAACACATTTGTAATGCTCCCTGCCCCACCAGCTAATCCATTCTTATCATCTGGTATTCTACTGGACATTACATTTTTAAATAGTCACTAGAAGAAATATGCTTGCAAATAGCTAGTTGAGGCTGAAAAATGATCTCAGAGGGTAGTGCCATATTTCAGCCAGTTGATAACCTCTGTTTTTTTTTGTGGTGAATATTTTCTACATGGTGAATATCTTCCACAAACTGAATGAGGAAAGTCTACTGTTCAAAACTTTGAGGAAAATGTATTTAACAAATATAAACACGAGGTTGGGAATTAAACAAGAAAGTTTTCAAACATAAAATTAGATGATAACTTAAAAATGTGTGAGGGGCCCAGGAGTTATTTAAAAAATGTCTTATGATGTATATAAGCAAAAAAAAAAGTGTAGACAACTTGCTTGTGCCAACTTTAGAACCCTATTTAGACCTGAAATCTACAATTTAAAAAGTGATGGTAACAGATGCCTTTTCATGCATCTATCATTCTTGGAATAGTTAAAGCAACAGGTATATTTAACTCTTCAACTTACAGAAGAGCTGTTATGGGGCATCCAGAAGCTAACCTTGACTTTTTTTTTCAGGAATAGGATTAATCTTCCAATTTTTCTAGAAGACAGAGCTAGAGCCAGTAGGCTAATCACTTTCAAGAAAGCAGATTTCAGCTTAATATAAGGTAGAGCTCCCTAACCATGAGCACTCTCCAAAAATGTAGTGGATTTCCAACTCCGAATATGTCTAGCACAAGCTAGAGAAACACTGGGTAGGAGGAATATAGTAAGCTATGTCATTTCTAGCTTTTGGACATAAAATAATGTAGCAGGTACAGTTACTCACTATTTATTGAACTTGGCCTTAAATCCTAAGGAGAGTAAATCCAACTCTTCTTCTTAGGAATGGTCAGATTTTCTGTACTTTCCGATGATCCTGTAATGGAGAATATGTGAAATGCATTTTCTTTAGCATGTGGTAATGACTATAAGCAAATAAATTTGATATTTATGAGATTCATGTAGATGCCCCAAAGTATTCCACTGGGGAGCTTGAGATTGAATTATTCATCTACTGCAAAGGAATTGCACAACAGCAAAAGTACCAGGCAGCATAATTTCACAACTCCTTTTATGTCTATCATTAAAGAGATTTTCCAAGTTTAGTTTTCTCCCGTTTAAGGTAGGTGTATTATTTATTCCACTTCCTTAAAACAAAAATTCACAGCCAACATCATCACAAGGCATCTCTGTTCACTTTCCTTTAACTATAAATAAACTCTGCTATCTGTAGCTCCTTGACTGCCACCTCTGGAAATGTTACCACAACTGTTCCTCACTTTCCCCCTCAGTTTCAGACTCTCTGTATCTGACTCTTTTGGTGTTTTATTCTCTCATAAGTTATTTTCACCATATTTTTTTAAAATAAAAGTGATACAGAGAAAGGGGAAAGAATGAGGAAGGAGGAAGAGACAGAAAATGACTCAAAGTTACCCTCTGTTTTTTTTTTTTTTTTTTTTTTTGAGACGGAGTATTGCTCTGTCGCCCAGGCTGGAGTGCAGTGGCGCAATCTCCACTCACTGCAAGCTCCACCTCCCGGGTTCACGCCATTCTCCTGCTTCAGCCTCCCGTGTAGCTGGTTACCCTCTGTTTTTAAGAGGGCTTTTTGCATGGATAAATTGAAGTCATAAGGTGTGTGTCCTTGGATGATGCTTTAATTTCATTAGTTTTGAAAACGAAGAGAATCCTGAGTTATTGCTTATGTTTATACGAACACATCCCATACTTCTTGTCTGTCACTAACTGACTGACTTAATTGAATGCATATCAGTTGGTATTTAAGGGCTGCAGAGCCGTAAGAACCGATATGTCATTTACTGAATCAAGAAATGGGTTATTGAAATTCCTCTATCCCTGTTTTAGGTGCTAGGGATGCAGGAGTGACCAAGATCCCTGTCTTCTGAGGCTTTCTTTCTAGTGAGCATGAACACTAAATGTGTTTTTATCCTAAACAAAATCTATGTTGAAATCAGTGAATAAACACACGGTATGAGGAACTCCTGTTTCTGTTAAGTTAAATTATATGTACCCTGCTGTAAGTAAAGGGAAAATACTCAGCTGCCCTACCCGGTGGTTTATGCTCATTTTGTCTCATCTTACAGAGATAGCGTGTGTTGTGGTTGGGAGAAAAAGTGAACTGGAATAAGTTGAACTTGAGTCTGACTTTTATTTTCAACACGTATTAACTGTTGATCCACTGTGCTCTCTTTTCCTCTTCCTTCTTCTTTCTTTAAGTGGGAACAGGAATAGATATGTCACAGAGTCATGATGACTTAATGACACATAACATGGAAAACACATAGTAGTAGACTGCTTTGGACAGAGTAGGTTGTTAAAAAATATTGCTTCTTATTTTTCTTCCCCTTACCTTCTTGTTCTTACCTTGCCACCATGAAAGGCGGACATGGAGACTCATTCAGCACTGCAAGTGGGACAATTGGATTAGGCTTCTTTCTTTTTCCTTATCATAAACCCAATGTGTACACTGTGAAGTACACAAGAGACAGGAGAGCACAATACAAAATGATTACCTAATTTTAAGCGATTCTTTCAGCAGCTTTCTCCACAGCTCAATTTAAAGTTCGAGTTTTTTTGTTTTTTTTGTTTTTTTTCATTTTCAACTCACAAGGACTCTATCCTTGACTCAATGCATATGTCTGCATACTTATTAGCATCACAGGGGTCCTTTAGAAGACCTGGTCCCTAGAGAAGGCAGGGAGGCAGCTGTTAGATTGTTACTATTAGGAATGTTTATTTACCAAGAAGTGTGGAAGTTATTGTGTTGCAGAGAGACACCTGCTTCAAGGTCAAGCCTTCTGACTGAGCAGCACGAATTCAGTGATTGGTTGATATGGGAGAGAAAGGTCTTGCCCCCTTGAGGGAAATGAAGACAAGTCTGAAGGAACATCATAAGCAGGGGCAGCTGAGGCCATGTTGTAATTTTAACTCTTCAACTTACAGAAGAGCTGTTATGGGGCATCCAGAAGCTAACCTTGATTTTTTTTTTTCAGGAATAGAATTAATCTTCCAATTTTTTCTAGAAGACAGAGCTAGAGCCAGTAGGCTAATCACTTTCAAGAAAGCAGATTTCAGCTTAATATAAAGTAGAGCTCCCTAACCATGAGCACTCTCCAAAAATGTAGTGGATTTCCAACTCCGAATATGTCTAGCACAAGCTAGAGAAACACTGGGTAGGAGGAATATAGTAAGCTATGTCATTTCTAGCTTTTGGACATAAAATAATGTAGCAGGTACAGTGACTTGCTATTTATTGAACTTGGCCTTAAATCTTAAGGAGAGTAAATCCAATTCTTCTTCTTAGGAATGGTCAGATTTTCTGTACTTTCTGATGATCCTGTAGTGGAGAATATGTGAAATCCATTCATCACAGCCCAACTTTTCCTCCACCTCGTGTTGCTTCCTTCCCCTCTCCCACAGGTGTTGCTTGAGGGGACACATTCCAGTAAGTTCTTACATGCACTAATCACTATCTCAGAGACAGCTTTCTTGGGAAAGCCAAGCTGCCACAAGAGTCAGGTGTTAACTGTCCCACTCATTGACATCAAGTGTCCTGCTCAGATTCACAGTCTAGTGTCAATTCCATAACTCAAAATCCCATGGCAGTCTATTAATACAATGGACTATTCCACAGCAATAAAAATAAATAAATACTGGCTGCACATAACTCGTTATTTATTTTGAGTCTTATGAACCTGTGATTGAGATGCAGAAGCTGAGACAAAAGAGTATGTTTGTATCATGTCCAGTAAAAAGTATATCTTTGGGAAAACTTTATATTTAAAAAATAGGAAAAATGAATCTGAAGTACCAGAATACAAAATAGTGATTACACTTGAAAGGGGAAGTAAAAATTAGGACGGAGCATGAGGTGGGTGTCCTGGTGCTCATACATGTTCTGTTTTTCAATCTGAGTGCTGGCTACACAGTTGATCTGAGTGCTGGCTACTTTATGAATATTCACCCAATGATACACACAATTTCTGTGCACTTTTCTTTAAGTAGATTATATTCCAATAAAATATATTTTTAAAAGAACAAAATAAGTGTACTTGATAATGTAACCATCAGAGAAATAAACTGATTCCAAAATTTAAGGATATACAGGCATTTCGTAGAATATTACTGCTGCTTATCAGAAGCCAGGCAAAAATCACACAAGCAAGAACAGGCAAGCGCTCAGTGTTAGATGGTTTTGTATGCTGCAGAATAATTTAAATATATGTCCCGCAAAAAAATTTCCTCCTTCTTTATCATGACAAATTATTATGGCCTGGCAGGTGATAACTGCTGAAATATTTAGAAGGCACTTAAGGTGGAGAAAAAAAATCCAACAAACGCTATTTGAAACCCATTTAAAGCAAATTTCTCTCTGAAGAGCAGATAAACAAAGAGGGCAATTGATGACAATTTATGACATGACAAAATCAATTACAGTCATGTGCCCCATAAAGACGTTTCAGTCAACCACAGACCGCGTAGACAGTGGTGGTCCCATAAGATTATAATGGAGCTAAAAAATTCATATTACATAGTATTTACTGTACTTCTTATTGTTATTTTAAAATGTACTCTCTCTGTTGCTCTCTCACTCTGTGTGTGTGTGTGTGTATATATATAATGTATATATCTGTCATATATACACAGTATATACATACACACTCTCTGTGCATATATATAGAATGTATAATATATATCATATATGTGTATATATATACAGTATGTATATACAGACAGTGAGAGAGAGATAAAGTTAGCCATATAACAGCCTCAGGCAGCTTCTTCAGGAGAAGGCATTGTTGTCACAGCAGATGACAGATTCATACCTCTTATTGCCCCTGAAGACCTTCCAGAGGGACAGGACATGGAGGTAGATGTTATGGTGATGATCCTGGCCCTGTGCGGGCCTAGGCTAATGTGTGTGTTTGTGTCTTAGTATTTTTTTTTTACATTTAAATAGAAAAAAAATTAAAATAGGAAAAAAGCCCATAGAATTTAAAACATACAAAGAAAGAAAATGTTTTTATACAGCTGTACAATGTGTTTTATGCCAAATGTTATGAAAAAAGAATCAAAAACATTTTTAAAGGTTTATGAAGTAAAAAGTTACAGTGTTATCATAAGCTAAGGTTAATTTATAATTGAAGAAAACATCATTTTTATAAATGTAGTGTAGCCTAAGTGTACTGTGCTTATAAATTCTACAGTAGTGTACAATAATGTTCGAGGCCTTCACATTCACTCACCACTCACTCACTGATTCTCTCAGAGCATCTTCCATTCCTGCCAGCTCCATTCATGGTAAGTGCCTTCTACAGGTGTACCACTTTTTAATCTTTTATACCATACTTTTACGGTCCCTTTTCTATGTTTGGATTTGTTTAGATACACACATACTTACCTTTGCGTTCCAATTACCTACAATATTCAGAACAGTAACATGTTGTACAGGTTTGAAGCCTAGGAGCAATAGTCTATATCATTTAGTGTAAGTGTGTAATAGGCCGTACTGTCTAGGTTTGTGTAAGTACACTCTGATGTTCACACAACAATGAAATTGCCTAAGGAGGTGTTTCTTGTGACATACGCCTGCCATTAAGTGATGCGTGACTAGAGCTTCTTATTGGATTGTTTTGCTTTTAGAGTGAATACATTGAAGAAAACAAACTCACTTAATTTTTATGCCACAAATATATCATGTAGCACTGTGCCTCTGTGAGAATGAAAATTGTAACAAACTTGCTTCTTGAATAGGAAAAACAACTATAAACTGGCTTAAATGTGATATTGTGATGTAGTAAGAAATATATATTTGATCCTAGTTGCCAGTTCTTAGGCAGGGCTCCTAAAACCCTTGTAATTTCCTAAGTGATAAAAGTAAAAGGAGCATCTTCTATTGTTCATAACAAACCCCTTTCAAACACACATGAGTTTATGTGAATTAGATGATTTTTGGAAATCCCTTAAAGATGGGAGGTACTTACCAGGGAAACCAACCATATGGTTAGAGGATTGAAACTTTCAGCCTCACCCTCCAAACCACAGGGAGAGGGGAAAGAGTACTGGAGACTGACTCAATCACTAGTGGCCAATAATTTCATCCAGCATACCTAAGTAATAAAGCCTGCAGAAAAAACCTTAACTGAAAGGATTTGGAGAATGTCCAGGTTGCTGAACATATTAAGGTGTTGGGTGGGTGGCTTGCCCAGAGAGGGTACAGAAGCCCCATGCCCCTTCTCCATACTTTGCCCTGCGGGTCTCTTCCGTCTGGTTGTACTTGAGTTGTATTCTCAACAGTAAACCAGCAGACAGAAGTGAATGCTTCCTTCAGTTTTGTGAACCCCTCTGTGAACCCCATAAAAAAATTAGAAAATCCTATTATTTGTTGCAACATGGATGGGCATTATGTTAAGCGAAATAAGTCAGGCACACAAAGGTGCTTATATGTTCTCATTCCTATGTGGGAGCTAAAAACGTTGATCTCATGGAGGTAGAGAGTCCAATAGTGGTTACCAGAGACTGGGAAGTGGGAAGAATAAAGAAAAATTAATTAGTGGGTACGAAACAGAGTTCAACAGAAGGAATAAGTTATATTATTCAATTGTACAGTAGGGAGATTACAATTAATGATAATGTATGGTATATTTCAAGATATCTAGAAAAGAGAAAAATCGGAATATTCCCTGCACAAAGAATGAATACATATATGATATTTTAGTTATCCCAATTACCTTGATTTGGTCATTACACATTGGGTACATGTATGAAAATACCACATGTACAACTATATACACCAATAATATATAGGTACTCAAATAGTTTTTATATGGCATAATTTTCCTGCAGAGTTGGAAATGGTTGCTACACACGTTAACCTCTGGCTATGCTCTCCTTTATATCTTCTGACTCATCGTCTTTTATGTTTCTCCTCCTTGCTCACCCTGGTCCAGCTTCGAGGGCTTTCTTACAATCCTTTTGATTCCACAAACAAGCGAGCTATGATTTCACCTTCAGGTCTTTGCATTTGTTATTCTCTCTACTTGGAATGATCTTTCTTAAATTTGCAGCTATTTAATTTCATATTGTCTCTGTCTCAGTAAGGCACACTCTATTGCCCCACCTCCACTCCCCAGCACACATATACTAGAACTGTTTTCATTTTTTTTAATATCATGTGTCATACATCACATATTCTAAGTTTTGTATTGTCTGTCTCCTCTCTTATATAACTACAAAGCTCAAGCAAAGCAGAGCTTTAGCAAACTGCTTGCACTGCTGTGTCTCCTAAAATAGTCTCTACTCTATAGTAAGTTCCCAACAGATATTAGTTGATTGAATAATGATGTTTAATAGAAAATAGTCTTAACTAAGCTGAAATAGAAAAAAATATATATTACCTAGAAATTGTAAAGAATCTTATAGGTTAAGTTATAGAATATCATATTCTCAACACCAGTGATAAGTGAATTTGCTTCTAGAGAGATGGAACACATGGTTTTTCAGAGTCCCTTATAATCTATGAGATTCTCACAAAGGCACAAGGAACTTCTGTGTATAAATCCCTGTTAGGGGCAGCATCCATCATCTCTTCGTCGATACCACAAGCGTCTCTTGGTTCACTAAATCCCTCTGAGGCCAAGCTCAAACTGTCCTGTCAGGCCCATCTGCAGAGTAAACCCATGAAACTAGACTATACATGATCAGGGTGTGGGATTGCTGGAAACGGTATGAGGATTGCAACCATCAAGGGCAGCCAGGAAAAAGCATACAATGTATTCTCTATTCTCAGATCCACAGACTGGAAGAAGATTTCTATTCTCCTGGTAGATACTCTTCAAAGTTGACCCCACTGCATCACATTCATGCTTTTATAGATGTTCCAGTCAATACTGAATCTCTATCTAAAATGTAGCCAAAACGTCATTGTGCCAGTTTTGGGTGTAAGCCTTAAAAAGAACTTCAGGCTTCCATTCTGTCCTCTTGGACGCCTTGAGTTTTCATGTTAGAAGTCCAGCTAATCTACTGAAGTGAACATGTAGAGGAAGAAGCCCTGAGACTACTTGGAGAGAAAGGGGGAGGAAGAAGGTCTAGCCATTCCAGTAGCCTATCCTCACTGAATCCAGTCTTCTAGCTGTTCATCAGTGCACCAGTCATGGGAATGAACCAACTAGGACATTTCAGCCACGTTGAGCCCCCAGATAATTGAAGCTCCTGTCCAAATCATGACATCAGGTGTAACATCAGAACTCCTCAGATGAACCCAGTCAATGTATAAAATCATGAAAAGTAACAAGAAAGATTGTGGTTCCAAAACTTTTGGAGTGAGTTTTTAATGTACAGATGGAAAATTAAAACTGTTAAAACTACTACTACCTCATACATCCAACTGGGATGAGGAAAGAGAGGTACAGGGCTCTCTTTAAGGGACTTTATAGGATTGTAACGTTTCTGTCTCCATCTCATTTTCTACATCTCAGCTTATAAATGGTAGAGAGAGCTGAAGAGAGGGTTGGGATTGCCACCTCAACAGTGATTCCTCTGAAGTCATTTGTCTTTCATTAGAACAAAGATTCTGAATTTTAAACATAAATTCTTTATTTTTTCTAATTATGCGACTGCCACTTTCCCTTATAGGGAAGTGCTGGCCTCATATATCAGAGCTCAGGTAAAGATAAAGGGCAATAAATGCTTTAAGGTCTGAATATGGCAGGAAAACAACATTGACACTTTATATATCTTTCTATCACCTCTTTAGAATACATAAGTGTCAGATCAAATCCTCCTGGCTCAAGAAACTATTTTGACACAGAAAGCTGCCCCCACTTCTTATACCTTGGAGTTGATACAATATTTGGATCATTATATCAAAGAGCATTTTTAGATTACATTACAAGCACAGACAGCATGTATCCTTAGGGCTTAACATAAAGTATATAAAAAAAAAAAACTTTAAAACAAGAATTTGGCTTGATGTTTTAATAAAAGAACTAAAAGATCTCAGGATTAGAAGCTTCACTCAGTAAAATTCCTAAGCCAACATCATTAAAGTTGAGCCCAAGTGAGCAATCAGGGAATCAGAAGTAGATTCTTACTCTTTTCTCAAATTTGCATTTGCTTCCCTTTATTTAATTTCTATTCTATAGACGCTGAAATAACTCTTTCAGCTGATTTTGTCTTAAAGGAAATAAATGTAACAATCTAATCTGCTCATATTCAAATCCTAATGCGTGCACAAAGCCCTTTATAAAAAGATGTGTTAAATAATTCAATGAGCAGATTATTATTACAGAGAATTAAATAAATGGATGTCGTACATCTCTAATACCCTTGTGTAAAGCCTGTTTTAATTCGATAATCCCAACTGGATGGAACGTACTTAAATGAATACCATTAACTTGTATTTTTTCTATTCTGTTTATAAACATAATAACAGTTGAGAAACATTTATTAAGAAAACATCAACTCTATTTGCACATTCTTAAAAAGAATATTAGAAAAACAAAATTTTAATTTTCATGTGTGTAATCTGTTAATATAATTAGAATGGAATATGATTAGGTACTTTCAGATCTTTCCATGTTAATTAAAAAGCTAATAACTTGAATGGCTATAAATACTGAATTAGTGGGGCTAATGCTCCCGGCAGTTAATCCTTTATTTGCCATTTACTGAAGATCACTTAACTGGGATACCATCTTTATGTCAGGAATCCCCTACCAATAGTTGCAAAGGCCTTAATCTTAGATGGTAGATCTTTGAGCCATTTTCCAAAACACTGCACTCCACTCGGGATTTCCTAAGAGTCAGCATTCACTGCCTTTGACTCAGTCTATCAAGGAATTTTACTGTCAGCAATTTCTCCGCCTCCCTAACCTTAGTAATAATTTCTAGGTCTTAAAGAAAAGAAAAGCAGCTCCACAAGAAAAATAAAATAAAGGTTTCTAGCTCTAATGTTTAAGAAACTTATTAATATTTTTAACTAGAAATAGTAAGAGTAGACAATGTGAGCATCAAAAGATTAATATCAGCAATTGGTAGATATACTAAAAACAGTGTTTGACATTTTTATACTAATGAAAATCCATGAGTACATAATAATTTAAACTAAATCACGTCAGTCATCTTTGGAGGATGCTAGAGAACCAGTTCATTATTCTTAAAACTAGCAAATAAAGTGAAATCATATTTTAAAAAAATTACTCTGACTTTCCTTTACAAACTGTTGATGATAAGAGTCAAACTCTGTAAAATAATTAAAGAGATTTGTCTTCAGCCAAATACGAGCGAGTGACCATGACCCATGACACAACCCTCAGGATGTCCTGAGAACATGTGCCCAAGGTGACCCGGGTGCAACTTGGTTTTATACATTTTATTGAGACATGAGACTTCAATCAAACACATTTAAGAAATACATTCGTTTGGTCCAGAAAGGCAGGACAACTTGAACTGAGGGTGGGGTGGGTCATCTAGCTTATAGGTAGATTTAAAATTTTTCTAGTTGATGATTGGCTGAGTTTATCTAAAGACCTGGGATTCATGGAAAGGGATGCCTGGGTTAAGATAAAGGGTTATGAATACCCAAGTTCTTATTAGCAGAGGAAGCCTTTAGGTAGTAGGCTTTAGAGCGAATAGGTTGTAAGGTGTTTCTTATCAGAGTTAATGTCTGTGTTGATGTTAATACTGGAGAGGTATAATGAGGCATGTTCTACTCTCACTTCTCATCATGGCCTGGAACAATCTCTTGGGTTAAATTTTAAAACAGCCCTGGCTGAGGAGGAAGTCTATTCAGATGGTTGGGGGACTTCGGAATTTTATTTTTGGTTTACAAAACCATACCCAAGTTTCCTTCTCAGGTGCTCTTCCGGGATTAATATATGAGTGAGGAATGACAGACTTAGACTATCACCACCTTGCATCCCATAATGAGGTAAAGGATCTATGCAATAATCATCAATGGTTGCCAAAACCATTAAGTTAAAAGAGGACAGAGCAATCTGATAACACCCCAATTCACTGATCAATATTAATTTTATATCACTAAGCTTTTACTGCAATGATGTTGGTCAAAAAGTAATTTCAAAACTCAATAGCATGTAAACACACACATTTATTTCTTGATTATGAAAAAATTGGATCTGTGGGTCAACTGATGCTAAACCTGGCTTGATTCCAAACTGTGGTTTGCTTTCAGGTTGACTTCTTCTGTCTTCACAATCTGCAACCCCAGATTAAAGAAGCAGTTACTATTTGAAACACATGATTCTGATAGCAGAGGGCAAGACTTCTAGAAGCTAAGCCAGACAATGCAAATGCATCTGTAGTCTTGGCACAGATGTGATCAATTTCATATACATTCCCATTCTATAAGCCATAGCAAGCCAAATTGCTAAGTTCAATACCCCTGTAGTTGGGAGGTAGACTTCTCTCATGAAGTCTGGGGAAAGGGAAGCATTCAATGGAGAAAGAGATTCTTTGTTAAACAGTAATATGATCTACAACATCATGTAAAAAACAGACACCAGTCATGATATACCCATGATGTGATCAAGTAAGAAGTATGCAAGCCAACCTATGAAGTATTCTAAACTTTTTTTTTTATCAAACTATCAATTTATAGAAAATAGAAGTAGAGGAAGACGTCAAGAAACGTTACAAGGAAGCAACTGGCAACATCTAGAATGTGAAGAGTACCACAGAGCAATAAAACATTTTCTTCTACAAATTGTAAAAAAAAAATAAGAATTTTAAAAAAATGATGAAGGGATAACATACAGATTGAAAGATATTTACAGAAATCTCAGAGAAGTGTAATGTGTAGGTCCTGAGTGGATCATAAATTGAACAAATCAAATGTAAAACGACGTTTCACAAACTATCAGGGAAACTTGAACAATAATTGCCTTTCTGATAATGTTAGGAAGTACTAATTGCTAGGTTAATAGTATTATGGTTATGGTTGCCAAATACAATGACTATCTTATATAAATATACTGAAATATTTAAGAATGAAAAGAGATGTGCTTCAAAATATTCTGAAGGTAGGAGTAGGGAGGAGTATAGATGAAATAAGTTTTGTGAGTGATGAGCACTTAGTAAATCACCCTATTCTCTCTACTTTGGAGAATGTTTACATAACAACAACAAAAAAATCCAGAAAGAGAGAGAGAAAATTTCTTTTCACCAAACAGAAGTAAAGTGGATAAGAAGGGGATGTTTCTAAGATCATGTTTTATTGTGCTTAAATTATTTGCTTGAATCGCCCTACTTCTGCCCTGTACAAAGATGAAAATGTTTTCAGCTCAAGGGGATAACAACACAGTGCCAAAAACTAATGTCTTTGAATGTGCATTTCAAAGACAAAAAAATTGTAAATTATAAAGTTTTTTTTTCCTAAGAAATAAACAAGAGAGTCTCAGAACCTCTTCCCTTCTGAAAAAAAGCAAGAAAATACCTCAAAACTAGATATATTTAGACACTTCTAATGAATGCTTCCTGAGAATAAAACCAGTCTATGTAAGCAGGATTATTTATTTAGCTGGGTGAAAATTTTTTTTGGTAAAGGAAATTTATTTTAATCCATTGAGAAATAGAAATTATTTTGTTTCATATACAAAAGAAAACAGAGCCACTAATCAATTATATTCACTTTTTTGTAAGTGAATGAGAATGTGCCTATTCTATTAGGAAAATACCAATTTTATTTCAGATTGTGATCAAATGACAACATATTTTAGAAGCCACAGAGAAAATGAAATTTCAAGAGAACTATCATTTTAAGAGAAAACAACTTGTGAATAGGGAGCTCATATTATCTTTCCCAGAAGAAAATGGGCAAGGGTTACTCCTGTGTGGCATTTCAACTCATAGTGATTTACCTGAAGGAAATTATTAATTCTTCCTGGTGTTTTAGAATAATAACATGATGATGAGACACCTAAAAAGCACTCAGAGGAAACATTGGCTGCAAGTGCCTGCCCAAATTGTTTAATGTTTGTCAAACTTGAATTGCATTTGAAGGGTGCATCGCTAGTAATGGATTTCCAGTTCTATTTCCACATGGGCAAGGCTTTGTAGCCATTACACCATTACAAGCTGTAGTTTATTACCTTGCATTACGTATGAGATGATTTTTGTGAGCAGGTACATAAACACAAAGGGGAAAATACAAGAAAGCAATTTCTTTTATTGCCCAATACATAGTGGTTAGGAATAATTTGGAAATGTTTCAAATAGCTCATTTTGGGAAATTCTTAGATCTGCTCAGGACGGACTGTTTTCTGCAGTGTTATTAAATAATTTGAGTGTAGATAAGAATGACATTAATTCCTAAGGGAGTTATCTCTCATTACATAATAGAGGCGAAATGTCACAAAAAGGATACTAGATTTGGAAATAAAAGATCTTTGAGCAATGTTTCTAACAAGATCAACTGTGTGTAACCTTGGTCATATCATTTAATTTCTCTATGCCTCGTTTTCCTCTCCTCAGAACCAAAAATAATACAACCTGCCTCACACAATTATATTGAAGATTACATATGCCTAGCTCAATGAGTACTAAAAAGCAAATACTCAAAGTTTTTGATTAATTCAAATTATTAAACAAGAGCTAATACATGTAAATGGGTTTTGTAAATTAATCTATACAAATATAACACAAAAGCATGACAGAATCATTTTGTTTGTTTTATAAAATATGTTTTCAGATGTCTTTTAGTGTTTTACCAGAGATTGCTACTTGCTTTTTTTTCTTATTAGTGAAAAGACCAAGTATCAAAAGTGAAACCATTCTGTCTTCAAACCTTGCTATAGAGTCAACCAGTTCATGAAATCTTATTAAATAGGGTCTTGAACTTCTATTGTTAAGAAACAAAGAACTATTATTAGTGATGCTATGGAATGGCTTCAAGATAATGGTGTGTTTTGACATTAAAAATATTGTAGATACTATGCAGCCATAAAAAAGGATGAGTTTGCGTCCTTTGTAGGGACATGGATGCAGCTGGAAACCATCATTCTTAGCAAACTATCACAAGAAGAGAAAACCAAACACCGCATGTTCTCACTCATAGGTGGGAACTGAACAATGAGATCACTTGGACTCGGGAAGGGGAACATCACACACTGGGGCCTATCATGGGGAGGGGGGAGGAGGGAGGGATTGCATTGGGGAGTTATACATGATATAAATGATGAATTGATGGGTCCTGACGAGTTGATGGGTGCAGCACACCAACATGGCACAAATATACATATGTAACAAACCTGCACGTTATGCACATGTACCCTAGAACTTAAAGTATAATAAAAATAAAAATAAAAAAAAAAAATAAAAATAAAATTAAAAAAAATGGAAAAAAAAATATTGTAGATAAATTGCAAAATGTGAAGGGAAATTCTTATGTATAAAATCCAGCCACCACAAAGTGAGCAACTAGTCTCTTACACAAAATACCAGAGACGGTGCATTACTTTTTCCGCACAGCATTGATTGTAGCCACATAATCTGTAATTTATGCACAAACGAGTGTAAGCAGAGGCAATGTGTATGTTCTTTGTGATATTGGCACACGGTTGCCACTTTCAATCCAAAACACTCTCAAATCTGGCCAATTTTTCTCCACATTTTGGAAGAATCATTTTCTTTTGGCCAGAGATTTCACTGTAAGAATTTTCAAGCCTAGAAAGAAGGTTTTGTTTACAAATTCGGAAGGGAGAAAGATCAAAATCCAGGCAAGAATAGAGGAGTTCCTGCAACCTTGGTTCCACATGGAGTCACTCTTCAAACTTCAGAATGAGAGCTGGCTGCGCTCTGTGAGAAGGTTAATTTTCTTTCAGATAAGTGAAACAGTTCCCCAGTTAGAGAACACACTTCTAGTACCAAAGCATGAGTTCTTCAGCAGTGCTTTGCTCAGGGACTTTAGCAAATTAGTAGTAAAAACACATTAGCTACAAGCAAGGAAAGGCTAAAAACCACAAGCATCCATTCAGGGTACATGAAATGGATGGGGCAAAGCATGTTGCCACATCAAATACCATGTGAGAACTACGTAACATAAAGTGAAACAGCACAAATCTAGGTATAGATTATCTTTCATTTCTGTAGATTAAAAATGCCAGTTATGGGGCCAGGCACGATGGCTCACGCCTGTAACCCCAACACTTTGGGAGGCCCAGGCGGGCGGATCACGAGGTCAGGAGATGGAGAACTTCCTGGCTAACATGGTGGTGAAACCCCGTCTGTACTGAAAATACAAAAAATTAGCCGGGCGTGGTGGCGGGCGCCTGTAGTCCCGGCTACTTGGGAGGCTGAGGCAGGAGAACGGCATGAATCTGGGAGGCGGAGCTTGCAGTGAGCTGAGATCACACCACTGCGCTCCAGCCTGGGCAACCGAGGGAGACTCCCTCTCAAAAAAAAAAAAATCCCAGTTGCTGACAGTTTTGAACAGTTATGAGGTACCAGCAAAATATCATTCTGCTGTAATCTTTTTATCTTCTCAGGGTTTACTATGTTCTATTTTCTTCTATTTCTTTTCATACCAGAAGCTTCTTTCATAACAACATTTAGGCTACAAACTGGAAACAGTATGGTGTAGTAAAAAAACACATGAGTTTTCAATTCTACGCAAGCTCAAATCCCAGCTATATTTTTGCTCAAAAAAAAACCAGGTAAATGAAAATGGATTTTCTTTTTCTTTTTTTCTTTATTTTTTTTTCTTTTTCTTTTTCTTTTTTTGAGTCGGAGTTTCTCTCTTGTTGCTGAGGCTAGAGTGCAGTGCCATGATCTTGGCTCACTGCAACTTTCGCCTCCCAGGTTCACGGGATTGTCCTGCCTCAGCCTCTCGAGTAGCTGGGATTACAGGTGCCCACCACCACATCCAGCTAATCTTTATTTATTTGTTTGTTTGTTTGTTTATAGTAGACGAGGGGTTTCTCCATGTTGGTCAGCCTGGTCTCGAACTCCCGACCTCGGGTGATCCGCCTTCCTCGGCCTCCCAAAGTGCTGGGATCACAGGCATGAGCCACTGGGCTCGGATGAAAATGCATTTTCAAGAATCTTTTTCAAAGCCGAAATAATCATATTACTTTTGAAATGGTACTTAACGGTTTGCAAAGTAGACTCATCTTTATTTAAAAGCCAGAGAAAAAAATGGAAGATTTGGTCTCTTTTGTTTGTTTGTTTTTGCAGATGAGAAACTGGAATTTCAGAAAACAAATGATGCTGTTTCTTCAAGGTAAAATAAGAATCAATGACTGAGCTGACAAACCTAGGCGTCCTTACTCTGGGTCTGGTGTTCTTTATATTAAAGGTGTGTGGCGTGGTGGTCCTCTTCTCTCCTTGCAGAGACAGTCTAACCAAAGAAACAGATTAAAAATTCAAAAAGGCCAGGCGTAGTGGCTCATGCCTGTAATTCCAGAACTTTGGGAGACCGAGGTGGGTGGATCACGAGGTCAGGAGTTCGAGACCAACCTGACCAATATGGTGAAACCTCGTCTCTACTAAAAATACAAAAATTAACTGGGCATGGCGGTGCAGGCCTGTAATCCCAGTTACTCTGGAGGCTGCGGCAGGAGAATTGCTTGAACTCAGGAGGCGGAGGTTGTAGTGAGCTGAGATCCTGCCACTGCACTCCAGCCTGGGCGACAGAGTGAGACTCTGTACCCCGCCACCCCTCCAAAAAAAAGCAAATAAATGTGGTAATTATAAAGTACGAAAATAATAAGCAACATGTACTACATGCTTGCTGTGTGTAACACACTGTTCTAAGCATTTTCCATCCATTTTGTACACATTCCTTATAGCATTCTTATGAGATGGATATGATTGGTGGCTTTTATATATTTAAAAAGAAAACCATGAAGCTCAGAGAGATTGAATAACTTATTCAAGGACACAGAACTAGGAAACAGTGGGATCAAGATTCAAGCCCAAGCAGTGACAAAAGCACACAGCTATTAAGCGGAAGACCAGAATGATAAAGAGTCAGTCCCCTCAAAAAAACAGGGTATGTGAAATCCTTGGGTCAGGAAATAGCTGGGTGCTTCCAAGAACTGAGAGACGACTGGTGTGACTGAAGTATATTTTTTAAAAACGGAGAAGAGTGATACTAAATAATACGGAGGACTGGCAAAGGGTGAATTATGCAAGGTCTTGGATGCCATGAAGATAAGTTGAGTGTTTAAGCAGTGAAAGGAGAAGCCACTGGAGATTTTTTAAAGTACATTTAAAAAATAATTTGAATTGCATTTTTAGTTCAATCAGACTGAAAAATCCATGTTTGTTGAGGTTTGACAACCATCTTTTTATATATTTATTTATCAATTCAATTGTTTACTTAACAAGAAATTGTTAAATGCTGATTTTAGTATACAATTACCCAGAGTTTGCTATTTCAGCAATATCATGTATTCACCAAACCAAATATTTATTCACTAAGAGTAAATGGTTATAGCTGGGGTTTTTGCAATAATTCCTTAATCCTAGCAGCTTGTACAACGCTGGTATGTGTGGTTGAAATAAAAATAGTCAACTTGTTATTTCCATTAAATCAACTAATGGATTTTCTTTTTCCCAGGATCGATTGGTTATTTTGATATCATGTCCTATTTCTTAGAACTTTAGTCTTCTTGCTTTCTGCTTCCAGGTAAGAATTTAAAAGTTATTGCAAAATGGTAAATATATGTTTCTCGAGACAGGCAGAGATCAGGCTCTGACAATGATAAATAGTGCTTATAACGTTACCTACAGAGATCACACTGAGACATATTATAAAGTTAAGGGTTTTCTTTCTTGGTATAAGTTTCATCTTCTACACTTAGCAAACAGGCAAGACCAGCCAAAAAGATGGGCACTCTGAAATATCATATCTGAAGCTATCCAATATTTGGTATAGCAAACATTTATTAAATATCTACTGTGTGCAACAAGATATTCTGAAGCACCATAGGAAATATAAATGGTACGCTCTCATGCTTGCACGTCTTTAATGACATGAGGTCTTGATTTTATGCAATTTTACTCTATGTTGTTAGACAATAATACCAAATGTATTTTGTAGCAAATCTTCTGCAGAAACTTAAAAGTAGCTTTCCCAGTAAAACTGAATTGTGTCTTATTTGTGAAATCAGGAGTATCTGTAAACATTCAGCATATGAAAATAAAAGAAATTTCAAAGGCCACAGGTGTATCAAAGGATCACCTTTTTATTCACAGAAACACAGGATCATAAAATCTCTGAGTAGAAAGAGACCTAGAGGGCATCCAGCCCAGTGCTTTCAGGCTTCATAGTAACATAAGAATAACCTGGGGTGCGATTTTAGCAAAATGAATGCCCAGGTTCTGGCCCCTGGAGATTAATTCAGTAGGTCTGAGTGGAGCCAGGCAATCTGTACTTTGTAAAAGCTTCCCAGGTGATTTTGATATGTAGCCTGGTTTGAGAATACAAATCTAGCCCAAATCCTGGGTGTGTTATGGAAATGTGTACTTCACTACCTCTCCCAACAAGCTGTTATTTAGTTTTTGTTTTAATATACATGGGATAGAACCCTGACACTCCAAAACTGTTGTAGTTATTAGAATGATACCTATATATCTGTATCTATCTGTATGTATATATGTGCATGTGTGTGTATAAGTGTGTGTGACTATATGCGTGTGTATCTATATCTATCTATATCTATATCTGTTAATATCTGTTTTCAAAAATGACGCTGTAGGCTCCATGAGTGTAGCGCTTAGGGCTGTTTTCTGTACTACTCTACAATCTACCAATTAGCATAGACCTTTATATTTAGGAGATAGTTAAGGTTCACTGAATGCACACTAGAATGAAGTTCTTATTAGTTTGATCTGAAGTCAGAAACATCCATTTATTATTAATCTAGTTTTTATAATGTTAGGAAACTTAATGTCTGCATGACAGATAGAGGGAATACAACCATGAATAAGTTATCCTCTTTCCTTCTCTCAAAGCTTATTTTTTTTTTAACCTGGAGAGAAAGATGTCGATTCTTTACACCCACACTCGTAAGTGCAATGTCAAAAATAAGTATGGAATAAATGTGGGAGCTGAGATAAAGGAAACTAACTAATATGTGATTGAGGTAAAGGAAAGGGAGCTATGAATATCCATGAATACTTTCTAAGAAAAATAATGATGAGTTGAGTCTTGAGGGCCTAGTGCTTGAATTTTTGGATGTCAACACACCTTATATCAAATGCAACAAATTATATTCTTCTTCTATAAGGTAGCCATTTAAGTGTATATTGAAAGGTCTGTCTCTCAAACTCTCTAGGACAAATATCCAAATTCCTCCAACCATTTCTCAAATGCAAGTATTGCATATCACGTTTCATACTTATTCCAATATCAAATTATATTAAATATTCTGAAGTGCATCATCTAAAGAACATTCTTTGAAGATGAGAAATATAGCACATCTTCCGATTTAAAGAACTATAGCTTTAGTGTGAATTACAAACAAACAACACTAGCTTGAACACCGAATTCCTAGCTTTAGTGTGAATTACAAGCAAACAACACTAACATAAAATGGAAGTAAAACCCAGCCTCTCCACTCAGCATGCTAAATAGAGTTGAAAGCTAAAAGATGGCCAACACAAATGGATTTAAAGTGAGAGAGGGACAATTTTTAGCTTTGTTATCTCGGCTAATTTTATAGATGAATATCCACAATCAAAAAATATATAGAAATCACATAGATATCTCCACGTAGGCAACCCCATTTAATAAACAGGGGAAGGGTGGCTCCAAGTTAATGCTGTTGTCATAGAAACAATTTTTGCCTATTAAAACAATGTGAGGGTTGAATAAGTATGGACTTATCTGGACAGGTTAAGTGTAGAGCATTGGGAAAGTGTAGAAATGTCAGGAGACATAGATACTAGCTGTAATGGTAAAATACTATTCTCATTCTAAAAGTTAATTCATCTTTTTTTTTTAAAAAAGGCATAAACTTAGAAAGATACCTCTCTTCTGTTTAAAAAATAACTTTATAAATGAAAATGATGCATTTCATTTCTTCAAAGAGATTTGGGAGAATCTATTGAACTCTTCTGAATAACTAAATCAACCTCAGGTTGTATCCCTATACTGGAAAAGTACAGCCCCCCAGGGTGATCAAACAAGTCCAACAGCTGCTAGATGTCTGTTAAAACAGTGTTAGAAAGGCACGTATTTGATGCATTTCTCCTGGGAGATTTGTATCTAAAATGAGACTAGAAATCACATTCTCTCCTATAAATCAACTTTGACAAGCCCCAAACTGGGAATATATCTGTAATTAATAAATGAAAATTACAAAGCTCATTTCCTGTGCTTACTTCCACCCACCCTACCCACTCTTGTGGGGCTACACCTGATACTTGCTAGGCTTTTGATAAAAGGAGATTCACAATCAAGAGAATCTATCACTCAACGGTTTGTCAAGGCATGAGCTTTTTTAGTAGGTTCACAGAACAAAATGTGTAAATGGTAAGTTCCTTGAAGGATTTCTTTGGCATAATAGCACAAAGTAAGCATGTACTGCTCGGTTATATTCGGTTAAAAATATAGTGGTGACTTTGGTCTGTAATCTGGAGAAACTGCTCATCTACCAAAAGCTGTTCAGGTAATGGCCAAGGATGATATCTTGTATCTAGGGCCTTCACGTTTTGACAAATGCTGTATTTATCTCATTACTCAAGATTCACAGTATTTTTTTGGTTTTAAGATGGACTGATCTGTCAGAATAAATTCCACTAAATGAGATAGTTAGGCAGATGGTTTCTGAATTATGAATTTTATATCAGCAGATATAAAAAGAGATTGCTCCAAAGAAGTTCCAGACTATCGACATTGTAAAAGCACCCAATCGGCTCTCTATAAACAGATTACTGTTATGTTCACCAATGAGTTATTTATTTATTTATTTTTTTGAGGCAGAGTCTCGCTCTGTTGCCCAGGCAGGAGTACAGTGGCATGATTTCAGCTCACTGCAAGCTCTGCCTTTCAGGTTCATGCCATTCTCCTGCCTCAGCCTCCCGATTAGCTGGGACTACAGGAGTCCGCCACCATGCTTGACTAATTTTTTTGTATTTTTAATAGAGACAGGGTTTCACTATGTTAGCCAGGATGGTCTCGTGATCCGCCCGCCTCGGCCTCCCAAAGTGCTGGGATTACAGGCATGAGCCACCGCGCCCGGCCAAGAATTTCTTTTTAATTTACTACTAAAAATGAGGCTTTTGGGTTCCCCTGACCAGCCAAATTCGTCTGGTAATAAATACCATTTCTTCAGAGGGGATGTCTTCATATAATGCTATTTTGCCTGGCTATTATCAAGAAGGTCGGAGAAACCAGTCCAGGGTAGTGATGTTTGAGGTAGGTATTGAAGAGCTCAGGAAAACCATGAAGACAAGGAAGGATTATTGTCAGAGGGCTGTACTAGTAATTCTCAAAATGTTGTCCCTGCACCCAGCAGCACCAGTATTACCTGGGAACTTGTTAAACATGCAAATTTTCAGCCCTACTGCACACCTACTGAAGCAATAACTCTGGCACAGGGCCTAGTAACTGATGTTTTAACAAGTCCTGCAGTTGATTTTCACATATCTTAATATTGAGAACCACTGGACTAGAAATTAGAAATTTGAAAGAAAATGGTGTGTTTGAAGGGCTGCAATTTCTTCCACATGGCTCAGTTTTAGATTAAATATGGATAGTGGGGAAGCTTGAGGATGACAAAGCAGGCAAGATGATGATGTGCCTTGTGTCTTCATATGGAATTTATACTATATCATTAGGGTGATGAGGAGCTCCTAAAATGCTTATAAGCAGTAAGTTAATAAGGAAGAACCTGTTAAAATAACTCTAGGAGCAGTGTGAGAAATAGACCCAGTCCCTGACTGGATGAGGTTGCAAAAAAAGAAAGAAAGAAAAAAGACAACAACAAGCTCATCATTGGTTGAGAGATTAAATGATATTATGGTTACGGAAGACTTCTAGAGACTGGGAAAGGACTATCTAAGTTAGGATGAGCTGAAAGGAGGAAGAAGACAAAGATCTGTGTCAGGATTTTAAAGATGAGAAAATATTGAAGTTACTAAACGCAATTAAAAATAACAAAGAGCTGCCATTTTCAGTAAGAAAACAACGGAATCAGTTTTGGATTTGTTAACTTTAGTTCCTGCAGGTGACGACAAGTTTAGGACTCATAATTCTGGTTATCAACAATCTATCCAGCCAGCTTTAAATTAAACTGTAGGAACAAATGCAATATACTAGGGAAACTATATAAAGAGAAAAGAACTGAAAAAAGTCCTGAAGTTGCTATGAAAAGCTTTATAAACATGCTGGAGAGAAAGAGGGAGTAAAAGGAAACTTTACTCTCTGATTTTGGCACTACTATCATGGATCTGCTCATCCATTGTCTGTCTAAAACATTACTAGCTAAGATGAAAACACTACGACTAGCCTAGAGGCTCTAGAGTTTTCATAATTTTGAGACACCCAGCTGTTTCAAAGGTAACAGTTTAAAAAAACAAAACAAAACAAACTACTAGGTGGTTCAGTGGCTCAAGCCTATAATCCTAGCACTTTAGGAGGCTGAGAAGGGAGAATCCTTTGAGGTCAGGAGTTTGAGACCAGCGTCTGTGTAACACAGCAAGACCTCATCGCTAGCAAAAGAAAAACAAAAATACAGAAAGAAAAAAACAGAGAGAAACAAAGATAGAAAATAGCAAAGCATCCTGGCGCATGCCTGTAATTCCAGCTACTCAGGAGGCTGAAATGGTAGGATGGCTTTAACCTCGGAGTTTGAGGCTGCAGTGAGCTGTGATCAGACCACTGTATTCAGACCTGAATGAGAGAGTGCTAATGACAAATATAGGGTATTAAGAATATTTACATAATGGCCTTGAAACTAAGAAACAACAACTGATTTAAAGCACAACTTTAAATATTGATAATTTGGGAAAATAAAACATAATATTTTTTAGAAGACAACTGCCTAAAGCCCTTTCTCCTCTCCCTCCACCTGCATACAACCTCCTCTTGAAATGAGCACTGCTTACTTACCTAAGTTATCCAGTATCCCCCTTCCATCTTCTTTTCAAAATCTCAGCTTTACTAAACTGACTGAACAGAAAAGTTCATTTATAATAGAATTTATTTCTATAGTGGCCTTTATTCCTAGGGAAGGTTGTAACTTGCTACTTCATGTTACTTTGGAGCTGTAAGTACAATTATGATGAAATTCAACAGTCTAAAAGAAAATATGCACGGGGGTTGGTAGGGAGCTGAACGTAAGGTGTCACTCTTACTCTCAGCTTGGCCTGCCTAAAAGTCAATGCCATTTATTTTATAAGCAAATTCTTATACAGGAAAATATTGCAATCTTGGCAAAATACATTTTTGCATTCGATGATCTTAGCTGCCTTCCAGCCCTGCTTAACAACTTCTAAAGGACACACACGTATTGCAGGGTGGGGAGGTGGGTATAGGATTAATTATCTCTTTCCACACAATGTCTCTTCTTTCTTTCCAAATTATGGATAATGAGGCCAGAAGTGTAATTACTAAAGGAGTTTGGAAAGGTAATTACTGAACTAATCTCAAAACTGGTGGTGACCGCAGCACAGCAAAACTCACTTCACAGCTGTCAGAGCCACTTGGAATGTGATAAACCTGCTGTGTTTGCTGTACGAAAGGAAGTTTCATATTAGTAAATTACCACAACTACCTGCTACATTCGACTCATTTTGATTTTGTAATGAGAAAGCTGATTAAACTGTAGTAACTTTAAGTTGTGACTCTTAAACAAGTTACACGTTTTAACGAGGTGAAAAAACAAAGATGGCAGGTTTGAGGACCCTTTCTGGGATCCTGTTGAATATCGAAGGCTGAGATTTGCAAATAACTCTACCTTCATCGGTTTCCACTGATCACTGGAGAGTTAAAGTTTAAGGGAACTTCATAGCAATTCTCAAATTAAAGCACTGAGCTTTGGGACTGCCAGCCAAGGCCTCCTGGGAGAATGGATACTTCCAAAGCTTAGGTAAAGGTACATGGGATATATAAATTAAATTTCAACTCCATGCTTCCCATTGCTTCTCTGTTACCTGTTCTTTCTTGCTGTGATCCAGAGAGCACGCCACATCCTCCTCCAACCCCTTCACCCTCACTGGCAGAGGACAATCTCTCCATCCCTTTTTGCTCCGGTACCGTTCACTCCTAAGCCCTAGGTTCTGTCGCCTCTTCTCATCCTTTTGTGACGTAGTGGCCCCAAGCCGGGCCCTAGCTCACTAGGCTCACAAAGGCAGGCACAGACTGCAACCCTGCTCAGTGTTCCGGGCACTTCAGGCTGGCTTGGGTCCTGCTGCTCCAACCCAAAGGGCCCTGGAGTGCGCCTGATACCTCCATCACTCACCATGGCCAGTCAGTTCTGCCTCCCTGTATCCCCACGCCTCTCGCCCCTGAAACCCTTGAAGCCACATTTCGGAGACATCCAAGTGGGCATCTACGTGGCGATCCAGCGCAGCGACAAGCGGATGCACCTCGCTGTGGTCACAGAGATAAACAGAGAAAATTCTTGGGTCACGGTACAGTGGGTGGAGAAAGCAGTCAAAAAAGGCAAGAAGATTGACCTGGAGACCATACTCCTGCTGAATCCAGCTCTGGACTCTGCTGAAGACCCCATGCCACCTCCGCCCCTATCCCCTTTGGCTCCTGCGCCCTCTTCGGCCATCGGGGACCAGAGTACCGCCACGAAACGGGTTGTGATGATCCCCCAGAAAAACAAAACAGCCTCAGGGGACAGCCTGGACGTGAGGGTCCCCAGCAAACCTTGTCTGATGAAGCAGAAAAAGTCTGTCTGCCTCCAGGAAATCGAGAAAGTGCAGAAGCAGCGGGAAAAGCGCAGGCAGCTGCAGCAGGAGATCCGAGCTAGACGCGCCCTCGATGTCAACACCAGAAACCCCAACTATGAGATCATGCACATGATCGAAGAGTATCGCAGGCACCTGGACAGCAGCAAGATCTCAGTCCTGGCGCCACCGCAAGACCATCGCATCTGCGTCTGCGTGAGGAAGCGGCCTCTCAACCAGCGAGAGACCACCTTGAAGGACCTGGATATCATCACCGTCCCCTCCGACAATGTGGTTATGGTACATGAGTCCAAGCAAAAGGTGGACCTCACTCGCTACCTGGAGAACCAGACCTTCTGTTTCGACCATGCCTTCGACGACAAAGCCTCCAATGAGTTGGTGTACCAGTTCACCGCCCAGCCACTGGTGGAGTCCATCTTCCGCAAGGGCATGGCCACCTGCTTTGCCTATGGGCAGACGGGCAGTGGGAAGACGTACACCATGGGTGGAGACTTTGCAGGAAGGGCCCAAGATCATTCTAAGGGCATTTATGCTCTGGTGGCACAGGATGTCTTTCTCCTGCTCAGAAACTCCATATATGAGAAGCTGGACCTCGAAGTCTATGGGACATTTTTTGAGATTTATGGGGGCAAGGTGTATGATTTGTTGAACTGGAAGAAAAAACTGCAAGTCCTTGAGGATGGCAATCAGCAAATCCAAGTTGTCGGGCTGCAGGAGCAAGAGGTGTGTTGTGTGGAGGAAGTGCTGAACCTGGTGGAAACAGGGAATAGCTGTCGGACTTCCAGGCAAACATCTGTCAACACTCACTCATCCAGGAGCCACACAGTTTTCCAGATCATCCTGAAGTCAGGAGGGAAACTGCATGGCAAGCTTTCCCTCGTTGATTTAGCTGGGAATGAAAGGGGAGCAGATTCGACCAAGGCCAGCCGGAAAAGGCAGCTGGAAGGGGCAGAGATTAACAAGAGTCTCCTAGCCCTCAAAGAATGTATTCTGGCTTTGGGTCAGAACAAGCCTCATACCCCATTCAGAGCCAGCAAACTCACACAGGTGCTCCGGGACTCCTTTATAGGCCAGAACTCCTCCACTTGCATGATTGCTACTATCTCTCCAGGGATGACCTCTTGTGAAAACACCCTGAACACTTTAAGATATGCAAACAGAGTAAAAGAATTAAATGCAGATATAAGGCCCTACCATCGTGGCCTCTATCCAATTGGACATGAGGCATCAAGGATGTTGAAAAGTCACATCGGAAATTCAGAAATGTCCCTTCAGAGGGATGAATTTATTAAAATACCTTGTGTACAGAGTGAGAAGCAGCAGAAAGAGATTGAAGATGTTGAAAGATCCACTCTTTTAGAGAAGGATACCACAGTTTCAAGGAAGGGATCTAGCCAATGGCTGGAGAACATCCAGGAGAGAACTGGTGGAGTAAACCATGATGTTGATTTTTGTATCGCCCAGTCTTTGTCCATTCTGGAGCAGAAAATTGGTGTTCTGACAGAGATCCAAAGGAAACTGAAATTATTACGAGCTGACCTCCACGTGAAGAGCAAGGTAGAGTGAAGCCAATGGCGAGAGATCAAGTCCGAAATGCTGCATTGCTGCAATTTCCACCACTCTTATACAGGAAAACTGTCCAAATTATCTAAATATAAAGATCCTCTTGAAAAAGCTTAAAACATCTTAAAATACGGTGATGCGAAACATGCTCTTTCTTCTGCCTCTGTATTTCTGTAGCTTGTTTTCATCCTGCTGAACAGTAGTTTTCAACAGGGAATGATTCCTCCCCACCCCCTACCAGAACATTTGGCAATATCTGGAAACATTTTTGATTGTCACAACTGGGGGTGATAAGGATACTGGCATACAGTGGGTTGAGGACCAGAAATGCTAAACATTCTAAAATGTTAAACAGTCCCCAACTGTATGCCCCAACATACAGCAGCAGTCCCCAACCTTTTTGACACCACTGACCGGTTTTGTGGAAGAGAGTTTTTCCACGGGTGGGGTTGGGGATGAAACCGTTCCACTTCAGACCATCAGGCATTATTAGTCTCCTAAGGCGCGTGCAACAACCTAGATCCCTCGCATGCACAGTTCAAAATAGGGTTCGTGCTCCTTAAGAATCTAATGTTTCTGCTGATCTGACAGGAGGCGGAGTTCAGGTGGTAATGCCCGCTCACTGCCAGCTTACCTTCTATTATGTAGTCTGGTTCCCAAAAGACCACAGACCTACCAGTCTGCAGCCCAGGGACTGAGGACCCTGAAGTGTACAGGACAGCTTCTCACAGCAGGTAACTATCCTGTTACAAACATCAATGGTATCGAGGTAGAGAAACCCTGCTGTAGGAGAAATCGACTGTGATGAAACAGATACACTACATTTCCAGCTGGAAAGCAAAACACTGTGAGTTAAAGGAAATACATTGAAAGGCATCAAGGGTACACAATGGAGTAAATCTAAGGATACCACTCATGAATCTTTCTCTTGCATTGCTGTTTAGATTCAAATGCTTTTTAAGATCTAATCATGCTGGGAGGTTGGATTTTCCTTGAAACCGTGTATGAGAGCCTAGAATTGAGAGGGCCTTTTTAAAAGAAACATTTGAGTTGAAATGGCAAAGTACTGTACTCCCTAGGAGTGATTAAAGTGCATGTGTGTAGGGGTGTGTGTGTGTGTGTATGTGTACACGTTTTGCATAAGTAGGGCTTTGTTGACTATGGTGTCTTAAATTTTGTTTTTCCTCACACATTCTTTACTACATATTGTATTTATATGCTTCACGTAAAAAGCCTTCCTGTATCAAATTGAAGCAGGATATAAGTCAGCAAAACAGTAGAAAAACTTCCACCTAGAAATGGAACACATCCCATAAATACCTCAAAAGTAGTGTCAGAAACATTGACACCTTAGACTGATCAGATATTTGAAACATTTTCCTGATTCGAGGATCACAAAGTCCATTCTCGCTTTTTTTAAAAAAGCTAATCTGATATGTAAATACAAATATAATAATACATGCAGCAAACTAATTAACTAGCAAACATTATATAAAATACTGTAACAAAAAAGAAGGATCTTTTGGTTTCACATCTTATCAGTTCCAAATGCTTTTTAAAAAGAACTAAATGGAAATGATTTACCAAAAAAAAAAAAAAGTGCATGGCAGATTGAGGAAATTTAGACAATACATAGTCTCCCAATTTTGCTACTCTTATTATTTTCATAAGTTTGCCTAAAGTTACAAAGGCCTCATTAACATTAGGATAACTGGCACATTACTATAGAGTAGAAGAATAATGTCCTAGCAAAAACTATCAGTGTGAAACAATAAGGATGACCGTGAACATCTGGTGTTTTGTAATTAATATTTGTGGTCTTTAAAACACAAACACATACACACACACACTTAGTAGTGCTTTGATTGGATTGCATTAAATCAATACATTAACTTGATAAAGATTAATATCATTACAATTTTGAGTCTTCAATCTATGAATACTCGTCTTAGAAGTTTATTTAGTTCTTTATTAATTTCTCTCATTAATCTTTTGTAATTGTCCATGTTGAGTTGTTACATTCCTTTCATTAAAACCATGATTAGATAGTCAATTAGATAATGTTTTTAAGGCTCATCTAAATTTTATCACATTTAAATGTAATTTTCAAAATATTCCTAATGTATACAGGAAAAGTTGGTGTTTGTGTTTGGACTTCTACATTTAATGATAAATTCACTTACTAATTCTAATAGAATTTAAAATATATTATGTTGGATGTGTTTAGGTACATAATTATGGTATTTGTTAATGATAAAAATGTTGTTTCTCCCCTTCCAATTTTTATTCCTTTTATTCAAAAGTATATACTTTTATTATCTTATTCCCATAAGGCCTTATATGTAATGTTGAGTAGAAAAAGTCATACCAGGAATTACCTCGTTCTCTATCTCACAAGAAAACATTTTGACAGTTTAGCAATCAGTATAGTTTAGTGGTTCGACTTTTGTACATAGACCAATCTTATCGGATTCAGAATTTCTTTATCTGTATGTAGTTATTGTTAATGAGTGCTAAATTTTATCCTGTCTCTTCTTCATCTATTTAGATGACCATATGATATTTTCCTTTAGTCTCTAAGTGTAAAGAATTGCAATAACTTTTCAAATGTTAGATTAATCTTGCTTTTTGAAACAAATTCAACTTATACTTTTTTATACATCATTGAATTAGAAATAATAATTAGGTTAGGATTTTTGTGTCTATATTCATGAGAGATATTATGCTATAATTTTCTTTTCTTTTGATATCTTTCTCAGGGATTGGAATTAGATTTGTTAATTCTATAAAACAAAATGAGAAGCCTATTCTCTTTTTTATTTTCTGAAATCATTGGGACTTTTTTTTTTTTTTTTTTTTGAGGTGGAGTCTCGCTCTGTCACCAAGGCTGGAGTGTAACGGCAACACCTCAGCTAACTGCAACCACCACCTCCTGGATTCAAGTGATTCTCCTGTCTCAGCCTCCAGAGTAGTTGCGATTATTGGTGCTTGCCACCACGTCAGGCAAATTTTTGTATTTTTAGTAGAGACAGGGTTTTGCCATGTTAGCCAGGCTGGTCTCAAATTCCTGACCTCTGGTGATCCACCCACTTCAAACTCCCAAAATGCTGGGATTACAGGTGGGAGCCACCGCACCAGGCTGGATATAATTTCTATTAAATTTTTGTTAAATACTTCAAAGCTATCTGGCTCTGGAGTTATCTTTATGACAAAATTTTCTAGATTATTTTAATGGAAATAATATTATTCAAGTTTAGACTTAATATTTTTCTCATACCAGTTTTAATAAATTTTATTAATTTATTCTCATCAAACTATACTATAGTCATTATCTATCATGCCCATATTATTGATTTCTTTTTGATCCTGATACTGGTAAATTATGTCTTCTCTTTTTTATTGTTAATCAGACTTGTTATATGTTTATGAATTATATTAGTTTTTTCAAGGAAACTACTCTTAGCTATTTTCTTGATTGTGTTTGGTTTTATTTTATTCCATTTTCCTTCTGTTTAATTTCCATTTTTTATTTTATTAATTTCTATGCTTACATAATAAATTTGTCATCCTTTTATGATTATTCTCTTTAACTACTGCTTTTAGTTAATCTACATTATATTTTATTATTCAAAAACTTGAATACTCAAATATTCAAAGTATTCATTTTCTAATTTTCACTTACCAATAAGGTATTAAAAGCATTGTTATATGCCTATTTTTAAATGTGTTTAATCATGTTGTTCAAATATTTTATAACACTTATTTATCCTTTACCATGATATTAAATTCTTAAACTTTAATTGTAGGCTTAATTACTTTTCCTTTTAATTCTGACAGTTTTCAGTTTATATCTTTTGAGGTTATGTTCTAGTTGCATATAAATTTGGGGTTTTATATATGCCTGTTGAGTTCACAATTTTAACATACTAAATATTTCTCTTTGTTTCTCACAATTTTTCTTGAATTAAATTATGCATTTCCTAATATTCATATACAGAATATTTTGCTTTCTTTTAGTTTGTATTTCTATGGTGTATATTATGCTGCCCTTTTATTCTGAAACTTTCTGTTCTTTCCAGCTAAGATTAATTCTTTATAAAAATATATAATTGGTTTTAAATAGTTTTTTAATCCCATATTATAATTTTTGTCTTTTAATGAAAACATTTATGTCCTCTAGATTTAATGTAACTACTGATATATTTAGGTTCATGTCTGCGAGCATTTCCTGTAACTTGAAAATCATATCATGCATTCTTATTATTACATTATATTTCTTCAACAAAAGTGAAACTACCTTAAATATTTTAGTTCATTGTTTCCCAGATTTTATGCTTTTTATCTTTTAAGTACATATATATATTTTAAGGCATTATATATATGCTTTTAATACATCATTATTAATATTTAAACAGTGAATATACATTTAAATAACTCATGTTTATTTTTCCGATATTCTTAATTCTGTATGCTTTATATTTAATTATTTATATCTAATACTTTATACTTAAATCTTTACTATTTCCACTTATGATCATTTTTCTTCTTACATGACTCATATATGTGTATGTAAGAGTAAGCCTATTAGTGAAAATTCTATCAATTTAAATAATCTTCATTTTACCTTCTCTTTTGAAGTATATATTTGCTGCTTATAGAATTCTTGGTCATCTATTCTTTCATTTATGTATTATTTACTTGCCCTTCAAAGAAGTCATTATTTTGTTTTATTATTTTGCCATTTCTATTAAAAATTAACTGTCATTTTCAGGAACTTTTAAGATTTTTTTCTTTCTCTTGATTTCAAATCAGGATTGCTTTTTCTATAATGCAACAAGGGTGTTTTTCTTATTTATTCTCGTGTTTTATAAAACTTTTAAATCTATCACTGATATCCTTCATCGGTTTTGATAAAGTATTGGAGTCTCACTCTGTCGCCCAGGCTGGAGTGCAGTAGCGCGAACCCAGCTCACTGCAACCTCCACCGCCCGGGTTCAAGCAATTCTTCTGTCTCAGACTCCTGAGTAGCTGGGACTACAGGCACCTGCCACCATGTCTGGCTCATTTTTGTATTTTTAGTACCGACGGGGTTTCATCATGTTGGCCAGGCTGGTCTCAAACTCCTGACCTCAGGTGATCCACCCGTCTCAGCCTCCCAAAGTGCTGGGATTACAGGCATGAGCCTCTAGCCCCACCAAAGTATCAACTTTCAACAGTTCAAATATTATTTTTAGATCTTTCTATGTCTTCCCTTCTTGGAAATTATAAATACTTAAGTATTCTACATGTTTCATAGAATTTTATCTAGTTTGCATTAATTTATCTTTTAATGCTTCAGTTTGGATACTATCTAATTGCCTATCTTCCATTTCACTAATCCTCTTTGTCAAATCTATTAAACTCATGCATTAAATTTTTAATTTCAACTTTTATTCTTAATTCTAGGATTTTCACTTGACTCTTTTAAAGGAGATCTCTGTTTGTCCTGTTGATTCAAGTTGTTCGGTAGTTTGCATTCATATGCCTAGCATGTTTTGATTAAATGCTGAACAATATGTATGATGTAACGTGAAGGCTCTATATGATGTTACATTTTTCCAAAGAGGATTTATTTTTCTTTCTGAAGACAAATAGAGTAAAGCCATATCACCTTGATCCCTTGTTCTGGTTTACTCTTAATTTTTGGGCTTAGCATGTCTGGCATATTAACTAAAAGTTTCTACTTTCATGGACTCTTGCTTTTCTAAATCTATAAGCTTGATAAATTATCTACTGACTTTTAATCTGTTTCCAACTGCTTTATGATTTTTTTCATGTTTGAACCTTGTTCTGTGCATGCACAGTCTTAGAGTTAGCAATACATTAAGGAGAAATTGCATATAGATTGTTTATTTCAATTCTCTGTCATCCCCTTTTTTTTTTTTTTTCTTGCAAAACCAGTCTTGCTGGCTCTGGTAGTCCTGAACTTTAATGTTAGGGTTTTGTGAAACTGTTTCCCTGTGAGACTGCAACAGTATTTATTTGGCTACTGCTTTCTTTTTGGGCTTACTGTTCAGTCTCAAGAAATCAGCAAATGCTCCAAGAGGGAAAGGTAGCAGTGACTATAACAACCATCTCAATGTGGTTTCCTTTTCCCTGTAATTTTTTAAAAAATTCTTATTGAGATGTAATTTACATAATATAGTTATATGTATTTTTCTAAGGATTCTTACGTTCAAATCTGTAGAATACGACTTAAAACTTCTACTTCATTAAAAAATTGCTCGCTATTTCTTAGTTTCTTTTCTTCTGTTGCATTAAAATTTTTTATTAATTAGTGCACATTCATATTTCCATTGACATTAGTATTTTTTCCTGATAATATATATGGTATTTGAAATAATGTAAAAGTACAGCATACAATTTTATATTGAATGTTATAAAATAAAATACTATGTATATGAAAAAAACTCAGAAAATAAATTAATTGGAGTCCACTATAAGAGAATTGTTGACAAGTTGCCCAGATGCCCTGAAGTTAAAAAAAAGATTGTAAGCAAATTAACGCTTTAACAAGATGGTAGAAAAAAAGTCAGAACTGCTAAATTAAGAAAAATAAATACTTTCAGTACTTTGAAAACATCCATTTTCACACAAAAACTTGACATGCTAATTATAAGCTATGCTTATCTATTAATTAAAGTAGATTTTTTCCCCTATCCTATAGTGGACAAACTTATTTTGAATGGCTGCATAAACTTGCACTTAATAAAACTACTTTTAAAATACCAAACTTAAGGTTTTGTAATTGCAAGTTTTTCTTCCCATAATTAACCTGTGATCATAAATTTTTGTACTATTAATATTATTCTGCTACTTTTTATTTGGTAAAATTATTTTCATAATCTACATGACAAAACTGTATGAGAGCCCTAGATAAATATTTATGTGCTTCTTAGGTGAATGTATACATTATTTTTTGCTTGCAATTTGATTGCAGATTTAAAATATTCTTGTAGAAGGAATACAGTTTCTATCATGTGTTGCTTAAGAAAACAAATGTCAAATAATCTGTTATTCAAAGTATAGATATTATCTTCAAAGCAAACCTGTCATTTATAAACTGTTTGTTTAATTCTTTTTATTCTCCAAAAGAGCAACTCCAGAAAACAAACCTTAATACATCATTTTTCTGAATTTGATTTTTTTTCCTAGTTAAGGCATTTTCTTTCTAATGTAATATAAATGTAATGTAAGAATTTTTTTAAAAAGGCTTAAAGAAGATATTGGCCAAACAAGATATTAAGGGCTTAAACAAGCTATTGATCCAAATTACTAATTGAAGATAAAAACAGAACAGAGAGAGGTTGCCTCTGCACTTCTAAAAACCATCTGTGTTTGAGGTGATTCTGAACATGAATGAAGTTGTCTATTGGTCATAGCTAGAATACAAGGGCTTGAACGGTAACAGTAAGAAGGCACACAGTAATCCGGAGCAGGAAAAAATGGAAATAATTATCAAAGCAACAATTACAAATAGAAGTAATTAAAATAAAGGTTATGGCATGGTGCCAGTTAACCAATATACTATGCTCACACTCATGTCTGTCATGAAGTTATGAGTATAGAAAGGGATGAATGAATTAGGCCATGGTGGAGAATCTAAATAGTTTTTATACTGTCTGGACACGAGTCCAAATGTTGAGATTAAAATCAAACAACCCAAGTGAGCCAAAAAATCTGCCTTAGAGTTAAATATTTTGGGTTTGACTTAAGGCTTTGTAACCTAGTAGCTATGTGAATTCAGATAAGTTTTTGACTCTCTGTATTATTTATTATTTTTTTCATACCTGTTAAAAAACAGTCTAAAAATATCCACTATGCCAATCTCACAGAGTCATTTTGGAGGATCAGCTTAAGAAGTTTCAATAAAATAAGATTTTACTAATCATCTTCTATGTCTTCCTTCTTACCTGTTACCTTACTGTGTTCCTTCTTACTGTTACCATTCAAGCCCTTGTATTCTAGCTACGACCGGTAGACAGCTTCATTCATGTTCAGAATCACCCCAAACACAGACGGTTTTTAGGAGTGCAAAGCCACCCTCTTTCTGTCCTGTTTTTATCTTCAATTAGTAATTTGGATCAATATCTTGTTTAAGCCCTTAATATCTTATTTGGCTAGTATCTTATATGAATTTCACCTATGAGAAAATGTATAGCTGTCTTTGTGTTTCAAATCGGTTTTTACATTGATACATCATTCTGCCCAATGACAGAAAGTACAATTTTCACGTGAGCAGTTGACACATGTGAATGACTAGTCCTCAGGATTTGCTTGCATTGGTAAACAGCTGATTTTAACAAGTGGTTATCTCTCTCTCTCTCTTTTTTTCTTTTTTTAACCTTTATATTATATTCAGGGGTACACGTGCAGGTTTGTTACATAGGTAAGCTTCTGGGGGATTTGTTGTACACATTATTTCATCACCCAGACCTTAAGCCTAGTATCCATTAGCTATTTTTCCTGATCCTCTCCCTCCTCCCACCCTCCACCCTCCAGTAAGCCCCAGTGTGCGCTGTTCCCTCTATGTGTCCATGTATCCTCAGCATTTATCTCCCACTTTCAAGTGAGAACATGCAGTATTTGATTTTCCTTTCCTACATTAATTCTCTAAGGATGCTTCCAGATGCATCCATGTCCCTACAAAGGACACGATCATGTTCTTTTAATGACTGCATAGTATTCCATGGTGTATATGTATCACATTTATTTTACTGAGTCTATTATTTATGAGCATTTAGGTTGATTCCACGTCTTTAATATTGTGAATAGTGTTGCAATGAACATACACATTCATGTGTCTTTATAATAGAATGATTTATATCCCTTTGGATATATACCCAGTAATGAGATTGCATAGTCAAATAGTATTTCCATCTTTAGGACTTTGAGGAATTGCTACATTGTCTTCCACAATGGTTGAACTAATTTACACTCCCACAAACAGTGTATAAGCATCACCTTTTCTCTGTAACCTCCCCAGGCTCTGTTATTTTTGAGTTTTTAGTAATAGCTTTTCTGACTCGTGTGAACTGTTATCTCTAAAGCATTTCTCTAATGATCTGTGAGGTGGAGCTTCTTTTTTCATATGATTGTTGGCTGCATGCATATCTTCTTTTGAAAGGTGTCTATTCATGTCCTTTGCCTACTTTTTAACATAATTAATTTTTTAAAAATAAATTTGTTTAAGTTCCTTATAGATTCTAGGTATTAGAACTTCATTAGATGCATAGTTGGCACAAATTTTCTCCCATTCTGTAGGTTTTCTGTTTACTCTTTTGACAGTTTCTTTGGCTGTTCAGAAACTCTTTAGTTTAATTATATTCCAAATGTCAATTTTTGCTTTTGTTGTGATTAATTTTGGAGCCTTCATCAGGAAATCTTTTCCCTTGCTTATGTCCTGAGTAGTATTGCCTAGGTTTTCTTCCAAGATTTTTATACTTTGAGCTTTACATTTAAGTCTGTAATCCTTCTTGAGTTAATTTTTAATTTTTGTATGTGGTGTAAGGTGGGTTTTGTTTGTTTGTTTGTTTGTTTGAGATGGAGTTTCACTGTTGTTGCCCAGGCTGGAGTGCCATGGCGCTATCTCGGCTCGCCACAACCTCTGCTTCCTGAGTTCAAGCAATTCTCCTGCCTCAGCCTCCCAAGTAGCTGGGATTACAGGCATGTGCCACTACGCCTGGCTAATATTTTGTATTTTTCGTAGAGATGGGGTTTCTCCATCTTGTCAGGCTGGTCTCGAACTCCCAACCACAGGTGATCCTCCTGCCTCGGCCTCCCAAAGGGCTGAGATTACAGGCATGAGCCACCATACCCAGCTGTAAGTTAATTTTTGTATGTGTATTTGTATGTGGTATAAGGTCGAAACTGAAAGGGTCCAGTTTCTATCTTCTGTATATGGCTAGCCAGTTATCGTAGAACCATTTATTGAATAAGAAATTCTTTCCCTATTGCTTGTTTTTGTCAGGTTTGTTGAAGATCTGATAGTTGTAGGTGCGTAGTCTTATTTCTAGGTTCTCTATTCCTTTCCATTGGTCTATGTGTCTATCTTTGTACCAGTACCATGCTGTTTTGGTTACTGTGGCTTAGTAGCATAGATTGAAGTCGGGTAACATGACACTTCTAGTTTTGTTCTTTTTGCTTAGGGTTGTGTTGGCTATTTGGGCACTTCTTTGGTACCAAATAAATTTTAAAATCGTTTTTTCCCCCTAATTCTGTGAAGAATGCCATTGGTTGTTTAATAGAAACAGTGTTGAATTTAGAAATTGCTTTGGGCAGTATGGTCATTTTAACAATATCGATTCTTCCTATCCATGAGCATGAGATGTTTTTCCATATGTTTGTATCATCTCTGATGTCTTTGAGCAGTGTTTTGTGCTTTTCCTTTTAGAAGTCTTTCACCTCGGCTGGGCGCGGTGGCTCAAGCCTGTAATCCCAGCACTTTGGGAGGCCGAGACGGGCGGATCACGAGGTCAGAAGATCGAGACCATCCTGGCTAATACGGTGAAACCCTGTCTCTACTTAAAAAAAAATACAAAAAAACTAGCCGGGCGACGAGGCGGGCGCCTGTGGTCCCAGCTACTCGGGAGGCTGAGGCAGGAGAATGGCGTAAACCCGGGAGGCGGAGCTTGCAGTGAGCTGAGATCCGGCCACTGCACTCCAGCCTGGGTGGCAGAGCGAGACTCCGTCTCAAAAAAAAAAAAAAAAAAAAAAAAAGAAGTCTTTCACCTCACTGATTAATTGTATTCCCGGGTATTTTATTCTTTTTGTGGCAATTGTGAATGGGAGTACATTTCTGATTTGACTCTGGGCTTGACTGATGTTGGTGTATAGGAATGTTAGTGATTTTTGCACATTGATTTTGTATCCTGAGACTTTGCTGAAGTTGTTTATCAACTTAAGAACTGTTTGGGCTGAGACTATGGGGTTATCTAGGTATAGGGTCATGTCTGCAAACAAATATAGTTTGACTCCCTCTCTTCCTATTTCGATGTCCTTTTTTTCTTTCTCTTACCTAATTGGCCTGGCCAGGACATCCAATAGTATGTTGAATAGGAGTGGTGAGAGAGGGCATCCTTATAATAAGGGGTCATATCTCTACACTGGCACCTACCTGTATTCAGCTTTTCAGTTTGACCCCCAACAAGAAACTCCACCATCACTAGCTAATGCTATTCCTTTAACCTAGCCACAGGGTTTCTTTAGGTATTTTGGCATCTGCTGTCATGTCTGTGTCTCACCCAGCTCTATAGGAAAACATTTAACTCTCTCCTGCCACCTACCAGAGATATTCCCTGAGGCACTGTATCTTTGGCTTTTAGCCATTGCTTGACCACATGCAACTCTCTCAACACCCGCGAAGAACCTGCGAGAATGTAGGAACACAACCAGGAATGTGAGCATGGGTTAGCTCACTCTTTCAGGACTTAAACTAATGTAGGGTTTTACCACAACCCTGTAAGGTATGGCCCAGAGTAAAAAAGAGAACACAAGACAACAGTTGTCCCTCTATGATCCTTCTCTTGTTCTCTTCCATTCTATAACCATTGGGATCTTATCTGAGCAGGAAAGCAAGAAAAATTTGTTTATGGAATAAACTTTATGACCTATGTCTTGTAAGATTATACTTCAGAAAAACAAAAGTTCACCCTCTTGCCCTTCTAAAAGCCTTTTCTCTCAAGATCATAATCTCTATTTTCAGTACCAAAAGTCTATTTTAACACTAAAAAATAAAATATTGACCCCTTTGTTTTCCCCTGATTTTTTTTTTCCTAAAAGACACAATACCATATTTTCCTAGCTGTTGGGTAGAGGCTGAAAATACAATAAATTGTGTTTGAAGCGTGAGGGTAGCATTGATGAAGGTGTAGACACATCAGTCAATAATTCAACATATTCCTACGCATGACCTTTCCCTCATTAGAAATAAAAGACTGAGAAAAGAGGCCCTGCTATTCTTTTGACATCTGTGTTCTTAGCATCTAGAATAACACCTGGAAAATGAATATTTGTTGAATGAAGACTTGTACATAAAATGACTCAAATCCTCATCAACACAATCACCCACAGAAGTATTGAAAGAGAAACAGACTAGAGGCAGAAACCTGAGAAAAACAAATAATTTAAGGTGCAAGATAGTGGACAAATTATGAGTGAAGGAGGATAAGAAGGAGAGGTCAGCGAATTAGAAGAAAAACCAGGGGAAAAAAAGAAAAGTGGTACAGAAAGCAAAGAAGGAGAGAATTCAAAGGGCAGAGAGAGCAAACTATGTTAAGAAGAATATAAAAATCAGTGATCTAGTAGAATAAAGGCTTAAGAGCAGGTCAATGGTTTTGACGATGTATAGGCCATTAATAAACTTTGAGAGATCAGCTTGAATGAAATTGTTGGTTCAGAAGTCCAATTGCAATGGGCTGAAGAGTCAGAAAGCAGCTAGGATAATGAATGTGAAAGTGCTTCTTAAATCCTAAACCACTTTAAAAATGTAATTAGAATATACAGCTTGTTAGATTTAGGTCCTGGTTGTTGCTCATTCACTAAACTTTCTGAATTCATCTGTTTTTCTTGGCATCAAGCACAGGCAGCTAGGGTTTTAGCTGAGTATGTCACAATCAATGAAACAGATGTTACCATGTCCTTAACATTTTTCTTCTTCCTTGACCTAACCTTTCTTCATAGCATGCCCAGGTTTAAATTAATGCACCGTCTTTAAACAATCTTCAAATGCATCCCACTGTTTCTCTAGGTCATTTCAATAGGTCATCTTCCTATTGCCAACACCTTCACAACTTGCCTTCAGCATCTTAAAAAAATCTGATTTGTTTAGGCAAAATTGATAAAACTTTGAATGTGTCCTTGACCTCAGCCACGAGATCTGGAACACAATCTATCACTTAACCATGCCTCAGAACTGGCCCCAATTGCATTATTTTGAATACTTCTTCTTTCTTGGCTTCTCTATCCCTGATTTCCATTTTTATGGATTCCCTGTCTATCAAGTTAACTACTAGACATTGCACGAACTTAAGATATAATTAATTATACTCTGAAAGTTTTCCTGACTTGGGCATATATTTCTCAAATAACCTCATTCTAACTTTCCTTTTAATGACACCTAATTCTGAGAACATTAATAGAAAGGCATAAAATCAGAAATTTTAGATTGGTTATATTTAAAATAATTCAGAAAGTAATGGTTTGAGTATATTAATTTGTTTCATAGAGAAAACACCAGCAGATATTAATATTTAAAGGTTCCTGCCACTATTTGAGATTGTTCTACCAGAACCTTATAACTTATCTTTTCAGCACCAGAACTGTTTATGAAGAAAAATAATCAAATGAAATAATTTCATAGTTATTTTTATTGGCAAAAGAGTGACATCTATTGTTCAGTGTTATATAAAATGGAATTTAAAAATCAAAAACAATGCCTTATTTTTTTTATTTTTATTTTTATTTTTTGAGACAGAGTTTCGCTCTGTCGCCCAGGCTGGAGTGCAGTGGCCGGATCTCAGCTCACTGCAAGCTCCGCCTCCCAGGTTTATGGCATTCTCCTGCCTCAGCCTCCCGAGTAGCTGGGACTACAGGCGCCCGCCACCTCGCCCGGCTAGTTTTTTGTATTTTTAGTAGAGACGGGGTTTCACCGTGTTAGCCAGGATGGTCTCGATCTCCTGACCTCATGATCCGCCCGTCTCGGCCTCCCAAAGTGCTGGGATTACAGGCTTGAGCCACCGCGCCCGGCCACAATGCCTTATTTTTAATGTGATTAGCTCCAGAATAATAACTTCTTAAATTTATTGTTTCAAAGAGACTAATGGGTGATATTCAATAATTCATTTTTATTATGAAATCAAATTTAGGTGATTATTTAAGATCATGAACATGTAATTATGATTCAAAGGCTCAGGATCTGTCTAGGTACTAAAAGTAGAGAGGAAGAAATAAGATAATAAATATATAGAATAAAATTCTTAAAGGTGACTACTTTTTTTTCTATATATATATTACTGAAATCTGTGAATTTGCAAATTGAATTCTGAATTCAAGGCAAGTTTCTGTTCTCATCTTAATTCTGTTGTTAACTATGTCTATGAAGTTAAACAAGTTGCTTTCATCTTGGCTACAGTTTATTATCTACAAAAATATGAGTATGAGACTTGAACTGAAGGTAGTCAACTTCCTGCTAGCATTTATTTTTCCATAAGATGCTATTCAGAATCACTAGATTAAGCAAAAATTTTTAAAGTTTGACCATACTGAGTGTCCATAATGATACGGGAGAATTGAAATTCTCAAACACTGATGTTAGGAGTATAAATAAATACAGTCCCTTTCAAAAGCAATTTGAAAATATCCTGTAAATTTTAAGGTGGACTTATCCCATCATCCTGCTTTTCCATTTGTGTAAGCACTTTATAGGGAATTCCCACACATATACACAAGGAGTTATTTTCAAGAACTACATCATTGCAACATTGAAAAATTAACAATAGAGTGTTACAGGAGAATTGATAAAATCTTGCATCTGTACCCACTGATATATTTTATAATATAAACATAAAATGATTGAATTACAGTAGCATCTATCAACATGGGTAAACCTCAGTCAAACAATATGAGTAAAAGAGGCACATTTCAGATTAGGTAGCAAATGATCTTTTATACAAGAAACCAAAATGTTTCTATTCATTGACTATAGGCACACCATAGATAGAAAAGTATAAAATATGCATGAGAATAATAAAGAACAAATTCATGACAATGGTCACCTATGAAAATACAGGGGAGTTAATGTGACCAGAATGGATACATTGGGACTTAAACTGCATCTGAAGTGTTTTCCTTATTGAACAAAAAGAGAGAAAGTCATGTGAAGCAAAATAAAGCAAATTGAGGAGCGGTTTCCAATGAGTTATGGGCAGATTGATTCTTATTAGAAGATTATACTTTTCTGCAGGTTTAAAATATTCATAATTTTGATTAAAACAATATTAACATTCTAATTCTAAATCTCACAGAAAACTGAGTACCTAATCTTTTTTGTATGTTTTTGGGGATTTTTATGAGATTAGAATTTAATGACAAGTGTATGAAAAGTCTTGAAACATAGCTTTTCTCTCTCCAGTCCTTATATTTGTTAAAACAAAAAAAGCACAGCAAGAATAATTTTTCACGTAGGCTTTTAAATTGGCTTTGATGGAACTGTGTTCCACAAGGAATATTGGATTAGACTTTCTAAAGCTGAGCCCAGCCATGGGTTCATACCCTCAAATTACTATTAGTTGAGTAAATTCTTCCCTTCTTGAGGCCCCAAGACAGCTTGGGGTTCCTGGGCATATTATAAAGTGACATTCCTTACTTACCACAGGTTAGGAATCCTATTCAGGGACAGTGTAGACAAGGTATGAAGCCAGTTTTCCCAAGTGGCTTTTATTGGCTCTGCAAGTCAAGCTTGATTCCTTAAAGGCAAGCATACCCTTCCAGTCAAAGTCTTAGTAAAACAACCAGTTTCTCCAATTGTGTCCTGTTGCAAAAGAAAATGGATTCTTATTGCACCTATCCTACTAATCATATTGCCATAAGTTAAGAATACTCACAAATAATTTCCAAATTCTACTGAAACCATGCAAGAGAAACAAATATGCCCCACATTTTGTTCACAGGAGTATACTTTACCCAATTGTTAAAAGCTGCAGGCCAAGCATGGTGGCTAACACCTGTAATCCCAGAACTTTGAGAGGTGGATGTAGATGGATCACAAGATCAGGAGTTTGAGAGCAGCCTGGCCAACATGGTGAAAACCCGTTTCTACTAAAAATACAAAAATTAGCTGGGTGCAGTCGTGGGCGCCTATGATCCCAGCTACTTGGGAGGCTCACCTGTGCTACAGTTTCTACACACATTCAGTGGTTCCTGAGCTCTCATCTGGCCTCTGAGAAGAATAAGGATACTCCCACAGCTGAAGAGTGAGGAGGGCAGAGAATAATTTTATTGAGCAACAGAACAGCTCTCAACAGAGAGGGAAACTGGGAGTGCTTCCCCATCCCTGTAGCTGTGTGGTTTCTTTCTCAGTGTGGCTGAGTCTGGGGCATTTATCCCTAATTTAGTTTTTATCTAATGAGAGCCAGAATAGATCATTCAGGTGATTTGGGGGGAAGGACATTTAATTTTATGAGAATACATGTTTGTTAGTATGATTTTTTAATTGAAATGATTAAACGGCCAATTCAATGAAAGCGATTGTACTTGTGATCATGTGTGAATACAACATTAATATTAAGCTCAGTTGCTATCGACCAGCAACAAAAGAAATAAGAACCATATATAACGACCCTTTAAAGAAATCTGAATGTGACATTATAAGCATTTTCTAGTATACGATATGGTAGATAATGGTTCTACTAGAAAACCAAATCCCTAATATGACTTCAAAGAGCTTCTGCACAGTGGTTGAATCTAGATTGCAAGATGCTCTGTTCCCTAGAAGCTCTAGGGACTGCTAATGGAGAAGAAAAAATTGGATGCTGCCAATTATTACCTAGTCTTGGCCCCTGAAAGCAGTATTTCCCTCTACCATAAATTGTCAAACTGGTAGTATTTGGGGGAGGGGGGAATCAGCAGTTAAAAATGTAATGCTTAAAAAATGTAATTTTGGACAATAACAATAAAACAAGCTTTTGTTTAGCTTCATGGCTCCTTTAAAACTTTCTCATTTAAATTAAAATATATGCAACCCATGCATTCATTTGACTAACAAATATATTTGAACTTCTATTGTATGACACCACTCAGTGGAGTATTCATTGGCTCTTCATAGCCTTCATAACATATCATAGATGTCTTCGAAGTTTATTTATGTGGGGAGAGTGGGAGATGTCAAGGGAAGACATGGAACCTAGGATACATTCCAATGGGATGGGCAAGAGGCAAAGACACAGCCCCGGAATTTACTCCTAGTCTAACTTTCCTCCTCATTTTATGGCGCTTCAATACCACTTTCCTCTCACCCACCCTTTACTCAAGTAGAAACGCCAAGGCTTGCTTTCTACTCAAATGCTTATAGGAATGCGCATGCCAAGGCTACAATTTCCTGGTCTGGGATAATATGAAAGAAACATCTAAAAATCTCATAACATGTCTGCTGAGGTAGAAAGTTATAAAAACACCCGTGAAACAGAAGAGAGAGAAACTCAAAGGTCAAGTCCCCATGGATATGCTCACTCGAGGTCAGAAGCTATGGAGCACAAGTTTATGAGGAGCACAGAGTACATATAGTGTGTGTATATATATATATAGTGTGCGTGTGTGTGTATATATATATATATATATATATAGTTTCTGGCCTCTTATTCAGCTGTCTCCAAATATCATCTTGTGTCCTATTTTCAAAATTTGCCATTCACTTTTGCTTATATAAAGTTTAATTATATTAATACAAATATGTAATATATAATCGTTCTATTGCTGATGCAACTAATTGCAACAATCTTAGTGGCTTTAAAAAAAAAAAAACCCAATTTTATTATTCAGCAGTACTATAGGTCAGAAGTCCACTCTCGCTGGGATAAAATCAAAGTGTTGGCAGGCAGGGCTGTGTTTCTTTTCGAAACCTCTAATGGAGAATCCGTCCCACTGTCTTTTTCAGCTTCTGGGGGTCATCTGCATTCCTTGGCTCATGGCTGCCTTCCTCTTTCTTCAAAGCCAGCAAGTTTGCATTTCTCTGACCTTTGCTCTATCATCTATCTCTTGTTCGTTGACTACAACAGGGAAATGTTATCTGCTTTGAAGGATTTCTGTGATTACCTTAGACTCACCCAGATAATCCCAAAATAAACTTTCCATCCCAGGGTCCTTAACCTTAATCACACCTGCAAAGTCCCTTCTATCATGTGAAGTAGCATATCCACAAGTTTGAAGGATCAACTTGTAGACATCTTTGGAAGTCACTATTCTAATAAACATACATATCAGAATAATTATATATGTATATTTGCATATATCTCTATCATGAATTTATATGCACTAATATTGTATACATTTATTTGTATGTACTCATATATGTGTGTATATAATATGAATATATACATTTATATATGTGTGTGTGCATATATGTATGATGAATTTGAAATGGTAAGGACATCAACACAGAATGAGGACAAGGACTCAGTCCTAACCCTTCCTTGACTGGCCCTTTCTATACATAATCCTTTTGAATTTTCAAAACAACCCAGCAAGTTAGATGAAATTATCCAAAGTCAGCAGATAAAGAAACGCGTTTGCAGAGAAGTCTAGTAATTTACCATAAGTCACATAGTTTTCATGTGTCTCTCTCAAAATTTAAACACAACCTATATTCTAGTACCAAGGCCAATTTAAAATGAAGAAGTATGATTTAGAGGGAGCCATATTACCAACATGTAAAATTTTAAAACAATAATTTTTAGATCAAATACGTTACTTAAAAGTCTGACTATTAGGACAAACCTAGCATATTCCTAACTGCTTCTAGAAACTTCTTCTTAGTACAAGGCACCATGGTATGGTATTGGACAATCAGGAATCTCATTGTCCTTTTGATGCCTCCTCCCCTTTTGCCTCACTACAATTTAAAGTCAAAATATCACCATATTCTTCTTTCCCTTCCTTTTACATATCTCTCAATCTCATCTATTAGCATTGCCACTCCTCTAGTGTACAGGAGATCATTTGGTGGTTGATTTTAAAAGCCTTCTAAGTTCTAACTGGTTCTCTGCCTCCTGTTTTGCTCACCTCACCCCTACTATCCATTCTCCATTATTACAGAGTGAGCACTTTAAAATGTACATATTAACCTGAAGCTCTCTGACTTAAAGGCTTTGAAATCCTCTCCATTTCCCCCATTGCTCTTAAGACAAGAACAAACTTATTTTACAAGAACTGCCTAGTTGGCTTCTGCTTTCTTCAATGTATCTCTCATAACCATCCCATACCTGCTTTCCTCCTTCACACAATTTTATCTTCTATTTAGTTTCTTTCCATTCCTAAAACACGCACACACACACACACACACACACACACACACACCACACACACACACACACACACACACACAGAAGAACCCCTCTTCTCTGGTCTTTTTCATAATCTGTCCCTCTGGAAAATTCTCATCTAAATTGTTCATTTGGGCCAGATGCAGTGGCTCATGCCTACTCAACTTAATCCCAACACTTTGGGAGGCCGAGGTGAGTGGATCACTTGAGGTCAGGAGTTCAAGACCAGCCTGGCCAACATGGTGAAACCCCGGCTCTATTAAAAATACAAAAATTACTTGGCATGGTGGCAGGGACCTGTAATCCCAGCTATTCGGGAGGCTGAGGCAGGAGAACCGCTTGAACCTCACTCCAACCAGGGAGACAAGAGCAAAACTCTGTCTCAAAAAAAAAAAAAAAAAAAATTCATTTGGATGAGTTTTGCATATCCTCTGAAAAGCCTTCCCCGAATTTCCAAGTCTGAATTAGTTACTCTCTTATATATCCTCACAGTATCATGTATATCAAAACATTTATTATCCTAAAATTTCCTCATCTATTTATAGGTTGTATCTCACCCCAGACAGGAGTCATGTTCTTAAATATTTGCATTTCTTAAAATTACATCTTTACCTTTTTCTGAGACCATAATTACTTGCATATGCATCTTAGAATAATTTCTACATGTAGTCTCCACTTTAAAGCTAGTAAAATACTAATGTAATTTATAAATTTCCATAGCTAAGACAAATAATATGAAAAAACAGAAGTTATTAATTTTTAGTATAGTTATATTATAATTTATGAAAATTTTAGATTAAAAGTCTAAATCTAGTTTCTGCCATAAATTTTCATCTTTTGATATCTGGGTTGTCCATGAAGTCAAATAATGACTCCAAAATCATTTCATACATTATACTTCCCATAAATAATTGTGAAAATATTATTGTTTCCTCCAAAAAAATGAATAACTAGAAGTAGTTTTTATGTGTATGCACACAAAAATTTGGAACTAAAATCTGAAACTAAAATCATTAAAAATAGGAATTTTGGTCTAATTCAATCACTTTCTGGAGGTAAATCAAAAAAATGTTAAGCTTAACCACTCATTTTTAATTCTGTTCTATGTGGTATGTAAGAGAAGGGAAGCTGATCGAACCAATGTGTTTTATGCTGAAATTATGTTTCTAAAAGAAGTAACTAATTTAAGGGATTTAAAAAAATAATTTTGTGTCAAAACGATTGGTTTTGCAACTGATTGCTTTATATTTTGTTTGTTTTTGAGTCATTAAGCACATGCCAATTGGCCATAATAACAATCAAATTAACAAAACAGCTGCCAATGTTAGTTTCAGACTTAATGTGTCTCTTTTTAGCCCATTTAAATTCACCACACCTATTGAACTGAAAGTTTGGTTCTCAGATTTTGCCAATGAAAGTAGATTCTAACATTAAGGATGGTTGACTATTGTAGTGAAACTCAGTGATTGCCATGGGGAAATAGCAAGGCTACCATAAGAAGACAAAACTACGTATGTAGAATACATGACCAAAATTAGGGAATGCATTCATTTGGCAGACCTGGTGCACTTACTGTTAGCTGCTAAAACCTCCACTTCAGATGCACTTCTGTCATACTTTTGTGTATATGATTGTGGCAGCCGACACTGAATGAAAAAATATAGGAGAAAAACATGGTAATGTAGGGAAATATGGAGAGAAGATTTTTGCAACTTAGAAATAATCTTGTAAACAAGTGGAGAGCCTGTTTTACTCAAAGAAAATCTAAGTTTTAAGTTGAAGAGAACCATAGTAAACAGAAAACCATAATGCAATGTCATTTCTCATCCTTGTTGTAGAGTCAACATAGAGTTCTACATAGAACTGGTTACAGAGGGATGTTGCTGTAATCAAAACACAACTTCCTGACTTCTAATGAGTTCTTGACTTTCTCATTATGTAAAAGATACGGAGAGATTATCATGATATTTTCTATGAAGTTAATTCTTTCACTAGCTTTTTGGCATGGGAAAAGATTGTGATACTGCCTTGAAAATTTTAAAAGATTTTTAAAGAAAGCATTTTATAATAATGTCTTATAATTTCATTTTCATACATCACAGTTCATCTAACAGTAATGAGGGTTGGTCAGTCGGTGGTTTAGTTAGGGTTCTCCAGAGTTAGATCCTGAGAAGAGAACCTGGGGTGCACATCAGGAAAAAAGAGAAGGCCAAGCAACAGTACAATATCAGAAAAAAAAAAAAGGTAGAGGGTAACTTTAATCTTATCTGCAAGGAAATTTTAGAGTATAAGTTAAGTTTCAGAATTCTGCTGAGCTGAGATAAAGGATGGGAGATTTCAAATTTTACTGCCTTCAGACATTGGCTAAGGGCTCCAAGAGGAATGTAATATTTCAGGTAACTCTGTCTCTTCCCATTTGCAGGCAAAATAGGTTTCATAGCCCAAGGACAGTCCTTTACTAGCTATTGGAAGGAAAAGCACATAGACACTGGGAAAGTTTGGAAGGGATTCATATAAACAGCAGGAAAAAAAAGTGACCCAAAGGCACATGAGCAGAACACACTCACATTGTACACAACAGTCAGGTTTTACTATCTCATTTTCAAAGACAAGAAAACTGAAGTTAAGCAAGGAAATGTGATTTATTTACAGTCACACAGGTAAAGGTGCAAACTTGACATTACGTATGACCTTAGTCACAGATCCTGTGTTGTTCTTGCTGTTGTTTCTGCATTACATCATACTATGCGATAATGTTATTTATTTTCATAATTACCATATAACCTTAGAATAAATATGACCTGATATTTTGTAGCACTCTACACATTTTTGATTACTTTGAATATTTTGTTTCTCTTTGTGTAGGTAGTTTTATAACCAATTAAGCCAGAGGTTTCAAATATAGAGCTCTGGCAGATAATGTAAACCAATTAATCAGGCCAACTGCAGGAGAAAATAAAGAAAAGTGAACCCCCTGGAGAGCTGCTGCCTGTCTAAAGGAGGCAGCCATCTCTCAGTCCCAGATTATTGTTGCGGCGAGACAATGAAGATCTGGTGTGGTCAGACCATCTGTTTTCTGATTTTCCCAAGATCAGCAAGAAATCAGAATGTTTCATATATAGTCCCCTTATCTTTAAACACTGGCAACTGACCCATTGTTTTAACTGGAAGTCAATTTTGTACAAGTCACACACGCACATGTTTTCCCTCTCTGTCTTTCTTTCTCTCTTTCTGTTTCTCAGGGAACATTTCTATCGTGGATGAGCTACTATTTTGTTCTTCAGGTATACACTAGCATAGTTGGTGCAGTTGAACTTTAGATGTGCCTCCTCTGACATTATTTAAATTAAAACAATTTTAAAACCATGATGTGGTCAAAAAACATGTAGTGAACAGGGTTTATCTTGTGGCCCTTGAACTAAGTTAATGCTTCCCCGCACTATAGATTTTATTCAATTCAATCACAAGTGATAGTTTATTTTCAAAGCAAATGAGGTATTTTGTGTATGTGTGTGTGTGTGCATGTGTGTGTGTGTGTGTGCATGTGTGTGTGTGTGTGTGTGTGTGTGTGTGGTTTTGACTCTTAGACTGAACTACAAATGAAAGCAAAGGGAGAATTCAAAATTCTTTAACATTGCTGTAAATTCTGTCAAAGTGAATCTTCTGTGTCTACAGCAGTGAATTAGAATCTCATGATACCCAATGTCCTCTTTAGTAAAATTTTATATAGCACCACCATTGTTATCACGGAATGAATTTATAAAATACTATTGCATATCAACACACACTAATTCTAAGAAAATCAATATTAAGCCCAAACCATAACATTAAGAAGAAAGAACAGAAAACTAACTTATAACTGAATAATGTGCATATATCTGTCTAAAGGCTTGGACATGACTATACTAGAATATTTAAGCAGTCATATTCTTGCCCCTATAAAATGACTACCTGTATACGTCAGCTGCAAATGAAGAAGTCAGGATTTTGGCATGGGTGATCTAAATTTAAAAATGTATGGTTCTCAGTAAAATATTTTCCAAATTGAAAAGTAATTTTTGATATAAACTTCAAAAAATAAAATAAAGCACACTATTTCTTTCATTTACACAAATGTCAGGTGTCAGATGTGTAACATACATAATAAACGGACACAAATTTCTGGGTTTGTGTGTAAAATGAGTTAGGTTCTGGGCTCAAATACTTATTGAAAGCTTTTAATCTACAGGAAGGACCACTGGGAAATTTGGAAGTCATGTTGAGCAGCGGTCTCCAACCTTTTTTGGCACCAGGGACAGGTTTTGTGGAAGACAATTTTGCCATGACAGGGGCGGGGAGGGGGAAGATTGTTTAAGTGCGTTACATATATCATCAGATTAATCATAAGAAGCATACAACCTAAATCCCTTTCATGCACAATTCACAATAGGATTCACACTCCTATGAGAATCTGATGCCACCTCTCATTTGACAGGAGGTAGAGCTCTGGTGTAGAGCCTGAGAAAAACTATTTACCATACTGTCTCTTGCTTTGCAGTGGTTCTAGCATCCCTCATCCCTATTAAATACTGGAGCATCCCAATTATTGTGATAACCCAGAGAGTTTCACTAAGGGGCAGTACTTTCCAATTGAGAACCAGTGTTCTAATGTCATCATGAAGACAGAAGCCAAATGAGTAAAATAACACAGTTGAAGAAAATAGGTTTCAAATCTTTCAAATGACAACTAATATGGTACCTAGGAGAAAGTACAGTTTGTAAATCAACATCAGCTGACACTGGCTTTTCCCCAGCTGGAGCCAAGGAGGCCAGACAGCTTGGTCCCAAGACTTGTCCCCACAGCCCAACACACCACCTGTGGTAGTCTGTAGTCAGAGTCCCTCTTCAGGTCTAACTCTGGCCCATCTTTCCTCAGTGGGTGGGACTTCCCTGCAGAAACTCCGGTAACTCCAGCCAGAGGGTCTGGGACAGAATTTGGCTCTCCCTAGGCCTGAGCCCCTAGCACGAGGGGTGGCCTCAGTCTGTGGACTAGCAGACTTAGTATCTCCTCATGGTAGTTCTGAGGAACCTGGGCAGCCCAAACAAGTGGGTTTCCCCCCAGCAAACCATACCCTCTCCACCAAGAGACAGTGTCTCATTAAACAGGCCCTGCGCCCTGTGCCACCCAATTGGGTGAGATCCTCCAACAGGGGTTGTCAGACACCCTATACAGAAGCAATCTTACTGGCATTAAGTTAGTGCCCCTCAAGGTTGGAGATTCCAGTAAAAGGAGGAGGCACCCATTATGGCTGTCTCCAGCCTCCTTAAGTGACATCTTGAAGCATGGAAGCGAATCAGATGAATAGGACCTGTATTGAACCCCCAGCAAACTGCAGCAGCCCTACAGAAGAGGGACCTGATTATTGAAAGAAAAACAAGCAGAAAGTGACAAGAACAGCATCATCATCATCATCATCATCAACAAAAACAACAAAAAGTCCCCCACAAAAAATCCCATTCAAGGGTCAGCAGCCTCAAAGATCAAAACTGACAAACTCACAAAGATGAGAAAGAATTAACAACAACAACAAAAATGCTGAAAACCTGAAAGGCCAGAGTACCTCTTTTCCTCCAAATGATTGCAACATCTCTCCACCAGGGGCACAAAACTGGACGAAGGATCAGTAGGCTTCAGAAGATGGGTAATAAAAATCTAAAATAAGCTAAAGCAGCATGTTCTAACCCAATGCAAGGAAGCTAAGAACTTTGATAAAAGGTTAGAGGAATTGCTAACTAGAATAACCAATTTAGAGAGGAACATAAATGACTTGTTGGAGCTGAAAAACACAGCACGAGGACTTCATGAAACATACACAAGTATCAGCAGCCAAACTGACCAAGCAGAAGAAAGGATATCAGAGCTTGAAGACCACCTTACTGAAGTAAGACATGCAGACAAGAATAGAGAAAAAGGAAGGAAAAGGAATGAACAAAGCCTCCAGGAAATATGGTACTTCATAAAAAGAACAAACCTATGGTCGATTGGAGTAACAGAAGGAGAAGGGGAGAATAGAAACAAGCTGGAAAACACACTTCAGGATATTATCCAGGAGAACTTCCCCAACCTAGAAGACAGGCAAATATACACATTCAGGAAATACAGAGAACACCATTAAGATATTCCATGAGAAGATCAACCCCAAGACATGATCATCAGATCCCCCAAAGTCGAAATGAAGGAAAAACTGTTAAGGGCAGCCAGAGAGAAAGACCAGGTCACCTAAAAAGGGAAGCCCATCAGACTAACAATAGACCTCTCAGCAGAAATTCTACAAGCCAGAACAGATTGGGAGCCAATACTCAACATTCCTAAAGAAAAGAATTTTCAACCCAGAATTTCATATCCAGTCAAACTAAGCTTCATAAGCAAAGGAGAAATAAAATCCTTTACAAACAAGCAAATGCTGAAGGACTTTCATATTACCAGGCCTGCCCTGCAAGAGCTCCTGAAAGAAGCACTAAATATGGAAAGGAAAAACCAGTACCATCTACTGCAAAAATACACCAAAATATAAATACCAATGACACTATGAAGAAACTGCATCAACTAGTGTGCAAAATAACCAAATAGCATCATGATGGTAGGATCAAATTCACACATAACAACACTAACCTTTAATGTAAATGGGCCAAATGCCCCAATTAAAAGACAGAGACTGGCAAATTGGATAGTCAAGACCCATCAGTGTTCTGTATTCAGGAGACCCATCTTATGTGCAGACACACACAGGCTCAAAATAAAGGGATGGAGGAAAATTTACCAACCAAATGGAAAGCAAAAAAAAAAAAAAAAAAAAAAAGCAGGGATTACAATCTTAGTCTCTGACAAAAGAGGCTTTAAACCAACAAGGTTAAAAAAGATACAGGCATTACATAATGGTAAAGGGAACAATTCACAAGAAGAGCTAACTGTTCTGAATATGTATGCACCCAATACAGGAGTGCTGAGACCAGCTCGGTCAGGGAGACCCTAACCCAGTGGCACTAGAGGAATTAAAGACACACACACGGAAATACAGAGGTGTGAAGTGGGAAGTTAGAGGTCTCACAGCCTTCAGAACTGAGAGCCTCAAACAGAGATTTACCCACGTATTTATTAACAGCAAGCCAGTCATTGGCATTGTTTCTATAGATATTAAATTAACTAAAAGTATCCCTTATGGGAAACGAAGGAATGGGCCAAATGAAAGGAAAAGGCAGGGCTAGTTAACTGCAGCGGGAGCATGTCCTTAAGGCACAGATCGCTCATGCTATTGTTTGTGGCTTAAGAATGCCTTAAAGCAGTTTTCTGCCCTGGGCAGGCCAGGTTTTCCTTGCCCTAATTCCAATAAACCCACAACCTTCCAGTGTGGATGTTATGGCCATCATGAACATATCACAGTGCTGCAGAGATTTAGTTTATGGCCAACTTTGGGGCCAGTTTATGGCCAGATTTTGGGGGGCTTGTTCCCAACACAGGAGCACCCAACTCATAAAACAAGTTCTTAGAGACCTACACAGAGACTTAGACTACCACACAATAGTATTGGGAGACTTGAACACCCCACTGTCAGTATTAGACATATCAACCAGACAGAAAATTAATAAGGATATTCAGGACTTGAACTGAGCTCCAGATCAAGTGAACCTAGTAGATGCCTACAGAACTCTCGACCCCAAATCAACATAATATACACTCTTCTCAGTGCCACATGGCACTTATTCCAAAATCGACCACATAAAAGGAAGTACAACACTTCTCAGCAAATGCAAAAAAAAAAAAAAGACTGAAATCATAACAGTCTCTCAGACCACAGTGCAATCAAATTAGAACTCAAGATTAAGAAATTCACTCAAAACCGTATGATTTCATGGAAATCAAACAACCTGCTCCCAAATGACTCCTGGGTAAATAAAGAAACTAAGGCAGAAATCAAGAAGTTCTTTGAAACCAATGAGAACAAAGAGACAATGTACAGAATGTCTGGGACAGAGCTAAAGCAATATTAAGAGAGAAATTTACAGTAATAAATGGCCACATCAGAAAGCTAGAAAGATCTCAAATCAACACCTTAATATCACAATTAAATGAGCTAGAGCGGCAAGAGCAAACTAATCCAACAGCTAGTAGAAGAGAAGAAATAACTAAGATCAGAGAAGAATTGAATGAGATAGAGACATGAAAAACCCTCCCCCCAAAAAACATCAATGAATCCAGGAGCTGTTTTTTGAAAAAAAAAATAATAAAATTGGTAGACCACTAGGTAGACTAATAAAGAAGAAGAGAGAGAAGAATCAAATAGACACAATAAAAAATGATAAAGCGGATATCACCACTGACCCACAGAAATACAAAATACCATCAGAGAATATTATAAACGCCTCTATGCAAATAAATTAGAAAATCTAGAAGAAATGGATACATTCCTGGACACATATACCCTACCAAAACTATAAATCAGGAAGAAGTCGAATCCCTGAATAGACTGATAACAAGTTCTGAAATTGAGGCAGTAATTAATAGCCTGCTAACCAAAAACTGCCCAAACCAGACGAATTCACAGCTGAATTCTACCAGAAGTACAAATAGGAGCTGGTACCATTTTACTATTCCAAACAAATGAAAAGGAGGGACTCCTCTGTAACTTATTTTATGAGCCCAGCATTATCCTCATACCAAAACTGGGAAGAGACAAAACAAAAACATACAGAAAACGCCAGACGAATATCCCTGATGAACATCAATGCACAAATCCTCAATAAAATACTGGTAAACCAGATTCAGCAGAACATCAAAAAACGTATCCACCATAATCAAGTCAGCTTCATCCCTGGGGTGCAAGGGCTTGTTCAACATATGCAAATCAATAAACGTAATCCATCACATAAACAGATCCAAAGACAAAAACCACGTCACTCTCTCAATAGAGGCAGAAAATGCCTTTGATAAAATTCAACATCCCTTCATTTAAAAACTCTCAATAAACTAGGTATTGATGGAACATATCTCAAAATAATTAGAGCTGTTTATGACAAACCCACAGCCAATAACATATTCAATGGGCAAAAGTTGGAAGCCTTCTCTTTGAAAACCATTACAAGACAAGGATGTCCTCTCTCACCACTCCTATTCAACACAGTATTGGACATTCTGGCCAGGGCAATCAGGCAAGAGAAACAAATAAAAGGTATTCAAATAGGAAGAGAGGAAGTGAAATTGTCTCTGTTTGCAGACAACATGACTTTATATTTAGAAAACCCCATCATTTCAACCCAAAAACTTCTTTAACTGATAAGCAACTTCAGCAAAGTCTCAGGATACAAAATCAATGTGCAAAAATTACAGGCATTCCTTTACACCAACAACAGGTAAGGAGAGAGTCAAATCATGAATGAATTCCCATTCACAATTGCTACAAAGATAATATAATACCTAGGAATACAGCTAACAAAGGATGTGAGGAACATCTTCAAAAAGAACTACAAACCACTGCTCAAGGAAATAAGAGAGGACACAAACAAATGGGAAAAACATTCCATCCTTAGAGCTAGGAAGAATCAACATTGTGAAAATGGTCAAACTGCCCAAAGGAATTGATAGACTCAATGCTATTCCCATCAAACTACCATTGACATTCTTCACAGAATTAGAAAAAACTGTTTTAAATTTTTTGTGGAATCAAAGGCCCTGTATAGCAAAGAAAATCTTAAGCAAAAAGAACAAAGCTGGAGGCATCATGCTGCCTGACTTCAAACTATACTACAAGGCTACAGTAACCAAAATAACATGGTACTGGTACAAAAAAAGACATATAGACCAATGGAGCAGAAGAGAGACCTCAGAAATAACATCACACATCTACAGCCATTGGATCTTCAACAATGCTGACAAAAACAAGCAATGGGGAAAGGATATCCTATTTAGTAAATGGTGCTGGGAAAACTGGCTAGCTATATGGAGAAAATTGAAACTGGACAGCTTCCTTACACCTTATACAAAAATTCACTCAAGATGGATTAAAGACTTAAATGTAAATCCCAAAACCATAAAAATCCTAGAAGAAAACCTAGGCAATACTATTCAGGACATAGGCATGGGCAAAGACTTCATGAAAAAAAAAATGTCAAAAGCAATTGCAACAAAAGCCAAATTTGGCAAATGGGATCTAATCAAACTAAAGAGCTTCTGTACAGCAAAAGAAACTGTCAGAGTAAATGGGAAACTTAGAGAATGGGAGAAAAATTTTGCAATCTTCCCATCTAACAAAGGTCTAACATCCAGAATTTACAAGGAACTTAAACATATTTACAAGAAAAAAACAAACAACCCCATTAAAAAGTGGACAAAGGATATGAACAGACACTTCTCAAAAGAAGACATTTACAGAGTCAACAAACATAGAAAAAATGCTCAACATTGATCATCTCATGCCAGTCAGAATGGTGATTATTAAAAAGTCAGGAAACACTAGATGTTGGCAAGGCTGTGGAGAAATAGGAAATCTTTTACACTGTTGGTGGGAATGTAAATTAGTTCAACCATTGTCAAAGACAATATGGTGATTCCTCAAGGATCTAGAGCCAGAAATACCATTTGACCCAGCAATCCCATTACTGGGTGTTGTGGGAAGTCAGGGACCCCAAACAGACAGATTGGCTGGAGCCAAGTTGGCAGAACATAAATTGTGAAGATTTCATGGACATTTATCAGTTCCCCAAATTAATGCTTTTATAATTTCTTATGACTGTCTTTATTGCAATCTCAGAACATAAATTGTGAAGATTTCATGGACATTTATCACTTCCCCAATCAATACTTTTATAATTTCTTATGCCTGTCTTTATTTTAATCTCTTAATCCTATTATCTTCATAAACTGAGAATGTACATCATCTCAGGACCGCTGTTGTACAAATGGATTGTAAAATATGTGTGTTTGAACAATACAAAATCAGTGCATCCTGAAAAAGAATAGAATAACAGCAATCTTCAGGGGAAAAAGGGAAGATAACCATAAGGTCTGACTGCCTGTGGGGTCAGGCAGAATAGAACCATGTTTTTCTTCTTGCAGAGGGCCTACAGACAGATGTGTGAGTAGGAGAGGTATCGCTGAATTCTTTTCCTAGCAAGGAGTAACCCTGGGGAAGGAATGCATTCCTGGGGGTAGGTCTATAGATGGCCCCTCTGGGAATGTCTGTCTTATGAGGTTGAGATAAGGACTGAAGTACACCCTGGTCTCCTGCAGTACCCTCAGGCTTACTAGGATTGGGAAATTCCAGCCTGGTAAATTCTAGTCAGACCAGTTGTCTACTCTTGAACCCTGTTTCCTGTTAAGATGTTTATCAAGACAATGCGTGCACAGTGGGACATAGACCCTTATCAGTAATTCTAATTTTGCCTTGCCTTGTGAACTTTATTGCCCTTTGAAGCATGTGATCCTTGTGACCTAGTCCCTGTTTGTATACCCCCTCCCCTTTTAAAATCCCTAATAAAAACTTGCTGGTTTTGTGGCTTGGGGTCGCCATGATGGTCTTGCCAATATGTGATGACACCCCCGGAAGCCCAACTGTAAAATTTCTCTCTTTGTACTCTTTCTCTTTATTTCTCAGACTGGCTGGCACTTAGGGAAAATATAAAGAATCTACATAGAAATATTGGGAGCTGGTTCCCCAATAACTGGGTATATACCCAAAGGAATATAAATTATTCTACTATAAAGACACATGTACACATATGTTTATTGCAGCACAATGTACAATAGCAAAGACATGGAATCAACCCAAATGCCCATCAATGATAGACTGGATAAAGAAAATGTGGTACACATATACCATGGAATACTATGCAGCCATAAAAAGAAATGAGATCACGTCCTTTGCAGGAACATGGATGAAGCCAGAAGCCGTCATTTTCAGCAAGCTAATACAAGAACAGAAAACCAAACACTGCATGTTCTCACTCATAAATGGGAGCTGAACATTGAGAACACATAGACACAGAGAAGGGAACAATACAAAACATGGCTTGTTGTGGGCTGGGGGATGAGGGGAGGGAACTTAGAGGACAGGTCAATAGGTGCAGCAAACCATCATGGCAAATGTATAACAATGTGACAAACCTGCATGTTTTGTGAATGTATCCCATTTTTTTAGAAGAAATAATAATTTAAAAAGACACAGGCAGAGAAGAAAACATTACAATGAATTTTAAAATCTTATGGGATTTATGGGATAGGATGTAAAGAGCAAATGTTACAATTATCAAATGTTTTATAAATAAAAGATTAAATGACAGCTCTTAACCTGTGTATAAAAAAAAAGAAAAGAAAAGAAAAAGAAAGATCAGCCAAGGCTGACCAGCCCCAAGCAAAGGGCAAAATAATAATTTGTTATCCATAAAGTGCTCTGTCAATCACCTTAGGCTGACAAGGCAGCAAACTAAAACAATCTTCATGACAGTGGCAATCATACATGTTAGTTGTAATAAAAGGTCAAGATGAATTAAGTCAATGTCTTTCTCCTCTTCAAGCATTTTCATTTATAGCTCTGGCACGTGCCACTTTCTTTAATCTCAAGACTGCCAAATATACTCTTTAGCTGAGGCTGTGATAATTTAATGGTAGAGGTGGATTTTGGAGAAAAGAATCTTTGATTTTAAGGTTTTTGAAGAAATTAGTTGGTGATAATGGAACAGTCAGTTTCATGTGAGCACACGATTAGAAATCAAATAAAGCTCAGATTTTTAAAACAATTGTCAGATCACAGTCTCTCATGCATTATATTTCAAGGTAAAAATTAAATAAATATCTATTTTAAGTCATTTTTTATCAAATGATTTTAAGCAATCTTTCTAAAATATGACATCATAATAGATTATGACAAATTTGCAGAGGATTCAGGTTTTAAAATCTTAATAGAATTATTTCAAGCACAAGTGATATAAGTACAAAAGCATGAAAAAATGAAAAAAAATCTAACTTCTTAATTTTTACTAATTGCCATTTAAGAAAACACAGATATACTCTCAAATCATATTGTTAGGAAAAACAAACATTGTTGAACCAAACAAAATCACAAAAATGTAGTAATAGCCAAGGAAGAAAAAAAGGAATCTAATTGTTGGACTAATCAAATACAATAGCCAGAAAACATGAAAGACATGAATTTGATTGATTAATTTTGTAACCATTTAAAATGATGCTGGAATCTTCAGGTTATGAATTTACAGAGGAAATAGAGTGAATAAAGAGTTTGATGTCAGAGCATAAATTTTAGTACATGTGCAAACGTATTAGTTTTCCATATATATATCAAGTATTCCTCAGATTTAGCAGACAAAATATAAACATATTTTACAAGATGGTTGGCTAATGGTTCTTAGAAATCAAATGAGAAACTGAAAGGTTAGGATTTTAATGCTTATTCAACTCCTAAACACATGCAGTCTTGGGAAAGTCATTTAATAATTCTAGCTACCAAAATGGAGTTAATCATTTTTAACCATCTTTACTAATGATATGTAACTTTTTTACTAAAAATTAATAAGCGAACCCAACTATAACTCTATTTCTTCAATGCACCAAAAAGTAGTATTATTATTTAGAAGGATTTTCTTGAGTAAGATTTACATAAAATGTTAGGGAACTAACTTCTAAATCTATAAAATTCTTATTTCTTTCCTAGCAACCGTTTACCTAATATAGAGAATATAGGTAGAGATTCCTTTTGATAATTGTAGACTTTTACTAAACTCATGTAATGTGACAAGTAGTCTGCTCACTACTGGGGAAACATTCTTAAGTCCTTGAAAGAGCTTTCAAGTTATAAGGTAAATGCTATATAGATTTTACAAGCTTAAAATTTTACAAAGAGAAGAGTATAACTTAAATATCAGAAGTATACTTAGACAGGTAGAAGAGAGCACTTCTGACTGAAGGGATTATAGATGGATTTCTTAAAGACCTAGACCTTGAAGAATAGGTAGTATGTCCCTGGACAGAGGGATATCGGCAGAGGTAGCGGAATACAGGGAGGTTGTTACAAGGCACAAGATATCTCTGGCAGAGGTAATAGCCTTAGATAAGGTAACATTTGGCATCAATAGCAAGAATTAACATATTTACTCAAAGACAGAGTATGTAGAATGACATAATATGAGATAAGATTTAAAAAGTGAAACGTGATGAAATCACTCAGTGGCAATAGGAATCTCTGAATATAGGAAAGCATGTGAGTGATATGAAGAGAGTTTTGCATTTTAAACATGACTCTAAAAAGTTGAATGGGATTGTTAAGGTACCATGTCATTGTACTGAGGAAGAAGATAAGCATTTCAGTAATACAGTAAAAAAAATGCAAAAGATCTATTGACATGTGCCTTTTATAATCCATTTATGGAGGACAACATCAGGAAAATATGAAAGAACACAAAGACATGATTTCAATTTCAAACACTGACAGTGAACTTTAAAGTTTACAAATCCAAAAAGCTTGATGACCTCCTCAACATACAAAACAGGAAAACACCTCCCATTAGGCTGTCTTTTTCCAAAATCTCTAGAAATCATCTTGGCCTCCTTCAGCAATGGAAAGCTTCCATCCATGTGCTTCATGCAGAAGATGTATGATTTTTGCATTTGTTTATCCAATTTTCCATGAGCTTAATCTGAATAGCTATCTAATTTATTCTCTGAGGATAGAGTAAAACAGCTTGTCTCTTTTCAGAAAATATGTGGACTGAATTATTTATTTCTAACTTCTTAAGAAGCTTATAAAATGCAGGATGAAAGGTCAGGATTAATTAAGGAAAATGGTGTGAATTTCAGCAGGAGAAATGTATGTTAATTGGCAGAAATCTGGTATAGCTATTACTTTATTGATATTCAGCAAAACTTGACTGGACTGAAAAGGAGAGCCCTATTTTTAACAAATTGTGTGTTGTGATAATGTCGATTTTAGTTCTGAGGTTCATACACTTTTTAGAAGAATATTTTTCCTCCGGAGTGGCTCTCACTGACAGTGGTGTTTCCCTTCATTATCAGAGGCAATGGAAAGCCACTGAAAACACTAGCAGAACCATTAAGGCAGATGGCCTGGGCTGTAAAGAGAAAAGCAGGATTCAGGAAGTTGTGGCCATACCTCATAACTCCCCATGTTCTCTAAATAATGCAGCTTTAATGGTAATACCTTTTACGCTAATGAGAATTCAGCGTGGCTTCCCATCCATTTAGAAGTAAGCATCTGTGCTGACTGCTGTTCATTGGGTTAAGCAAGTGGTCAAGACTGAGTATGGATCTGAGAATCATCAAACACGAGCTCTGCTTCTTGATTAGAGTCTTTACTTTCTCTTCTCTATATGCACTTGTCCAGAGGGCATTCACACTTGAATGTATTACATTACTTCCTCAAACAACACATCTCAAATCAACCTCATAATCTTCCCTGCAAAGATGAATTTTCTTTCTAGTTTCCCAACCATTCATCTTATTTTAACAAACTATTTTGCCAGGTATTGTCCCAGAGTTGGAGGAATAAAGAAAAATATTCAAGTGAACTCTCCCCAGGGAGATGACTATCAAATACAGGGAGATAAACATGTAGATAAATGCAATTCAATACAGTTTAACATGTTATATGATATAGTTTCGCTGTGTCCCCACCCAAATCTCATCTTGAACTGTAACTCCCTTAATTCCCACTTGTTGTGGGAGGGACCCCATGGGAGATAATTGAATCATGGGGGGCGGTTTTCCCCGTACTGTTCTCCTGATAGTGAATAAGTCTCAGGAGAGCTGATGTTTTTATAAGGGGAAACCCCTTTTGCTTAGCTCTCATTCTCTCTTGCCTGCTGCCATTTAAGATGCACCTTTCACCTTCCACCATGATTGTGAGGTCTCCCTAGCCACGTAGAACTGTGAGTCCATTAAACCTCTTTTTCTTTACAAATTACTCAGTCTTGGATATGTCTTTATCAGCAGTGTGAAAATGAACTAATACATTATATGATATTTTAGAAATGTCTAAGAAGGGTTTAACTCTTCCAGTCCTTCAGCCTCTGTATCCAATCTGTCACTTAATTTTGGTAATTCTTCCTTTAAGTGTCGGTTTCCTTTTACTAAAACAAATATAAGCTCTGTGAAAGCAGGAATGGTGCTTGAACACAATAGGCACTCTAAGTACTTATTGAATAAACTTGTTGATGCCAAAATAGTGGTTAGAACACTATAGGTTCCAAGTAAATATTTGTTAAATGAATAAAAATGTACTCCTTCAATCAGAAATAAGAAGTAAGTTATCATTACCTATTGCTTAAATTATTGAAGAAACTGAGATCCTTAATCCCAGCTTTTCCCTTTGTCCATACCGAACAAGAAAATCACAAAGTGCATTGCCCCTAAGCAACTAGCATCTACTACAAGTATTGTCAAACTTTTTATGTAAAGCCCCACATAGTAATTAATTTCAAAATAGTAACCCACATAATCTCTTTTGCTGCCAGTCAATTCAGTCTTACAATGTGAAAGTAGCTATAGCCAATATGTAAACAAATGAGTGAGCTAGATGTGTTCCAATAAAACTATTTACACAATCAGACAGTAGTTCTGATTGGGCTGTAGTTTGCTGACCCCTGGTTTAAAAGCTCTTCTGAGGTTCACAAGCCATTTCCATAAACTTTATTTTATTAGATGTGTATGGCAATATTATAATGGTTTTGTTTACTTGTTCGACAATCAGTAATTGATCTTTTATGTGTAAAGGAATTGAGTTACATACTAGGAATAGGAAAGGAATAAGGAAAAATTCCTGTCCTAGTAGAATTCATAACTGAACATAAAGAGACAAACCTTTAAACAGGTAATTACTACACAGTGAGGTAAATACTATATTAAGAGTACATACAGAGTAACCATCACCTAAACAATATACATTGTACCCATTAAGTAATTTCTCATCTGTTACTCCCCGCCCCACTCTCTCACTTTTTCAAGGCTCCAGGGTCTATTATTCCACACTCTGTGTCCATGTGTGCACATTATTTATCTCCCACTTAAAAGTGAGAACATAGTATTTGATTTTCTGTTTCTAAGTTGTTTCACTTAAGATAATGGTCTCCAGTTCCACTCATGTTTCGACAAAAGACATGATTTTATTCTTTTTTGTGGCTGAATAGTATTCCAATAGTATTCAACTGTGCACATATATATACATATATATATAAAATATATATCTATCTATCTATGTAGCTATATATTAATAGATATAGAATATATATATCTAGATAGATAGATACATGATGAAATACTAGTCAGCCACAAAATGTGGCAATAAATAATAAAATCTATAGATGTATAGACACAGATATATGGATATTTGTATACCACGTTTTCTTTATCCAAACATCCATTGATGGACACTTAGGTTGATTCCATATCTTTGCCATTGTGACTAGTGCTGCTAGAAACATAATGATTGCAGGTATCTTTTCCTTTGGGTAGACACCCAATAGTGGAATTGCTGGATGGAATGATAGTTCTGTTTTTATTTGTTTGAGAAATCTCCATACTGTTTTTCATAGAGGCTGTATGAATTTGCCTTCGCACTAACAGCGTATAAGTGTTCTCTTTCCTCCATATCCTCATCCACATCTGCTATTTTTTGACTTTTTACTAATAGCCATTCTGGCTGGTGTAAGATGATCTCTCATTGTGGTTTTCATTTGCCTTTATCTGATGATCAGTGATGTTCAGAACATTTTTGTATGCTTGTTGGCCATTTGCATGTCTTCTTTTGAAAAAAAAAGTATGTTCATGTCCTCCACCAACTTTTTAATGGAATTATTTGTTTCTTTTTGTTGAGCTGTTTATTTGTAGATTTTGGATAGCAGTCCCTTGTTGAATGGGTAGTTTAAAAATACTTTCTCCCAGCCAGGCGCAGTAGCTCATGCGTGTAATCCCAGCACTTTGGGAGCCCGAGGAGGGCCAAGGACAGGAGTTCCAGACCAGCCTGACCAACATAGTGAAATCTCATTTCTACTAAAAATATAAAACTTAGCCAGGTGTGGTGGTAGGTGCTTGTAATCCCAGCTACTCTGGAGGCTGAGGCAGGAGTCTCAGAAAAAAAAAAAAAAAGAAGAGGAAGAGAACACCTTAGAGTGTTCTAAACAGAACATACCATGGAAAATGTAAGATATATCAGATAGGACAATTTTACCAGGATTAGACTGTTGTTTATGAGAGTGGGTTAGAATGGGGGAGTTGATTTGTGTTGAATGGTGATGATTTTGAATATCAATGATTAGTTCATTGAATGTGATACAATGAGAAAATGGCAGCCATTAAAATTTTTGTTTGTTGTATATAAAAAGATATATTTTATAAATAACTATCTGAGCCAGTGTATGAGACTGATAGAAAGATAAAGAAAATGGGAGTAGCTGCTCAATACTAAGGCATGGAGTTGTCCAGGCCTGAGTTTCTAAAGTTGGGCAGTGGATGTGAGAACATAAAGGAAGGAATAGGTTGTTAGCTTGTGAGAATGCATGCAGCTAGCTAGCCCTGAAGTTGCTAGTAACCACCAGCCACATCTGATCCTCAGATTGCTTTTGATGGACTGACAAACTGTCTTAAGCAATGATTTTTTAAAAAATCACTGCCAACAATAAATGTTGAGATAATTTGCATTTTAATGAATCAAATTTTGACTTGAAGGGAAAGATTGGAGCACTTGGTCCTGTATGGAAACCACTAGCAGTAGTTGAATGCATGTTTTCACTTTAGAGGATAAAACATCGGGTCTGAGTGTTTCTCCACCATCGATGCACATCAGAAACTTCTGGGGATAGTTTAAAGTATGAATCCTCACATCAAGTCCCCAAGCAATTAAATCAAGATCTCTAAGGACAAGACCCAGGTGTGTAAGGCTGTTTGAGTCACTATAAAAAAAAAATCTGAGGCTGGGTACTTTATAAAGTAAAGAGTTCTAATTGGCTCATGATCATTCAGGCTGTGCAAGAATTGTGATGCCAGCATCTGCTTCTGGTGAGGGCTTCAGGAAGCTTATGATAGTGGTAGAAGGTCAAAAGGGAGCAGGCACATCACATGGCAAGAATGGGAGCAAGAGAGAAGGTGGGGAGGTGCCATGATCTTTTAAACAAGCAGAACTCACATGAACTCAGAGTAGGAACCCATTCATTATTATAGCTAAGCCATTCATGAGAGACCTGCCCTGTGACCCAAACACCTCCCACTAGGCCTCATCTTCAACACTGGGGATTATATTTAAACATGAGATTTGGAGGAAACAAACAGCCAAACCATGTTATTCCACCCCCAGGATCCAAACCTCATGTCCTTCTCACATTGCAAAAGCACAATCCTCCAAAGTCTTAACTGGTTCTAGCATTAGCTCAAAAGTACCAAGTACAAAATCCAAAGTCTCCTCTGAGACTCAAGTCAAATTCTTTCCATCTATTAGCCTGTAAAATCAAAAATAAGTTATTTACTTCTAAGCTACAATGATGATACAAGCATTGGGTAGACATTCCCATTCCAAAAGGGAGAAATCAGCCAAAAGAAAGGGTCTACAGGTGCCATGCAAGTCCAAAACCCAGTAGGACACATATCAATCCTTAAAGTTCCAAAATACCCTGGAATCCACAGCCCATATCCTGGGCACACTGGAGCAAGAAGTGGGCTCCTACAGCCTTGGGCAGCCCTGCCTCTATGGTTTCACAATGTGCAACCCATGTAGCTGCTCTCACAGATTGGAGTTGAGTTCCTGTGGCTTTTCCAGCCTCAGGAATCAAGCTGCTGGTGGCTCTACCATTCTAAGGTCTGGAGGGTAATGGCTCCCTTCCCATAACTTCACTAAGAACTGTCCTGGTGAGAACTCTGTGTGGGTTAAGACTCCACATTTCCCCTCAGCATTGCCCTAGTAGAGTATCTCTGTGAGGGTTCTGCCCCTGCAGCAGACTTCTGCCTGGGCACCAGGCTTTTCCATACATCCTCTGAAATCTAGGTGAGAGCTTCCAAGTCTCCTTCATTCTTGCATTCTGCACATCTTCAGACTTAATATCATACGAAAGTCACCAAAGCTTATGGCTTGTGCCCTCCAGAGGTTTGGCCTGAGCTGCACCCTGAGCCCTTTTGAGTGGAGGTTGAAGCTGGAATAACCAGGATGTTAGGGAGCAGTGTCCTGAGGATGAGCAGGGCAGTGGCTCCCTGGGCCTGGCCCCTGAAACCAACATGAGATTTGAAGGGGACAAACATCCAAATGGAATCATCAAGCATTCATAATGTTAAAGGTTCTGACAACTTCCTCTTCTAGGAAGGTGGAGTAGACATGCTTTTGTTCTATTCCATCTGCTATGTACAACCAAACTAACAAAACATAAGAAGATTCTAAAAGGTGGAGAGAAGGAGGCAGCGAGGCTAGGGACTTTGGGACCCAAGAAACAACACAATGGTGAGTTCCCTGGGTGTTTATGTTGCTTCACATTATCCCAGATTTAGGGCTGAGAAAGGTGGCAACCTGGAAACACCTTATTAAAATTCTTCTATCTTGAGCCTAAGGGCCAGGAAAAGGGATAGTAAACCTTTAGACAGAACTTCTGTACTCTGTCAACATGATCTGGTGTAGGTGTGGCACCACTTTCACCCATATTAGCAAAAGCCAAGTGGAAACCTATACCTCCACCTTTGTGAGACTATAATGAGACATCCCAGCACCACCACCCAGGTGGTGTCAGAGAAAGTCAAGCAAAGGACTAAAACAGTTGTACTATAAGGTGGTAACGTGTCTGCACCTACTCACATAGTATCAGTGGAGAAGATGTGTGAGGGCCTGTACTCCCACCTAGCAGTAACAAGATACCCTCACCTTCTCCACTAGGGTGATGTCAAAGAAGACCTAGTGGAGGTGCAGGACTTTCACCACGTTCAAGTGGTTATAAGGACATGCCATTCCCATTGTTCACAGACATCGCAAGCAGACTTGGATCTTTCATCTCTGCCTAGCAGTAATGAGAAGCTTGTATAAATGGATGGTGAATGGTGAACCTGAACTTGTACCTCCACCTGCCAGTCACAAGGTGGTATTTCAGTTTCCCTTCCTGGGTAGTATCACGAAGAGTCAGCTAAAATAGAAGTTATAAACAAGATTTAGACTTTCCTAACATAATATAAAAATGTAAAGATTTCAACAAAGAATTATTTATATCAAAAATACAGAAAATCCCATTTCATTTTATTTTGTAATATTAGTAATGTGTGTCTTTTTCTCCCTGTGAGAGGTTTGCTAATGTATTTTCTATTTTTTAAAAAAAACAAATTTTTGTATTGATTTTATGAATTAGGTTCTGTCAATTTATTTAATATATTCACTTGTCTTTAATATATTCTTTCTTCTTTTTGCCTTGCATTTATTTTTCTCTTCTTTTTCTAGGTTTTCGAGGCAGGAGCTTAGATTATTTATTGGAGACTCTTCCTCTTTTCTAACATATACATTAATTGCTATATATTTCCCTCTCAGTACCCCTTAGCCATGTCCAACAAATTCTGTATTTTTGCTCTTCTTTGAAACTTCCTCCCTGACCCCGGGATTACTTAGAAGTGTGTTGTTTAGTTTCCATGTGTTTTGATATCTTTCTATCTTTCTGTTATTGATTTCTAGTTTGATTCCATTGTGACCAGAGAACATAGTCTGCATGATTTCAAATTTTTAAATGCATTCAAGCTTGTTTTATATCCCAGGGTATGTTCTATCTTGGTATGTTTTCTTAGGATACCAGAAAATAATGTATATTCTGCTGTTGTGGGTGCAACTATGTTATTTGGTACATTCAAATTTAGGATTTCTATTTCATATAATGATAAATGGGTCAATCCACTTAGAAGAAATAGAAATCCTAAATTTAAATGTACCAAATAACGTAGTTGCAAATGCATGAAGCAAAACTGATAGAACTGAAAGAAGAACTAAAAAATCCAAAATTATACTTGGAGACTTCAACATCCCTCTCTTAACAGATGACAGAACAGGAACAAAAATCAGCAAGAACGTGGAACTCAATAGCATCATAACCAACAGGATCTAATACACGTTTTTAGGACACCCACCCACAACAGGCTCTCATTCTGTGACCCAGGTTGGAGTGCCGTGGTGCTATGATAGCTCACTGTAGCCTTGAACTCCTGGGCTGGAGTGATCCTTTCACCTCAGCCTCCTGATACTGCCTGGGACTACAGACTAGTATCACCACACCGGGCTAATTTTTCTTCTTCTTTTTTTGTAGAGACAGGGTCCTGGCTCACTAGTTGGCAACAGGGAGAAGCATGCAGGAACAGGGTTTGAAATGGCATCAGAACCAACATATAGCTTGCTTATGCAATAGCAAAGCAAGGAGAACTAACAAGGTACTAAGCACCTACAAAATGCCAGGCACTTGATAATTTTATTATACTTAATTTTCAAAAATGTCTCTATAATAAATATTCTCATTCTTATTTTATAGGTGAAGAATCTGAGAATGAGAGATGTTTTCCCAGTGATAGAGTGGGATAGAGTGATAGGTGATAGAGGCTGAATTTGAATTTAGATCTTGCTGACTCCCAAGTATACATTGTGGATGCTGCAGTTGGATTCAGGAGCAAGGTATATGCTTCCTGCCACAGAATGAGTTCTGAATGTGCTGTATCCCATAGGTATGGCAGGATGCCCCCCATCAGCTAGCAGTCTGAAAGAATGACACGAGTGCCAAAAATATAATTGAGACTATATTGAGTTGGAGAAAAAGTAATTGTCGTCTTTGCCATTAAAAGTAATGGCAAAACCTTCAATTACTTCTGCACCAACATAATAGGTCAGCACGTTGGGAGAGTTTGATATATTTTTATGAAAAGTTTTAATAAGCTTTGTGATGTCTTTATTGAAGACCTAAGTACCACTGTAGTACAAAAAAAGGACAAAGTGTTTGATTTATTCTCTGTTTTCTTGGCATTTTCTATGTACCTTTTTTTCAGCAAATGGTGCTGAGAAAATTGGATTGAGATTTGCAGAAGAATGACACTAGACCCCCTAACTCTCACCATATGCAAAAATTAACTCAAGATAAATGAAAGATTTAAATATAAGATGTGAAACTATAAAAACACTAGGAGAAAACCTTGGGAAAACTCTTCTGGACATTGGCCTAGGCAACGAATTGGTGACTAAGAGCTCAAAAGCACAAGGAACAAAAACAAAAATAGGCAAATGAGATTTTAACAAAGAAGTTTCTGCAGAGTCAAAGAAATAATCAACAGAATGAATGTACAACCTGCAGCATGGGAGAAAGAGCCTCACCCCTAGAGGGAGTCTTGCTCTATTGTCCAAGCCGGAGTGCAGTGGTGCTATCTCGGATCACTGCAACCTCTGCCTCCCAGGTTAAAGCAATTCTCTTGCCTCACCCTCCCGAGTAGCTGGGACTACAGTCGCGCGTCACCACGCTCAGCTAATTTTTGTATTTTTAATAGAGACGGGGTTTCACCATGTTGGCCAGGATGGTCTCGATCTCCCGACCTTGTGATCTGCCCACCTCAGCCTCCCAAAGTGCTGGGATTACAAGTGTGAGTCACCATGCCCGGCCATGTTCTCTTCTTTATCTTATCTTTTCAGTCATTCTACTTGAAAGCATAGACTAAGTAACACCTTCTTATGGATGACTTCCTTGATGTCCCTAAAAAGAAGTGACATATTCCTGCCTGGAACATAAAATGTATTTTATAAAAATTACTTAATGGTAGTTGTTTTTGCTTTTCATTATGCCTTACATCTCTTGAAAGCACAGGTTATGCTAGCAAAGCCAGAGAAATTTTAAACTCCTAGCAGACATATTTCATATTAACACACAAATACACACATTTATATACAATAAGTATGTCCCTTAAGAGATTACTGAGTTTTAGGCTTAATCTTCAACTTATGTACATGCACATATACAAACAAAAGTGTATATGTGAGTGTAAATATATATAATTATGTATGTTTATATATATTTTACATACACACACACACACACATATTCCATCCTGAGTGGAAAACCAAATCCATTTGACAAATGCAAATAATGTCTTCTTATTTAACTAATTTTTCAAGGTGTATCTTACTTTCTAAAGCCACATTATTTGAAAGAAAAGCTGCTTTTCTTCTTGAAGAGACAGATTTATAAGTTTATATTCTAGAAAATTTTTCTCTATTTGATTTATCTGGATGCAAACTAGTTTGTTCTGGGGTTTCAGAACGTCAGAAATTTTATTTTCCTTTTGGGCTAAAAGTTCATGGGGATGATAAGCATTCTATCTCTCTTATTGATTTTATGATAAGCAGTCCAATTTACTATACTTTCTCCAAATAGTAATGCTATCACTTTAGGCATGGCGCCTTCTAATTGTTGAGAATACTGACCTTATTCAACATATTTTGGAGGACCATAAGAGGTTGTGAAACCATTTCATTATGAAAAATAGATAAAATAACTTACCTACTTAGATTGAAGAATAGAAAACAAAAAAAATGCATTTATTCTGAATAAAATAATGGAGTATAAAGTAATGAAATCTGCATACAGTAGACTAGCCGAGTTCCACAGCCCAGTAGCTTAATGTTCTAAACACATATAACTTTATTGCACTATTGTTAAATCACTGGCTTTTAGAAATCATAAGCTAAATTCAACACAGTAACATTTTAAAATTGTTCACAATGAATTTCTCTTAAAAATCAATTTTGTGTTTTTTTCAGTATGAAGGGGACCCGATAATCTAGCCCTACATTGCCTAATGAATTTTATGTATGCTTCCATTCTTGAATAAAACTACTTTCCTGGACACTTAGTCAGGTGAATTGCCTCAACATACCCTGAATTGATTAAGAAACTCATTGATACATTTGTTTAAAGACGATTTTTGCAAGGTACTGTGCTAGATAATGCAGATAATACAACACAATAATACTGAAATACAGGGTCTTAGAGACTGCTATAACAGATACATCAGTGTTTTAAGAGAGGCATAAAGAAAGTATTTGGACTTCTTTTGACAACTTAAACCTCACTTTTGCTCTCACACAGTAATTATGTAATTACTGAAAATAAACAAATAAATACATGTATAACCATATGTGAAAACAGAAAAGGTTAGATAAATATATGAAACATCCCAGAAAGATATTTAAAAAATTAGGAAACTGCAAATGAAAGGGGCAACTGTGGCGAGCACTGCAAGTAAGCAAGGTGGCTGGATACAATATCAATATATAAAATAGTTTTTCTAGACAGCAGCAATAATTAAACATTTAAAAGGTAATAATATAATAATAAGTATCATATTTGCAGAAGCATCAAGACATTTTAAAACTGTAAAATATCTAGGAAGAAACATAACAAAATGGACAAGAAATTTATGGAAAAACTATAAAACTCTACTGTTATTGTTATTATTATTATCATTATTATTGTTATTGTTGGAGACAGGGTCTCACTCTGTTGTTCAGGCTGGAATGCGGTTGTGCGATCACATCTCACTGCAGCCTCAATTTTCTGAGCTCAAATAATCCTCTCACCACAGCCTCCTGAGTAGCTGGAACTACAGACATGTGGCACCATACCTGGCTAATTGTTTAGCTTTTTGTAGAGAGAGGATCTCACTGTGTTGCCCAGTCTCGTCTCAAACTCTTGGCCTGAAGCAATGCTCCCACCTCAGCCTCCCAAAGTGCTGGGATTACAGGTGTGAGCCATGGCACTCCGCCTATAAAACACTTTTTAGGGGCACACAAGGGAGACGTGCCTAAATAGACAAGTTTATATTTGTACATGAGAAAATGTACTATTATAAAAACATCTTTTCTACCAAATTAATCAGTAAATTAATTGCAATCTCCATTACATTTCCAGCAGAATTTCTTACAGAATTTGACAAGCTAGTTATAAATTTCATATTGAAGAACAAGTGTGCAAAAATAGCCAGAACAATTTTGTAATGGAAGAACAAAGAGGAGAAACTTCTTCCTTACCCCGGGTTTGATACATTTTTATGAGGCATAGTAATTTCAACAGTAATAATACGAATTCAGAAGTAGTCATACAGATCAGTGGCACAGAAGAATAGATCCAGAGTCAGATATGAGAATATATGGGAATTTAGCATTTGGTAAGCATAACATTTTCAATCAACAGGGAAAAGGCAAACATTTCAAAAGTATCAGGACAAATGACTAAACACATGTGCAAAAATATTCCTAAAATATCTTTGTATTCCCTAATGTGCTCTCCAACCTGGGCAAAAAGAGCAAAACGTCAATCAATCAAACAAATAGATTCAGTGAAGTTTCAGGAAGTGAAATCAATGTACAAAAATCAATTGCTTTCCTATACACCAACAGTATCCAAGCTGAGATCCAAATCAAGAATGCAATCCCATTTACAATTGCCAAAATAAAATAAAATACCTAGGAATACAGCTAACCAAGGAGGTGAAAGATCTCTTAAATTAGAAGTAAAAAAAAAAAAAGACATCAGAGATGACACAAACAAATGGTAAAGCATTTCATGCTCATGGATAGGAAGGATCAATATTGTCACAATGGCCATACTTCCCAAAGATATTAATGGATTCAATGCTTTTCCTATCAAACTACAAATAACATTCTTCACAGAAATAGAAAAAATTATTTTAAAATTAATATGGAACCAAAAAAAAGAGCAAGCATAGCTAAGATAATCCTAAACAAAAATAACAAGCTGAAGGCATCACTGTTACCTGACATCAAACTATATGACAATGCTACAGTAACACAAACAGTATGGTACTGATACCAAATCAGACACATAGACCAGTGGAACAGAATAGAGAGTCCAAAAACAATACCACACGGCTACAACCATCTGATCATTGCCAAAGTAGACAAAAATAAGCAATGGGGAAAGGATTCTCTAGTCAATAAACAGTTCTGGGATAACTGGCTAGCCATATGCAGAAGACTGACATGATCTCTTCCTTACACCATATGTAAAAATCAACTCAAGATAAATGAAATACTTAAATGTGAAATCTAAAACTGTAAACTCTAAAACTGGAAGACAACCTAGGAAACATCATTCTGAACATTGAACCTGCCAAAGATTTCATGATGTATACACCCAAATCAATTGCAACAAAACCAAAAATTGACAAAAGGAACCTACGAAACTAAAGAGCTTCTGTACAGCAAAAGAAACTATCAACAGAGTAAACAGACAACTTACACAATGGGAGAAACTATTTTCAACGTATGCATCCAACAGTGGTTTAATATCCAACATCTATAAAAAACTTAAACAAATTTACAAGCAAAATATAAACAATTCCATTAAAAAAAGGGCAAAGAATATGAACAGACACTTTTCAAAAGAAGACATACCTTCAGCCAACAGAAATGATAGATGTTCGACATCATTCATCATTAGGGAAACACAAACCAAAACCATAAGATACCAACTCACACCATTCAGAATGGCTATTATTAAAAATAAAAAAATAACTGTATTAGTCAGTGTACCCTAATGGGACAGAACTAATAGAATATATATATATCATACATAGAAGTTAAATAAGTAAATAAGTATATATCATATATGATAAATATATATCATATATTTACATATTTAAATAAAGGGGAGTTTATTAAGTATTAATTTATAGGATCACAAGATCGCACAACAGGCTGTCTGCAAGCTTGAGGGGCAAGGAGAGTCAGTCCAAGTCTCAAAACTGAAGAACTTGGAGTCCAATGTTTGAGGGCAGGAAACATCCAGCACCGGAGAAAAATGTAGCCTGGGAAGCTAGGCCAGTCTCTCCTTTTCACGTTTTTCTGCCTACTTTATATTCACAGGCAGCTGATTAGATTGTGCCCACCAGATTAAGGGTGAGTTGGCCTTCCCCAGCCCACTGACTCAAATATTAATCTCCTTTGGCAACAGCCTGACAGACACACTCAGAATCAATACGTATTTGCACCCTTCAATTCAATCAAGTTGATACTCAGTATTAACCATCACAATAAAAGATGCTGGCAAAGTTGTAGAGAAAAGGGAACACTTAAACACTGCTGGTGGAGATGTAAATTAGTTCAGTCAATTTGGAAAGCAGTGTGGTGGTTCCTCAAAGAACTTAACACAGAACTACTGGCCAGGCATGGTGGCTTACACTGGTAATCCCAGCACTTTGGGAGACTGAGGCAGGTGGATCACCTGAGGTCAGGAGTTTGAGACCAGCCTGGCCAACATGGTAAAACCCTGTCTCTACTAAAAATACAAAACTTAACCATGTGTGGTGGCAGGTGCCTGTGATCACAGTCACTTGGGAGGCTGAGGTGGGAGAATCACTTGAACCCAGGAGGCAGAGGTTGCAATGAACCAAGTATCACTGCACTCCAGCTTGGGCAACAGAGCAAAATTTCATCTCAAAAAACAAAAACAAAAACAAAAACAAAAAAAACAAAAAAAGCCAGGATTACCATTTGACCCAGTAATCCCATTATTGGGTGTATAACCAAGGAATATAAATCATTCTACCATAAAGACATATGAACACATATATTTATTGCAGTACTATTCACAATAGCAAAGGTATGGAATCAACCTAAATCAATGGTAGGCTGAATTAAGAAAATATGGTACATATATACCATGCAATACTATGCAGCCATAAAAATGAAAGAGATCATGTTCTTTGCAGCAACATGAATGGAGCTGGAGGTCATTATCCTAAGTAAACCAATGCAGGAACAAAAAACTGAATACCACATATTCTTACATATACTGGGAGCACATGGACACAAAAAGAGAAACAAGAGACACTGGAGCCTATTTTAGGCTGGAGGATGGCAGGAGAAAGGAGATGAGATTTTAAAAACTACCTAGCAGGTGCTATGCTTATTACCTGGAGGATGAAATGATCTATATATCAAACCCCTATGACATGCAGCTTACCTGTATAACAAACATGCACACGTGTGCCTGAACCTAAAATAAAAGTTAAAATGTATACTGTTAGAGAAACTTGGCAAATATTGTTAGAAGAATTGAAAGTAAAAAAATCTGAAGGTCAAAAGTGCACAGAAATGCAGTAAAAGCAGTAATTCTAACATAAAGAGAGTTCTGATAATAACAGATTATATGACCATAGTTTACACGTATTGATTTTTGGCTCATGGTTAAAGGTATAAGTTTCAGGCAAATAACTCATCAGAAAGTGTTTGATTGTTTCAAGATTTTCAGTAATTTTCCACAGGTGGTGGCTTTGATTATCTTCCTTAGGCATATATGACAATGTCTGGAGACATTTTAGTTTGCCTCAGCTGGACAAGGCATGCTGTTGCAGTCGAATACAATGCTCAGAACAACTCCCCGCTCCAAACAAAGAATTATCCAGCTCAAAATATTAATAGGGTAAGGCCGAAAAACCCTGTGCTGGACTCATCTGATCTCATCATGGATGAATATTTTTATTACAAAGTGATGCATTTTTTTTTTGTAATTTTAAAGGTGTAGATTAAATACTTATTCAAGGACCACAGACTCTGGCATCAGGTCAGCCTACCCGTGGGCCCAGGCACAAAACCCACGTGCTAAACGTCCCTACTAGCTAGTCCATCAAAAATATCTGGCCAGGATGGCAGGTGAAGGGCTTTCCATGTCAAAGCCAGTCTGTAAAGACTAGAAGAGTTGAATATTTCTTCAAATGCAGAGACATGAATGCAAGTTTACAAGAATCATGAAGAACCAGAGAAACATGACACCAGCAAAGGGAAAAACAAAGCTCCAGTAAACCATCCTAAAGAAATGGAGATGTAACCATTGCCCAATATTATACCTGAAGAAACAAGAAAGGACAGCCTTAATTTAGAGGATGGAAGGAAATAATAAATATTAGAGAAGGAATAAACAAAATAGAGATTTTATTAAATAATAAAAAATAAATTTTAGGGTTAGTTTTGTGAAGAGATATAAAATGTAAAAACTCTTACCTAGACTAATTTTAAAAAGAAGAGAGAAGATTCAAATAAAATCAGAAATGGAGGAGGCAATGTTACAATCAATGCCACAATTTTTTTAAAGAAAGAGATTTTAAGAGACTATTATGAACAATCATACACCAACAGGACAACCTAGAAGAAATGAATACATTCTTAGAAACATACACTCGACTGAGTCAAGTAGAAATCAAAAGGCTGAACATATTAATAACAAATTATATTGACTCAGTAATTAAAAAGGAAAAGCACATGAATTAATGACTTCATAGATAAATTGTACCAAACATTTAAAAAGGATTACCAATCCTTCTTAAACTCTTCTGAAAAATAGAAGAGGGAACAGCTCTGAACTCTTTTTATAAGGCCAGCATCACCTTGATACTAACAGGCAGAAACCACAAGAAACAACAACTGAAGGTCAATATCCCTGGTGAATCTGATTGCAAAAATTTTCATCAAAATATTAGTAAACCAAGTTCAACAGCATACTAAAAGGATCATACACCATGACCAAGGGGGATTTACCCCAGTGAGAAGGGATAGTTCAACACATACAAATCAAATGTTATCATATAGTCCAGAAACAGAATGAAGAATAAAAAATCAAAAGGTCTTTTTTATAGATGATGAAAAGTCATTTGACAAACTTCAACACCCTTTCATGATAAAAACTCTTCGGTGTAGAAAGAACTTAGCATAATGAAAGCCAAACAGGCGTACCTATAAGAAATTGCAGGTGCAGTTTCAGACCACTGCAATAAAGAAAATATCACAATATAATGAGTCACGCCGGTTTTTGTCTATTTTTCAGTTCATATAAAAGTTATGTTTACACAATATTATAGCCTATTACGTGTGCAATAGCATTATGTCTAAAAAAGTGCATTGCTTAATTTAAAAATACTTTCTTGCCAACAAATGCTAATGATCATCTGAACCTTCAGTGAGTTGTAATCTTTTTCCTGGTAGAGGATTTGCCTTCTTGTTGATGGCTAATGACTGATCAGGGTTGTGATAGCTGAAGGTAGAGAGAGATGTGGACATTTCTTAAAATGAGACAACAATAAAGTTTGCCACATAAATTTGCCCTTCCTTTCATTAAAGATTTCTCTGTAGCGTGCAATGTGTTTGAAAGCATTTTACCCAGAATGGAGCTTCTTTCAAAATTGAAGTCAATCCTCTCAAGCTTTGTCATTGCTTTGTCAATTAAGTTTACATAATATTCTAAATGCTTTCTTGTCATTTCTGCATCGTTCACAATATCTTGACCAGGAGTATATTGCATCTCAAGAAACAGCTTTCTTTGCTTGTTCATAAGAGGCAATTTCTCATCTGTTTAACTTTTATTATAAGATTGTAACATTCATTCACATTTTCAGGCTCCACTTCTAATTCTTTTTTTTTTTTTTTTTTTTTCTACAGGCGCCCGCCACCGCGCCCGGCTAATTTTTTGTATTTTTAGTAGAGACGGGGTTTCACCATGGTCTCGATCTCCTGACCTTGTGATCCGCCCGTCTCGGCCTCCCAAAGTGCTGGGATTACAGGCGTGAGCCACCGCGCCCGGCTCAGGCTCCACTTCTAATTCTTATTTCTCTTGCAATTTCTACCATATCTGCAGTTATTTCCTATACTGAAGTCTTGAACCTATTAAAATTGTCCATGAAGATCAGAATTAACTTCTTCCAGAATCCCTCAGATATTGATATTTTGACTTACTTTCAAAAAGCATGAAGATTCTTAATGGTATCTAGAATGTAGAATCATTTCTAGAAGCTTCTTAATTTAGTTTGCTCAGATCCATCAAAAGTATCACTATCTATAGCAGCTATAGACTTATAAAATGTATAAAATGTACTTCTCAAGTAAAAAAACTTGAAAGTGAGAATTATTCCTTGACCTATGAACTGAAGAATGGATGTTGTGATAGCAGGCATAAAAAGAATATTAATGTCTTTGTACATATCTATCATAGCTCTTGGGGGACCAGTTGTATTGACAATGAGCAGTAATATTTTGAAAAGAATCTTTTTTCTCAGTTGTAAGTCTCAAGTGTAGGCTTAAAATATTCTGTAAACCACGCAGTAAACAGGCTTTGTTTTTCCATTTATAGAGCCCAGGCAGAGTAGATTCTTCACAATTCTTAAGGACTAGGATTTTTAGAATGTTAAATGATCATTGGCTTCAAATTAAAGTCACCAGCTGTGTTAGCCTTTAACAAGGTAGTCTTTGTTCTTTGAAGTTTTGAAGTCAAGATATGACTTCTCTTTAGTTATGAAAATCCTAGATTGCATTTTTTCCAATATGAGGCCATTTCATCTACATTCAAAATATTTTGTTTGATATAGCCACCTTCATCAGTAATCTTGGCTAGATCTTCTGGATAACTTGTATTTTCTCCATCAGCACTTACTGCTTTTCTTTGTACTTTCATATTATCCTGATGGCTTCTTTCCCTTAAACCCCGTGAACCAACCTCTGCTTTCTTCATATTTTTTTCCTTCAGATTCCTTAACTCTCTTCACCTTCATATAAGTGAAGAGAGGTAGAGCTTTACCCTTGAATTGTCTTTGGCTTAAAGGGAAGGTTGTGGCTGGTTTAGTCTTCTATCCTGACTACTCAAACTTTAGCCATATCAGCAATAGGTCTTGTGTTAGGCCATTCTTATGTTGGTATAAAAAAATATCTGCGACTGGGTAATTTACAAAGAAAAGATGTTTAATTTGCTCATGGTTCTTTTGGCTTTACAGGAAACAGGATGCTGGCATCTTCTTGGCTTCTGGGGAGACCTCAAGAAACTTACAATCATGACAGGAGTTGAAGTGGGAGCAGGCATGTCACATGACCAGAACTGGAGAAAAAGAGAGAGTCAGGAGAGGGGGGAGGTGCCAAATACTTTAAAATAACTCAAACTCATAAGAATTCACTCACTCATCACCTAGGGGATGGCAGCAAGCCACTCACAAGGAATACAACCCTCTGATCCAAATACCTCCCACCAGGTCCTAACCTACAACAATGGGAACCACACCTCAATATGAGATCTGGTGGAAACGCAGATCCAAATCATATTAAGTCTATCTCACTTTCTTATCATTTGTGTGTTCACTGGAGTAGCACTTCTAATTTCCCTCAAGAACTTTTCCTTCATATTCACAAATTGGCTAATTATTTGGGGTAAGAGGCCTAGATTTCATCATATGTTGGCTTTTGATACACCTTTCTCACTAAGCTTACTCATTTCTAGCTTTTGATTCAAAGTGAGGGACATGTGACTCTTCCTTTCACTTGAGCACTTACAGGCCATTGTGGGATTATTAATTGACCTAATTTGAACATTGCTTTGTCTCAGGGAATAATAGTGAGACCTAAAGAGAGAAGGAGAGATGGGAATTGCTGGTCAGAGGAGCAGTTATAACACTCATAACATTTATGGATTAAGTTAACTGTTTTATATGGGCCTGGTTCATGGCATCCCAAAGTAATTACAATAGTAGCATCAAAATTCATTAATCACAGACCTCCATAACAGATATAATAATATTGGAAAAGTTGAAAATATTGTGATAATTATCAAAATATGACACAGAGACTCAAAGTGAGCACATCACATTAGAAAATGGTACTAATGAATTTGCACAATACAGTGTTGCCACAAACCTTCAATTTGTAAAAATAACACAATGTCTTTGAAGTGCAATAAAATGAAGTGCCATAAAATGAAGTATTCTTGTACATAGAAAGCCCACAGCTAACACATTACCTCAGTGGTGAAAAACTAAAGCTTTTCTTCTGAGACCTAGAATGAAGAAAGAATGTCCACTCTCACCATTTCTATTCAACCTAGTATTGGAAATCCCGTACAGAGCAATTAGGCAAGAAAATTTTTAAAATGCAATCAAATCAGAAAAGAAAATATGAATTACCTTTCTTTGTAGATGATGTGATATTCATATAGAAAATCCTAAATACTACACACACACACACATGCACACACACACACACACACACACAACCTCTTAGAACTAATAAATTCAGCAAAGTTGAAAAATAAAAATCAAATATAAAAATAAGTTACATTTTTATGTACTATGACTATCTGAAAAGGAAATTAAGAAAACTATCACATTTACAACTTAACCAAGGATGTGAGATTGGTGCACTAAAAACTACAAACACTGATGGAACAAATTAAAGCAGACATAAATAAATGAAACAATAGCCCATGTTCATGGATTGGAAAAATTCATACTGTTGAAAGTTTACGCTATTCAAAATGATGTAAAGATTTAATGCAATCCCTATCAAAATCCAAAAGGCATTTTTTATAGAAATAGAAAAACAATTTTAAAATGTATAGGGAACAATGCAAGAACCCAAGTAGCCAAAGCAACTTTGAGGAAGAAGAATAAACCTGGAGACATCACACTTTTTGATTTCAAAATCTATTACAAAACTATAGTGATCAAAACAGTATGGTGCTGATAAGAAAAAGCACATATATAGACCAATGGGACAGAACAGAGTTCCCAGAAATAAACTAACATATTCAGGTTGAGTATCATTAACTGAAAAATCTGAAATCCAAAATGCTACAAGGTTTGAAATCTCTTTAAAGCTGACCTGATGCTCAAAGGAAATGTTAATTAGAGCATTTTGGATTTTGGATTTTGAGATTAGAAATGTTCAACTGGAAAGTATAGTGTAAATATTCCAAAATTTTAAAAAGTCTGAAATTGGTCCCAAGTATTTTGAACAAAAAATACTCTACCTGTGTATAATAAACTGATCTTCAAAAAGGATGACAAGAATATACAATGGGGAAAGGATAATCTTTTCAATAAATGACGTTGGGGAAACTAGATATCCACATAAAAAGGAAGGTGATTGGACCTAATGACAGACAGAAATATACTCAAAATAAATTTAAGAGTTAAACCTAAGACCTGAAACCATAAAACTTTCTGAAGATAAAACAGTGTAAAAACATCTTGATATTGGCCTTAGCAATGATTTCTTGGATATGAACCAACATACAGGCAATGAAAGCTAATATAGACAAGCGGGATTGCATCAAACTAAAAAGCTTCTGCATGGAGAAGGAAAAAAATCAGCAAAATGAAAGGGCTACCTAAGTAATGGGGGAAAAAATGTGTAAACCATATAACTGCTAAAGGATTAATTTCCAGAATAAGTAACTCCTACAACTTAATAGCAAAAACAAAAACAAAAAACAAAAAAACCATAATTTAATTAACAAATGGGCAAAGCAATTGAATAGACATTTCTCAAAAAAATACATACCAATGGCCAACAGGCATATGAAAAGGTGCTTAACATCACTAATTATTGGAGAAATGATAATCATAATTACTATAAGGTGTCACCTTACAACTGTTAGGATAGCTATTATCTAAATAAAAAAGATAACAGCCGGGTGCGGTGGCTCATGCCTGTAATCCTAGCACTTTGGGAGGCTGAGGCTGGCGGATCACGAGGTCTGGAGATCGAGGCTATCCTGGCTAACACAGTGAAATCCCGTCTTTACTGAAAATCAAAAAAAAAAAAAAAAAAAAAAAAAAAAAAAAAATAGCCGGGCGAGGTGGCGGGCGCCTGTAGTCCCAGCTACTTGGGAGGCTGAGGGAGCAGAATGGTGTGAACGTGGGAGGCAGGGCTTGCAGTGAGCAGAGATCGCGCCACTGCACTCTAGCTTGGGTGACAGAGCGAGACTCTGTCTCAAAATAAATAAATAAATAATAAAAATAAAAATAAATAACAAATGTTTGCAAGGACGTGGAAAAAAGAAACCTATGTATACGTTTGATGAGAATGAAAATTGGTGCAGCAACTGAAAATTTATATGTGGTTCTTCAAAAAATTAAAAATAGAACTGCCATATGAACCAGCAACTTCTCTTCTGGGTATATGGTAGTGGTTTCCCTCCTGTTATTCATGGAGGATACTTTTCAAGACCTCCAGTGGATGCCTGAAAGCACTGATAGTACCAAAACCAATGTTTACTATATATTTTTCCTATACATTCATGTCAATGATAAAGTTTAATTTATAAGTTAGGTGCCATATGAGATTTAAAATAATAGAAAATAATAAAATAGAAAAGTTATAACAATATGTCAGCATCACTACTCTTGCACTTTGGGGATATTATTTATTATTAGGTAAAATGAAGTTTACTTAAGCAAAATTATTGTGATACCACCACAGTGGATCTGATAGTTGCAATATCTACGAAGTGATTAAGGGGTTGGGGACATCTACAGTGTGGGTATGCTGGACAAAGGGGTGATGCATTCTTTTGGGGAATGAAGAGGGATAATGTGAGATTTAATCACATTTCTCAAAATGTTGCACAATTTAAAACTTAGGAATTGTTTACTTCTGGAATTTTTCATTTAATAATTTTGGACCATGGTTTTTACAGGTATCTGAAAACCTGCAAAGCAAAACCATGGATAGGAGGGAACTACTATACATCCAAAGAAATTGAAATCAGGATCTTGAAGAGATACCTGCACGTCCATGTTCATTGCTACATTGTTTAAAATAGAGAAGACACAAAAGCAGCAAAATGTCCATCAAAGGATGAACTGATATATAATCAATGCATACAACGGAATATTATTCAGCCTTATAAGAAAGGAAATCCTACCAGTGGCAACAACATGGATGAACCTTGGGGACATTATGCTCAGTGAAATAAACACTATACGATGTCACACATATAAGAAACCCCAAGTAGTCAACTCATAGAAACAGACAACAGAATGGTATTTGCTGGTGTCTTCGGGAGGAAAAGTGGGAAGGCATTAGTCAAAGGCTACAAAGTTATGGTTTTACAAGATTAGTAAGTTCTTTGGATCAACAATATGGTACAATGCCTGTCATTCCAATTACTGTATTATATCCTTTAAAATTTGCTAAAGTCCTGACATGGTAGCTCATCCCTGTAATCCCAGCACTCTGGGAGGCCAAGGCAAGAGGATCACTTGAAGCCAGGAGTTTGAGAACAGCTTGTACAATATAGTGAGACCCTGTCTCTACAAAAAATAAAAAAATAAAAAAATTAGCCATTCCGTACATGCACCTGTTGCTCTAACTACTCAGACAGCTCAGGCTAGAGTCCAGGAGCTCAAGGTTGCGATGAGCTATCATGGTGCCACTGCACTCAAGTCTGAGAGACAGAGCAAGACCTTGTCACAAAAAAATGTGTGAAGAGGGTAGATCTTATGTTAAATGTTCTTATCCCAATAATAATATAATAATAAACAGGGTACAACGAAACTTTGGGAAGCAATGGATAAGTTTAGGGCATAGATTGTGTTGATTATTTTATGAGTGTGTACATATCTCCAAACTCATCAAGTTGCATATGTTAAATATGTACATTGTACGTATTCATAGTTCATCTATAAGTCTGTAATCAACCAAAACAAACATTTAATAGCATAGCTAAAAATCTGGAAGGAGGTAAACAGGAACGGTTTCTGGGAAGGAGCAAATTGCCATCAAACCCATGAACTTTGTTCTGCAGAACTTCTATAGAAAAATACTCACATCCTCATTCAAGCAAATTAGAAAACTAGACAGTAGAAAGGTTGTAGTAGGAGAAGCCAGGAGCCACAAAGGAATTGATGCTGAAGGAATATCATAAAGGCACAGTGCCTTAGAGTATTTCGGTATAAAGACAAAACTAAGAACCATTCATTAGGCCCTGTAGATATTACTGTATCTTAATATAGCACAGCAGAAGTAATATTATGTAAACTGCATGAGATTTTCATATAGATGATTTATCTCCCTTTGGTTATCATTTCTAAATTTATCATTTAAAAATCTGAAATTTTGTTTCAAGTCACTTTCAAATGTTTAAATCTCTTCAATGTCTTCTTAAATAAAATGTAGGGAATTTAATTAGCTTTCTTCTCTCTATATATACAAAGATTATAATCTCTGAATATCCTCACCCACATATAATATATAGCACACACATATATAACAAGATTATTCCTTTATAATTATATTAACATATAAGTACATGCTGAAAGACTGGTTAAAATCTAATAAATCATAGACAAATTTTTAACAGTTTAAATCATTTATGAATTTACTACGAATTTGGCAAGTATATAATTGTGAGTTATACTGCCTTCTGAAAACATAAAATAATGATGATAGAGACATATGAGGAGTTGTCCAAGTTTGAATTACTCAACAATTGTTGATACCTCCCAGATGACACTGCCTAACTTCAATCACTAAATATTGACACTTGCTTTTCCTTGGTAACTTACAAGTATCATTTAAAAGAAAAGCATTAAACACGAGTCTACATATAACAATTAGCCTTTAGAGACAGTGAATAATACAGTTCAGTCTTCTTTAACTAGTAATTTCTCAATGCCAATATTAGTTTTACTCAAGTTATGGAAATTTATTCCTAGAATTTTGTTCCAATTGTCCTGAAGAGAACATTTTAAATGATAGTGGGGGCAGATTATCTCCCACTCTTATCCTATTCAGAAAAAGAGATTTAGTAAAGAATGAGAATCAGATTAGTTAATTATTCAGCAAACACAGATTAAACAGATTAAATATTTTTGAGTTGGGCAGTGATCCCTATACACTTGAGAACCTCACAAGGAAAGAAAATGTCACAGCTTCTTCTTGTTAAGTTATTTATAAAATATGCAAAAGCAGCAAAAAATAAATAAATAAATAAATAAAATAAACAAAAATAAAAAGAATGAAAAAGAAAAAGAAACTCCAAAGCTCTCACAGGAGCCCTTCAACTCATAGACAGGTGCATAAACATACATGCATGTGCTTGCACACAAAGTTCCTCAGATCAGGACTTCTGGAAATGTCCTATTATCAGGAGACTCTCTGCACTGTTGCCTGCCAAGAACTCTAGCACAGTGTATCAGGCTATAATGACAAAACTATTCATTAGCTAGCGGGTGGCTAAGTTAATTGATTTGGGAGGCAGTGCGGTGTAGCCAGAGAAGATCAACCTTTGGAGTCAGACATCTCTTCATCTGTAATCATCATAACTGGACTGTCTATAATTCCTTTTACATTTTTGAACCTCAGTTTCACCAACTCCAAATATCAGCTTGAACATCACTCCTTCTAAAGTTACAGATTGAAGTGTCCTCAGGAGTCATTTTCTATTTTTCTTTCCCCTACATGTTGGTATTGTTAAAAGGTTGACTCAAACACAGAAATGAACTCTCTCTCCATAACTAAGTAGCAAAGTCACTAGTCAGGAAAGAAGCTAGTCATTCATCATTAGTCTAAGCTATTCTAATCATAATAGTAATAAAAGATTAACTGACTGTTGGCTTCAAACCCAGAAAGGACTGCATCTGAGTGCAGAACTCCTGTGGTCAACTGGTGGGCTGAATCTCCTGCCAGGGAGAAGTTTGTCTCAGGCTCCCATGACCTAACTGGAAAAGTCGTGCATGATTACATTAGACATATTCAGGATTGGGTGTCATGATGGATTTAGTAGCTGCCATTCAGATCATTGTGGATGTTTCAAGAACCATGCTCTGGAGATAGTAGAGCCCTGCCCTTAAAGCATGCACAGATTCATGGAGCGATAGCCATACACTGATAAATTCAATACAACACAGATTTCATTAGAATGCCAAGAAAGGCAAGATCCAGCATTTGGTACCAAGAACAGCTACCTGTAGGATAAAATACTTGAAAAAAAAAAACCCAGACATTAAATAGGGAAAACAGGAAAGGACTTCAACAAAGGATATAACAAGAGGAAAATTCTTTCCAATGTGTATATTCAGGTTGCACTTTTTTTTTTTTTTTTGGTGAGACTGAGCCTTGCTCTGTTGCCCAGCCTGGAGTGCAACAGCAAGTACTAGGCTCATAGCAACCTCCATCTCCCAGGTTCAAGTGTTCTTGTGCCTCAGCCTCCCGAGTAGCTGGGATTACAGGTGCACACCACCATGCCCGGCTAATTTTTGTATTTTTAGTAGAGACGGGGTTTCACCATGTTGGCCAAACTGGTCTCAAACTCCTTATCTCAGGTGATCCACCTACCTCCGCCTCCCAAAGTGCTGGGATTACAGGTGTGAGCCACCACTCCCAGCTGGTTGTATTTTTTTTTTAATTATATTAGGTTTTGGGGTACATATGAAGGTTTGTTACATAGGTAAACATGTTTCAATGGGGTTTGTTGTATATATTATTTAATTACCCTCGTATTAAGCCCAGTACCCAATAGTTATCTTTTTCTGAAGAAAATCACACAGTCAATTTAAATTTATGACTGTTGACAGATTCCTTAATGCTGTCTAGGAGTTACTTTGTAGTATTCTTTCTCTCTCTCTCTCTCTCTATCTCTATCTCTATCTCTGTCTCTGTCTCTGTCTCTCAATCTCACTCAACACTCCTCTCTTCACCTAAGTTACTTCCTACTCATCTTTAGGTCTCAGGTTAAATAGCCAAACAGTGAAGTGCCTTTCATTTGGGAAACATTTTCTGCCCACTCGGTCTAAAGTCTGAGTTATGTGTTTTTATAGCAACCTCTATTTCCCTCCATCAGCATTTGTTACAGTATACAATAATTGCCTCTTTACTTTTCTTGCCATTCTCTAGCTCTTTGAGTTCCACAAGGACAGAACCTCTTTTCATCTTGTTTCTCCTTGTGTTTTTATTTTTATCATACATTGTATGCATCAATAAATATGCCAAATAAACTGATGAATAAATGCATAGATATAAAACTACATGAATATATGTGTATACTTATGTACTTACACACATCTACGGTGAAATTTATATTTCTTTTTTTTTAATTTTAGTATTTCCAGTTTTTCTAGCATATACTTAATGCGCCAGGTAGGAAACAAAGGTAGGCACAAAGTGGCAGTTGTCAACCAGAGGCAATTACTGGAAGTTTGTTCTAGGCAGGTTCTTGACTACAGGAAACAAGTTAAATGTCCGATGATTAAAGCTGTGTAATATATCTGCTTTACTATTGTAAATATCAAGCTAGCACAAAATTGGGGCTTTGTACATTTCTTATTGAGCTCAATATTAGCCATGGGCGATTGAAATCATAGGGTGTAAAGCACTATGATTGCATACATTAGAATGATGGATTCAGTCATAGAGACTTACACACGTAAAATGTTTTCTTTTCCTCTCTTCCAGTACCATAGCCTCAAACAGCAGAAACTACAGTCACTAAAACATTAATTATATTCTTGTTTCCTATTTTCTATTTGATTGCTTTGGTTTTGTCAAAAGATATAGGTATAGTTCCAAGAAGCTCCACTACCTGAAACACCTGGAGAAGTAGCTACCTTGTTTATAATAGTCTACAAAAAGATATCTTGCTTAATAAATTTCTCTTTCTCTGGAAGCTGACAGACACCTGGGTAACTAGGCAACCACCTGTTTCTCACAACCAATGAGTATCATATCACACATCATAAATTGAAAAGGTATCAATATGCTGCTCTCCACAATAATGAACAAAGATTTACAAGTGACAGTGATGGAAGCCTAGAATAAGAGGTAAGTGAGGGGAACCAGATGAGGAGTAATAAATAGACCATCCAGCAGATGAATGTATGAAATGACTGGGAATCTTCCCTCACCCTAACTGAGGGGTTGCAAGCAGTATTTCGTCAACATACCCTAGGACTCAGTTCACTTGGTGAATGACTTGCTGGCAATGACTGCTGCCAGCTGATGAACAACACACCATCTGAACAGCTGAAAGGAATTTTCCTGTTAGCCTTGTATATGTAATTGGCATTGGATGCAGGATTGCTAAGTAGCAAGGCCTTCTATGCATCTCCCCAGGGTGTTATAGCCTGAGGATTAAGCGAAGTGGTGTGCAGGTCTTGTAGTGTGGCCAATTTGTCTAGGTGCTATGCTCTGTGCACTTTATTAATTAAATAGTGGAGAGGCGAGATACTCCTTTCCTCTAATACTTGGAAAGCCCTTCAGCTCAGAGGTAATCTGTTTTCTCTGCCTAAAGCTCTAAAGAGGATGTATGAGGCAGTGTTCTATACAGTCTTGAAAGGGCAATCAAGGAATTGGTGAGCCTCAGGAAACAGGTCTCTGGAAATGATGGGGAGGTCTGAGCAGATATTGTGTAGTATTTTTATGTGGAGTAAGTGGTTTTCTATGTTATATTAAAAAGGGCAAGAATTCACTATAACATGAGACCATGACCCTGGCAAAAGCCCTGAAAGTTAAACTCAGAGAAACTTCTTTGGGGTCTCATCCCATTACCTTCCAAGTGCTGATTGTAGCAACAAGTGTAAACTCTCTCTGTCCCACTCCCCCTGTTGTCAAGTTCTGATAATAATGCCAATTTCAGGAGTGCTTTTAGGCACACCAGGAGAGAGACACTGGATTCTCAAATTAAGAGATAGGGATCTAGCAATAGACAATGCTTATTTCATTACAGTGAATAACAAAAATATAACTGTCGATAATAAAAACAGTCAATTTATTGAGCTCTTACTATTATCAGGTGCGATGGTGGGCTTTAAATACATAATTGTATTTAGCTTTCACAGGAGCCCTTAAATGATAAGTACTAGTATTATCCCATTTTGTATATGTTGAAACTGAGACATGGACTTTGGACCTTCCTAAGATCTACATGTCAGTGAATGGCAGGAATTTGAACCCAGACAATTTCATTAGAGAATCTATGCATTATGCTGCTGTCATCTGAGCACATATTTTTTGCTTTCAAAACCTTGCACAGCAGTCTGTCAAACCTCATTACTTTATAAATAGATAGGAGGATAAATTACATTTTCTCAGAGAATGCTTCACTTTTATTTTTTCTTTGATTGACATTTTTTATTTTTAAATTTTTACTTTGAAAGAGTTTTAAATTTACAGAAGAATACAAAGATAGTTTTGAGTTTTTATATTGTCTTCAGCTCCCTTAATATTGACATTCCATGTAACCATGACCCATTGATGAAAACCAATAAATTAACATTGATATATACCTGATGTTAACTATTCAATGGTCTTTTATATTCTGTGATTTATTGTTAGAGAAAAACACAACCAATTCCACTGGTGCCAAAAAATAAACTTAGGCCAAATCTATCCAGAAATTTCTCTCTGATTTGCAAATTGAGATCACGTTAGGAATTTGGATCCTCCCAACTCATCTGATGTAATCCCTGCTGATTATTATGAAATGTGGATTCTTAATGATGATGAGAGGAAGCTGGGTATGCTTTGTTGCTTTTGTAAGCTTTTTTCCTAGATGTGCTCCTTTGAGCCTTGCTCTCAAGAGATAGGAAACAGCTATTACATCAAACAAGTCTCCTGAGAATCCAAACATGAGTAGATTGTATATTATCTGCCTTGTCTAATCTTTTTAAAGAGGTATATCCTTTCTCAGATTTTTCCTTCTGACCCGTGCTCAAGACATCTGAATTCTACAGATAGGATTCACTGGACTCCAGCCTCTGGTTGGATTCTGCCAATGGAAGAGGCAGGCAGGAGATGAGAGGACGGGAGAGAGAGAGATTGAAGTATGCTCCAATATGTTCTCCTAATCCAACTTTTTGAGCTGTACTTTTGGCAGTAGCTGCATCTTAGATTACAGGTTCTCTCTGGCAGCCATAGCTCTCAATTAGGCTGAGATAATATGGTTTTCTCTCTCTGAACCTGCATGTCCTGGCTTGTAATGGGTCCCACTCTTTCTAGTGCCTTGGGTTCCCCCAGCTCTTGTTGGTTCCCCTTCCTCTGCCCAACCTCTCAAAATAGTCATTTCACTGAAATCCTTTTTGATAACCTTTCTGAGAGTGCCATCTGCATCCTGCTGTGATCATGGTTATTATATTATATATTTAGAATAATAACTTGAACTCTTAAAAACTTTCCTGTAAAAAAAACATAAACATTTCTATTCATTTAGGTGAGCAAATTATAAACAAACGTTTTCCATTGCCTAAAGTATCAATTAGAAATTTGTACATGAATCCTCTTTAAAAGGCACACTTTCGGGATACTAGCATGTCCAAGATTCCAGTCACCTCAAATGGAAGGGAAGCATTCAAAAACCCTCTTTGTTTCTTCTTTGCTTGAGCAGAGATCCACCATACTAGTAACGTCCTTCCTGCCTCATTTATCTGGTTAACTCTACTTGTCTTAATCAAGCTTAATTGTTTCCTATTTCACATGAATCCCATTGCTTTAAATACTTCACCTTTTTATTATGTAATAATTTTTATAGAAAGCACAAGGTTCTTGTATTAATAACTTTAAAAAGAATGTGTCACAATATATGTATTGCTAAGAATTTATCCTAAGGAAATAGAAATCTGAAACCACATTAAAATTATTATTTGTAATACTTTAAAAAATAAAAACTTAACCCTTCTGACTTACAGAAGAAAATGTGATGTACTTGAGTATGCAATGAAATATTAAGCAGCCATTAAAAGCCATCTTTTCAAACCGTATTCATGATATAGATATAAAGTATCTTACACACATGGGGAGAAATAGAAAAACAGATTCTGAAAGAAACACACACAAAAGTGTTGATGATGATAATCTATGTACACTTGGTAGTGGTCCCTGATTATATAACTTTATTTTTGATATTGAACATGCTTTACTTTTAAAATAACATAAAATCTAGAGTGCAATGCACTAAATAAAAATAGGAATTCCTCTTTTAAACACATAACTAAAACAGCTCACATGGTACCAGCACACATTCTGAGAATAAATTCTAAAAATCACTTCGTTGGGCAATGTAAAATTGGATTGTGAAAAATTTTGCATTGTAGAAATTGTATAAATCAAAAACTTGCAAGTAGGAACAGTAGTCATTTGTTCTAAATTTACCTTTCTGTATTTCATGTGATGACTAGACCTTTTGTGAATCTTTATCTTGCTTTGTGATCCAGCTGTTTTGCCCAAGGTTGATGCAGCATTCAGGTCAGATATGCATCAAGCACTCTATTTTGTAGATTTCATGTTTTATTTATGGTTATTGTTTTAGATGCTATTTCTTCTATCTTTCAGCTGAATCCCTGCCAGAGTCACTCTTTAAAAATAACAAAATAGTGTGAACAATAGCAATTGTAGTTAGACTATTTTTCTCTGTATAACAGACACAGTGGACAGGAAGTGAGAATTTTGGCTTGGCCTGAAGGCTCAATGTAAAGAAAAATCTAAATAGCTCAGTTTTTTTTTCTTATTACTAAGCTCTGCCTGTGATAGAATTCTTTGTCACTTCAGCCCTTACAAGAAGAAGCTGACATAGGTGCCAGCTTGTGCCAGAATATTCAGTTAACTATGCATCAAGGTGACCCATTTGTCCAGTGGGTGCCAAGGTTGAAACTTAAAAAAAAAATCCATTATTTTTCCAGGTGAATGTATTAGATAACCTTGCCTGCCAACAAGTCCTTTCTGATTTCATAATTGTTGGTTTGTGATTTTTTTCAAGGCCCCATATGCTAATCTATAGATTACAGCTACAAAATATAATAATACTAATACTTGCATGAGGCTTTAGAGTTCACAAAAGTCATTTTACATATCTCGCATCTCATAAGAATTCACAGTAATTTAGGTAAATAATATTATTGTCTCCATTTTACAGATAAGGAAATTGAGATTTAATTTAGTTGAGGGGCTTGTCCAAGGTTACTAGGTAATCGATGAAGCTGGTATTCACACTATAGGCTGTTAGCTCTTTAGGGTATGTATTTTTACTGTCTCATGTTGCTGTGTAATTGACTATTTATAAATTCCCATGGTTCACATTACTTTACAATTACTAATTAATAAAAATCAGTAAATTACAATTTTCTCCAATAGTTGCAAATTGAAACCCTAACCCTTTTAATTTTATCATTTCAGAACTGTTTTTGTAGCATTAAAGAATTCTGAGTTTCACATATTTTCAATATCTATCACAAGTGTCTATCACATATTTCAGATCATCAATCACAGATGTATTAGTGGGAAAAGTCTCAAAGACACTCAATAGAATACCATTCTGTTAGAAAAACTGACTTTGCTAAGAAAATACTGTGGTAACTATTTTGTTAATAGAGATATGAATAATAGTCCTCCAATTTGTATATTCTATAAGTTTAAATGTTCTTACAACAACGGTTCATAAAATCTGGATGCTTACTTTTCCTAAAGCTAGGAAGAAACAGTTTCAAATGTGAGTGGCTAAAAATCAAAAGGCATGTTTTGCTTACTAGCACCTTGTTCCATCTGAGCCATGCTGAGAGGTCACCAAAGAAAGAGACAGTGACTAGTTCATGTCAGAGCTGAGAGTTGTACTGGTTTAATACCAATCTGAAGAGGTATAACATTTTTAATAAGAGAAATACTGACTTTCTTTTCTTTGTTTTTTTATTTTGATTCTCAGAGCTAATACAAAATCCTACAGTTTTTAATACTATCCCAATCCCATAATTCCTTCCTATCCAATCTAGATCACAGAACAAAAAACTCTTCAAACTTTTGCATCATCACAACTCTCTTCCAGTTGCTTTCCGTATCAACACCACCATCCCTATCATCACGTCATGCCCCATACCTTTCTCTTTACCTCCTGCATATCACTAAGAAAATAGTGGATCTTTTTATTTATTTATTTATTTATTTTTAATTTATTTATTTTTGAGAGAGAGTCTCGCTCTGTCGCCCAGGCTGGAGTTCAGTGGTGCGATCTCAGTTCACTGAAACCTCCAGCTCCTGGGTTCAAGCGAGTCTTCTGCCTCAGCCTCCTGAGTAACTGGGTGCTATGGACATGAGTCACTGCACCCAGCTAATTTTTGTATTTTTAGTAGAGACGGGGTTTCACCATATTGGCCAGGCTGGTCTCAAACTCCTAACTTCGTGATCTGCTTGCCTCGGTCTCCCAAAGTGCTGGGACTACAGGCATAAACCACTGCGCCTGGACTATTTTTAATCAAAACTCCCTTAACTTACTGCACTTTATCTCCTCATCCCAAAACTCAATTGCATTTTGATCTCTTCTTCCTTCTTAGTTCCATGAAATTGTCAGCCATTTGCCAAAACTATTTTTTAGAAGTACTTTACTGGGTCCAGGCTCTTCAAAGAACTGTTGTATTAATTAGACCTTTCCTTTTACTTCAGTCATTACTCTCTCTCTATATATATATACAGATACAGATATATATGGACATATCTATCTATCTATATAAAGATATGAAGTCTATGCTTTCATTGGTTAAAAGACATATCTTATATATATAAAGGCATATATATGCATATATACATATATATACATATGTATTTTTTAACCAAAGAAAGCATAGACTGTTTCCATATTAAGTCAATTTATCACCGTTAATCATACATAGGTCTCCTTTTAGTAATAGCACTAACTCTACCACCAAAGTATTGAGTCTTTATGTATTGTCTTCATTTTCTCATCACCTATTCATATTTCATCCCAGATATGGAGTTGAGCCTCCTAGCCCCTGATCATATTCTTATGAAAGTATTCCTTTTTGTGCCCTTGATGGATTTCATATTTTATAAAATTAAATGAATATATTTTCCTTCTGAAAAATAGTACTCATTTCTGATGATGAAATCCAACAATATACTCTTATTGTAAAATATTTGACATATATTTGAAACACATATACTCTATCATTTTTAATGATATAAAAATAGATTTTAAAATCTATTTCTATTTTTTAATCTTAGATTTTCCAAATCTAAGAGTTTTTTGGTAGAGTCTTTATGTTTTTCTAGGTATAAGATTATGTCTTCAGCAAAGAGGGGCAATTTGACTTCCTCTTTTCCAATTTACATGTCTTTAATTTTTTTTCTCTTGCCTGATTGCTCTAGTTAGGACTTCCAGTATTATGTTGAATAGTAGTAGTGAAAGTGTGTATTCTTGTCTTGTTCTTAGAGGAAAGGCTTTCAATTATTCCTTATTTGGGTATGATGTTAGCTGTGGTTGTTACACAGGCTGTTATTATGTTAAGGTATACTCCTATGCCTAGTTTGTTGAGAGTTTTTATCATGAAAGGATGTTGAATTTTATTAAATGTTTTTACTGTGCCTAATGAAATGCTCAGATAGTTTTGTCCTTGATATAGCTTGGATTTGTGTCCTGAACCTAATCTCATGTCAAATGGTAAGCCCCAGTGACGGCAGAGGGGTCTGGTGGGAAGTAGTTAGATCATGGAGGCAGATTTCCTCCTTGCTGTTCTCATGCTAGCAAGTGAGGTCTCACAAGATCTGGTTGTTTAAAAGTGTGTAGCACCTCCCACTTCACTCTCTTCTTCCTCCTGCCTGGCCATGTAAGACATGCCTGCTCCCCTGCACCTTCTGTCATGATTGTAAGTTTTCTGAGGCCTCGCCAGCCATGTTTCCTGTACAGCCTGCAGAACTATGAGCCAGTTAAACACAATTCTTTATAAATTACCCAGTCTCAGATATTTATTCATAGCAGTATGAGAATGAACTAATGTAGAAAATTCATACCTAAGAGTGGGATATTGCTATAAAGATAATTGAAAATATGGAAGCAGCTGTGGAATTGGTTAACACACAGAGGTTGGAACAGTTTGGAGGGATAAGAAGAAAACAGAAAGATGAGAGAATGTTTGGAACTTCCTGGAGACTTGTTGAATGCTCTTGACTAAAATGCTGATAGTGATATGAACAGAAATGGCCAGGCTGATTTTCTCAGATGGACATGAGAAACTTATTGGAAACTGGACCAAAGGTCACTTTTGTTATGCATTTGCAAAGAGGTTGGAGGCATTGTGCCCCTGCCCTAGGGATCTGTGAAACTTTGAACTTGAGACAGATGATTTAGGGTGTCTGGCAGAAAAAATTTCTAAACAGCAAAGCATTTGAGATATGGCCTGGCTGCTTCTAAGCACCTAAGCTCATATACATGAATAAAGAAATGATCTGAGGGGCCGGGCGCGGTGGCTCAAGCCTGTAATCCCAGCACTTTGGGAGGCCGAGACGGGCGGATCACGAGGTCAGGAGATCGAGACCATCCTGGCTAATACGGTGAAACCCCGTCTCTACTTAAAAATACAAAAAACTAGCCGGGCGATGAGGCGGGTGCCTGTAGTCCCAGCTACTCGGGAGGCTGAGGCAGGAGAATGGCGTAAACCCGGGAGGTGGGGCTTGCAGTGAGCTGAGATCCGGCCACTGCACTCCAGCCTGGGTGGCAGAGCAAGACTCTGTCTCAAACAAAAAAAAAAAAAAAAAAAAGAAATGACCTGAAACTGGAACATATATTTAAAATGGGAGCAGAGCATAAAAGTTTGAAAAATTTGCTGCCTGGCCATGTGGTAGAAAAGAAAAAACTATTTTCAGGGGAGAAATTGAAGCAGGCTGCAGAAATTTGCATAACTAAGAGAAAGGGAAGTACTAATAGCCAAGACAATGGGGAAAAGGTTCCATTTCAGATATTTCTTTATAGCAGTGGGATAATGGACTAATGCAGTCCTTCATTCTGTTGATATAATGTATCATGTATATTGATTTGCATATGCATCCTTGCATCCCTGATGCAAATCCTATTTGATCACGGTGTATTATTTTTTTGATGTGCTGTTGAATTTCATTTGCTAGTATTTTGTTGACAATTTTTGAATCTATGTTCATCAGGGATATTGGCATGTAGTTTTCTTCTGTTGTTGGGACTTTGTTTGGTTTTGATATCAAGGTGATGCAAGCCTCATAGAAAGAATTCAGAATTCCTTCCTGTTTTATTATTTTGCAATAGTTTTAGGATAATTGGTATTAGTTCTTTCTATAATATATTGGAAGAATTTGACTATGAATCCATCTAGTCCTAGGTTTTTCTTTATTGTAAGACGTTTTACTACTGATTCAACCTTATTACTTGTTATTAGTCTGTCCTAACGGATACACCTTTGGCAGACTAATAAAGAAGAAAAGAGGCCGGGCGCGGTGGCTCAAGCCTGTAATCCCAGCACTTTGGGAGGCCGAGACGGGTGGATCGCGAGGTCAGGAGATCGAGACCATCCTGGCTAACACGGCGAAACCCCGTCTCTACTAAAAAATAGAAAAAAAAAACTAGCCGGGCGAGTTGGCGGGTGCCTGTAGTCCCAGCTACTCGGGAGGCTGAGGCAGGAGAATGGCGTAAACCCGGGAGGCGGAGCTTGCAGTGAGCTGAGATCCGGCCACTGCACTCCAGCCTGGGCGACTGCGAGACTCCGTCTCAAAAAAAAAAAAAAAAAAAAAAAAAAAAAAAGAAGAAAAGAGAGAAGAATAAAAAGGACACAATAAAAAAGGATAAAAGGGAGATCACCACTGATCCCACAGAAATACAAACTACCGTCACAGAATACTATAAACACCTCTATGCAAACAAACTAGAAAATCTCAAAGAAATGGATAAATTCCTGGACATGTACACCCTCCCAAGACTAAACCAGGAAGAAGTCAAATTCCTGAATAGATCAATAACAAGTTCTGAAATTGAGGCAGTAATTAATAGCCTACCAACCAGAAAAGCCCAGGACCAGACTGATTCACAGCCGAATTCCACCACAGGTACAAAGAGGAGCTGGTACCATTCCTTGTGAAAATATTCCAAACAATAGAAAGAGAGGGAATCTTCCCTAACGTATTTTATGAGACCAGCATCATCCTGATACCAAAACCTGGCAGAGACACAACAAAAAAAGAAAATGTCAGGCCAATATCCCTGATGAACATTGATGTGAAAATCCTCAATAAAATACTGACAAACCGAATCCAGCAGCACATTAAAAAGCTTATCTACCATGATCAAGTCAGCTTCATCCCCGGAATTCAAGGTTGGTTCAACATATGCAAATCAATAAATATAATCCATCACATAAACAGAATCAATGACAAAAACCACATGATTATCTCAATAGATGCAAAAAAAAAAAAGGCCTTCAATAAAATTCAACACCCCTTCATGCTAAAAACACTCAATAAACTAGGTATTGATGGAACATATCTCAAAATAATAAGAGCTATTTATGACAAACCCATAGGCAATATCATACTGAAAGAGAAAAAGCTGGAAGCATTCCCTTCGAAAACTGACACAAGACAAGGATGCCCTCTCTCACCACTCCTATTCAACATAATATTGGAAGTTGTGGCCAGGGCAATCAGGTAACAGAAATAAATAAAGCGTATTAAAATAGGAAGAGAGGAAGTCAAATTATCTCTGTTTGCAGATGACATGATTGTATATTTAGAAAACCATATCTCAGCCCAAAAACCTGCTTAAGCTGACAAGCAACTTCAGCAAAGTCTCAGGATACAAAATTAATGTGTAAAAATCACAAGCATTCTATACACCAATAATAGACAAACAGAAAGTCAAATCATTATCAAACTCTCATTCACAATTGCTACAAAGAGAATAAAATACCTAGGAATACAACTTACAAGGGAGGTGAAGGGCCTGTTCAAGGAGAACTACAAACCACTGCTCAATGAAATAATAGAGGACACACACAAATGGAAAAACATTCCATGCTCATGCTCATGGATAGGAAGAATCAATATCATGAAAATGACCATACTGCCCAAAGTAATTTCTGGATTCAATGCTGCTTCCATCAAGCTACCATTGACTTTCTTCACAGAATTAGAAAAAAACTACTTTAAATTTCATGTGGAACAAAAAAGGGTCTGTATGACCAAGACAATCCTAAGCAAAAAGAACGAAGCTGGAGGCATCAGGCTACCTAACTTCAAACTATACTACAAGTCTACAGTAACCAAAACAACATGGTACTGGTACTGATACAGATATATAGACCAACAGAACAGAACAGAGGCTTCAGAAATAACACCACACATCTACAACCATCTGATCTTTGACAAACCTGACAAAAATCAAGCAATGGGGAAAGGATTCCCTATTTAATAAATGATGTTGTGAAAACTGGCTATTTGTAGAAAACTGAAACTTTCTGAAGGACTCCTTCCTTACTATACAAAAATTAACTTGACATGGATTAAAGATTTAAATGTAAATCTTTAATTTTACCAAAAACCACAAAAACCCTAGAAGAAAACCTGGGCAATAATATTCAGGACATAGGCATGGGCAAAGTCTTCATGACTAAAATACCAAAAGCAATGGCAACAGAAGCCAAAATAGACAAATGGGATCTAATTAAACTAAAGAGCTTCTGCACAGCAAAAGAAACTGTCATCAGAGTGCACAGGCAACCTGCAGAATGGGAGAAAATTTTTGCAATCTATCCATCTGACAAAGGGATGGGCTAATATCCAGAATCTATAAGGAACTTAAACAAATTTACAAGAAAAAATTTAAACAACCCCATCAAAAAGTGGGCGAAGGATATGAACAGACAGTTTTCAAAAGAAGACATTTATGTGGTGAATAAACATATGAAAAAAAGCTTATCATCACTGGTCATTAAAGAAATTCAAATCAAAACCACAATGAGATACCATCTCATGCCAGTTAGAATGGCAATCATTAAAAAGTCAGGAAACAATAGATGCTGGGGAGGATGTGAGAAGTAGGAACGCTTTTACACTGTTGGTGGAATGGTAAATTAGTTCAACCATTGTGGAAGACAGTGTGGTGATTCCTCAAGGATCCAGAACTAGAAATATCATTAGACCCAGCGATCCCATTACTGGGCATATATTTAAAGGATTATAAATCATTCTACTATGAAGACATATTCACATGTATGTTTATTGCAGCACTATTTACAATAGCAAAGACTTGGAACCAACCCAAATACCTATCAATGTCAGACTGAATAAAGAAAATGTGGCACATATACACCATGGAATACTATGTAGCCATAGAAAAGGATGAGTTCATGTCCTTTGCAGGGACATGGATAAAACTGGAAACCATAATTCTCAGCAAACTAACACACGAACAGAAAATGTAAAACCACATGTTCTCACTCATAAGTGGGGGTTGAACAATTAGAACATATGGGCACAGGGAGGGGAACCAAGGCCTGTGGGGGATTGTGGGGCAAAGGGAGGGATAGCATTAGGAGAAATACCTAATGTAGATGACAGGTTGATGCGTGCAGAAGACCACCATGACATATGTATACCTATGTAACAAATCTGCACAAAACTTAAAGTATAATTATAAAAAAAATATTACTTATATAAATGAAACTAGAGTTTTCTGAAAAAAAGAGTGGTATGTTAAATACTCTTGTAACAATTGTGTTTCTGTCAAAATGTTGACAGGGTGTCAATGCTTATGTTGATGCTATATCATTAAATGCCTAATTATACTGGTATGAATTTTATTTTATAACAGTATAAAATATTTTGAACTACAATTTACCTTATCTGGTGTCAATTTTATCAGCCTTTAGTTTCTTTTTAATCATTTTACGCATTTTGAGTTTCTCTGGACCACAATTTATTGATGTCAGTACCTCTGAGCCTTTGGTTGTAATGTTTTGGGATTTGGTAATTATGACAAAGTCCTGGGTTGATCAGAGTAACCACTGGACTTGTTACTGATTTTCTAATGTTCATTTGGACTATAAATTATCTAGCACTATAGATATTGCCACCCTAGCCACAAGTGAGATTTAATGACACTAACCCAATATAAATGTGAAAAAATTTATAATAAAAATACAGATTTTTGGCTTTTCTTGAAAAATCAGAAGGCTTAAGAAATTGGACCCTGGACCTACCTTTCCTTTAGTGGTAATAATGAGCTGAAGCTGGTTTAGAGCTACCCCCTTTATATAGAACATGTACTCTCAAGCTTGTATCACACATTTGTTACCTATCTGGTCTTACAGTCATTTTTGTTTTCAATCATTGTTTATACACTTGTGGACACTGCTACTGCATAATCACCATCTTTTAGTACTGATTTGTCTTTCTTTCTGTCTTTATCTGTAACCATACATTTGTAATTCCCTTCTTGTCTTTGCACTTCAGAGAAGCATAGCAACCCAAGTAGAATAATCTTTGCCATTGGATCAGAGAACACAGCCCTATTTAATGACTCTTCTCCTGTTAGTCTGACGAATACCTGAATTATGTACTAGACCCTAACTTTCATGTCCTAACATTTGGATTTTCTGGTCTTTTTACTTCATTTTCCTACTTCAACTTGTTCTATTGCCTTTTTCAAATTCATTCTGGCAACCTGGGTTTGGTCTCTCTCCATTAACATAGCTCTCCCTCACCTATTCTTTTTTTTGTTTGTTTGTTTGTTTTCCCTCACCTATTTACAACAACTTTATACACTTTAAAATTGACTTGAGATCAACTTGAATCCATTGCTTTCTGCAACAGTGGTATTTACACTAACTGTTTTTTAAAACTTGGATTTAAAGGAGAGTTTTCTAATGTTGGCTTCTGCTTCTGAATTGGTGAGATGCTGGCTCAGAAAGAGGTGAATACCGACTCCATGCATGAAGAAGAAGTCATTACTATAGTTCCGTGAAGGTATTCTACTTCATATCGAAGTTCCCAAATAGGAATCAAACCACCCAAAATAAAAACTATAACAATACAATTATCTGAAAGGTGAGTATATTCTCTCTCCTGCATTTAGAGGGAGTTCTCAATAAATGATCAGTGCAAAAGCAAGATGCCTGAAATGTTTAGGCCCAGGGTGTTTAACGTTATAACGGGAAAATAAGCAGAGTTGCTAGATACAGTGCTATTCTCTACAACTCTATCATAGATACTCATGTTTCTGTGGCTTATTTTATAAGGCTGTCATGTTCAAATTTATTCTGCCAAGCAGTTATTTTCTCTTCCACTGAATTGTTCTATATATCTAACTACATATCCATATCTTCATCTCTTCTTTTTACCACTCATCCTTCAACCATTTATTTTTATTTCCACTATGACATATATGTTGACAGCTCCCTTTATATTTTCATTGTTTAGTTTGAGCTGGACTGCCACATTCTTTTTAAAGATGTAAGCTGCCATTAGAAATAGCACCAGTTGCATCTCTTGATCATCACCATCTTCTTACCCAAGCAATTTTCACTTTGACATGGCAAATTATACTGACGTACAGTGCACATTTCTCTCTAGTAATAGTAATTAAAATGTGTTTCATGGGATTTTATAATCAGAAAGGATGACATGCTTGAAAATAAATGTGTTAGACAATTAACTAATAACTATTTATTTATATCCAAGACATGTTTAAATGTACATGGCACATGTGTTGTATATGTTAGTATCTTTGTATATGCCATTAATTAAACATTGTGGTATTTTGGTTTCAGATGTGCACTTTGCATTTTGAATGTGTTTCCCTTGATGCTTTTCTTTGTGCTGCTTCATCCTGTTCCTCTCTCTTACTGGCTATTTCCACTGCTGCTGCCTGTGAACAACCTAGAGGCTGAATCACTTTGTTAAAAGATCAGTAATTGCTAAACAGTGTTAACCAGAAGTGATAATGGCTTATTAACACCTAAGTGTTATTTCTCCCAGAAAAACTAAAAGATCACAGAAGAAGGCAGAATATTGTTGAGATATATGGGCAGCCTTTGACAACAAATACCTGCTGATGGGGACTATATTTGTGGATTTCCATAATTCTTTGCCTTTTAAACCAGCAGCGGGTTTGTTACTATGTGAACTACATATGCTTAATCAGTGAGCGTTTCAAAGAGAAATTAGCTTTGATTTGAATTTAAGAGAGTGACCTATCTTGGTAGCTGGGAATTTTTTAGTTTAGACATTTTTGCAAGCTGATCACAGAGATGATGGGCAGTGAATAGATGACCTTTGTAGAAAATATTTGCTGGTTTTTAACTTTCTAGCACCCATGTCCCCTTTCTAATGATACTCTGATTTCCTTTAGAAAATGGTCTTACCAAATATTTTTTATGGTTGTGGTAGATGAAAAGTCGAGATCCTTGACTCCTCAATGGAAGAGGCTTCTTCTCACTGACCGGCACATACCAGAAACAAGTTTCTGATCTAAGATTGGCTGAGTGCTGCTCTCTGCTAGGATACTGAATCATGAGCAAATGTAGGAAAGAAAAAAGGGGATAGTGCTCAGTTATTCCAGTGGTAGTGTCCCCATCTGAGGATTCTTTTCAAAAATTATTGCTGATGTTTCTGCATTCTGGGCCTTTTAATTGAACTGCAAGTCTGCAATCTTTCCATAGTAAAATACAGCTTCTCAGGAAAAAAAAAGAAACACAAGATACACTTTATATGTTAACCCAGAACTTAAGAGCATCAGTATTAAAGTCAGCTTGCATTGATTTTGTGCTGACTTTCAATTAATTAGATGACTTTGGGCATGATGTTTAGTCTCCTCAGTTTTCCATTTCTCCTCTATGAAATAAGGATAAAAAAGCTGTTTATCCCACGCAGTTATATGTATATAAAGCACTTAGAATAGAGCCTGAGACAGTACATGCTCCCAAGACTTAACTATCGTCAAATTTTAATTTCATTCTCTTGCTCTCTCTCTCTCTCATCCTTAAATACCCCCACCCAATTATCTCAACTAACCTTTTCACAAAGTCCTATACCATCCTGCTTATAACAAATGAAAAATATGCTTAAAATATCCAAATAAGTTCTCAATGAAACAAGTCAAAATTACCAAGTTCCTTACTCAGTGAACAAGTTAACATTACTATTTTCCAAAACACGTGCATTGAATATTATTTTGCCAAAAAATTGCACTGTGGTGAATTTGAATGCAATTTGTATTCATTTCAGCCAACGTCTCAAAGAAGTTACTGCTATCATAATTGAGGGACCACCTTGTCAGAAATCTCATCTTCAGAGCATCTTACAGAATTCACAACAACAACAAAAAAAATCACAGAGATTCCGTATTGTTGCTGTTTCATTCCAAGCTCACTGGCTATTGTGGACATATTGCTGTTATAAGGTGGTTGACTGACTTGAAAACATTAGGCTAAGAATTAAACTGCAGCATGGAAAACAACCAAAACATTCTGAGGCTTTTTGACATATTGAGTGTCCCTACATTCAAGGTTAACACTCACTGCTCAAGGATAGAGTAAAAGAAGAAAAGCTGCAGTGATCTGGAAACCTATATCAACTCTTTAGGAATCATAATACTTGAAAGGACTCTTTGGCCATTCCAATTGTTTATATATCTTTTATTACACTTTAGGTAAAAAAGCCATATATCCTAAAATGCTCTGAGTGAGCAAAGAGAAATGTCCTGGAATGATAACTAGCCGGAAGTAATTTAAGTAGCTGGCCAGTTCTGGTATCTGTCAGCAAATAACACTAATAACATACTATTCACTCAGAGTCTATTTGTAAGATTAATGGTACTAGATAGGATATTTTATGTCTTTACTCTGTTTACCAGCATGATATCAGTCAGAATTAAAATGGTTTTGAAAGTGTAGAAATTCCATTGTATATTTTACTGAGAATATTTTTCAAGGTATTTCTATAACATTAGCATGCTTCGGACACATTTTACTGTTTTAAGAGGATTCAAACTACAAAATACATAAGCAGTCCCAAGGATAAAATGAAGAGATCAGAAAGGGAGGGGAGACAAAGCACTTTACTGTACTCTTCTGATAAAGAGAGAAGTTGAAAAATGTTCCTTTATCTGTTTGAAATGTAGGCCGCTAATTCCATAGTCATTTTGTTTTACATTTGTTTTCTATGCCATAGAAAATTTAGAAAAATAAAGTATTTTAAAATATTTGAAATATATTTCAAAAATATTTGAAAAATATTCAAAAATAATAGCACATTTTCAATGACTAAAATCAACATAAAGCTGATTTCAAATGTTGTAATTCTCATGCCACTGATTTTAAAAATATGGTCAATTATCCTATTGTGATGCTACAAAGCATTAGGTAGATTTTTCTGACTCACTATTTTTATTTCTCATTGCATAAAAAATAAGGAAGTAGAATTTCTCAATTATTGGATAAGTTTAGAGTTGGTTCACTTTGGCATCAATATACCAGCAAAGACATTAAGTTTTCTACAATTTAATAGTTAACAGTTTCATTAATATGAATGGCATTTCCAGTAGGTCCTTTAATTACATTGTTTCAATAAAAAATAAATGAAGCAGTACTGAATTAATATTAAACTTTGATAAATATATTTTATGAGAAAGTTATTATAAGTACAAGATAAGAAAATACAGGATAAGGGACATGCTACTGAATGTCATTTTAACAAAGCTTCAATTACTTTCAGAGAGATACTGAACCAAAGTTGACATATTTGGAAGCAGTTCTGTAATACAGAGAAATGTCTTAATGAAGACTTTGCAAGAATATAGAGATATTCTGCGTGAAGGGATGAAATACGTGCATCTATTACAATACTTTTTGTTAGGCTGGTACATATATAACCTCAATGTACTTTGCATCTCCTTTCATGGAGTTTGCTATATTTATTTTACTTTATAATCTATCTAAAACTCTATCACCAAAATCTTTTGAATTTCTCAAGTTTATTCCTCCCCATCCTCCCAACAAACTACATTAAATAGATATTTACTCTATCACCACTACAGTCAGCAGGATGTGTGTAATAGGCATGGGTTAGAATCTATGAGAATACCCACCTGGTTGATAGATGGGTATTTCACTGAAAGTGTATGGTAAATTATGCCTCCATCAACAATTGACTGTGGAGGAACAAGAGTCAAGGAGGAGAAAAACATAGGCCAAACCAATATTGACAATTCCAAGCTGTGCATCTGTGCATTATGTGTGTGGGTGTGGGTGTGGGTGTGTGTGTGTGCATGTGTGTTGCAAAAAATGAAAGGTCAAATAGGTAAGTTGGCACTGAGGACATTTGAAAGTTTTGTTTTCCTACTTTGTGTAGTGCATAGATATTTAATGGATCCCTATAATGTACTAGGTTCTGAAGTATTGGGAATACAATGTGTACACTGGAGTCCACAGGAGACAATGGGAGGAGAAAACAAGCACACAGGCAATTATATATTTTGCAAGTTCCCTAACTGAGAAAAGTACAAGGGACTAGAGGAACATGTTAGACGGACACCTCAAACAATCTCTGATGCAAAGAGTAAAGCCTTCCCAGAAGAGATGCCTAATCTGAGACCCAAAGGATAAGTGAAAAGTCAACCAGTGGATGAAGTGGGTGAGTAGGTTCTGCCGCATCACAAGGACTTTCTAAAGAGAAGAAGCAAAATGTACCAAGGTTGTACAGCACATTTAGAAAGTAACATGTAGCTCACTTGGGTGATAGAGGTTTGAAGATGTAAAACTTGTCTTGTCTCTATTGGGATTAGTTTTGGGATCTTGGCTAAGGTAGCAGTTGGAGATATTCTAGAAAAGAATTAAGGAAACACTTGAAAGCAGAGATGAAGAGGCCAAAGAAAATGCTGAGAAGCAGAAACAGCCCTTTATTGCCTTCACCCTGCTTCTAAAAATAAAATCTTTCCATTTCCTACTAGGAATTATAACGCTTAAGGTTGTGTCTGGTTATAAGCCAATTCTGGCTAACTTAACCAAAAGATAATTTATTCCAAGAATAATGGTGGCCTAAGAAGAAAAATAAAAATGACAGAAAATTAGCCTTGGAAGTAAGCAGGAAAGAAGTTCATTCTATATTCAACTGGGACTCAATTTCTATTTTAATTCAACAAAAACATTACCAAGCACCTGCTATGTGTCAGACAGTATACAAAAGTGGGAGATGAGGCAATATAATTGAATAAAACAGTTACATGCCTACTATTATTGATCTCAGAATCTAGTAAGGTTGGGGGTGGAGGATGGGTACATGAAATATTCCTAGAAAATAATTATGTAACTATGAAACATGGTAAGTGCTATGAGTGAGAAACAACATAATTTTAAATTAGGGTGTCAGAAAAGACTTAGCTGAGGAGGCGATTTTTAAACTCAGATGTTAAGAATAAGTAGTTATCTAGGTGAGAAGCATGTGTGAATTGCTGACATGTGAACGAAGTCAGTGCACTGGAACATCCTAGAGAGACAAAGCAGAGTGAGCCAGTGGGTGGAGTGTGGAATAAACAAAAGCTTTAGAAGTAATGCTGAAGCTAGGTCATGCAGGTTTAGTAGATCATGCAAAAGTTTGGTATCATATCCTAAGTGCAATGTGGGGGATTGCAATCTGAAATATAGAATCAGGTTTGCATTTTAAAGATTGATCTGGATACTAATTAAAGGATAGAGAGTAGGAGGCAAGAATGGAGATGAAAAGCGCAGAACAGTGGTTCTCACAGTAATCTGGACACATCAAACTGTCACGTTAACCTTTTCTGTGCCCACTGCGTTTTTACATTCCTCTTCTTCTAGTTGCTTTGCAGAATCTCTCCCCCTACCGCGTGTCCTAGAGAGGTTATTAGTCTTGGAGCCCAAAGGGCGTTGCTCAGAGTGCCCCCATCCCTCTAGTCAAAGTGCTTGTCACAAATGGACAATGACCCCAGTAGAATAAATCAGTATATTCTGTGGGATTCACACACATGTGACAGAAAAGAGAAATTCTTTTTCACTGCAATGGCAAAGCTAGTGAGGCGCTCACAGTGCTACTGGCAGCCACTTCTCATAATACAGGGAACTAAGGGAGTTGCTATCCCTGTTCAAGGCTGGGCAAGGCACTTAAGATAGGATCAGTATTGCTGACTTCCCATTTTGCCTCAGCCCAAATATGGTGCACATGACACTGGTATTGATCCTTTACTTAAAATTTTGACCTTTTGTTTATTATGACCGTTTTTCATGCATTTATTTTTTAATACGGCATTAAAGCAGTCTTTATATTGATTTTGTTTGGTGCTTCCTTAAATCTTGCACACTGAATGAGGGCTCACTCCTCTCACCCTCGTGAACATTTATCATTTTGGTTCTGTCTAACATTTGAACCCTACTCTTGTGTTCAGGAAATACTTTGTACATCTTGATGGAAAGTAGTTTTCATTATTCATCTAAAAGTACTTATTACACTTATGATGGATACTGCAGGTTTATTTGCTTCGCTTCCATTTTAGTGGGCTTACATATTGTCTTCTTCTATTTTAGAAGCTGGGAAACTAAAAAATATATTCCTCATACTTTCTTTTTTTTTTTTTTTTGAGGCGGAGTCTCGCTCTGTCGCCCGCACTGGAGTGCAGTGGCCAGATCTCAGCTCACTGCAAGCTCCGCCTCCCGGGTTTCCGCCATTCTCCTGCCTCAGCCTCCCGAGTAGCTGGGACTACAGGCGCCCGCCACCTCGCCCGGCTAGTTTTTGTATTTTTAGTAGAGACGGGGTTTCACCGTATTAGCCAGGATGGTCTCGATCTCCTGACCTCGTGATCCGCCCGTCTCGGCCTCCCAAAGTGCTGGGATTACAGGCTTGAGCCACCGCGCCCGGCCCCTCATACTTTCTTATAACTACTGGGCAGGTATATAACCTAGATTCTACAAGTCTTATAACGTCACATAAGTCTTGGTTGCAGATGAGGTAGAGGCTGGGTGTGTAGTGATCAGATATTTTTGTAAGCCTTATGGCAGAGGTAGACATATGTAAACTTTTGTGAGGCAACTGAAATAGAGCATCTGGTTTCCAGTCCTGAGCCAGAGAAGTGCTAAGTAGCAATCTGTAACTGTATCTCAATGCAAAAGTGCATTGATTTTATTGTATGGATATATAACATTCACCGTTGGTTGTTTTCACTGTCCCAAACATTCTGAGAGTTGGCTATTATTATTTTCCTTATTTCTTTCCCTCCCTTCCTTCCTCCCTTCCATCCTTTCTTTTCTTTCTTTTCTTTTCTTTTCTTTTTTCTTTTTCTTTTTCTTTTTCTTTTTTCTTTCTTTCTTTCTTTCTTTCTTTCTTTTTCTTTCTTTCTTCTTTCTTTTCTTTCTTTCTTCTCTTTCTTTCTTCTTTTTCTTTCTTTTCTTTTCTCCTTCCTTCCTTCCTTCCTTCTTTTCTTTTTTTCTTTTTCTTTTTTTTTTTTTTTTTTTTGCTTAAACAAGCTAAAAGGATTCTATGGTATGTCACAAAGAGTTCCGTCCCTATGATAGCTTTTCCAGCCTCCCTTGCAGCAAAAGCACGGACATACAAATTAGATTCAACAAGCAGCTGTGTCTGCTTTGGGTATTAAATCAGAAATTAATGCCAAAATAACAAAAGAGGCCCTGAAATATCTTTGTTTTGATGGAAATGGCAGTAGAAACAATATCCAATTTGAAAGCAGCAGTGGCAAATACCAGAGGCAGCAACTAAACACCTTGATTTCAGCCCAGTGAGACATTGAGCAGAGGGCTTAGCTAACCTGGATCTAGGCTCCTGTCCTAAATACACTGTGAGATAATCATTTTGTGCTGTTTTAAGTCCCTAAATTTGTGATGTGTTACACAACAATAGAAAATTAGACAATGTATTGGTATTTACTTAGGCATGTGTTCGTTTATTTCTTAACAGTACATAAACCGGCCGGGCGCGGTGGCTCAAGCCTGTAATCCCAGCACTTTGGGAGGCCGAGACGGGCGGATCACGAGGTCAGGAGATCGAGACCATCCCGGCTAACGCGGTGAAACCCCGTCTCTACTAAAAAAAAAATACAAAAATCTAGCCGGGCGAGGTGGCGGGCGCCTGTAGTCCCAGCTACTCGGGAGGCTGAGGCAGGAGAATGGCGTAAACCCGGGGGGCGGAGCTTGCAGTGAGCTGAGATCCGGCCACTGCACTCCAGCCTGGGCGACAGAGCGAGACTCTGTCTCAAAAAAAAAAAAAAAAAAAAAAAAAAAAACAGTACATAAACGGCCGGGCGCGGTGGCTCAAGCCTGTAATCCCAGCACTTTGGGAGGCCGAGACGGGCGGATCACGAGGTCAGGAGATCGAGACCATCCCGGCTAACGCGGTGAAACCCCGTCTCTACTAAAAAAAAAATACAAAAATCTAGCCGGGCGAGGTGGCGGGCGCCTGTAGTCCCAGCTACTCGGGAGGCTGAGGCAGGAGAATGGCGTAAACCCGGGGGGCGGAGCTTGCAGTGAGCTGAGATCCGGCCACTGCACTCCAGCCTGGGCGACAGAGCGAGACTCTGTCTCAAAAAAAAAAAAAAAAAAAAAAAAACAGTACATAAACCGATGATATTCCTCAGAATTGATACTATCACAGATTAAAAAACCTATTGTTCATAGTGATTTAAATATTTCTTGTTTTGTTCAGAAGTACAGCTTTCAATTGCATGATTAAACAAATCAAGTAAATGGGTTTATTCTGTTGGAGTGGGAGGAAAGGAAGAATCAAAAGTGTTGAAAGTATTTGGAAGGTTTTATTTACGATAAGGGCCTACATTATATAAGCTAAAGATGAAAATAATGGGAAAAATGGATAACAAGAAGTGGAACTGCCACTTCCTATCTATGAGACTTTAGATAACTTATTTATATTTTAAGTCTTTTCTCATGTGTAAAATGGAGCTAATTATAGTACTTCACAGGGTTCCAGTGATAGCTATAAAAATAACATATTTATACCATGTATTCCAATGTCCAGCATATGGTAACCGTATTCTGCCATCAAACCCTATTTAAGAGAATCTCTAATTTCTTTCCTTAGAAGTGATTTCAGTGAAAATAAAGTTTCTTAAGTTGCCACTCCATTAACCACTCCATAGTGTCTTGAACCTTTCTAGGCTGATGGTTCAAAGTGAAAATAATTTCTTAGTTTTATAGGACAGAATAAAATTTTAACTAAATCCATAAGATAATAAAAAATGTGACTATAGTTATTCATGTCCAAGAAAATATACTAGTCCTTCTCTCTCTCTCTCATACACACCCCACCCACACACAATCACACACACACACATACACACAACCTGGCTTATTCAAGCATGTGTGCAACCCTACATAGTTTTTAAATTCTATATTTTTAAAATAGATTTTAAAATGCTGAAATACAACACTTGGGCAATTGAACAAATCTTTGTGAAGTTAAGTTACATTCGCCACATGTTTAAGCTGTCTGTACCGGCATTTCAAAACTACAGGCTTGAAATCTTTCTTTCCTGAAGTCCTGGAGGGCCTTCTTCCTCAGTATGTTACTTATCTAGTATTTCAGTCTCATAACAAGTAAGTATCGTAGGGAAACCTTAGTAAATCTTAGCTCATGGTATGTTTTGCATTGACAGGCTTAACCAAATGGAACAACTATTTAGTGATGCTTCTTTGAATATAACTGGCTGAAACTCAAAGCCACTGCAACTTAGAGATCCATCTAAAATAAATACATTATAGCTAATTTGTAAAATTTCCTGTAAACATTATTTTTCTACAGACATTCACATTCCATATACATATATGTACATATTTATACACATACACACACTCAATTGTTTGTATAGCTCTTTGTAGATTACAAGAGGCCCCACAAATATTATCTTATTTACTTCTACTGGTTTACTACAAAACCAGGGAAGTTCTGACTACCAGCAGCAATGTTATTTTTTTTAGAATCTCTGAATTCAGCTCATTTACTTTATAATAATCTAACTTGTAAGAACATCAAAATCTTCATATTGAAGGTGAGCAACATTCAACTACTTCTCATTGAACATTTGTAAAACAGGAAGCAAAACCTTCTATAAGAAGATTGATATTAACAGTATTTAATAATCTCTATGGCCTGCATAATGAACAGTTAGAGTAGGCTCTATCAAACAATAATGGATGCTGCACATTGGCCCTGATCTATAATAGTTTCGGATTTTTAATTTTTTATGAATATTCTACTAATGATGCAATTCTAATACACTTCTGTAAGACATCAGCTTTTTATAAGTTCTGTATGTACATTTAATCTTATACCAATTTTAATTTTGTCAATGATTTTACAGACATGAGAACTGAGAATCAGTAAACAATATATCCAGCATCATATCATACATACAGTTGATAGAGGGGTATAGATTCAAACTTGAGACTCCTGGTTGTAAGTTTAGGCCTATATCACTTGTAATATATTTGTCATCTATGATTACAGCTATATATATATATATATATGTATATATATATATATATATATTTTCTTAATGTTTAGCTCAAATGCCAAAAACCAAAAATCTAATTCCATTAACTGAAAATCTGCTAAGTTTCTCTAATTATTTCAGTATTTTGGATGTCTTTATGAAAATATGTTACAACTTGACAATTATGCTTCTTAGCTTTTGAATAAACAAGACTTTTCATATGAGAGGCATGCACCAGAATAAGTAAAAACAGAAACATGCATGCTGTTACCTGTTCCAACTCTGGTCCCAACACCGATTCGGATTCCAAGGAAATACATTACTCTACATATATAAGGCAAATGTCCTAATGAATCTACCTCCAACTAAATGAAAAGATACTGAATCCTCCCATGGGAAAACTAACATCCTTCAAGAATTCTGTGCTTCATTTGACTCTGTAGAAAAGGGTCCCAGAGTGAGAAGAAACCCTTCTAAGCATCAAACATAGAGCCATGCTGGACCTGTACTTCCCTAAATTAAAAGATTGACATCTAAAGCATCTGCGTTTTAGAAAATATGTCTTTTTCATATTCATTCATGGTACAGTCTATTTATCAGAACTTTCCTCCTCCTCTGGCAAACAAACAAACAAAATGCCTCCATCTCAACAAAACATTTCTACATGCTGACCTTAGTCAAATTGCAAAATATAAGCCTTTTAAAATCTTTTAGCTTATCTAAATAAAAGACCATTGACTGAGTTAATTATTTCTATATATTATTTATTTTAAAACCCATTGGAAAATATCCTGTTCCTCAAAAGGTGATATCACTTATAGTCTTCTAATACTTTAATGCCCTGCCTGAAACTATCCCTCAAAACTGGATCATGCTCAGCCTAGACCTAAACACAGAATTCATTTTATTTTCAAGAGATATTTACTGAACACTGTATGTCAAATGTTGTGCTAGATACAAGGACACAATGTATATACATGACTTCCATAACCCAGTGCTTTGGGATCTAATTATGAATGAAAACCAACACAAAAATGAATTACACTATGCCCTGTGTTATGAGATACAATGTTGGCAAAAAGTAAATCATAATCAACACTGCTTGGGCATGTCTACAAACTGTCAGTCTGAAAAGATTTTGCAGAAAAGGAGCAAAACTGAGTTGAAGCCTTCAAGGAGAAACACACACCCATTATGAAACAAGAGAAAAATAGAATCCTAAGCTGCAGAAATTTTATGTGATGAGGTGTGAAAGGGGAAAAAGAAAATACTGAGGTGCTTTAAATGCTTGCATTTTCTCAGAATATCACATAGAGGGGAGAGAACAGTACGAGATAAAATTTGAAAGGTAAATAGGAGCCACATCCTGGAGGACCTAGATACCACAAAAAAAGGGGGTTTGGATCATTTCTCAAGTTCATTGAAGGGTTTTATTAAAAGGCTATGTAAGCCTGTAATCCTAACACTTAGGGAGGCTGAAGCAGGCTGATTGCTTGAGCTAAAGACTTGGAGACCACCTGGACAACACAGTGAAACCACGTCTCTATAAAAAATAAAAAATAAAAGCATTAGCAAAATTAGTCAGACGTGGTGGTGCGCACATGGGCTTTCAGTACTCGGGAGTCTGAGGTGGGAGGCTCACTTGAGCCCGGGGACAGAGGTTGCAGTGAGCAGAGATTGTGCCACTGCACTCCAGCCTGGGTCAAACAAAACAAAACAAAACAAAATGCTACATAAAATGAGGTCACCATTTCATAAGTAACACTCAGGAAAAGCAATGAAAAGACAGAAGGGAAAACTAGAGACAAGAAATTGTGGTAGCCTGAGGATCCTGTTTCAAATACTTAGTTCATATGTATGGCACAGCTGTTCTCTTACATGTCCATGAAATCTTGGTTATTAAGCCAAACTAAAGATGGGGGTACTCTTTCAAGAGCCTAAGCATCTGCAGAGGTACATTTAATCTTACACCAATTTCATTTTTATCAATGATTTTACAGACACGAGAACTGAGAATCAGCAGACAGACGATATACCCAGCATCACACATACAGTTGATAGAGAGGTATAGATTCAGACTTGAGACTTCTGATTGTTTTTGGCCTATTTCTCTTGTTATATATTTGCCATGTATGACTGAAGCAATATATATAAAGATATTTTCTTAATGTTTGGCCCAAATGCCAAAAATGAAAACCTAATTTCCTTAACTAAAAATCTGTGATCCACTTCTATTTGACTGGAATTTACCTCTATTTGACCTGAATGACTTTCTATTTTTTTAGTGTTATTTAATTAAAAGTAATAAATCGCCTCATGCTGAAGAACACCTTCATAAAGAGGGAAAAGTAACCTACATTACATACAGAAAGGTTATGTAATGAGGCAGCTCAAGAATTTAGGAAGCCAGTTCATAGAGTGTTACAGTATTCTTGTAAGAGATAATCAGAATATGAACCAAAGGAGGGATATAGAGAAGAAAATGGCCTAAGAAATATTTGAGAGAACCGGGTGATTGATCAGATAGGGAGGCGATAAACAAGGAGAGATCAGTGATGACTTGCGTACTTAGGTGATGGAGAATACAGTAGAGATTTTTTCTTATTTTGCAAAGGTTAAAAATACAGGTTATATTTCAGAAACCTTCAAGCTCGCATGATATTTTAAACCAAATCAACAAATATTTGACATAATATTACAACTCTAAAACAGATAGTGTCAGAAAAATTAGTGTGTATTAGAAATTAGAAAGCTAGTAATTTCTAAAACATTTACAATTGAATTATGTAATAAAATGACTATAAGTAACACTTGGTTTAGCTACATTACAGTCAGAGTAATGATTTCAGTCGTTGACATTTTATAAAACAGAATATTATAAGAATAGTTATAATTAGGCAATTAGTTCTATCACTCATGGCATAGAATTGGAAGCACAAAATCTCAGAATGGGTAATCAATACTTCTATATGTAATTAATCAGTTGAATTTGGACTATAGGTAAACACAGGGCTAAAATAAGTGAGGTCAACTATAGCTATCCCAATGTGATTAAACATCACTGTTGAGATGTATAAAAACATTGGCAAAAACATATCCATTGCTTCCAGAATAAACTAATCTTACTTTTAAGACACTGGTGTATTCATTCAATCTATAGTTACTGAGCACTGATTAAGAGCCGAACACTATGGTAGTGAGTGCTGGGGACACAATGATAAATACTATAAGCTGGAGACCTGGCCTCTATGGTTTAGAGTTTAGAGGAGAAGATAATTTTGCAATAACCACAAAATCCTATAGTCACAAACTGTGATAAAACTTATGAGAAAAGATGTTGTTGACAGAAAAATGTTTCTTCTTCTTGAAGACGCCTACATCTCAATCCCCAGAAACTACAAACATGTTGTTACCTTATATGGCAAAAGAGATTTTTCAGATGTATTAAGAATCTTGAAGTAGGATTATCCATATGGCTCCAAAATAATCACAAGGGTTCTAATAAGAGGCAGGTAAAGCGGTAAGACTCAGAGGGAGATGCGATGATGGAAGCAGATGGTAGGAATCAGAAAGAAATTTGAAGATGTATGCTCCTGGCATTAAGGATGGAGGAAAGGCCCATGAGCTAAGAAATGCCAGCAATGTAAAAATCAAGAAAAGGCAAGGAAACAGATCCTTACCAAGAGCCTTAATAAGGAGCACAGCCCTGCTAACACCTTAATTTCAGTCCGGTGAGGCCCTTTTTGGACTTCTGACCTCCAAAACAGTAAGGTCATAAATATGGGTTGCATTAAGCAACCAAATTTGTAGTAAAAGTTTGTGGTAGCGTATAGGAAATTGGTACATAACAGTTGAGAAACAATGTAGAGAATATGCAAAAAGAGTGTCTCTTCTGGAATCCCTCATTTTAAACATGATTTGGAAATTCTAGTATAATTGTGCTAATCTCCTTTAAATGTCTTCATTACACATTGAAAACATATTTCAAGATACCACAGTATACCCCATAAATATATACAATTTGTAGTTTTTAATTAAAAATAAATTGTTAAAAATGTTTCAACCATTTTCTTTTGCCATTAGGATGAAGAACAAAATCCATAACATGATGGACAAGACCCCAGTGACACATCAGGTGTCTGTTTCTTCAATCTCATAGACTGCAGCATTTCCCTTGGATCTCACCATTCCAGCCTGCTGCTCTTCTTTCAGTGCTTTGAAACAAGTAAGATATTCACTCTTCTCACCACAAGGCCTTTACACAAGAGGTTTGCATATTTCTCCTGCAACCTTTGCCCTTTGTCCAGTTTATTCAAACTTATCCTTTAGATCTGTGTTCAATTGTTACTTTCCCAGTTCCAGGAATGCTAAGTAACGAACTATTGGAAGAAATTTAAGCTTATTTTTGTATTGAGGGTGAACACCAATACTATAGAAAGAGGTAGCCAACACAAGAAAGGATAATCAATACTGTGAGTTTCCTGAAAAGATAGAAAGCCATGATATCCAGGGGAGTAAAAAAGAGAAAAAAAAAGAAAGAAAGGATTAGTCTTAGATTGAAGGAGATGACACTTCTTCATTTTTTCCTCTCTTCTTTGCTTTTCATTCCCATCTTCATCACCATCAATTTGAAATGTCTCAAGTCTTAGTTCTAGGACCTTTTTATATTGCAAGGTGCTTTGTTTCCTCTTTATTTTATTCTTGGTAGCTTGGTGTGAAAGTTACTATAAAGAGAACTGGGAATAACTGGTTATCAAACTGCATGCTAAAGGCTTGGCTTTCAGTGACCACAGTGAAAAAAGTAAATGAAGTTTTGGGTTCCTGAGAGAAGGAGATGTTGAAATTTAAATAAATGCCTTAATTTAGCCTACACAAACATAAATCTGGCTAAGGCAACATGACAAAAATTTCCATGAGAAATAAATTGTATTTGTCATAAGAGAGAAAATCTGCAGGCATGAAACAAACAAAACAAAAATAAAAGGAAATTGAGACAGAACAAAGGATTAGAGTCCCAAGTGCATGAGGAATAGAATTCACAAAGAAACCATACTTCTGTGTGTATATATTGATTAAAGGATTAAGGAAAGAATAAGAGAACATAAATATAAATGGACTGAACTGAAGGACAGAACAAATACAAATTCTAGAAATTGTGTCTTCTTTATGAATTGACTTTTTCTCATTGTAAAATACTACTCTTTATCTCTGATAATATGCCTTGTGATGAAGTCTACTTTGTATATAGCTTCCATATGCTTAGTATCTATATGAAATGTCTTTTCCCATCATTAACTTTCAAATTTCTGTCTCTGTTTAAAATGTCTTTCTTCTATAAACATCGTAACTGGGTCTTGCATTTTTGTCAAGACTGACAGTATCTGATTTTTAATTAGGGTGCTTAACCTGTTTACATTTACTGAAAATATTGATATGCTTAAGCCTACGATCTTGCCATTTGTTTTCTATACGTTCCATCAATTTTTAGTTACCATATTCCTCATTTTCTGCCTTCTATTAGATAATCTGCATTTAAAAAATGCTTTAGGGATTAAGATAAATATTTTGAACTTATTCATTCATGACAGGGCTCCCTGAGCTAAATCAACTAGTTCATAACACAAATAATTCTGCATGCATAAATTGGGATGGAAAAGGCAGAGGTAGAAAAACACTGAGGGTCAGTGATGGCATCTCAAATGGTACAGAAAACCAGAAGGGTTTAGAAAAGCTTTAGATGTTAAACAAGGTTTTTTCATAAATATTTTCATAATCTTTCTAATGAAAAAAAGTTACATTAACTCTAATGATATGGTTTGGCTGTGTCCCCACCCAAACTTCATCTTGAATTGTAGCTCCCTTAAACCCTACGTGTCATGGGAGGGACCAAGTGGGAGGTAATTGAATCATGGGGGCAGGCTTTTTCCCCATGCTGTTCCTGTAATAGTGAATAAGTCTCATGAGATCTGATGGTTTTATAAAGGGCAGTTCCTCTGCACATGCTCTCTTTCCTGTTGCCATGTAAGGCATGCCTTTGCTCCTCCTTCACTTCCCTCCATGATTGTAAGGCCTTGCCAGCCATGTGGAACTGTGAGTCTTTTAAACCTAATTTTCTTTATCAATTACCCATCTTGGGTATGTCTTTATTAGCAGTGTGAGAACAGACTAATACATGTAATAAAATCCTGCAGGAAAGAAAATAATCTGTCCTTTGGAACCTTTAAGTATAGGCTCTTTAACAAATGGATATAATACTCAGGAGTAAATCCTGAAGCAAATGAGAACATGTTTACTTCTCACTTTTTCACTTTGTGTAAACAGCCTTAACCAGAATTAGGGGATTTAATAAGCAAGCAAAACTCAAATGAAAAATAGCCCCTTTGTTAGATATTCTTCTCAGTGAGTGAATATGCTGACAGAACCTTAGAAGAAAAATATAATAGGATCTAGAATAAACTGAAGCCCTTACAACTAAAAACAACTGAATGCTTCCATCCCAGTCAAAATATCATAGGAGAGAGTTTCTGCTTAAAGATGCCAGTGCATAGCATAAGCAGAAAATATAATTGACCAATGATGGTTAATGGGTGCAAAAAATAGTTAAAAGAATAAGTAAGATCTACTATTTGATAGCACAACAGGGTGACTATTGTCAATAGTAACTTAATTATACATTTTATAATATTGAGTGTAATTGGAATATGTGTGTCTCAAAGGATAAATGCTTGAGGAGATGGATACCTCATTCTCTATGACGTGCTTATTTTATATTGCATGCCTGTATCAAAACATCTGATGGAATGCGTCTACCATGTACCCACACATACAAAAAAGGAATTTCTAAAAAAAATCTAGTAATCAATAAGGATGACCCAGGGGAAATTCAATACTCAATTTTTAATATTCTGTTTTATTTTTAAACTTACAAGAAGACATTTATCTAAATAATAAAGGACAACTTGTGTGCATATATATATCATATGTATATATATAATTTTATTCTTCACTTTTAATTTTTGTGGGTTCAGAGTAGATATATATTTATGGGGTACTTAAATAGGTACACAATGTATATAGGTATACAATGTATAACAATCACATGAGGGTAAATGGAATATCGATCACCTCAGGCATTTATCAGTTATGTTACAAACAATCCAATTACATTTATTTATTTATTATTTATTTATTTATTTATTATTTTGAGATGGAGTCTCACTCTGTCGCCCAGGCTGGAGGGCAGAGGCATGATCTCAGCTCACTGCAACCTCTGCCTCCCAGGTTCCAGCAATTCTCCTGCCTCAGCCTCCTGAGTAGCTGGGATTACAGGGGCATGCTACCATGCCTGGGTAATTTTTGTATTTTTAGTAGAGATGGGGTTTCACCATGTTGGCCAGGCTAGTCTCGAACTCCTGACCTCATGATCCGCCCAGCTCAGCTTCCCAAAGTGCTGGCATTACAGGCACGAGCCATCGCACCTGGCCTTTTTTAGTTATTTTTAAACATATAGTTAAATTACCATTCACTATAGTTACCCTGTTGTGCTGTCAAATACTAGTTCTTATTCATTGTAACGATTTTTTGAATGTATTAAGCATTCCCAATTGCCCCTCATCCCACTACTACCCTTGCCCCTGGTAAACATTCTTTTACTCTCTATCTCCATGTGTTCAAGTGTTTTAATTTTTAGATCTGACAAAGAAGTGAGAATATGTCATGTTTATCTTTCTCTGCCCAGTTTATTTCACTTAATGATCTCCGGTTCAATCTATGTTGCTCCAAATGACAGGATCACATTACTTTTTATGGCCGAATAGAACATCATTGAGTTTATGTACCATATTTTCTTTATTCATTCATCTGTTGATGGACACATAAGTTGCTTCCAAATCTTGGCTGTTGTGAACAGTACTGCAACAAACACGAGAGTGGAGATATATCTTCAATATCCTGATTTCCTTTCTTTTTGATATGTACCTGGCAGTGGAATTGCTGGATCATATGGTAATGCTAATTTTAGTTTTTGGAGGAACCACCAAAGTGGTCTCCACAATGGTTGTACTAATTTACATTACCACCAAGAGTGTAGAAGCTTTCCATTTTTCACACATTTTTGCCAGCATTTGTTATTGCCTGCCTTTTAGATAAAAGCCACTTTAACTGGAGTGAGATGCCATCTCATTGTAGTTTTGATTGGCATTTCTCTGATAGGTGATGTTGAGCACCTTTTCATATATCTATTTGCCATTTTTATTAATAGGTCTTCTTTTGAGAAATGTCTATTCTGATCTTCTGCCCAATTTTAATTGGAGTATTAGATTTTTTTATTTCACTACAGAATTGTTTGAGCCCCTTGTACATTCTGGTTATTAATCTCTTTTCAGATGGGTAGTTTGCAAATATGCTCTCCCATCCTTTGGGTTGTCTCTTCACCTCGTTGATTGTTTTCTTTGCTATGAAGAAGTTTTTAACTTGATGTGATACTGCTTGTCTATTTTTGCTTTGAGTATCTGTACTTGTGAAGTATTACTCAAGAATTCTTTGCACACTGCAATGTCCTGAAGAGTTTCTCCAATTTTTTCTTTTAGTAGTTTAATAGTTTGAGGTTTTAGGTTGCTTCTATACCCAAGTTTTTGGAAGTTTTTATTCATGAAGGGATGCTGAATTTTATTAAATACTCTTTCAGCATAAATTAAAATGACCATATGGTTTTTGCCCTCCATTCTGTTGATACAATGTACCACATTGATTGATTTGCAAATGTTGAACCATCCTTACATCCTTGAAACAAATCCCACTTGGTCATGATCTTTTCAATGTTTCTTAACGTGTTGTTGAATTCAGTTTACTAGTCTTTCATTGAGGATTTGTGCATCAGTATTCATCAGGGATATCAACCTGAAGTTTTCTTTAATTTGGTGTGTCTTTGTCTGGTTTTGTTATCAGGGCAATACTGGCCTTGTAGAGTGAGTTTGGAAGTATCCTTCCTCCTCTATTTTTGGGGACAGTTTGAGGAGAATTGGTACTAGTTCTTCAAATGTTTGGTAGAATTTAGAAAGGAAGCCCTTAGATTCCAGACTTTTCTTTGCTGGGCAACTTTTTATTACAGCTTTGTCATCACTACTTGTTATTGGTGTGTTCTGGTTTTGGATTTTTTCGTGGTTCAATCTTGATAGATTGTATATTTCTTGGAATTTATCCATTTCTTCTAGATTTTCCAATTTATTGGCATATAGTTATCTATAGTAGCCAATAATGATCCTTTGTACTTCTGCAGTATCAGTAGTAATGTCTCCTTTTTCATTGCTGACTTTATTTATCTGTGCCTTTTCTCTTCTTTTCTTAATTAGTCTGGCTAATGGTTTGTCAATTTTGTTCATCTCTTTCCAAAAAATAGAGCAACTTTTCCTGTTATTGATCTTTTGTATTGTTTATTTGTTTCAATTTCATTTATTTCTGCTCTGATCTTTATTATTTCTTTTCTTCTACTCATTTTGGGTTTAATTTGTTCTTACTTTTCCGGTTCTTTAAGATGCATCATCAGGTTATTTGTTTGAAACTTCTTTGTTTGTTTGTTTGTTTTGCTTTTATGTGGGCACTTGTAGCTATAAACTTTCCTCTGTGTATCACCTTCACTGTATCCCATAGGTTTAGGTATATTGTGTTTCAATTATCATTTGTTTCAAATAACTAAAATTTTTTCTTTTTGTTTTCTTCATTAGCCACTGGTCATTCTGGAGCACGTTGTTTAATTTTCATGTTTGTATAGTTTCCAAAATTCCTCTTGCTGTTGATTTCTAGTTTTATTCCATTGTGGTCAGAGAAGATACTTGATATTATTTCCTATTGTTTGAATGTTTTAAGACTTGTTTTGTGATCTAACATATGGTTTATCCTTGAGAATGATTCATGTGCTGAGGAGAAGAATGTGTATTCTGCAGCTAGCTATTGGATGAAGTGTTCCGTAGAGACTTGTTAGGTCCATTATATCTATAGTGCAGATTACGTGCAATGTTTCTTTCTTGATTTTCAGTCTAGATGATATGTCTAATGCCAAGAGTGAGATATTGAAGTCTCCAGCTATTATTTTGTTGGAGTCTAACTTTTCTTTAGTTTTAATATTTGCTTTATATATCTGGTTGCTTCAGTTTGGGGTTCATACATATGTACAATTGTTATACTCTCCTGCTGAATTGACCCCTTTGTCATTATATAACAGCAGTCTTTGTCCCCCTTTTTATAGTTTTGGTCTTGAAATCTGTTTTGTCTACTTCATCAATTCTGCTATTAAGACACAGGGAGGGGAACGTCACACACCGGGGCCTGTCAAGGGTAGGGGGCTGGGGGAGGGATAGCACTAGGAGAAATGCCTAATGTAAATGATGAGTTGATGGGTGCAGCAAACCAACATGGCACATGTACACCTAGGTAACAAACCTGCACATTGTGTGCGTGTACCTCAGAATTTAAAGTATAATAAAAAAGAAACGTCTATGTATTCTTCAGTATGTCAATTGCATTTTTCAACTACAGAATTTCTGATTGATTCTTTTAAATTATTTTTATCTCCTTGTTGGATTTATCTGATATAATTCTGAATTGCTTCTCTGTGTGATCTTGAAATTTTTTGAGTTTCATCAAAACAACTATTTAAAAAAAAGCAAGAAAAAATCATACTATCAAGAAATATAAAAAAATTAAATCCAGACCCATATATGACAGATGTTGAAGTTTCTCATTTAAAATTATTATAATTAAAATGTTAAAGGTACAATAAAGAAGTAAGGAAACATACTAGTTAGATGAATGATTTCAGCAGAAAGATTAAAACTACTTTTAAAAAATCACATGTAAACACTAGAAATAAAAATTAAAAAAACAAGCAACCCCATCAAAAAGTGGGCAAAGGATATGAACAGACATTTCTCAAAAGAAGACATTCATACAGACAACAGACACATGAAAAAATGCTCATCATCACTAGCCATCAGAGAAATGCAAATCAAAACCATAATGAGATACCATCTCACACCAGTTAGAATGGCAATCATTCAAAAGTCAGGAAACAACAGGTGCTGGAGAGGATGTGGAGAAATAGGAACACTTTTACACTGTTGGTGGGATTGTAAACTAGTTCAACCATTGTGGAAAACAGTGTGGCGATTCCTCAAGGATCTAGAACTAGAAATACCATATGACCCAGCCATCCCATTACTGGGATATACCCAAAGGATTACAAGTCATGCTTCTATAAAGACACATGCACACATATGTTTATTGCAGCACTATTCACAATAGCAAAGACTTGGAATCAACCCAATGTCCATCAGTGACAGACTGGATTAAGAAAATGTGGCACATATACACCATGGAATACTATGCAGCTATAAAAAAGGATGAGTTCGTGTCCCTTGTAGGGACATGGATGCGGCTGGAAACCATCATTCTCAGCCAACTATCACAAGAACAGAAAACCGAACACTGCATGTTCTCGCTAATAGGTGGGAATTGAACTATGAGATCACTTGGACACGGGAAGGGGAACATCACACACCGGGGCCTGTGGTGGAGATGGGGGAATGGGGAGGGATGGCATTGGGAGTTATACCTGATGTAAATGATGAGCTGATGGGTGCTGATGAGTTGATGGGTGCAGCACACCAACATGGCACATGTATACATATGTAACAAACCTGCACGTTGTGCATATGTACCCTAGAACTTAAAAGTATAATAATAATAATAAAAAAGTACAGAATACTTCTGAGAGGTTCATCAGTAGTCTAGATAGAGCCAAGCAAAGATTTACGAGACCTGAAGATAGGTCAGTAGAAATTATCTAACTTAAACACAAAGAGTACAAAAGAGTGAAAAAGCAAAAAACACAAATAAACAACAACAAAAACAGCACAGAGGATCCAAGAGTGTGAACAGCATCCAACTCTTTACACATAATTGCAACATATGAAGAACAGAATAGAATACATTTGAATAAATAAGCTTATTTTTTTTCAAACTTAATGACAGACATAAATCCAACAGGTTCAGAAAACACTAAGAGGGAAAACTACCACGCATAGATGCATCATATTCAAACTGCTTATGTAAGGACAGCGACACTTTTGAAGGAAATCACATGAAAAAATACACATTACAGATGATCAGAGATAAAAATTACAATGGGCTTCTCAGAAACCATGCAAACTGGAAGACAAAGGAGTAGCATTTTTAATGAACCAAAATAAAAATGTCAGCTTAAAATTCTATGTATAGTGAAAATATTTTTCTAAATAAAAGAGAAATAAAGTATTTCTCAGATCAATGCTGAGGGATACCTACTCTCCAAGAAAAATTAAAGAAAGACCTTTAGGTAGAAGGAATATGATTTCAGACAGAAATTTTTATCTATATAAAGTCACGAAGAGCACTCAAAATGCATAGTATTGCCTTCAAAAACTTCCCCAGTATCAATAAATTCTATCCCTTGAAGAACTTGCTATAAATCACCTAGACCGAGATCGCAGGTTTTCTGTACCATGTTTTTCATCTGCAGCATTTTCATTTGATTATTCCTTAGAGTTTACATTTCTCTTCTGAAAACATCCCCCCCCATGACCTCTTTCAGAGACACGTTTAAGGCTCCACTGAAATGTCTTTGACTTGCAAAATAAATAAGTCTCCTTATTTTTGCAGGCTTCACACTATGAATATATTCCTAAGGAGAAGGTATGTCAGTTCAAACATCAGTAAATACTTTGGCCATTCCCAGTGAAATGAAAGACATGCATACTGTCGAACTCCAGAACTCCACTTTTAGGTTTTACTTTATATGAATTAACTCCTGCATAAGAAAGCACATGCAGGCCGGACGCGGCGGCTCACGCCTGTAATCCCAGCACTTTGGGAGGCCGAGGTGGGTGGATCACGAGGTCAGGAGATCGAGACCATCCTGGCTAACACGGTGAAACCTCGTCTCTATTAAAAATACAAAAAACTAGCTGGACGCGGCAGGCGCCTGTAGTCCCAGCTACTCGGGAGGCTGAGGCAGGAGAATGACAGGAACCCGGAGGCTGAGCTTGCAGTGAGCCGAGATCGCGCCACTGCACTCCAGCCTGGGCGACAGAGCGAGACTCCGTCTCAAAAATAAAATAAAATAATAAATAAATAAATAAAAAAGAAAGCACATGCAATGATGTCCATAACTACACTGTATAATGGTGAAAATACGGAAGAAATGCAGTGGAAACTCAAGTTGAGAAAACCTACATAAATTTTGTTATGATGACAAAATGGAATTCTGTCAAGCAGTGAATATTAATAATGCAGATATGATATATGAATAATCATACATTATTTTGTATTTAAAAGTTATATGCAATGCAATATACATACACAAATGGAACCATCATATATATAATAGGTTGAATTACATAAAATTCCTTTTTTGTGTATAGATCAAACAAGGTCAAATATCATCAGTTTCACAGTAATCAACCTAATCAAATTTAAAATACATTCAAAGAGTAATATATAGTTTATGGAGATGTAGCTAAATAACAACTTACCAGCTAACTAAATTTCTGTTATAAGCATTTCATATATATTAATTTATTTAATTCACACAATCAATAGTCGTATCAGGTAGAAAATAATATTATTTGTCCTCATTTCTATTGATGATGCCAATAAAGAAAGAAAAATGCATGCCTGAGAGAAAGAACATCAATCTTATGTTAGAGGTTATCCCTGGGAAGAAGGAATAGGGGGTCAGATGATGGGCGGGAGGAGCTTAGTTATGTATTATTACAAATAAACAAAGGGGAAAAAATCCAGAAGAGAATGGAAGACCTGAGGGTAATATGATAAAATGGCATAATCCATTTTATATCTCAGCAGTTTATATTTATGTATTTTTGTATACTTTTCTGAATGTTTGAAATCTCTCCTTTTTTTTTTAATTTCAAAGGGAAGATAACCCAAACTCTTTGTGACTCACTCCTCCATAATTTCCTATCCTTTTTCTCCTCCAGCAAATATCAGTCTTTAAGTGAACTTCAAAGCCCTTCATAATAGCCCTTGATAATAACAACTGACACTTATATGTCCGAAACGTATCTGTAAGAAGTACAAAGAAAAAGTACTTAAAAAAAAAGAAAAAGACAACTCTCTCTCTCTCTCTCTACATATATATATATATATATATATATATATATATATATATATAATACTCTGTGGGCACTTTGAGAGTGACTCAAGAAATATTTTAGAGTACCAACAATCATAGAATTATTTAGCTTCTCACCTATGAAAGATAAATTCTCTTTTCAATTATTCAGCCGCGAAGCAGTAGAAGGTAACAGAAAGCTCAGTGAAAGTAAACTAAATATAGGGAAGTAATCAATTCACTCAAATAATGAAACTATCAGCACAGGGACACTTCCAAATTAAAAAAAAAAAAAATCTTAGTAGGAACTCCTCCTAGTTAATTTTTTAAAGTGTCAATCTGTTTAAAGGTTAAAGGACAAAAAATACATATGGTTGATGTTCCTCCCAGTACATTTGTTTTTAAGTGTGAATCATCAGAAAGGTCATAGGACAAAGTATTTTATTAACCATTATTTTAATAATTGTGGTTGGACTTTGAAATGTATTGAGGACAAGAGTTAGAGACCTGGGTTTCTCTGGAAGTGCAACGTTCCTTAGGACCATTTTCCTTCAATGAGATTTTAAAACAGAAACCAGCTGAGGGGAGTGCTCTTTCCTGGAAGCAAACCCAGCTTCACCACACTCTATCCCTAAAGCAACTGAAAGTGTATGATGCCTTGAAGCTGTTCAGTTTAATCCTAACTCCAGCCTTGGCCAGTTTCACTTTCTCCCTTCTGACTCTTTTCCCGGGTAAGATAAATTAAGACTGATAACTGATTCTCTGATTTGGAAAGGTTTGGACAAGATGGATTCAACCATCAGGAAAATGATGTTCGCTCTTGCTTGCCATTTTTATCTTTACATGACCTAGTTTTTAGGTTCCATCTGCTTGTCTCACTGGAGGCCTTTACCTTAGCGTTAGAGATAGAAATAGTCTAGATTTTTAAGATGATCACTGATTCTTTCTGGCGGAATTGGCTTAAAAGATGGGTGACTAGGACAAAGGCTGATCTGTGTTTGAAGGTAAAGCTAAACAAACTCATGCATGCTCAATCAGAATGTGAATTTTCTGTAATTAACATTATACTTTCACTAGTGAAACAAACGTTTAATTACCAGTCCTGAACCCAGTCTTTAATACTTGTGATAACTTCATAAATATATACAATAGATTCTTTCCTCAGTATCTCTGAGAAAAGAATCTATATCTAAAAGGTTTTTAAACTTTAATCTGAGAGAAGGATTTAGTGTCAGTTATAGTCTCTTTCCTTTCTTATTTTATTAATAGTAGAACAGATATCTTGGGTCTTCGATCAGACTATGCATCTTTGTATTATACAGTCCAGTTTTTCCAAATTTATAAACTGGTACCAACAGTAAGAAACATATTTTCTATTATATTTACTTAAATATATCTGTGAACACATATTTATGTATATAGTACACACGCAGACATGTATCTGTATGAAACAACATCTCCAAGAAGCAATACTTGCCTTAGCACATGTAATGCACTCTAATATTTCCAGTCTAATCCTTTCTTTTTCAAATTAAAAATGTACTGGGGCTGGATACAGTGGCTCACACCTATAATCTCAACACTTTGGGAGGCCGAGGTGGAAGGATTACATGAGACTGGAAATTTGAAACCAGCCTGGGCAGTATAGCCAGATCCCATCTCTACAACATTTTTTAAATTAGCTGGGCATGGTATTGCCCACCTGTAGGGCTAGCTACTCAAGAGGATGGCTTGCCCAGAAGTTTGAGGCTGTGGTGAGGCTGTACTTCATACTTCACTGCAGTTCAGCTTGGGCAACAAAGTGAAATCCTGTATCTAAAAAACAAAACAAAACAAAAACATGCTATTGCTGTTTTATTATTTTTATGTCCTACCACCAGGTATTAGACTGTAGCTTACAAAAAGACATTGATTAGACAACATGGATATAAATGTATCTGGTTAAAGCAAATCATCTATCTGTCTATATGTATACATATACACAAAGTCAGATAAGCAATAATACATATATAGTATTATATGTTGTATTGTGTTCTATGTATAATACCATATGCAGTTGTACTTATCTGATTGCTATCTTTTGTCTAAAATTTTAACTAAAATAGTGAAATAAGGTATATTCAGCTTCTTTGTTTTAAGTCAGAACTTTTTGCAAACAACCGAAGGATTAGATGAAATGGCTGAGTTCACAGTTAAGATGAAAATAAGGTACAGGTCAGGCACAGTGGCTCATGCTTGTAATCCCAGCACTTTGGGAGGATGATGGGGGCAGATCACTTGAGGTCAGGAGTTCAAGATCAGCCTGGCCAACATGGTGAAATCCCTTCTCTACCAAAAAATACAAAAATTAGCTGGGCATGGTGGCGCCTGTAGTCTCAGCTACTAGGGAGGCTGAGGGAAGAGAATCATTTGAGCTTGGGAGGCGGAGGTTGCAGTGGACCAAGATCATGCCACTGCATTCCAGCCTGGGTGACAGAGTAAGACCCTGTCTCCAAAAAGAAAAAAGAAAAGAAAATGAGGGACAATTTATTATAAAATTGGCATGCATATAAATACATACAACTACCTATATACAAAATACTTCTTACTTTTTTTTCAGTGATAAAAACTCTTAGTCAGGTGTGATTAAGCCAAAATTGACAAATGGGATCTAATTAAAACTAAAGAGCTTCTGCACAGCAAAAGAAACTACAATCAGAGTGAACAGGCAACCTACAGAATGGGAGAAAATTTTTGCAATCTACTCATCTAACAAAGGGCTAATATCCAGAACCTACAAAGAACTCAAACAAATTTACAAGAAAAAAACAAACAACCCCATCAAAAAGTGGGCAAAGGATATGAACAGACATTTCTCAAAAGAAGACATTCATACAGCCAACAGACACATGAAAAAATGCTCATCATCACTCGCCATCAGAGAAATGCAAATCAAAACCACAATGAGATACCATCTCACACTAGTTAGAATGGCAATCATTCAAAAGTCAGGAAACAACAGGTGCTGGAGAGGATGTGGAGAAATAGGAACACTTTTACACTGTTGGTGGGATTGTAAACTAGTTCAACCATTATGGAAAACAGTATGGCAATTCCTCAAGGATCTAGAACTAGATGTACCATATGACCCAGCCATCCCATTACTGGGGATATACCCAAAGGATTATAAATCATGCTGCTATAAAGACACATGCACACGTATGTTTATTGTGGCACTATTCACAATAGCAAAGACTTGGAATCAACCCAAATGTCCATCTGTGACAGATTGGATTAAGAAAATGTGGCACATATACACCATGGAATACTATGCAGCCATAAAAAAGGATGAGTTTGCATCCTTTGTAGGGACATGGATGCAGCTGGAAACCATCATTCTTAGCAAACTATCACAAGAAGAGAAAACCAAACACCACATGTTCTCACTCATAGGTGGGAACTGAACAATGAGATCACTTGGACTCGGGAAGGGGAACATCACACACTGGGGCCTATCATGGGGAGGGGGGCGGGGGGGGATTGCATTGGGAGTTATACCTGATATAAATGACGAATTGATGGGTGCTGACGAGTTGATGGGTGCAGCACACCAACATGGCACAAGTATACATATGTAACAAACTTGCACGTTATGCACATGTACCCTAGAACTTAAAGTATAATAATAAAAAAAATTAGTATTTCCACACTGAATACTCTCAATCAACGATAGTTTCTATTTAATCTTCTCTCTGGGTTGATAATTTTGTGTCCCAGCTTTATGAATAACTGAACAAGATGCCACCAAGCTGAAATGAGGCACTTAGACTTTTTTTCATGGAATTACTCAGTTTATCCCTAAATAATAATGAAAATTGGTGTTAAATTCTTAAGTTAACTTGAGGTTTCAAAGGTGCTTATGATAAATTTAGATAATTAACATGCAATTTTCTTACTCTTGCCTGTTTTACATATTTTTCCCCCACTGTAACTTTGGCTAAAGCAGAAGTAGAAGAATTTTGGCTTATGGTTTCACCTATTATCAGAAAATACTTGCTGTCATCAGTGATAAATACACAGGAAGATCTGAGGAGGGTTTCCCACTAGGAAAGAAGAATGCTGGAAACTCTACCTACCTGTAACTGCATCCACGGATCACATTCTTGCAATATATAACTTTTTATATAATGTGATAAATGCCTTTTTAAACATTATTTAATGATTATTACTTTTGTTTATGAAAAAAATCCATAAAGAAGCAAATTAAACTTACATGGTTTGAAAGCACAGGTAGAATTCTAAGATCAAATTCTAAGACGAAAATCTAATTCTGTGGCAGCCTGTAGAAGTTCAGAGAGGATACCTAAGCTTTTGAATGAGGGCCTCTTTTTGAGCCACTGGAGGAGTGCATTTTATAAAGATTACTCTGATTGCAGTTGTCATATACAAGGTCAAAAAACAAGAGGAGAAATAATCTTCCTCACTTTTTAGCTCCACACTCAATAACTTCTAAAGCAGCGTGAGTGTAGGATAATTGGGTACAACACAGGGCTCTGTAGCAACACAGAAAGAATTATCAAGTGTTTAGCTGTGAACAGAGCTGGTTAAGAAGCAGTTTTATTGCAAGTTGGCCCCTTGGCACATGGCTGAGTTATGCAGAGTAAAAGGCTCTGGTTTGGAGATGTGTGTGCTAAATATTAGAAAATCACTCAGATTTGAGAATAAGCAAACTTCTTCACATTCCTCTGCTTTTTCTAATTACTTTCTATAAAATATGAATATTAAATATTATTCATATAAATATTTAAGTGAAATAGAATAGCAGTGGAAGAATTGAAAAAAATAATTGTAAAGTATAACTAGATTCCATGCTCTCACATTAAGATGGTAATAAACTACACATGCATTTGAATGTGGGGCTATTTGTTTAAAATTTTAATCTCACTTTCTCTCTCTGATCCACTTAGAGATATTTTTTAACCCTGATTTTATTGAAATAGGCAGTGGGTGGTATATAAATTTCTCTGAAAATATTTAGGTGAATCAACTGACTCAGAGTGTTTTTGATGAAATGTTTTCAAAGTTGAAGGAAAATCTAATCCTACTACATTAATTGCCTAGGAATCAAGGGTTCAATGTATGACAGAATTCCTGGCACCTCTAAATGGCCTTTGCTTTACCTTTGTGCAGTGCTTTTTGCAGGACAATATCATAGCCACAGGACACTGTTGGAATATCCTCCCAAAGTAAAGTGAAGGTATTGGCAAGAAATTTACCAAACATGTCAGACGTCTCCTCCCTACCAATAGTTTCAGCAAACTCTTTCAACAGGTAAGTTTTTACACTTTCTGGCTAAATTAGCTGACACTGTCTTCGCATTTATCAGAGAAAAAGAAAACACATTTGGAAAACTTAGGCTTTCTTTTCTTCCCAAAGACATTTTCAATTTTTTTAATCATTCAACATATGATATATTCATTATGCTCCTGGCACAAATTCAACATTCACCAAGCAACTTCTGTGCATTCTCCTCTGTCACTCCCTATGCTAGCTCCTGAGAACACAGGAAGGAAAAGCACAAGCCCACCTCTGGTTGCTCACCTTTAGGGAATAAGATAGAGTCGTAATCTCATAGAGTGCCATTACTTCTGTGATACTGGCATAGAGGGTGTGAGTAGAACCCAGAGAACTGGAGAGGCCTGATGACTGGTTATAGTATCACTCAAATGATATGGTCCATGGATAGGTTCAACTGTGACATCAGATGATCTTCTTTGCAGTTCAGTCAAATAGAGTCTCTTGAAGCATAAGAGAACAGCAGGATCTGGCTAAGGAATTTTGTGTTGGATTTCAAAAGGGCTTAGTAGCGCTACACTGCTATGAATATATTTTCATTTAAAGGTTTAGACCATCTGTCCCCTTATTTCCCAATGAACAGCTCACTTCATGAAAACAATCTTTTTTTAAATATTCTACCTATTAAATAACACATATATCAGAACACATACAGAAGAAACTTCAGAAATGTATAAAATATAACCTTGTGGTTTTAATAATAGCACCATGGAAATATTTTGACAACTAGCTTACATGTGATTTTTATAAGGATAATAAGAAAATTTATATTTAAAAAATATGCAGTGTTCAATCTTCTTATAAAGGCGTAAGGTAAAGGTCAAATAAGGCATTTGGGTAATAGACAGATATGTGTGGAGTGGTAGCTATTGATGAGTGACTGACAAGCAGAGAGAGAGAGATAAATATGTATGTGAAGATTTTCAATTATTCATGTTTCTTAGGAGGCAGCTCAGGTTTAACCTAATGGCATCTCATTTACTGTCTGTTACACTTGGAGGTGGTGTGGCAAGCCTAAAGAAGAGAGGGACTTTTTCAAGAAAATCCCTTTGTGACACAGGGGCAATGGGAAATAACAGCTTCACAACAGTTCCTAGGAGAGAAGGAAAGGCTGAAAAATCCATGCGGCTTTGAATAAAGAATATTCAAGTGCATTTAAATCACTTACCTAAATTTATTATGATAAAATCATGAATTATGTTCACTCCACATTTGCAATTAGATGGTACAACAGATGGTGAAGATTTACAGAAACATTAACATTCTGGAGAAGACAAGTTTAATAAATTTGTCAATGGGAGTCTCTGGGGCTATGGGAAAGTGTTTATATGCCAAATAAAATAGGTAGTTAGGTGTGAAGGAAGGCACGGACAAGGAAAGGAGGGTTTTCACATTCCCACTATGGAATTCTGAGTTCGGTATTTGCAAAGGTTTTTATTATTGTAAGGACTCAAGAAAACTTCAAAATTTGTTTCACAGAAGCCCACACATTATACTAAGTATAGGTCTGCCAGAAAAGATGCCTATGGAAAAACTGTAAAACATCTATCTTTGAACAGTCCCTAAACCCAGCAAGCATCAATTTATCTGGGACTTAACTTCTCTTTGCAATACAACTAATAGAAATGTCCTCAAAACACAATAGTCTCCAGTCTTAGCTTTCACAGCTTTTTCATGCCACATAAACTGTACACCCTAGAAAGTCATTTATTCATTTATTCAATCAATCAAAGAAACAGAGAAAAATCATTTATTCAACATTTCCTATCCCAATAGCATAATAGCAAATATTATATTATTTATGCTGGGAAAAGGTCTATTCCCTAAGCACTGTATTAATATGGTAAGAATCCAGAATCTTATGTAGAATAGCTTTAGCTTCATCAGTAAAATTCTTTCTTGAAGTACCTTTGATTGGATTTTTCTCATTTGTAGTAAAAAATCACAGTCATCAGATCTTTATGAATTCATTTTTACTTAGTCACTCTTACTCCATCATCTCAAACAAATAAACAATAGTCTTTGCAACAAATTTTCTGAAACAACTGAAAAACGACGGTAGACAAACCTTACTCTCCTCACAAAATAAAAAATTCAAAACGGATCATAGGCCGATATGTAAAACACAAATCTATAAAATTCCTAGAGGATAACATAGGAGAAAATCTAGATGACTGTGGATTTGACAATGACTTTTTAGATGCAATACCACAGACATGACCTACAAAATAAAGAACTGACAAGCCAGACTTTATTACAATTAAAATTTTCTGGTTTATAAGAGATACTGTGAATAGAATGGAAAGACAAACCACAGCCTGGGAGAAAAGATTTGAAGAAAAATATTTCTGATAAGAAACTGTTATTCAAAATATACAAAGAATTCTTAACTATACATAATAAAAACTGAACAACCTGATTAAGAAATGGGCAAAGACCTGAGCAGAAACCTCACAAAGATGATATGCAGTCGGAAGAAAAAATATGAATATATGTTTAACATCATATCTCATTAGGGAATTGTGAATTAAAACAATAATTAGCTATCACTATACACCTAACAGAATGACCAAAATCCAAAACATTGACAATATTAAATAATGGCGCGGATGTGAAGCAACAGGAACTCTCATTTATTATTACTGAGAATGAAAAAATGGTACAACTTCTTCTGAAGACAGTTTGGCAGTTTCTTACAAAACTAAACATACTCTCACCATACAATCCATGAATCATGTTCCTTGATATTTACCCAAATTAGTTGAAAACTTCTGTCCACACAAAAGCTTGCACAGGGATGTTTATAGCAGCTTTCCTCATCATTATCTAAACTTGAAAGCAACCAAGATGTGGTTCAGTGAATGAATGGGAAAACAAACTATAATATATCCAGACCATGGAGTATTATTGAGTACTAAAAAGAAGTTAGCTGTCAATTCATGAAAAGATATGGAGGAAACTTAAATGCATATCACTAAGTGAAAGAAACAAACTCAAAAAAGCTATCATTTGACATTTTGGGAAAGGCAAAACTATGACAACAGAAAAAAGGGATTCCAAGAGATAAGGAAAATATGGAATAATAGGCAAAAAAGCATGGAAGGTTTTTAGAGCAGTGCAAATATTCTGTATGATACTATAGTGGTGTATACATGTCATTATACATTTGTTAAAACTTACTGAATGTACCCACTAAGTGTGAACTCTAATGTAAACTCTGGACTTTGGGCAATCATAATATGTCAGTGTAGGTATATCAAGTTTAGGAAACGTACCACTATGGTGAGAGATTTTATGTGGGAGAGGCTATGCACGTGTGTTGGAAGAGGGTGTCAAGGGGTATAAGGGAAATCTCTGTAGCTTCTGCTCAATTTTGCTGTGAACCTAAAACTGTTCTAAAAATGAAGCCCGTTAAAAAACAATTTTAAGATAAAATGTGCAATGAGTCTTACTCTTAAGACTAGTTTCAAAGGTGTACTTACATACATCAAATACTAAAAATTCTATAAGAACCATTTTACACTGGGTATGGTGGCTCACACCTGTAATCCCAGTGCTTTGGGAGTCAGGAGGGTTGGTTGAAACTTGGAGTTTGAGACCAGCCTGGGCAACATAGCGAGACCACTGTCTCTAGAAAAAAGAAAAAATGTAAATAATTCAGCAGGGTGAGGCATGCCTGTGGTCATAGCTACATGGGAAGCTGAGGCAAGGAGGATCACTTGAGCCCAAGGGTTCAAGCCATGATCATGCCACTGCACTCCAGTCTGGATAATGAAGCAAGACCCTGCCTCAAAAAAAAAAGAACCATTTTATATAATTTCATACCAGACTACATAATATCTTTTAAAAGGAATTCAAGGATATGAGTCAGGCTTCTAACTACATAGCTTCATAGCTTTCTAGTTGAAACGTTTCTATTAGGATAATACAACTACTACTGAGTTGACACTTACTAACCAATAATACTTTGTTAAATGTTTTACATCTATTATCTAGCTCCTCCCCATATCCCTATGAAGTAGATGTTAGTAAAATGTGCAGACTGAGATTAGGTAATGTCTAGAGTTACCCAGCTATCAAAAGATGGGAATCACTCATCATCAAGCTCTCTGTCTGACTCCAAAGTCTCATTCTCAATATCTCTGCTAGCAATACTACCCATTCTACTTCATTTGTTCATGGGTGGGCAAGTACTTCATACTCAATTATTTTAATTTAATGATAACCTCTACAAATCTGTAGCTTCTGCTAAAATACTGGAATATGTTCTGACTTTTTCCCACTTTTGAATAATTGATATTCTACTTGCTTAACTCCAGCATTTGAAGTTATATTTTCTCCAGCATTCTTCTGACTACAGGATTGGCACCACTGCACCACTGGCACTCCTATTTTAGTCTCTGATGTTCCTGCTAATAGATTATCCATCTGTTATTCTGTCATTTTATTGCTATGTAACTATATTACTTTATGTAGCAGTGGACCGAGTCAATGAATATGGGATCTCCAGGAACACGGCGACAGGGTAATTTAGTTAGAAATCTGCCAAATTCAATATCTGATATGCTGTGTGTTTATTTCAACAATAAACCAAAAATGATAAGGTTCCTAGTAGTAAGACTGTATAAAGCACAAGTTTCAAACAATTGCATTTTTAAAAATATTGGGCATATTCCAAGAATTATACTATAATACTGTGATTTGAAATTTAAAGATTAGAACATAGTAAGAAAAAGAAGTAAAAAAAGTGAAATGGAAGATACTTTTGATAATAAAACAAAGATATATGGAAAGAGAGACAGAAAATGTGTATAGTAAAATTCTATTAATCCAAACCTAGTAATATTTTCAGAAAAAGTTATTATAAGAAGTTAGAGGAGATGCAGATCTTCCTTGAGAGTACATGATAAGAAAAAATAGGTATTTGTGTTAAAACATGATACTAGTAACAAGTTAAAATTTAATCCACGTTTGCTTTTTAAAAGACAAAAATAAATTGAGTTGTATATCCCACAACTAAATATAAAACACAGTTGCAAGTAAACAATATGTAGAGGAAGAAATATAGAATGTGACTACATAAAGATACGTATATATGTAGCAATAAACTAGAAAATGAAAAATAACCCATTATCATTAAAACAAATGAAAAAATATACCTTCAATAAAGACACTAGATGGAAGTTATCATATAAATATTTTCTTTCACATTTTTAAGGAACAGAAAAATTTCATGCTACATAAACTATTTCAGAACATTTAAAAATTAAAATGTTTCTAATTCATTTTGCTGAAATCATATGGCCCTGAGGTAAAAAAAAAAAAAAAAAAAAAAAAAATACAAAGGTAATACAAAATAAATAAAATTATGAAACAATTTATTTTATAAATATAGATGAAAAAATGTTTACATCCAAACTGACAAAATTAAACTCAGCAAAATAAACCAGAAATTAATTAAAATAATAAAACACTATGACCACATGAAGTTATTTCCAAAATATGATGTAATTTAATATTTGAAAATCATGCATTAGATCAATGGACTAATGGCAAAAATAATTATTTTGTAAAGGCTGAAAGGGTATCATGAAAAACTAGCATAACTACTCTTGATAATTACTAGATAACTACTAGAAAGAGGAAAACAAAAATGTCTTCATGTCAGTCTTAAGATAATAGCCAAAGGTTAAATGTAAAAAAGGGGGAAATAACATCACTGTTCTTGTTAACTCTTGTTAACTATTCTTTAGTTTGGAAAATATTGTTATTTTGTTTAATAAAAGTATTGTTTATATTGATGTACAATGAGTTTTTCATTATTTTAAAATTAACATTTAAAAAATCTCAGCTTTAATTTTTATTATGGTAGATATTGATGAATATAACCAATATTAAGAGAAAAGATCTTAAGTACCCTCAGTAATTGTCAAGTACATAAAAATGTGGTCTTCAGGCTAAAAAGTTTGAGAATTGTTCAACTACAATCATGTAGTCACCTCCTAAATTATGAATTGAGTTTTCCCATCACTCCAGAACTTTTCCTTATGTTCCAGGACACCACCTACAAAACTACTATTCTGACTTCTATCACAATATATTATTTTTTGGGTTTTGTTTTGAACTTCAGGTAAAATTACATACTTTTAAAAACCATTGATAATTGTTATCATTTATAAAATGTATTATTTTCAAATATTACACTGTATGTACATTTTTAGAATTAACTTCCCTTGATCATAGTGTTGTATTGTTTTAATTATTTTCTGGTTTTATGTTGCTGAACTTTGATTCCTTGAAATTTGAATGCAAATGTTTTACGTCTGTATTTGTAAAATAAATGGTTTTATAATTTTCTTTATTTTGTACTATCTTTGTAATTTTTTAATATTAAGGCTATATGATCTCAGTAAAGTAAATATATTTCTTTTATGTTTATATTCCTTCCTTAAACACAATAAAATTTACTCATTCTGTTGCATGTCATTAGTTCATTCTTTGTATTAGTTTGTAACACTACTAGTAGTTCATACTACTTCTACCAGGTGGTATTAATTGTGTGAATATACCATCATATGCTTACCAGTTCCCCTGTTAATTAACATCGCATCTTGGTTGTTTTCAGCTTTTGGCTAGTATGAATACCACTGCGATGAACATTCTGTACAGTTATTTTTGTGGACATGTGCACTAATTTATCTTGGATGTATGCCTAGGAGTGTTATTGTCGGATTACAGAAGAGGCATCTACTTAACTTTGTAAGAAATGACTAAACACTTTTCCAAAGTGGTATACACCATTTTACGATAGCAATACATGAAAGTTCCTTTTGCTTCACATTCTAGTTAATATTCTAGTGACCTTATAATAAGATCTTATTGCAGTTGTAATTCCCAAAGAAACAATGGTGCTGAAAACTTTTCCAAATACCGATTGGCCATTTGGAGATCTTCGTTGGTGAAGTACTCATTTAAGTATTTTGACTTTTTAAATTATTTTAGAAAGGAGAGGGTGCAGTGTGTCGTTTTCTTATAGATTTGCAACTGTTGCTTTACTCTGGATGCAAAAACACAGAGAAATCCTTAAAATCTGGGTTTCCAGTGAGATGAGGAATATGTCATTTCACTACATTAACTGTTTTACACACAAAAGAAGTGCATATAATGTCATGTTGCGTACCTTAAATATGAATAATAAAATATATTTAGAAATAAATTTTTAAGAATAAGAAAATAATTTTTTAAAAAATTTGACACATCATTACAAAAGTGGTGTGGTATATGGGTTATAAAACAGCTACATTTTCCCCCTGTATTTGTATCCTATGTTATGTAGTTTTGCAATGCTCTCGCATATAGCATCTGCACTCACACTCCCTGACTCTTGTCCTTGTTTCTAGGCTCAGCTACATAATTTGTTTTGGTTAATGGGATAATAGAAAATATGACGTAACTAGAGGCTTAAACAATTGCTTGCAAGTTTCCCCTTTCTCTCTTTTCACTGATTCCTTCATAAAAACATGGTGGGATTGCCTTATGGAGGATGATATATGAGGAGCAGTGCTATGTCAGTGTAGTCATTACAGTCAATGATCTGTCTGAGCAGGTAACAGCCAACCAACCCTCGAACATGTGAGACAGCACAGGCAGAATTAATAAAGCCTCTTTACCAAACCGCAGCTGACTGCAAATGCATGAGTAAACCCAGACTAGGCAATCACTCTGCCAATCCACTACTGCGAGGTAAATACATAATTATTTTATTAAGTCACTGGGTTTCGTGGTTGTTTGTTATGCAATATGATTGTTGCAATAGATAACTGCTTCGTGGGGACAAATGATTGCATAAAAGGAATTTACACAAATAATGCAAAAAAGTATTTAAATATATTAGTAACCAGGACAATTTAAACTTAATGAATAATGATACAGCTTTTCTCACTCATTATATTGGCAAATACTTTAAGTTTAAAAATATGCAACATAGCCCAGAGAAATGAAAACAATAGTGGGACTATAGTTTGTGATATCTTTTCTGGAAGGCAAATAGACAATATGTAAACATTTAAAATATGCATTCTGAGGCAGACTGCTCAGCCAAAATCAGGTGGGAGCCTAGAAAGGCTCCCTAATGAGGTTATAATGTAAGTGAGTGACCCCTAGTGGTACACATTCCTACCATGGACTGCTGCAATCTTAGCCACCAGAAATCCCCTTAACCCCTGCAAGCCCTAAGAAAAATGTAAGGAGCCTGGAGCTCACGCACTCCCTGAAGTATAAGCATCTACAGCAATGCATCATTTTGAGAGTGTAGCCCACACCAGAGTACGTCCTGTCTTGTGTCCCAACAGTCTCTGCACCTCTACATCCCTAGATCCCTGCATGCTAATGATGGCTGTTGCTGCCAGGACTAAAGTATAAGTCATTGGCAGCAAGCCCCACCATCCCTGGCAGCAGAGCCACCATGTGTTTACAAGTGCCCTAAGGAAAGGCTACCCTACTTGCAGTTGCCACCTAGGGCCATAGCATGTACTCCTCAGCTGCTTGTTTATGGCTACTGCTACTGAAAGCAACCTTATACTCTCCAGCAACAGGGGCACACCAAAGCTGCTGCCACTCCCACCTAAGTATTTCACTGGGGGTGTGGAGATCACCTTGTTCCTGCCTACCACGGCCAGCACCTATGGGTACCACTAGAAGGTCTAAGGATAGTTTCACCTAGTTTAGCTCTACTGCCCCCCCCCCAAAATAAACTGCCCAGTTCCCTAGAACATTCCTGAAGCCTAGGTATCACCCTAACCTATAAACTGCTGTTGGGACCTGAACACTCTGACTGGGGCCTGAGGACAAGCTGACTCAACCTGCCATACCACAACTTGCACCAACCTGCATGTATCACCTGTAGCCTGGGGACTGCCCCCACCAACCCCACCAAATCCACTACAAACCAACAACAATGTGAAATGAATGGAAGACAGAGGATTGTCCCATGACTGCTACTGCCACTGTCCGTGCCAGTCCCACTTCCTAGGTCCCCAAGAACACACCAACCAACTCGACCTATTGTTGCCACTGCTGGTACCAAGCAAACTGCCTGGAAACCTAAGAATTGGCACACCTGGACACATTAACACCAGGGCCAGCAAACAGTGTCCTGAAGTCCAAGGACAGGCATGCTTGACCTGTCACTGCCACCACTGGGCCCCAAGGACTGGCCCAACTGATGACCTATCCCGGCAGAACTTTATAACAGGTCCCAATAACAACTGTACCCTAAGCCACAAAGGAAATCACAGACAACACTGACACTGTTTACAGCTCAATAAATCAACAGAGACTACACTACTGCACACATCCAGATGCAAAGCCAAAGTGCCCTATGCAACCAACACCATGGATACATCTTCAGAAAAATGTCCTCCCCTGTAAAAGCAAATTTTAAAAATTGGAAGAAGTGACAGCTATGCCGGATGTACAGATATCAATGCAAGGACACAGGAAGTATGAAAAAGCAAGGAAATAAGAAAACTTCTCTGGCAATAAATTCCAATGTAAAAGAAATTTACACATTTCTAGAAAATAATTTAAAAAATTATATTCAAGAAGCTCAGAGAGATAAAAGAGAACTCAGAAAAACAATAAAAAATCAGAAAAATGAATCAGGATATGAATAAGAAATTTATCGAAGATATATATATCATTAAAAAGAATAAAAGAGAAACTCTGGAATTGAAAATTTTGTGTTGAAATACAAAGTACATATAAAAGCTTCAAGATTAGACTATGTTGGGAGAAGCTGAGTGTTCGGAGAAGCTCAGGCAGTGCTTGTATGTCTGACATAATGTAAAAGAGTCTTAGAACATGTCCGGGGTCCAGGGTCTCAAACCCCTCGTGGCCTTTGGAACACCAAGCTCTGCGCTAAAGGGTGGAAGGCAACCCTGACACACCACAATCTAAGCCCAGGGCCTAAAACCCCTCATGGCTTGGATAGAATCCGGGGTTCAGGGCATAAAATCCCTCGTGGCCTCTGGAATGGGTCTAGACTTGCTGACTCCTTGCTTCTAGCCCTCTCATGCTCCTAGATCGATTGTGTTTTAGAATTGGCCATATAAATGCTAAACCATCACAGCTGTAAATCATGTGCTTAATGCAATGCTCCCTTTCAAGCCCACATTCTCACCACCTGTTTCTTTGCTCGATCACCAATAAATAGTCTGGGCCTCCAGAGCTCAGGGCCTTCTCAGCCTCCATACTTGTGTTGGCCCCCTGGACCCACTTTCTCTCTCAAACTGTCTTTTCTCATTCCTTTGACTCTGCCAGACTTTGTCATCCTCATGACCTGGTGTTGGGTCTGATCACCCCAACAGCCTAGATCAAGCAGATGAAAGAATTTTAGAACTTGAAGACTGGTCTTTTCAAATAAGTCAGTGAGACAAAAATAAAGAAAAATATATTTTTTAAAGATTTTTAAAGATAAGCAAGGCCTACATGACATATGGGACATTACAAAGTGACTGAACATTTGAATTTTCACTGCCCCAGAAGGCAGAGAGAAAATGAAAGGGATTGAAAATCTATTCTATAAAATAACAAGTGAAAATTTCCCAAGTCTAGCAAGATATTTACACATCCAGCTATAGAAAACTCAGAGATCACCAAGTCAGCACAATGCAAAAATAATCTTCTCCATAGTACACTACGGTCAAAATGTCAAATGTCATAGTCAAAGAGATAATTCTAAAAACAGCAATAGAAAAGCATCTAGTCAATCATTAAGGACCCCCATCAGAGTAACAGCAAATTTCTCAGCAGAAACCTTACTGACCAGGTGATGAAGGAACAATATATTCAAAGTGATGTTAAAAAAAAAAAAAAAAAAGTTTAGCCAAGGATACTATACCCAGAAACATTATCCTTTATAAATGAAGGAGAAATAAAGTCTTTCCAAGATAAGCAAAAGCTGTGGGAATTAATCAGCACTATACCAGCTCTACAAGAAATGCTGAAGGGAGTTCTACACTTGGAATAAAAAGAAAGAGGTTCTACACCTGGAAGCAAAAGGACAATAACTACCATCATAAAAATCCACAAAAACAGTGGACTGAAGGTTGCACCATGGCTGTGAGCTTCCTAGTTCTCTGCTGCTGCTATACCAGCGACATGGGGTTCCCACAGACCTGGAAATTCCGACCCCTCTTTCTCAACCCAGAGCAAATCGAGACGTCCAGGTGAGAGTTCAGTTGATTTCCAAAGACTCATGTTATGTAAGGAAGCCACCAAGAAGAGCAAAGAGAAGGAGCCAGAGATGGCTCTTCCTCAGGGACACTTGACTTTCAGGGATGTGACTATAGAATTATCTGTGGAGGAGTGGAAATGCCTGAACCCTGAGCAGAGGGTTTTATACAGGGAAGTGATGTTGGAGAACTACAGAAACCTGGAGTCTGTGGATAGCTCTTTAAAATCCATGATAGAGTTCTCATTAATAAGGCAAAGCAATACAAAAGGGTTCCACACAGGGACATTGGGAAGACATGAAAGTCATCACATTGAAGATTTTTGCATCCCAAAAATCAAGAAAGATATTCATGACTTTGAGTTTTAGTGGCAAGAAATCAAAAGAAATGGCCATGAAGCACCCATGACAAAAACCAAAGGGTTAACTGGTAGTACAGACCGACATGATTAAAGGCACAGTGGAAACAAGCCTATTAAAGATCAACTTGGATTAAGCTTTCATTTACATCTGCCTGAACTTCACATATTTCAGACTGAAGGAAAAATTGGTAATCAAGTGAACCAGTCTATCAATGATGCTTCCTCAGCTTCAACATCCCACATAATTTCTTGTAGTCTCAAAACCCATATTTCTAAAAAGTTTGGGAAGAATTTCCTCCATTCTTCATTATTCACACAAATACAGGAAGCACACATGAAAGAAAGTCTTTTCAATGTAATGAGTGTGGCAAAGCCTTTACTTATAGCTCACACTTAAGGAGACATCACATAACCCATTCAGTAGAGAAACAATATAAACGTGATGGATGTGACAAAGTCTTTCATCAGAAGCAATACCTTGCATGCCACCATCGGGTTCATACTGGAGAGAAACCTTACAAGTGTAATGAGTATGGCAAGACCTTCAGTCAGAAGTCTTACCTTCAATGCCATAGACCTTATACTGGACAGAAACCTTACAAATGTGAAGACTGTGACAAAGTTTACAGTTGCAGATCACAACTTAAAACGCATAGGAGAATTCATACTGCAGGAAAAACCCTACAAATGTAAGGTTTGTGACAAGGCTTTCTGGGATACTTCATGCCTTTCATGCCATAAGAGAGTTCATACTGGAGAGAAACCTTACACATGCAATGAATGTGGCAAGGCTTTTAGTAGAAAAGCACACCTTGCACTTCATCATAGACTTCATACTGGAGAGAAACCTTACAAAGGTAAGGTTTGTGACAAGGTTTTCTGGCATGTTTCATGCCTTGCACAACATCAGAGAGTTCATACTGGAGAGAAATCTTACAAGTGTAATGAGTGTGGCAAGACCTTTGCTCGAAATTCAGCCCTTGCAATGCATAAGGCAATTCATGCTGGAGAGAAACCTTACACATGTAATGAATGTGGCAAGGCTTTTAGTAGAAAAGAAAACCTTGCACTTCATCATATACTTCATACTGGAGAGAAACTTTACAAATGTGAAGAATGTGACAAAGTTTACAGTTGCAGCTCACACCTTGAAAGACATAAAGGAATTCATAATACAGAAAAACCATACAAATGTAAGGTTTGTGACAAGGCTTTCCGGAGGGGTTCATGCCTTGCACAACATCAGAGAGTTCATACTGGAGAGTTCATACTGGAGAGAAACCTTACACATGTAATGAATGTGGAAAGGTTTTTAGTCAAAAAGCAAACCTTGCATGTCATCATATACATCATACTGGAGAGAAACCTTACAGTCTAATGAGTGTGGCAAGACCTTCAGTCAGAAGTCATTTCTTACAGACCTTCGTAGACTTCATACTAGAGAGAAACATTACAAGTGTAATGAGTGTGGCAAGACCTTCACTTGAAATTCAGCCCTTGTAATTCATAAGGCAATTCATACTGGAGACAAATCTTACAAGTATAATGAATGTGGGAAAATTTTTAATCAACAATCAAACCTGGCACAACATCAGAGAGTTCATACTGGAGAGAAACCTTACAAGCCTGTAATGAGTGTGGCAAGACCTTCAGTTGGATGTTATCCTTTGTATGCCATCGTAGACTTCATACTGGAGAGAAACCTCACAAGTGTAATGAGTGTGGCAAAGCCTTTAGTGGGCAGTCCACACTTATTCATCATCAAGCAATCCACAGCATAGGGAAGCTTTACAAATGTAATGATTCTCACAAAGCCTTCAGTAACACTATAACCTTTGCAAAGCATTCGAGAATCCATAATGAAGAGAGATCTTACAAGTGTAGTAAATGTGGCAAAATTTTCAGACATCGTTCATACCTTGCAGTTCATCAGCAAACTCATGCTGGAGAGAAACCCTACAAATGTCGTGACTGTGGCAAGGTCTTCAGGGAAGTTTCATATTATGCAAAACATAGAAGAATTCATACAGGAGATAAACCTCAAGTGTGATGATTGTAGCAAAGTCTTGACTTCATGTTCACACCACATTAGACGTCAGATAATCTATACTGGACAGAAATCTTACAAATGTCATATGTGTGGCAAAGTCTTCAGTCCGAGGTTAATCCTTGCAGAACATCAGAAAATTCATTTTTGAGATAATTGTTCCAAATACAATGACTATAGAAAATCATAAAGCTTTAATTGACATTAGAGCCTTCAGCATTGACTTGAGATTGAGTTGACTTAACACTGAGTTCAAACATTAATGGACATTAAAATGTTTATGTTAAGAAGACTGGGGGCCAGGCGCGGGGCTCACGCCTGTAATCCCAACAATGTGGGAAGCCGAAGCAGGTGGACCACGAGGTCAGGAGATCGAGACCATCTTGGCTAACATGGTGAAACCCAGTCTCTACCAAAAATACAAAAAATTAGCCGGGCATGGTGGTGGGTGCCTGTAGTCCCAGCTACTCAGGAGGCTGAGGCAGGAGAATGGCGTGAACCCGGGAGGCGAAGCTTGCAGTGAGTCGAGATCGCGCCACTGCACTCCAGCCTGGGCGACAGAACGAGACTCCTCCTCAAAAAAAAAAAAAAAAAAAAAGAAGAAGAAGAAGATTGGGCCGGGTGCGGTGGCTCACGCCTGCAATCCCAGCACTTTGTGAGGCCAAGGCAGGTAGATTACCCCCACACCTGGCTACGGGAGGTGGAGGCTGTTGTGGGGGCGGGGCCTGGTTAGAAGGGGCGGGGCCTTGAACAGGACTTACGCTGGGCAAGAAGAATGAGGCTGCCTGGGGCCCTGGCCAGAGAGCTGGAAGGAGCGGTGCCACAGCGTGATCGTCCTCTTGGGGGCAAGGTCTGGAAGGGGTGTTGTTCTGAAGGGCAGGTCCTGGAGGGGACGGGTCTTGGCTTTCTCCTCAGTCTGGCCCGGGATGTCGCCTGCTGTCATCCTCTTGCCCTCCAGGACTGTATTCTCTGGGTTCTGATTGGTGGATTGTTTCTGATGTGCGGTGATATTACCCCTAATATCACAGGGATGCTTCCTGTACGTTTTAAGTTAATATTTCAAACAATCGAAGGTAAAACAACATATTGTAGTGGGCCACCTGTACTGAACGCTGAATCGTTTTTCCTCTTAAGTTGAAAATGGTGTTAATGCAAAGCACCTTGTTTCAGCAGGCAGAGTCACGCATCCTACAGGGTGAGCTCCCCTCTTTTGGGGCAGGGCGGGGGAGAGGGGCAGGGACCTTGGTAAAGGAGTGGAGTGAGGCGCTGGTTGCAGCAGGGACTGACAATTAGAATGGCTTATTAAACTAGGCAAGGTCCTGGGTTGAGTGGTTAATGGAAACTGAAAGGTGACATGCAAAACTGCCAATTACACAAAGGAGGTGAAGGAATATTTCATTTTTCATGGAAATAAAGTCAGGGCCCAGAGTGGTGGTTCACACCTGTAATCCCAGCACTTTGAGAGGCCGAGGCGGGAGCACCGCTTGAGCTCAGGAGTTCGAGATCAGCCTGGGCAACAATAGTGAGACCTCGTCTCTACTAAAAATCAGAAAAATCAGCCAGATGTGGTGGTGCAAGCCTGTGGTCCCAGCTGCTGGGGGCGCTGAGGTCGGACGATCGCTTGAGCCAGAAAGTTGGAGGCTGCAGTGAGCTCTGATCTTGCCACCACACTCCAGCCTGGACAACAAAGCTAGACCCCATCTCAAACAAACAATCAAATAAATGAGAGATATAATTCCTTTTTTAAAAATAAGAGAAGAGATTTTCTTTCCCTTTGTCTCTTTTCTTAGGACGTTTATTTAGAAAATTTGTGAATGCATTTTCTCTGTCTTCTGAGGTGTTTCTTTTCTTTTTCTTTTTCTTTCTTTTTTTTTTTAACGGAGTTTTTCTCTTGTTACCCAGGCTGGAGTGCAAGGCACGATCTCGCCTTGCCGCAACCTCTGTCTCCCGGGTTCAAGCGATTCTCCTGCCTTGGCCTCCCAAGTAGCTGGGATTACAGGCATGAGCCACCATGATCGGCTAACTTTGTATTTTTTTTAGAAACTAACTAAACCTTTTTTCAGCTTAATGACCCAGGGATGTATTTCTGAAAAACTTGGGAGCTCTCTTTGAAAGACAAACAGCAAGGGAGAGAGTACCTTTATCTTAGTAGGAAATTAAATAATTCAAACATCAAATAACTTAAATTTAAAGCTATCGACCTTTAGGTAGTTCTGAGCCTTGAGAGGAATGTGGCCATGTAACCTGAGTCCAGTGGTATGCAGGCTCAACTTCTAAGAGTTTTCCTGTAAATAATTAGGAAGACTAAGCAGCCCCAAAGATAGGACCTCCTGGGATCATTGTCCCTTCTTATGGAGTGATAAAGTAACCTTCCACGAAGTGTATTAATCTGTAACCAATCAAGTTGCTGCAACCTATGCACTACTCTTGAACGGAAAATGTTGTGAGTCTGCTAAGGTTTCTCTGTCTTTCCCTATGTGTGTGAAACCCTAATGTCTCTACTTTGGAACACTGATCCCATTCATTTAGAGTTGATGTTTCCAGGTGGCTATTTCTAAACTTTGTGTTCAAGAAATTCTATACATAATCGTAGAAAAAAGAAAAAAAGAAAATCCACAAAAGCATAAAACCCACTGGTAGAGTAAAAACACAAATAAGGAAGAGAAAAGACTCAAATGTTACCACTACAGAAACCCACCAAACCACAATAAAACAATAAGAGAGAAATAAAGGAATAAAGGATATGCAAAACAACCAGAAATCAGTAAAATGGCAGGTACAAGTTCTCAAATATCACTAATAATCCTTAAAACTCTGAGATCTGATTAATAAATTTGGTAAAGATGCAGGATGCAGAATCAACATACAAAAATCAGTAGCATGTCTACACACTAACTAGCTGAAAAAGAAATTAGGAATGCAACTTCATTTCCAACAGCTCCAAAAATATATAAAGTACCTAGGAATAAATTTAACCTAAAAGGTAAAAGACTTCTACTACAAAAAAAAAACTACTAAACACCATTGAAAACTTTAAAGATGATACAAGCAAATGGAAAGACGTCCCATACTCATGGGTCAGAAGTAACATCATTGAAGTGACCATACTACCCAAAGCAATCTAAAGATTTAATCAAAGCCTGTCAAAATATCAATGTCATTTTTCATAAAAATAGAATAAAGCAATTCTATAGTTTGTATGGAACCAAAAAAGAGTCCAAATAATCAAAGCAACACTAAGCAAAAAGAGCATAGCTGAAGGTATTACACTGTCTGACTTCAAAATATGTTACAAGGCCTTAGTAAACAAAACAGCATGGTATTAGTATACAAACAGACACACAGACTAAAGGAACAGAACAGAGAAACCAGAAATGAACCCACATTTTAGACCTAATTTTGACTAAGTACCAAGAGCATTCACTGGGATAAGGATAGTCTGTTCAAAAAATGGTGCTGGGAAAATTATATATCCATGTACAAAATAGAACTGAACCCCTATCTCTCACCATATATAGAAATGAATGTGAGATGGATTAAAACATTAAACATGTATAATAAACTGTAATACTACTAGAAGCAAACATAGAGGAAACACATTGAACTATGCAAAGATTTTGAAGTCACAGCTAAGACCTCAAAAACACAGGAAACAACACCAAAAATAGACAAATGGGACCATATTAAACTAAAAAGCTTCTGCAGAGCAAAGGAAATAACAGAATGGAAAGAAAATCTATTGAATGTAAGAAAATATCTGCAAATCACTCATCTGACAAGTTACTAATATCCAGAATATACAAGGAACTCAAACAACTCAACAGGCAAAAAGTAAATAATCTCATCTAAAAAATTGTCAAAGGATGTGAATAGATAGATATTTCTCAAAATAATACATACAAATGACCAATGGGTATATTAAAAAACACTCAGCATCTCCAATCATCAGGGAAATGCATGTGAAAACCACAATGAGATATCATATTACTCAAGTTGGAATGATTATCAATCATAAAAAGACAAAAAAAAAGACGTATCCTGGCAAGAATGCAAAGAAAAAGTAACTATTATACCGTTGGTGGGAATATAAATTAGTACAGCCACCCTGGAAAACAGTATGGAGATTTCTTAAAAAGCTAAAAATAAAATTACCATACAACTCAGCAATCCCACTACTGAGTATTTACAGAAAGAAAAAGAAATCAGTATATTAAAGGGATACATGCACCCCCATGATTACCGCAGCACTACTCACCATAGCAAAGGTACAGAATCAACCTGTGCTCATTAACAGATAAATGAATTTAAAACGTGGCATATATACACAATGGAATACTATTTGACCATAAAAAGGAATGAAATCATTTTATTTGTATCAACATAGATAGAAGTGGAGGTGATTACATTAAGCGAAATCAGCCAGGCACAAAAAAAAATGTCATATGTTCTCACTCATGTGTGGAAATTTAAAAAGTTGATTTCATGGAGGTAGAGAGTAGAATTATACATACCAGAGGCTGAGAAGGATTGTGCATGATGATGGTAGATGAAGAGAGGTTTGTTAGTAAGTGTGAACATATGACTAAATAGTAGGAATAAATTCCAGTGTTTGATAACAGAGTAAGGCATCTATAGTTAACAGCAATGTGTTGTATATTTCACAATAGTTAGAAGGGAGAACTTGAAATGTTTCCAATACAGAGAAATGATAAATATTTGAGATTATGAATACACCAAATACCCTCACTTGATTATTACACAATCTACTCATGTAATTAAATATCATATGTACCCCATAAATATGTATGAATATTATGTATTAAAACTACTAAAACAACTACTAAAAATAAAATGTGTTTCATTTGGCATAGCAATTCTGATTCTAAGAACATGAATGAAAGACATACTCACATGTATATACAAAGAGGGAAATAAAATAATGCTCATTATAAAAAAAATTTCTTAACAAAACCAAAGGAAAACAATATCATTACCCTTAAATGTAGGGTATGTATTTCATAATATGGATGTACTATAAATTATTTAAATAATTATTTAAGTGTGCAGTACATCCATATTATGGAATATTATGCAGCTGTTAAAAATAATAAAAACAACATATTCTGTGATAGAGAAATATATCTAAGACTCTTGTTAAGTAAAAGAGCAGGGAAAGAAGGCATATAGTATAATATTACTTATGTAAATGTGTAGTTTTGTATATAAGTGTGGGCAAGCACATGTATAAATACAAAGAAAAATGAGTTATTATATACATCGACATGTTAGCTTTGTTTATTACTTTGGGATAGAAAAAGTGGTGGGGGGATGAAAGCAAGTGAAAAGTCATGTTTTCTCAAAAGAGATATTTCTTGATCTTCTTCAATAAAAGCATATTTATTTAATACTTCTATGATAAATGCATTCACAAATAAAAATAATTGTAATAAATGAAACTTCAAAAAGATCTAAAAGACTAATACATGAATATTTAGTATATTTTAGTCTATCTTCAGCTGTCCAAGGAGGGTTTAAAACAAGAAAAAATTCATATAAGGAAAAGATGAATAAATCTGAATATGTAAAAATTTAACATTTCTCCATGTAATAAAACACTGAAAATGAATTGAGAGTCCATTGACATCTTTAAAAAGCATTGTCATAGGTGTGGAATTAACATCTTTTATACATAAATATATCTTAGAAAACAGGAGAAAAGGATTAGCAAATATTAAGGTAGAAGGCACGGGATATTTTCAAAGGAGAAAAGCAGTTAACAATCATCAAATAGAAAGACTTAAACTTGGATAACAATCAACAAAATGTACATTAAAAAATCAACAAGATGCCAATTTATGTATCAAATTGAGAAGGAATAAATAATGTTTAAAAATAATTCTCTTAATGGAACTATAGTGAAACAGACTCTCTCAGTTGTTGGTGGGAATGTAAGGTGATGGATATTTCTGGAGAACAATTTAACAATGGTTTAGAAAAACAACAAAAGGAAATATGTAGGGAGGTTAACAGTGATTATCCCTGGATGTTGGGATTAGGAATCATCTGTTTTTTGTTACTTCTACTTAAAAAATATTTAAAAATTATTAATACCCTGAGTGTCCACAGTAAAGGTCCTTTTAAGCAAATGGCCCTGCGTCTACTACACAGACTATTGTGTAATTCTGGGGTCGACTTACCAGAAGTTTCTGATTACTGGGTGAGTGTTCATTTTTATAATGAGACTGCAGAACACTGAACGGAGGATGGAACACAATCCCAACCAAATCACTCAACACTATAAAGTGGACAGGAGGAGGAATACTAGACTGTCACTGGTTGCTGCCTTTGGATGGTAAAAATGCCCAAGCCAATTCTTTCTATCTTTTGAAAATTCCTAAGTTACCCAAATGAGTGTATACTACATTTAATTTGACCCAAAAAAGTGCGTATAACTGAGATTGGGTATTTTTGTTTGGTGGGGGGAAGGTTGATCTAGATCTACAGGATATCTTATGTCCTACGGTCATTTCAATCTATTTTCCATGTCTCAAAAATAGAACTTTCATTGTTTTATGTGCAAGAGTTTCCAGTGTTTTGTTTGTTTTTTTTTAAAGATCATGATATCAAGAAAGCATTTCTATTCTTCATCCCACATATTTCTTTTATTAATGTCTCCCCATGGTCTTTGAAATGTAATTTCAAAAGCTCAAAGAAGTCAACCTTCCTCCATGCAATAAAAGTTTGTGGTTCTTAAATAACTTTAATCTTAATACTTTTTACTTTTCTTTAAGGTACTCCCTTTCATATTAGCTGATTTGCTCCTCTTTTTCCCGCATGCTGCCTACAGAAATCCTACTTTAATTATACCACTGTTGGAACTTCAAAAGAAAGCCTCAGCACAATGGATTTATTCTTTTTCAGTTTAATTTTACTTGTTAAAGAAGTTTTCTTTAGCTACCAGGTTAAGAAAAAAGGTAGAGCTGAGTTTTATTAAACCTTGTTCTACAGCAAAGCTTCAGTTCAAGCTCTTTGAACCAGATCTGCTATGACAGAGGTCAGTCGCTACTTTTTTTAAGGATAATAACACACACATGCATTCTCTCTGTTTTTATTCTTATTCTTCCATTGAAGTTATTTCTGTGAAAGGGGATATATTCCTTATTCTCCTATAATACAGAATATTGCTCTAAAGTCCCTTAAATTAAATAAGATAAAGCAAATGTGGTAGCTTAAATAAAACCCAGCATAGATAATTAAATTAATTATCCACATAGAGTTAAAGTTCAGAAAATAGAAATAAATACACACAAACTTAGAAGACTTGGTTTTATTAAGGACAATGAATAATGGGCCCCAGACCACTGATCATTTTTGGAAATTTTCTGCTTATACTTTTGGTTATTTAATCCACTAACCACCCACCCCTGGCCACATCCTATAAAGTCGAGATGTGGTTCATGCTTTTTTTTTTTTTTTTTAACTTTAAGTTCCAGGATACGTGTGCAGAACGTGTAGGTTTGTTACATAGGTACACATGTGCCATGGTGGTTTGCTGCAACTGTCAACCCGTCATCTAGGTTTTAAGCCCCACAGGCATTAGGAATTTGTCCTAATGCCCTCCCTCCCTTTACCGCCTATCCCCTAAAGAGGCCATGGTGTGTGATGTTCCCCTCCCTGCATTCAGGTGATCTCATTGTTCAACTCCCACTTATGAGTGAGGACATGCGATGTTTGATTTTCTATTCCTGTGTTAGTTTGCTGAGAATGATGGCTTTCACCTTTACCCGTGTTCCTCAGCCATGCATTTCTTTCTAGTTTCCTCTGATGCCATGTTACAATACACCCTCACCATGCTGTGTGGTTACTAGCTCCTAAAATAAACAACAACTTTCAGATTCAAGGTATTTGAATTTGCAGTTTCCTATACTGGGAATGTTTTTGTTTCTACTTCACCTAGGTGATTCCTTCTCATCTTTTAAGGATGAGAATATTCCAATCCAATAAATTGTTTTTTCCATAGTTATTTTTTAATCACTCTACTTAGTGTGTTTCTTTCTAAGCACTCATTACAATTTGTATTACATATTTATTTATTTGGCTTCTTAGTGCCTGTTTTCCTCTCTAGACACTAAGAAGCAGGAAGAGATGAACAGTGTTAATAGACCACTAAGCATCTAGCACAAACTTAGCATACAGTGCACCGTCAATAAACATTAGGTAGGTGAATGATCAAATATAAATAAATAAAAACATGCAAACAACCCACACTAATGAGAGCACACCTCAAGGGTTCTTCTGTAATGAGCCATGATTTAAAGATTTTATAACAACTTTTTTTATTTGTCTTTTTCCTGCATGTGTATTCAAGCCTAAAGCAATATATAATAATTAAAAGTGGGCCGGGCGCGGTGGCTCAAGCCTGTAATCCCAGCACTTTGGGAGGCCGAGACGGGCGGATCACGAGGTCAGGAGATCGAGACCATCCTGGCTAACACGGTGAAACCCCGTCTCTACTAAAATATACAAAAAATTAGCCGGGCGAGATGGCGGGCGCCTGTAGTCCCAGCTACTCGGGAGGCTGAGGCGAGAGAATGGCGTAAACCCGGGAGGCGGAGCTTGCAGTGAGCTGAGATCCGGCCACTGCACTCCAGCCTGAGCGACAGAGCGAGACTCCGTCTCAAAAAAAAAAAAAAAAAAAAAAAAAAAATAATTAAAAGCGGCAAAAAAGGGCAGAGAGTCACAGAATATTAAGGTAGAAAGGGGCTTGAAATGTCTCAGTCTAACCTTTTACACTTTACTATAGCCTAACCTTTTACTCTTTACTAGAGCCTAGAAGAAGGTGGCTCCAAGCAACATTCTGTCTTAAATAAAACACAAGAATACGTGCCTCTACGCAGCAGTCCTAAAAAACAAATTCAGAAGAGAAGAACTAGGAGTTATCTCCCAGAAGGGTGTTCAAAGGCCAAAGGTGAGTTAAAAGTAACAGAGAATGAGCTGAAAAACAGTGAATTCTAAAATATTATCTTTGTTCCAGCCCTGCCTGTTTCTCTATCCACAGCCTACTCTCTCCCCCTCACTCACTGAATTCCTCCTACAGTAGCATTTTCTCAGTCATTTCAGGGGGTCAAACTCTTTCTCGAATTTGTTTTTTGTTATTTTTGCTACCTGGAAGAATTTTCCTTTTATTTAACCAGATGACTATCATACCATACAATCGTCACTTTAAAACATCACCTTTGGAAAAGTAAATCAGGTACCTTTGTTTTATTCTGCTGCAGCCCCCATAATTTTCTTAGACAGAATCTATGGTAATTGTTACTCATGTAGTGTTTTGTTTCTGTCTCACTACTTGACTTTAGTACCAGTCGGGTACATATTTGCATCTATTTTCTCACAATTCTGGAGCTAGAGGTCCAAAATCAAGGTGTCAACAGGTGGGTTTCTTCTGAGGCCTCTCTCCTTGGCTTGCAGGTGGCCTTCTTCCCTTCAAGTGGGCACATGGTCCTCTCTCTGTGTGTGTCTGTATCCTAATCTACTTCCTTATGAGGACACCAATAATATTGGATTAGAGCACATTCTATTGACCTTGGTTTAACTTAATTGCCCCTTTAAAGACTCTATCTCTAAATATATAATTGTATTATGTGGCACTAAGTGTTAGGATTTCAACAGATGAATTTATGAGAGGTAGAGAGGGAGACATATTTGAGCTCATAAAACCATTATATTCTCAATGCCTTCCTCAGAGCTTGGCACATAGTAGGTGCTTTTACAAAAGATATATTTACAAAATAAATGACTAATTTAGTGCAGTGTTTCTTTGTTAAATTAGAAGACATGAGAAACAAACTACTTTAGATCATGTCTTTTATAATACCTTAAATATTAAACAATAATATTTTTCTGAAAGATTCAGGTAGGTTTCTGTTAAATAAACACCTTAATAAGGGATAATCCGATACAATTTTCAGCCAGAGGAACAAGAGATTGATCTTGAAGCTAAGATTTATGCATGATTTCAAAGAATCAGATGTTTTAAAGTACAATGTTTAGTCTTAGTTTCATCGGGGATGTAAAGAGTTTTTAAAATGCATCTTAGGCCAGGCATGGTGGCTCACGCCTGTAATCCCAGCACTTTCAGAGGCCGAGAATTCGAGATCATCCTGGCTAACACAGTGAAACCCTGTCTTACTAAATATACAAAATTAGGTGGGCGTGGTGGAGTGCACCTTTAATTTCAGCTACTCAGGAGGCTGAGGCAGGAGAATCGCTTGTACCCAGGAGGCAGAGATTGTAGTGAGCCGAGATGGTGTCATTGCACTCCAGCCTGGGCAACAGAGTGAGACTCCATCCAAAAAAAAAAACAAAAAAAGCATCTTCCTTATAAATTAAGTCATTCCTCTAAAAATCTATGAAGTAGATACATTTAGATTTAGCTTTTGTTAGTTCAATAATCAGATAATCTCGTTATGGTCATGGTTAAATGTATCTACACATGTGTTAAAATTCATAGAACTGCACATCAGAAATGAGATTTCTTCATAGCTTTGTCGCTGTTTTAGAATAATTATGGGAACAACCATAAATATTAATTCCTATTTAATATGTATGTACTCTGGAATCCCGAGGTGTGAATAGCAATATCTTATTACACAAACTAGAGTATTCATTAAGTGCTTTTGGATAATCTTTAGAGAGCACATTAAAATTCAAATATTACTATGCATATGAGTAGTCTGCCGAACTTAAAGAAGTATTTCAGAAATAAGAAGTGAATACCTTCCTGGAGTAAAAACTTATTAATCAAAACATTCAAATGAATATCAGCATGAAAGAAAAGAAGGTCAAGTGATTACATGGAGCCAAATTTCTTAACAATAAACTCAAGAGAAAGATATTTTAATACAAGAGAGATATTGTGCTTCATAATTGCAGAATTCCACAGTACTTTAGTTGTGTCAACGCAGTTTACCTCTAAGTGCTTTGTTGCCACTACTGTTCTTCTTTTCATTGTTATTTTGTTCTGTTTGATTTTGACTTGTTTTTATGCTAGCAAGGCACTTACATATTTTTGTGACACATAAGAAAAGAGACCTTTTGAAAAGTGTAACTACAATGAATTTTGATTATTTCAATGCTCTTTTTATTTTTAAACTATTATATAATACAATTCACTTTTTTCTTCTGATGTGCAGTTCTATGAATTTTAACAAATGTATAGATACATTTAACCATGCCCATAATGAGATTAAAACCAGTTCCATCACCCTAACAAACCTCCCTTGTGTTATCCCTTTATATTTACACCCTTCCCTCCAACCCAACTCCTGGCATACAATGATCCTCCACTACAGTTTTGCCTTTTGGACAATGTAATGTAAATGTAAACATATAATATTTAGCTTTTTGAGATTGGATCCTTTATTCAGTATACTGCCTGTGAGATCCATCCAAGTTGTTGCATGTATCCATAGTTCTTTCCTTTTTATTGCTGCATAATATTCTATTTATTTACTTTATTTACTACAGTTTATTTATTCACTCTCCCATTGAAAGACATTTGCTTGTTTTCAGTTTTTGGAAATTATGAATAGACTTGCTATAAACATTCCTATACAGTTTTTTTGTGAAAACAAATGTTCATTTATCTAAGATAAATGCCTAAGAATGAGACTTCTGGCTCATATGATAGATGTATATTTAAATTTATAAGAATCTATCAAATTATTTTTTAGAGTGACTATGTAATATTCCATTCTCATCAGCAATGTCTTAGAGTTCCAGCTGGTTTACATCCTCACTGGAACTTACTGTCAGTATTTTTTTTTACTTTAATAATTCTAATGGTAAGCACAATAGTTACTCATCCTAATTTTTTTTTTTTTTTTTTTTTTTTTTTTTAAGACAGAATTTAGCTCTTGTTGCCCAGGCTGGAGTGCAATGGTGTGATCTCGGCTCACTGCCACCTCCGCCTCCCGGGTTCAAACAAATCTCCTGCCTCAGCCTCCCTAGTAGCTGAGATTACAGGGACGTACCACCACGTCCAGCTAAATTTGTATTTTTAGTAGACAGGGTTTCTCTATGTTGGTCAGGCTGGTCTCAAACTCCCAACCTCAGGTGATCTGCCCACCTCGGCCTCCCACAGTGCTGGGATTACAGGCATGAGCCACCGTGCCAGGCTTCATCCTAGTTTTATGTAGTATTTTCCTAAAGGTGAATAATGTTGAAAGCCCTTTCCTTTACTTATTTACTATTCTTTTATTATTTGTGTTAAAATGTTTGCTCAAATCCTTTGCCTATTTTTCAATTTTGTTGTTTATTTTCTTACCTTTGAGTTTTACTATTTTTATATTGTTTGTACCAGTATTTTGGTAGTTATGTAATTTGCTAATATTTTCTTTCATTTGGTAGTGTGCCTTTCAATTCTTTTAAAATGTTTTCTGCAAAGTAAATTTCAGTGAGATTCAATTTATCATTTTTATTAACCATAATTTTGGTTATCTAATCATTTTTGCCTAGCCCCATCCCACAAAAATTTGTTTCCTAAATTTTCTTCTAGAAGTTTTATAGTCTTAGGTTTTATATGTATAATCCATTTTATTTAATTTGTATATAGGTGTGAGGCTTTGCTTGAGATTTATTGTTTTACAGATATAGGATCCATTCTACCAACACTATTTGTTAAACTGTCTAGCTTTTCTTCATTGATTTCCTTTTGCACCTTTGCCAAAAATCAGTTATTCATACTTGTGTGACTCAGTTTTTGAACTATCCATTATGTTTCATTAGTCTTTGTTTCTATCTCTTTGCCAGTACCACATGTTTTAATTATTGTAGCTATTTATAAAAAGTCTTAAATTGGGCAGTATGATTTCGCCCAGTTTATTGTTCTCTTACAAAATTATTATAGTTGTTACAGTTTCTTTACCTTGCTATATAAATTTTACAATCCTCTTATGAATGTATGCAGAAATATCTGATAGGATTTTGATTAGTATTGTGTTAAATGGATAAATCAATTTGAAGAGAATTAACATTTTACTATATTGAATATACACATCCACTAACATAGTAGGTTGCCGTTAGGTTTCCTTTTATTTCTTTCATCAGAATTTTGTAATTTTCGGCGCACAGATTCTGTTCATGTTGTGTTAGATATATACTTCAGGATTTAATCTTTTATTGTAATTGGTTTGGCATTTTCTTTTAAATTTTGGCTTCTAATTGTACATTACTAGTATGTGAACATACAATTGATTGTTGTGTGTTAATTCTACATTCTGTGACTTTGCTGAACACAATTATTAGTTGTAGGACTTTTTTTTCCTGTAAATTCCTTGGGATTTTCTATATATATATATATACACACACACACACATATATATATATATACACACATATTTATATATACACACACATATATATAGTCACATTGATTGCAGAATAAACAGTTTTCTTTCTGCCTAATTTTTATGTTTATTATTTATTTTCTTGCCAGATTGCACTAGCTAGGACCACTGGTACTGTGTTAAGAAGAGTGGTAAAAGTGAGTATTTTTGCCATCTCAACCTTAAAGGGAAAGCATTCAGATACTTTTTAATAAGCTAGCCACTTTTGGTGTACCAGCCTGTGTAAAAGAAACCAGTAAGCAGTTTTTTGTTTGTTTGTTTGCTTGTTTGTTTTTGAGACAGAGTCTCGCTCTGTTGTCAGGCTGGACTGCAGTGGCTCAATCTTGGCTCACTGCAACCTCCACCTCCCGGGTTCAAGCAATTCTCCCTGCCTCAACCTCCTGAGAAGCTGGGATTACAGGTGCCTGCCACCATGCCCAGTTAATTTTTGTATTTTTAGTATAGGCAGGGTTTCACCATGTCGGCCAGGCTGGTCTCGAACTCCTGACCCTCAGGTGATCCACCCGCCTTGGCATCCAAAATGTTGGGATTACAGGCATAAGCCACCATGCTATCTGTGTCTTTGTTTTTTAATTTTTATTTTTTCAGGTAAGACTCTGTCTACAAAGTAGGGCTGCTGTGGTTGACATCCTTTTCATCTCATTAAGATGACACCCTGAGTTCCAACCCTTTCCTCCAGCCCTCTCTGGGTAAGGAAAGAAGAAAATACAATCAAGTGTCCAAAAGTCCAAAAGTGGTTATTGTCTGCCACAAAACACATCTCTTTTGAGAGCAACGACATTCACATTCAAAGAGCCTTCTATCTGGGATCAGCATTGTTTTAACCTGTAATTTAGGTTCATATTCTTTCCTTTTAGTCTACAAACTACAATTAAAAGTTCCTTCTCTTTTAAATGTCTTGCATTAAAGGTTTCTTAATTCTTTTAAACTGTCCAGATGATCTAAACATAATCAATAAGCCACAGAAAATAATTCTGGAACAAATATCAACACACATGAACAGAATACATGAGATGCATGCTTATATATGCATGCTATGTTATACACTTGTATGCATATTAAATACATGATGTGCATATATATATATATGGATACAATTGGATAAACTCCTCTTAAAACTGATAGGCAATTAATAATGTTTAATACTAATAGGTTTCTCAACTGGAACTCGAGAAAAATCAGGACCATTTTAATGAAAAAAGAAAGCACGTACTGTAATAATGTTGACTTTCTATTCACATCCCAAATTATGTTAAAGACTCAGAAGATAATAGGTGTAAAGACTCTCAAAATCCTTAGAGAAAGTTTTGTGTAAATATTTTTTTGTATTTGCATACTCATATGTATGCTAATAACAAAGTTTCTCTGGAGATGCTTTCCTGCCAGGGGCACTATATTTTAAAGATGATATCAAGTTACGTTTATCGTGTGAGAAAAACAAGCAACTTTGGTGTAGCAAGAGGAATAATATGCAAGCTCAAAAATAAAGTCATAGAAGGAAAAATGATGCATGATCTCAATAACATTTTACATTCTTATTGCACATTTCATCTTAAAGACCAACAAAATGTTCCAACTAATCATAAATGCAGGAGTTATTCAACCTCCTGTCTTAAGAAATTGTCTCAGAGATAGAAGACGGTAACTATCTTTAAACCCACTCAGCCACCTAGTTCAATGACTTAGGATAGAAAGTCAAAATCTCAAGTAAGTTTATTGACTTTTCACGTATCATATCAATCAGAGCTTGAGTCAAAGTGGGTAAACTGACCCAAGAAAGTAATTAAAATCTACACATTAAATTTGCAAATCTGTATACATCTTGTTTTTAACAAATAAAAACGAAATTTACACAATTTAGTTGCTCATTGCTGTCTTTTTTTCTGTAGGCATTTTAACACAAATGTCTAATATTAGGAACAAAAGAGTAAAAGAGAGATAATTGAGATCTCTTTCATAGTTAGCCTAACTTTTTTGTGGGGGAAAGAGGTGATGATTTTTTCCATAAGATTTCCTAACCCATGGAGAATGTGAGTCTTCTGCAGTCTATCTATTGCAAAGCTTCACATCTTAAGTGAAATAGCATCCTCCTTCAGGCATGTTGTTGCTAGGTTACTATTAAATAGAATTACTGTTGTGCAATATATTCATAAAGGAAGAGTCTGGAGATAAGTAAGAAAATAATTATAATAACTTTGTCATGTTTATGCAACTTGATGCATTAATATATATCCAAAGGCATTATTTAGGGAAGGGAAACACGGTAGATTTATTTTCCATTTTGAATATTCTTAGTGATTCATTGAAAGTCTCATTGAAATTGAAAGCATTTCAATTAAAGAGGATAATTAATCCACAATTCCAGGATTTCTCATAATCAGTATTGTAGCTGATTGGCACAAATGCTGTCATTAAACAGAGGAAAGTTACAAATGTTAGATTTAGAGGGAATTTTGAGTTATATTTATTCTAGTCTATAACTATTACAAACAAATGCAAAATACCCCAGTTTAGGGATTATGTGCTTTATTATTGAAGAGTTCCATCAAATATCGCATCTTCTACCAATGGTTTGGTGGGGCTGATACTTTTATTTACCCTTGTTATAAAAACCAACCATCATTTGTGCATTAGAATCACTTGACAACTTTTTTAAACATGAGATGCCCAAGCCAAAAATGTGTAGATGGAGCCTGGCATCCATACATCCATATGTTTTAAAAGCTGCATTGCTAAATTTGATAAGCAACCAGAGTAGAGACCTGCAGGTCTGTAGACTACTGAACAGCATGTTAATCCTCCAGAAGGTTTACAAATGAAAGGGTGGAGGCACATATAACTTTAAGATTATGCATCAGTTGTGTTAATATTACTAGAATATCAGGATCACGATGTATAATTTACACTCTAGAAGAACAATTTTAACTAAATTTATGTCTTGTACCAGGCCTCTCAAGTCTTTCTCATTTCCACTCCAGAAATTATACTGCTTTAGAAAAAAATAAAACGATACAGTGAGCAACTAACTCCATCTGCAAATTTTTAAAAATAAAATTAGAACCAAATTACACCCCTGAAGTGTAAGCATTGGATTTAGACATTCTTGCCAGTGAAGGGTAAGATATAAGACCTGGCAGGAAATGGAAAATAGAATTTTTTTCCACTTACCACTTTATAAAAGTGACTGTAAAATGTGCAAAATCACCATCGACATTCAGGCAATTCCCGAAAAATAGGTTTGAGTAGGATTAAATATGAATTGAACTAGGTGAATTATGCGTGACCAAAAAAAAATGCAAAATGCTGTAGAGTACACTGATTATTTTTGTTCTGAAATCTATTTCTCTAGATTGATGGTTCAGTGAATAAGAACAAATGTTTTTATTTTTTTCTCTATTTCACAAAAGAAGTTTTATTTCATGCCGCATCATAGACACTCAGGCTAACTAACATAGCTGTTGATATCCTTCGTTTTAAGAAAATTCAGAAAACTGGAGAGCTGGTAGGATTTTCAACAATTGAAAGAGAAATCATTTCAAATTTCTACTTTTGCCATTCTTCATACTTTTTACCTCCAAGCTGAAATGCAGCAAGCTAAAGACCAAGTTTTTACTCTAATTCTTCAATGGGAGCAATCAGCCTATTATTTAATTCTCCTTGCCTTTCCTCCCTATGTCAGCCTCAGGTAGACCAGCTCTCTGTCTCTGGAGAAGGGCAAAATCGACTTGGGGCCTCTCAGAGAGGCCTCTCATTCCTGCAATCCTCAGGTAAAGGCTTTATCGTCTACAGCTGAGCCCCAGCCTTGCTACCTTGTTCTTACCGTTTACAGGTGATTCCCAAAATCTGCGATAGAATTTTAGCATAAATCAATGAGTGAGGAACTTGTGAAAACTGAGTATCCATGATAGGTAATACTTTCTAACAGGACGTTATCTGTCTTTCAGAGTTTACTATCAGTATTAAATTTTCAGATGTATGTAAATGCATAGAAAAATATGAAAAGATAATCCACCTAACTGATAATAGTGATTATCTCTGGGAAAGTGAGATTAAGGTTGGAGATTAAAGTGATCTTTAGTTGTTCTATAGTATTTTAATTTTGTAAAAGTAATTTATAATTTATGATATTTTAATTTATTCAAAAAACTAATATGAATTTAATGCATGGTTAACATTTAAAACATTTCAAAAGCATTCTATAGAATATGTTATAAAATAGAGACTCCATTGTTGTAAACTTTGCTGATGCAAAGGTGATTCCCTCGCTTTTGGAATGGGAATGCTCCTATTGTGATTGATTCTAGTCAGAAATATAACATTCTGGGTCTACTAACCCGAAAGACTAGATATTGAATTATTGATTTTAAAACTTTGCTCATCAATGGAGGGAGTAAGAGGAGGGTAAAGAACTCTCCATTTCTATGTCCAAGATAGACATCTCTGAACTTGCACACACTTTCAAAACCCTTCTCGGGCAGGGCGCGGTGGCTCAAGCCTGTAATCCTAGCACTTTGGGAGGCTGAGGTGCGCGAATCACGAGGTCAGGAGACTGAGATCATCCTGGCTAACACGGTGAAAGCCCGTCTCTACTAAAAGTACAAAAAAATTAGCCGGGCGTGGTGGCGGGTGCTTGTAGTCCCAGCAACTCGGGAGGCTGAGGCAGGAGAATGGCGTGAACCCAGGAAACGGAGTTGCAGTGAGCTGAGATAGGGCCACTGCACTCCAGCCTGGGCGACAGAGCGAGACTCCGTCTCAAAAACAAACAAGCAAACAAAACAACAACAACAACAACAAAAAAGAACAAAAACAAAACAAAATAAAACCCTTATCAATACAGTGCTCCAGATGGCCACTATTAGTCTATATGTGTTGGTTCATACTACCTGATAAAGTTTTCTCTGGAAGCAATGGTGTCATAATATAACATACACTAAACTTCTGTACTGCATCTTCTTAACGGGGGGGGGGGGGGGGGGGGGGGGGGGGGGGTTATGAGAATAGTTCAGTGAGCTTTCTAATATACACATTCATAAGTTCCTATGCTAGAAAATTGATTTTGTAGAAATAAGGTGGAATCTTAACATGCAAGTGTTAAGTACAAAACTTCCAGCTTATTCTGATAGATTGGTTGTGAATTTCAGGGTAGTATAATTAACATTATATATTTATAAATATTGATGGCAGTATAGGCCTATTACATGTAACTTCAGATGACCTGGGTTAGAGTTCTGATCCTAGAACTTATTAGTCAGAATTCTGACCTTGGGTCATCATAGAGTCACTCCAAGATTTAGGTTCTTCGTCGACAAAATGGGATTGCTTACGTTGCCGCTATTTCTCATACTTACCACAATGCAAAAGGATCCCTGGTTTGGCCATATCTGTTGGTGGGACTGTGGAAAAATCACTTCACCTCTGGGTCCTCAGTTTATTCATCTTTGAAAGTTGGATGGTTCAACTAGATCCGTGATTCTCAATCTCTATTCTGAATTGAGCCCTCGGGGGTGAAGTAACCTGGGGAAATGGAACATAACATGTAACAAGGAATAAGATCTCTAGCCCTCTTCCCCCACAGGAGCCACAGTGTAATATGCTTTCGTACTGGATATTTATGGGAGGTTCTTTTTCAGCCAAATATATCTTAAAACACCAATCAAGATAATCTCTGAGGTCATATCAGCTCAAAAATCTTTGAATCTAATTCACAAGATTATTGAGTTCAAATTAGATAACGTTTGTTAGTTTGGCTTGTAAAATGAAAAGCTATCAAGCTGAGTGGCCTTGAAAGTTTTATATTATGAGCTAAAATTTCCTGAGCTTCCTAAATGGCCTAACCTCTGTACTTTTTTTATTGTCAGTATTAGCTTAATTCCTCTTGCCCTTGCACCCTTATGCTGCTCATAAATGGACCCACCCTTTCCTGATCACACCCTTTCACCAGTTTCCCTGCTTCCAAGCAAATGCAGACATCAGCCAATTTCAACAGAAGTAGAGCACATGTTTGTAGTAACCCCCTTCTCCTTTTCCATCTGGCAGGGCCTAGGAATAGCCACATATCAACCTCAGAATATGGATGTTCAAGGAAGAGTTCTGAGTTTCCCTATTAACTGTCTTAACCTCTGCTCAAAATTGAATCTATGGCAGGCAGCACTTCCTTGAATAACATAGCTGAGCAAAAAGTTTTGTCTTGACAATCGGGTCTCTTCAGAGTCTAGCTCAACTTGCTCTTCTCACACCTTATTCATATACCCATAAATGTGTTACTCCTGAAGGTTCTCAACATGAAAATGCCGAATTTTGAATCTAGCCATTTCACACTAATAATCACACACATGAATTAGTAATTTCACACTAATAGTCACATACATGAAGTTCAACAAGAACTTAATTCATAATGTGCCTAGTTTCACTAGCATGGAAACTCATGAAGAAGTCAGATATATAAGATTACTATAGATGCAATGCAGTCAATACAAAGATAAAGGTCTGCGTGGTGTATTATGAAGTATGGGGCATCCTTATCTAATTCATATGCTCCAGGTAGGTATCATGGAAACATATGTTTATTCATGAAAACTAAATAAGACTTAGCCAAATAAAGAGAATTTGGAAGGGTTTTCTCCACTGAGAAAACAGCATCAACTATAAAGCAGGCAAAACTGCAGTTTGCTATTACTAAAGCATAATATGTGAAGTCTGTACAGAATGACTGAAAACATAGTTGAAGAACAAGAATGTGTCTTGGAAGGAGTTTGTGCTAACATTAAAGCTTTTGGACTTTATTCAGTAAGTTATAAGACAACCATTGATGCGTTTTAAGCAGAGACGTGATCTACTTCCACAAATTCTGCTTAGTTTTACGTATGTCTTGAAATGGTTTGTTTGGGTAAACCTCTGCTTCTAATTTGCTATTTACATTTGCACATCAAAAGAGTTTTTTATGGAAAAGTACATGTAAATTATATGAGACCAGTGCTGTAAATGTAACTACTCTGAAAACATTTCGCAATTACTACTGTGGAATATTTTAAAGCATATATGTTTACATTGAAATCCAGATTCCTAAATGTTAACCTATCTCTGAATGTTTGCAATGATTCCATCTTGGCAAACGCATAGCTCATTTATCGAGGCTTACATTTTACTGACACTGGCTTAACAAGGCACTAGAGGCTTTAGTTTACATTTCTCCATAAAATGCTGTTACAATTATGCAGATCTGTTCCTGCGGCTGCCATTGCTCTACCTAATTATTTTTTCCATACTCATTTGAGTGTTTTGATTTTTTTTCAACATATCATTGGCTTCGAAGTGTTCTGAGGTCCCCTTACACATTTGTGATATTTCTCTAAACTAGATTCTAAAATGTGACAGTTGGCTATCTTTTATGAGATAGTTTGGAATTTTTGGATTCTCTGCACTTGGAGGTTGAATTGGTGGCATCTTCAGTATCCTCTTGGGTGTATTAGTAGGAAGGAGATGATAAAAGTCTAGCCTAGTTCTTCTTGTTCTTGTCCTTTTATGTTCTTTATTTCTCCGGGCCAGCCCCTTTCGCACATACTTTTGAATAATGTAAAACAAGAGTGATCCAAATTATTTGCTCCATTTCATTTCTACATAATGAGTTCTGATATTTTTTTCCTATTTCCATTTAAGGGTATCTCAGCAGAGAAGGAATGTATTTTGGTTCTGATCTTTAACACTGAAAGACCGGCAACACACAAACATCACACTCTTCTAGACAATGTACTTTAATTTAATTCAATTTTTATTTATTTATTTATTTATTTATTTTTTTGAGACGGAGTCTCGCTCTGTCGCCCAGGCTGGAGTGCAGTGGCCGGATCTCAGCTCACTGCAAGCTCCGCCTCCCGGGTTCACGCTATTCTCCTGCCTCAGCCTCCGGAGTAGCTGGGACCACAGGCGCCCACCACCTCGCCCAGCTAGTTTTTTGTATTTTTTAGTAGAGATGGGGTTTCACCGTGTTAGCCAGGATGGTCTCAATCTCCTGACCTCGTGATCCGCCCATCTCAGCCTCCCAAAGTGCTGGGATTACAGGCTTGAGCCACCACGCCTGGCCTAATTTTATTTTTTTTTTGAGATAGTCTCACTCTGTCACCCAGGCTTGAGTGCAGTGGTGCAATCTCAGCTCACTGCAACCTCCACCTCCCAGGTTCAAGTGATTCTCCTGCCTCAGCCTCCAGAGTAGCTGGGATTGCAGGTGTGTGCCATGACTCCTGGCTAATTTTTGTATTTTTAGGAGAGATGGGGTTTCACCATGTTGGTCAGGCTCGTCTCGAACTCCTGACCTTGTGATCCACCAGCCTTGGCGTCCCAAAGTGCTGGGATTACAGGTGTGAGTCACCGTGACTGGCCTAGACCATGTATTTAAAACAGTACCTGAGTAGTAGGAGTAGTAATAATTACAACAATAGTCGTGGCTATCAGTGATTGAGAAGTGACTGCTATGACTTACATATAACTTGCATAAACTATCACATTTAACTTTTATAACAATCTTATAAGGCTGTTGTTAATGTTATCACCAATTTGCAGAGGAGAAAACAGTATTTATTCAGATTGAATAAATTTTCCCAGGCAGCTAGTAACTACAAGAGATAGTGTTCATCCCCAATCTCTCTGACTTTAAAACGTGTTGTGTCAGCCCCACCCAATGTCTGCTTTGCAATCCATACCTTCAGGGATTCATTGATTTCATTCAGCAAATGATAATGGATAGCTTACTCTTAATGTGACCATGTATTACAAACTGCAAGGATACAAACAGGAAGTAAAACCTGGATTCTGCTCTCAGGAATCATACAGTACAGAATAAAAATAAGTATAATAGGACATAGAAAAAGAAAACACAGAAACAGCACAATGTACAGCATGCGTTATCTAAGTTCCAAGAAGGAGGACATTTTCCAGCTAGATGATGGAAGAGCTCTTAAAAGTATGGTCTCATTCATAATCCAGGAAATACATACTGAAACTATGATAAAAATTCTGCCAGCTGTGGTGACTCTCCCTTGAAATCCCAGCACTTTGGGAGGCCAAGTTGGATGGATCACTTGAGACCAGATCAAGACCATCCTGGTCAACATGGTGAAATTCTGTCTCTACTAAAAATATAGAAATTATTCAGGTATGGTGGTGTATGCCTGGAGTTCCAGCTACTCGGAAGGTTGAGGCACAAGAATCACTTGAACCTGGAGGTTGCAGTGAGCAGAGATCGCGCCACTGTCCTTCAACCTGGACGACAGAGTGACAAAAAAAAAAGGAATAAAGAAAGAAGGAGGAGAGAAAGAAAAGAAAGAAAGAGAGAAAGAGAGAAAGAGAGAGAGGAAGGAAGGAAGGAAGGAAGGAAAAAGAAAGAAAGAGAGAGGAAGGAAGGGAGGAAGAAGGAATGAAAAAGAAGAAGAAGAAAGAAGAAAGAAAGAAAGAAAGAGAGAGGGGAAGGAAGGAAGGAAGGAAAGAAAAAGAAAGAAAGAAGAAGAAAGAAAGAAAGAAGAGAAAGAGAGAAAGAAAGAAAGAAGAAGGAAAGAAAAAGAAGAAAGAAGAAAGAAAGAAAGAAAGAAAGAAGAAAGAAAAAAGAAGAAAGAAAGAAGAAGAAGAAAGAGAAAGAAAGAAAGAGGGAGAGAGCGAGAGAGAGAGGAGGAAGGAAGGAAGGAAGGAAGGAAGGAAAAGGAAAGAGAAAGAGAAAGGAAAATTCTTACATTCTTACATAGTGACCAGATTGGCAAACATTTTAAAAACTAGCAATACTAAGTGTTAAAGAGGATGTAGAGCAAAATGAATTAATGTAGAATTGATTTTTCCTAATGTAGAATATCTGAAAGTGCACATATTCTAGGGTGCAGCAGTTCCTCTCCTAGGATATCCCTTATAGATACTCTTGTACAGCTGTACCAGGAGAGATATGCAGTATGTTTCATTGAAGCATTGTTTATAAAAAGCCAAAGTTGGACAACATAAATGTCCATCAATAATAGATCTGATTAAAAGAAAAACTGTGATGTATGTAATAGGATATTATATAGTAATTAAAATGAATAGACCATAACTCAATGCATTAACATCAGGGCATCTCACAAGCAATGTTAAATGAAAGCAGATAAAATCATATAAGTGGAATGATTCCTACTACAGCAATTTTTAAAGGAGACATTGTTGAGCTGTTTCTTAAAGGATAAACATATAGGTGATAAAACTGTAAATAAAAGCAGGAGAATGATTACCGCAAAGGTCAGACTACTGATGGTCTCTATTGCAGAGGCAGTCCCTTGTGCACATAGAGGACTTACATGGCTGCTGGCAATAGTCTATCTCTTAAGATAGGTGGGAGCTACATGAGTGATTTTCAGTTAGTCTTTATACTTTACTATTATCTTTTTTGTTGATTTTTAAATTTTCTATAGATACATAGCAGGTGTATATACTTATGGGGTACATGAGATATTTTGATACAGTCATGTAAAGTGTAATAATTACAACAAGGTAAATGGGGTGTGTATTAGTCCATTCTCACACTGCTATAAAGAACTACCTGTGACTGGGTAATTTATGAAGGGAAGAGATTTAATTGACTCAAGTTCTTCAGGCTTAACAGAAAGCATGACTGGGAGGCCTCAGGAAACTTACAATCATGGCAGAAGGTGAAGGGGAAGCAAGTGCCTTCTTTTCATGTTGACAGAAGAGAGATTGAGGGGAGAAGTGCAACACACTTTTAAAACACCAGATCTCATGAGAACTCTGTCACTCTTATGAGAACAGCGTGGGAGAAATCCAATCCCATGATCCAATCACCTCCTACCAGTTCCCTCCTCCAACACTGGGAATTACAATTCAACATGGGTTCCGGGTGGAAACACAGAGCCAAACCGTATCACAGGATATCCATCACCTCAAGCACTTACCATTTCTTTGTATTATAGACATTCCAATTATACCTTTTTAGTTATTGTAAGATGTCTAATAAATTATTGTTGACTATATTACCCTGTTGTGTTATTAAATACTAGATCTTATTCATTCTGTATAACTATGTTTTTGTACCAATTAACCATACCCACTCCTCCTGCCCCACTGCCCTTCCCAGCCTCTGGTAACCATTATTCAACTCTCCATGCATTTAATTATTTTAATTTTTAGCCCCCATAAATGAGAACATGCAAAGATTGTCTTTCTGTGCCTTGCTTATTTCGCTTAACATAATGACCTCCAGTTCCATCCATGTTGTTGCAAATGATAGGATCTCATTCCTTTTATGGCTGAATGGTATTTCATGGTGTATATGTACGACACTTTCTTTATCCATTCATCTGTTGATGGACACTTGAGTTGCTTCTTAATCTTGGCTATTGTGAATAATGCTGCAGTAAACATGAGAATGCAAATATCTCCTCGATATAATGAGTTCCATTCTTCTGGGCATATACCTTGCAGTGGGATTGCTGGTTCATATGGTAGTTCTATTTTTAGTTTTTTGAGGAACCTCCATACTGTTCTCTGTAGTGGCTGTACTAATTTACATTTCTACCAACAGTGTATGACGATTCCCTTTTCTCCATATCCTTGCCAGTTTTGTTATTGCCTGACTTTTGGATATAAGCCATTTTAACTGGGGTGAGATGATATCTCATTGCAGTTGATTTGCATTTCTCTGATGATCAATGATGCTGGGCACTTTTTCTTATACTCAATTGCCATTAATAGACTCTTCTTTTGAGAAATATCTATTCAGATCCTTTGCCCATTTTTAATTAGAGTGTTAGATGTTTTTCCTATTGAGTTATCTGAGCTCCTTATATATTCCAGTTATTAATCCAAAGGCCTGTGGCAACTATTGCCTGGCTACTACTAATATTTATTCAAGGCCCAAAGGATCTTTAGTTAGCAGTTGATGAATTCAGCCATGCTTGTGTCCTTCCCTTCAGCACAGTGAGTTCCCGTCTAGTTCAGGGTGGGTTTACAAATGCTATCTAGGAACTAGGGCCAGGAGTTGAAAACTTTAGGAATCTACTTGGTAGTTTATTTTACTGTGGCTGAGCTGGTACCCAAGTTGCAAGACAAAGTCTTTTTTACTCTTCCCTCTCCTTTTCTGAAGCAGAGACGTCTCTTCCCATGGTCACCGCTGTCCCAGTATGGTGGCAGGTACTGCCTGCTACCTCTGATGTTTATTCAAGGGTCAAAGGCTCTTTAATCAGCTTATGGTGAATCCTGCTAGGCCTGAGTGTCTCTCTTCAAGGAAATGGGCTCTCTTCCGGCCCAGGGGAAGTCTAGAAATGCCATCCAAGAGCCAAGGCCTGGATTGAAGACTTTAGTATTCTGCTTGATGTTTTATTTTACTGTGGCTAAGGTGGTATACAAGCTGCAGAACAAAATCCTTTTTACTCTTCCCTCTCCTTTGGGCAAGCAGAAAGAGTCTCCCCCCTGGCCACCATAGCTGGAAATATGTTGAGTCACACCTGAGGCCAGCACACTACAGGGTCTCACCCAAGGCCCATGGTGAATACTGCCTGGATATCACTGATGTTGATTCAAGGCCGTACAATTGTCTTTTAAAATGCTTACATGTTACAAATATTCCTCTATATGTAAGAGATTGTTTTGTGAAAGGAAAATATCTTGGACCCCCAAAATCACAAAGCTGAAAGCTTCTTAGGGCAAAACTGCCTCCCATTCTATTCAAAGTTATCTCACTGCTCTCAGGAGATAAATGCATATCTGATGCTTTCTTTGGAAAGGCTAATCAGAAACTCAAAAGAATGCAATCCTTTGGCTTTTTCTCTCACCAATCTGTGATCTGAAAGTCCTCTGCCCACTTTGAGTCTTCCTGCCTTTGCTTCAAGTTGTCCCACCTTTCCAGACTGAACCAATGTACTTCTTACATATATTGATTGATGCCCCACATCTCCCTAAAATGTATAAAACCAAGCTGTGCCCCGACCACCTTGGGCACATGTCGTCAAGACTTCCTGAGGCTGTGCCACAGGTGCAAGTCCTCAACCTTGGCAAAATACACTTTCTAAGTTAACTGAGACCTGTCTCAAATTTGGGGGGTTCACAGTTCAAGTACACACAATTTTCATTTTTGAAAGACCAAACTCAGAAAGACCTTGTAATGAAAATGTCATTTATGTAAAAATAAAAAACAGGGATTTGGAATTGTGGAGAAAGATAGGAAGAGTATCATAAGCAAAACTTTTGTACTTCCTCGTGCTACTAATTTAGGCTGAGGTCATTATAAAACATTAAATGAATAATCAGAATCATTGTGAGAGTGAAAGACTCTAAGTAATTAATATGTGTGTGTTCAGAGAACAATAGGGAGGTAACACATGCCTGAACATGGGCTTTTGTGAACAATAGTTTCTGGGGATGCTTGTGTTTAAGCTGAAACAAGGACTAAAATCAACAAAATTAAATATGCCTGGGAAATTATTTGTCTGTTGTAGGAAGGTTTAAGAATGTGTCTGAGATGAAGCAACACTTATGTAACAGACAGCAGTGCAAGATGGCAAGATGTAGTGAGTGAGTCCATTTGAAGATTATAAGCCCTAAAATGCATTTACAATCTAAAAGCATACATTTACATCAATGCATGTTACATAAAAGCAGAGGTGGTTAGGTAGTGAGCATAAGAAAAAACAGGTAAATATTGTGATACAAAGAGTGCAATCTTTTATTGAGGAAAATTCCACCAAAAATCCGATAGAGGAAAGTAAAGAGTGTTCAAATCTTTGAAATTTAGATGTAGAAATGATGGAAAATGTAAATTTTTCAAGCATGAACCAAAATTCTTATGTTCCTGTAGCTGCTGAAGATGCCCAACCAAAAGCAGTCTAGAGCTCACACATCTTAAATGCATTCAAAGGTCAGAGGAAAACCAGTGGTGGGAAATGTGCTAAAATGAAGAGAACCCACATTACATACATGTACTCAAAGTCAATTTTGGAAAATAAGTAATAGGGGTATCCCTTCTCCTCAATTCAATTCCATCTTCAGGCCACTTGACTGTGATTTTTTTTTTTTTTTTTTTTTTTGAGATGGAGTCATGCTTTGTCGCCCAGGCTGCAGCGCAGTGGCACAATTTTAGCAACCTCCACCTTCCAGGTTCAAGCAATTCTCCTGCCTCAGTCTCCTGAGTAGCTGGGACTACAGGTGTGCACCACCATGTCCAACCAATTTTTGTATTTTTAGTAAAGATGGATTTTGCCATGTTGACCAGGCTGGTCTCAAACTCCTAACCTCAGATGATCCACCCAGGTTTGCCTGCCGAAGTGCTGGGATTATAGGCATGAGCCACTGTGCTGGGCCAGACTGTGACTCTTGATGACCAGTTGCTTTGGATAAACCACAGAGAACTGTTTGCAGCCACACAATCAGGAAGTGGAATAGTACCATGGTCTACTTGGTCTACCGCCTTATGGCTCATCACTTTTTCAATTAGCGTAGCATGTTTCCCCTTTCTCAGTATTACGTTGTCAACTGAGAGTGGTAGGAGGTTGGAGCAGATAAAGTGATTTCTATTGATTATCCTTACATGTGGTATAAGCTAGTTTTTCCATTTCAAAAGTACTATCATTTTGAAGGCACACAAACCTAAATTAACATACAAGTGTGGATTTTTAAATCTCATGAAATAAATGAGGTCATTGTCTTCAGCACATTCTTGACGTTTTAATGAAGCATATTAGCAAAAATTATGTTCCAAAGTCATTACGCGGAGCTATTATTCTTTGTTATACTAGAACATCACTGGATCTGAAGGAAAAACTCCCACTAAAATTATGTTATGGTAATATTATCAATAATGACATAATTACCGTGATGTTAATAACAATATGAGGGACTTCATTCTAAAATATCACTTCATAGTCAAACAGGTTGAGTGTAAATAAGAAGCAATCATTTGTAGCTCAGGGGCAATTCTCTGCTTAAATTTTCATAATGTAATTTGCAATAAAAAATGACAGTACTGAGAATCACACTTTACTTTTCAACAGGAAAGCGTCACTTTCCCTATTATCCTTCAGTGAAACTATCCATTCCAGGCCATTCAAACTTTTCATTCTTCCAAGATTCTGATACTACAGTGAAAATATTAACGTACTCTAAACTTGGATCCACATAAATAAATTATAATGTCTTTTAATATTGCTGCCCTATCTATTCTACTGTATCATTATTATTATTACATTGATCATATGAAATTGTAATTGGCAGATTTAGCGATTCTGAAATTGAAGTGAGTCTAAACTGTGAAGCAGTTATTCTTTTACCATTATTGTTGATCCATCAGGTTAAACAACTCTTTTTACTAACTAAGGATATTCTTCACTAAAATATAAGATAGAGGAAGCATTTTTAGATTCCACACTTAACAGTCAAAGGACTTAAATGGTACTTAAATTTTCTGAGGGGTACTCGTATGTTCTATAAAATGAGAAGTTTCAAATGGAAGAATAGCCTAGCAAAAAAGCAAAGAGAATCACCTGGGGAAGACTCGCTGGCCACATGGACAAATGAATTCACCTTTTCCAAGATCATGCCTTCGGTTCATCAGACTTAAACCCAATCTTCCCAACGTTCTGGAGTTAATTAGAGGTGATAATTTACATCAGCAAAGCTTGCAAGACTTGGAATACCAAAGATGGTTTATGCCAATGCTATATTATGAAGAAGAAACATTTATCTAAGTACAGTATAACCCACACAGAGTCCCCATCACCATCATGAATAGAACCGTCCATGCTATTTAAATGGTGAGTTGCACCATATGTTGACCAAAACTTGCCATGGGTTTATTCATCTTATTGCTGCCAAATATTAGCCAGACATCTACTATCCAGAAGAATGTTATGCTCTCTAACATTTGGGTTCAAGCCATTTGTCTTTTGACAGCCATCTTCTAGCTATACAAAGACTGAACCAAAGCTTTGTAGTGACAACTTTTCTATACTTGGCCAATCTCAACTTTCAAAGTTCCCTCTGTAGTACTCTATAAAATAAGAATGTATTGCCTCTTTGTAAGTATATAAACAATTTCAGAAATACGCAAACATAAAAAGAATAGTAATAATAAGCCCTTATGCCCCTATCACCTAGCATAAACAATTATTAATACCCATGTATAGTTTATCTTGTTCATCTATACTCCCCTTCACCCTATTATTCTTTTTTAATATTCACAACAGCCCTGTGAAATGAGTCCATCATCTCATTTTTACAAAGCAACTGATTATTTGAAAGACTTAATAATTTTGCAGAGGTAACATACAATGAGTGCCAGATCCAAGAATTAAAGGTACCTCTGTCTATTCCAGAGTCCTTTCTCTATCCTGCTTGTGTATACTACATGAAAGTTAGCAGATTCTAGAGCCACATGAATTGCTGTATCAGTCAAAGCACTGCCATAAAATAGATGGCACACTTAAATTGGGTAATTTGTGGAGAGGTTAATAAAGTGACAATTTACAAAGAATTAACGAAGTTCCAAGAATGAGTAAAATCAGAAAAGAGTATAACTAATCCTAGGCCCAAATAGGCAAAGGAAATGAGTGGTTCCTAGAACCCAGATTCAGAAATGACCATATGGTCACATGATAGGAGCCATTATTTTCAATTCAGGAACAAAGCCAGCCTGGGTGAATCCACAGAAATTGACCATGGAATATCTCACCCTCTCTTTTCCCATTTCCCTGCTTCTTAATTGTTCAAATTGAATCAAATGCCAGAGGTCATGGTAGTCTACTGACATAGTCCACAGAGGGTCAGCATCCTAGGACACAGAAGAGTAAAAATGACAGATCTAGAGGAGATAAAAGATGACATTCAGCACAATTGTCTACTAGGTGGAGAGAATACATTATGTGTTATCTTGAGATAACACATAACCTTATTTTCATCACATAACCTTATTTTCATCAGAAATTAGAAACTTTGATGGAAAATAAAAAATGATACTTATCTTTCAGTAGAAAAGCTGCATTACTTATTACATTGGCAAAGTAGATAGAATTTTCCAAGAATTTCTAATAATCATGAAACCCAAATCTGAGTCAAATAGTTTAGAAATGGCTTGTGCATAATATTTAACATAGTAGGTAAACTTCAGAGTATATGACACATTACATGTACTTAGTTAATGTTTGTTGAATACATGTTGGTATAGAGCAGCATACTTGGGTTTTAAAATCAATACCCAAAATATCAGGGAGGCATATGCTGAGACCAGCTCAGTTGTGGAGACCCTAACCCAGGGGCACTAGAGGAATTAAGACAAAGACACAGAAATAGAGTACAAAGTGGGAATCAGGGGGCTGACGGCCTTCAGAGCTGAGAGCCACGAACAGAGTTTGACCCATATATTTATTGACAGCAAGCTACAGTGATAAGCATTATTTCTATATATTATAGATTAGCTAAAAGCATTCTTTATGGGAAACAAAGGGACAGGCTCTGACTTGTTATCTGCAGCAGGAACATGTCCTTAAGGAACAGATCGCTCATGCTATTGTTTGTGGTTTAGGAATGCCTTGAGTGGTTTTCTGCTCTGGGTTGACCAGGGGTTTCTTGCCCTCATTCTGGTAAATCAACAGCCTCCAGCATGGGTCATAGCCATCATGAGCATGTCACAGTGCTACAGAGATTTTGTTTATGGACAGTTTGTCATGGCCTATTTATGGCCAGATTTGGGGGCCTGTTCTCAGCAGGCATAGAAGCAGAAGGTTTTTTTTTCCTTTTAATTTCACTGGTGAGCCAATGGTAGATATTTATGATAGAAATATCACCCCTGACTGAAATTCAGAATTGCTGGGGTTGAAAACATGCAGATGCTTAAATTCACCCCAGCATCACCTATTCAATCAACATCACCAAGCAAGGGCTTGGCATACGCACTTGTTAAAGCCTCAGAGATCATTATCATGCATCACCAGGGTAAAGACATCATCCTTTGTCTTGAAGTTTTTGCTAACAAATACATGATGTATCTAAAAGTTTTAATGTGGAGTGAGGAAAGAGGAAATCCAAGAAAATTTTGCTAAAATATAATTTCCATTAAGGTAGAAATTTGTGTCTCTTTTGCTCACTGATATATTCCAAGTGTACAGAACAGTACTACAGTGCCTACCACAGAGTAGTAGGTAATCTAGAGTAATTTGTTGATAAATTAATGACTTAACTCAAAAATGAGATAATGAACACAAAGAATTTAGCATGGTGACCACCAAATTATGGCATAATAACAAATCTTTTAAATTCTTTTATTAATTGATTACATATATATATATATATATATATCTTCTTATATTGGCAAATTGCCCAAATTCTCCCAGCTGTCACTTCTCAGTGTAGTGCTGCATCCAAACCCTAGGCAGACAGAGAGAAATAAATAACTGTGTAAACTGCCATTGATTTTCACAGTTGTATCATCCTTTGGGAAGACAGTCCACAAAGCCAATAGAATTGAGGTTGTTCTGAATTGTCATTGCTGTGCATCACTTCTGTATACAGGCTGCTGCGTACAGGTTGTGTAACAAAAATACCATAAACTGGGTGGCTTATACAGTTCTAGAGGCTTGGTAGTCTAAGATCAAGGCACCAGCAGATTTGGTGTCTGGTGAGGGCCTCCTCCTCATAGTGCATTCTCGCTGCATTTTCCTATGGCGAAAGGGGCGAATGAGTTTCCTCAGACCTCTTTTTAATCTTGCCCATATGATCTAATCACCTTCCAAAGGCCCCACATTTTAAAATGATTGCATTGGGGATTAGGTTTCAACGTACTAGTCTTAGGAGGACACAACATTCAAACCATAGCACTGAGTGAATACACTTTCTAGTCCAAGGCTCTATCCACAAATGTTCTCCTTGCCCATTTTCCATATTGCATATTCTCATGCCTGTCAAAACATAAAATATGCCAGGATGGCCAGGTCATAAGGAATGCTCATGCTTTACTTCAAAGAGCTCTTCTTCATGAAAATTGAGGGTGCTGTATAACCCCAAAGGCACCAGTTCAGATGCCCCTCTGTCAGTTCCTTGCCACTTGCCTAGTAATTTCTTAAGGTTCACCATCCTTCCTCCCTCCTTTCCCTTTTATAAAGAGGCTTTTTCCCATATTTCAGAGACAAAAATAATTTGGAATCCTCAGGGTTGATCACTATCTAACCATTTGAGTTTTAACACATACTGGAAAGGAATATTTATAAAATGCCACATACATATCAGACATTGGATATTCCAAGGTAATATTTAGTAAAGCATATTCTTCCTATCACTATTCTTATAGGCTTCAATTTGTGCTCAGTGATCAAAAGATTCCCTGACCCACATATTGTACAATTCTATTTGTATGAGATGGCCAGAACAAATGAATGTATAGAGACAGGAATTAGATGAGTGGTTTTTAGGGGTTGGGGAGAGATGGAGGCATGGTTAGTGGTGGTGAGTAAGAGATATCAGTTTCTTTTTAGGATATTAGGATATCGAAAGTATTCTAATTATTCTGGTGATAGTTACATATCTATAAATATTCTAAAAGCAGTTCATTTAAGTGGGTGAATTGTACAATGTGTGAGTTATATCTCAACAAAGCTATTTTTAAAAGAAAAAGAAACAACTCCTTGATAAGTAAATTTAGAAGAACTCATTACTAAACACATTTGCATAATAAAAATTCTAAAAAATCCTATAGTGAATTATATACAGTTAAAGTCTAGTTAAACTTATTTGTACATGGATAGCCTTATTTGTTTGTTTTGCCTCAGTATATCCACTCAAATCCCTAACAGTTTTCCCCTAACATTTTTCTAAACAGAAGTTAGGGAAGTACAATTATTTGACAAGAACTCTTTTAATGTTCACAACAGTTCTTCATGAAAGTAGTTATTCCCATTTTAGCAGATGAAATACTGAACCTCAGAGTTGTTAACAAATCTGTCTAAGATAACACAGACAGTAAGGGATGAAGATAAGTTGTGAATCTCAGTTCCCATACACATCCATGTAATTGAATGCTAGATAAACATTAACAAGACAATGCAATCTATATGTATTGATGTGTAGGGAGAGCTACAATAAATCTAAAGAAAAAAGCAGGCAAACACATTGCTTATGCAGTTTAAATTTTGGACAAAAGTATCTATTTACATGTGAAAATGACTATATTGTGAGTGTGAACATATGTGTAAGATATACACTAAAGAGATGTTAGGCATTACAGACTGACTAAAAATGGATTGTCAACTTATGACTATATCCTAATTTTTCAAAAAGACATGTGTATTAATTGTAAACACAAAATCATGATAAATAATTCTTTCAAGTCCCACCTTTTTTTTTTACTTTCCTGTAAGGACCAAAGGCATCTTGAAATCTGTTTAATATGATAGAGATGTAGTTAGGAATCCCAAATGTCCTTTTTCAGAAATATAGGAATTTTGAGTTTTAAACCAAATTTTTAAGATTAACACTTATTTTCATATTTTTGTTAAAAATTCCGCTTCTGCATCCACAGAAATAATAAAATCTAGAACAGTTACTTTCTTTTTATACTTGATAAGTTGTTGCAACACAAAAAGCACACACAAAAAATTAGTCAAAAGGGCCATGAGAAATAAATGAGTTAATTCCCATTGTGGTAAAGATGAGGAAAACAAGTGCAGAGAGGTTAAGAAATTTGTCCAAGCTCACACAGTTGGTTGGGAAGAGTGAAGTATAATCTTTACTTTTCTCAATTCCCACCCTAGCGCTCTTTCTGCTAAATGATATTATGTCCTCAAGATAACTTGGGTTGCTGCTAATTAAAAACATACAAATTTCCTCATTGCATGGACAAAACCTGTCAAATGGTACTCAGTCGGTATCTCAAGACCAAAGCTTTCAGAGCCACAAAAACAAATACTTTTGGTTGTCCTATCCCAACAAGCAACAAAACCAATGTTTTCAAACTGGCTCTGTGAAGAACATGCCATGCTAATATAGTGTCGCATTGTTCCAGCCAAGGAGAGACTGCTGGGCTCCCCTTCCAATCCTGGCCACAGTTGATACGCTTTGAGCTGGGTTGCATACATAAAATTCCCTGCTATAAGTTGCTACCCTCATGGAGTTTTCCTGCAGGTAGTTCTGTGATTGACTTTGACCTCATTAGGTGAACACAGGGGCTGAGGAATGCTAAAGAGGCATGATATGCGTAGGAGTTCAGGGATTTTCCTTTTCACACTGTATTAGTCAGTGTTCCATTAAAGAAGTAGAATCACTGGAGTAGACAGATAGTGAGGTAGTGTGAGAAAGAAAGAAAAAAGTACAGTCAGTATACCAGCATCTAACCTTCTTGGGAAAGATTGCATAGTCATACCAGCATCTTCCACACTTCCTCTTCCCCAGATCCATCAGAAAAACAGAGAAATAGAATGTGGACATTCCTTTAGCACCACTCATGTTGAGTGTAAGCACAAACTCATTCAGGTGTTAAGCCAACCCTTCAGGCCTCTACCCACCCACCTCCACCCTCATTTTAGGCAACCAAAGTTTTAATAGCCTGTTTCAATTCTCTATCAAGCTATTACTCTGAGGAGAGTATCTGCTCATTGTTGAACATTATAGGCTGTGAAATAGCTTCTGTCCAGTTCTTTAATAGTATTCTGAGCATTTGCACCTACCAGCAAGTAAGCAAACCTGGGTTCCGAGTCAGTGTCTATTCCTGTCATGACCCATGTATAGCCTCTGGGGCTATAGACATTAGTCTGATGTGTCAGTTACATGTAAGGCCTTCTTCCTGGGTAATCTGTTACACAGCCATCTGTAGTCTCTGTCTCTTTGACTGACAAATAGAACAGTTCTTACCAGCATTTTGTGCCTCAGGGGGTGCAAAAGGACAGTTCCTACATTCAGCCTGTCCCTGCATTGATGCAGTCCTCCTATATCCATCATCTCATGGATGCAGGTGGCCCCTTTAAGGGAAATACACCAAAGGTTCACCTGGTGTTTCCAATCACCTTCCAAATCTGAAACAGAGTTCTTCTTATGGGCACTGACAAGTTCAACTTTAATGTGTCCTTCAAATTTCCATAGGGCTGTGCACACCATATCAACATCCCTTTAACAGGCCAGGTTTCCACTGCCCTCCTGCCTGATCATAGGGCCAGGACATTGGTCATCACTCATGAGTTGTTATAAACATGAACACAGGAGCTTTTACCACTCACAATCTTTTACCATTCACAAATCTTCCATTACTGCTAGCAAACCAGCAAGCAATTCACCCCACTGAGCTGATTTGTTTCTACCTTCCTTGATCAATGTGGCGACCTTCCAAACAAGATGTCTGTTCACCTTGGAACTGCTGTCCACAAACCAAAAAGCTCTTTGTTGTTCAGTTGAGAGCTGTTTATAGGGCACTATCCAGGCAACAAAAAAATAATGCAATTCCTCACACAGTTCCAGAATCTGTGCTAGGGAAAATGAGGTGACCTGCACATGAGTATCTCTACCTTGTATTACCCAGGTAGAATATCTTGCATAAACCATTTCCATTGTATTATGAGACTCTTCTGAGCACTGCCATTCCCATTAGAGTATTTCCATGATGTCTCTGAAGATATCATAGGTATTTCAGGTTTGAAGATAATTTTTATGTTCTTTAGTCATTGAGTCAGTTTCATTTAATGTCCAGTAGCGTGTTAGTCTCTCAAGCAGAAATTCTCTAGTTCAGAATCCCAGTAGTCATCACTGGCATCCATTCACAGGCTTATGCCACAGGCCTCAGGCTACATTCCACATACAGCATCACACAGAGAGTTTGTTGCTATCAGCACTCCAGCTTGAATTCTGCACTTCATGGGCTTGGGCAATCTTACTGGGTAAATTAAAAAATTAATTTACCATGGCCAATTAATATTGCTTGAAGAGTAGATTTACATGCCTTCTGCTTTACAGTGCTAGGCAGGAGAAACATTCTTCGGTGAGATGCAAAGTCCATCCCCATAATACAATCAGGTATAAGAGCTACAATCACTTCACATAAAGCCTGTTCAACCTTACCAGTTCTCCTGCAAACTTTTACCTGAATTCCATCAACCCTTACTGTAACTTCCATTAGGACTTTATTAGCAGGTTTCAATTTTACAATACTAGGTTGGGGAAGTGTTCCCCAGCCAGACATCATATCCATTCCCATAAAGCATTCAGAAAAAGGAGACACAACTTCTTTATATAAAGCCTGTTTAAGCCTTCCAATTTCCAGAATCCTCACAACACATATTTGTATGTCCTTTCAATCTAATCATAGCCCACATCAGGGGTTTCACCAATGAGTTCTGGCACCACAGTGTCTATACTCCCATATCAAGGAGTCCCAGAGACTTATCTTCTAACCATTTCACCCAATGCAAAGTGTTTGGGTTTCTAATAAAATGTTAAGCCAAGAGACTCTGGCTATTTTGTTAAATTTTATTTAGATAAATCTGCCTGACCATTGGCCAAAATGATTACAGGCCAGAGTTTTCATTGTAATATTTGTCTTTCAGCTTTTAAAATTTCTTCTAACATGGATAAATAGGGTGAACTTATTTGCATCCCTTTAATGTTGGAGGAGCAGCTAGGGGTTCCTTTGGCTCATTCAACTTTTGGGAGTGTTCTATTTAAACTAGAGTTTTAGCCTCATCAATGTCTGTTTCATTCATCCCACTTCTTAACAACCATCTAAAGATTTTCTCACTGCTAGGATAAGTTTTGTTACTCCCCCCTCTCCTCCCTGCCTCATTTTCCTCTTCTTCCTCTTTTTTTTTTCTTCTATCAATATTTGTGGTATTCACCTATGTTTTAGTAATCATTTAGACATCTCTACCCTACTAAGACCAGTCCCTTGACTCACCTTAGCTTTTCCCCATTCTCTTGTTAATTAATCTAATATTTTTATTAGCATCTGTAAGACCCATGACGGGAAGCTAAGACAGCAAATTCTACACATCTCCTGAACTGTTGTTTGGTTTTGAAGTGATATGATTATATGGGATGCCTATGTAAACAGGGACCCTTTAACCATGGCACTCAACAGGACCTGGGTTACAGGCATAATCAGCAGGTAAATAGCTCAGCTATCATAAAGCCAGTCTCACATGGCTTGTACACAAAGCATATCCATTGCTTCATCTGGGGCTATTCCACTTGGCATTTATAGAGGAAGGTGAACAGTCCCCCTTCTCCAGGTAAAGAGACTTTATAGTGGCCTTTATCCAGTCCACCAGGCTAGCTGTTCACTTGGAAATAATCTGCTGTGTGTCTGGATCATGTATAGCTATGCTTGATTTTCCCACAGTGAGCTGTGGATCCTGTATCAATCCAAACATGCTCTTTGACTTCGCAGCATTTGAAGCCAAATATACTGCCCCCAAATTAATTACTCTCACATCCATTTTAGGAAAGATTCTTCAAGGAGCTGATGATACTGATGCAGAAAATGAAACAATTCCTTCAGATGACATTCCCTGGTTTCAGGAAATTCTTTGTTTTCCGCTTCGTCCACTTTGACTGTCTCCTTGGTGACCAGAGGTTGAAGAGGTACTTTCTGTTGTCCTTGAATAATTTTTCCCATAGGAGTCAGCTTTGAGGTTAGTGGCAGAAGCTCAGACGCACTGGAATCTGAGCTTGGTCTAGCATCAAGGTCCTACCTAGCATTCTCTTTTAATTTCATTTTATTGTTACAAATAACAATAACTAAGGGATGGCATATTTTTCCTTTTTCATATTCATTTTCATTTTCCTTATTAGTTTGCATTTTCTTACACATTCAGTGAACCAGCTCTCTGGGAGTCATATCCATCTCTACATCCCATTGGTAACTTTTAGTAACTGAGCACAGCACAGCTGCTCTTCCATGGGTGACCACGTGACCACGTAGAAATCTAAGGTTCCTCATCCTCTGCCCTTTCATTCTTTCTCTTCCCAAACCACATGCTTCTGTGAGCTAGCGCTATTCTAGTAAATCCCACTTACCTGACATCAAATGCATAGCAAATAAATAAACTGTTTTTTCTTCTATACTTAGACCATTCTCAATATCTCACTTCGGACAGTTGAATGTTTGTCTTTTTCACATACCAAGCAGACACCAATTGATTGTGCCACCGTTTAACTTAATTCCAACACTATCTACCTGGAGATAGCATTAGATCCCACAAGCTGAGGGCTCAAATCCCACAAAGCCACCCTTCCACTTTTTATTCTAATTTCAAGTCCAGTCTGTGACCAGTGCATCTGACAAAGTGGTTATAAATTAGAGGTTCTCACGACTCCCTCTTGAGGCTCAATTATTTGCTAGAATGGCTCACAGACCTCAGGAAAACAATTTCTTTATACTAAAGTAAATTAAAATAATTGTAAGTGGTGTCTTATAAAAGGATACAACCCAGGAACAGCCAGATGGAAGAGATCCATAGACAAAGTATACAAAAAGGGGCTTGGAACATCTGTGCCCTCTGAGGAAGCTGCACTCTCAGTTCTCCAAGTGTTCAACGACCCGGAAGCTCTGTTGTTTTGGATTTTTATGGAGACTTTATTATGTAACCATTATTGATTAAACCATTGCCATTGGTGATTGGATCAATCATCAGCCCCTCTCTCCTTGGAGGCCAGAAGTTGGGGCTGAAATTTCTAACCCTCTAATCATATGGGTGCTTTTTCTGGAAACCAGTCCCCATCTTGAGGCTAGCCGGGAGTCCACAGGCACCAGTCATCCTGTTAGCGTCCAGAAGGACACTTATCACATCTGAGATCCGAAGGATTTTAGGAGTTATATGACAGGATACAGGGGCAAAGACTCAATATATGTTTCTTGTTTTTGTTATGCCACAGTTGGGTGGATAGGTAAGTAGATAGATAGATAGATAGATAGATAGATAGATAGATAGTAATAGATCAACCAATAGATATATCAATTTTCAAAAAGATGCTGATTTCTGAAGACAGATCTGACATCCTTAGCTAAGCCTCAATGTTATTACAAACTGATCTGATGCTGACAACTATATGATACAGCTCTCTCATTAGACAAAACCAATCTCACTAAACACATACCTCAGACAAGTCACTATGCAACCCAAAATAGTAAACAGTCCTCTCTCTCTTTAAATGAGAGACTTCTATCTTTTGCCATTTGTAGCTTTATTCCTACTTTCATTTGCCCTTCCTGTAGATAATATTTATTAAAATATTCAATCACAAAATTACCTCTACTTTCTGATAACACCCAATCTAGAGCAAACCTCTGTTTCCTTAGAACATCCCCAAAGTTACTCAACCAAAGCTCAAATACTGTAACAGGCTTTTCTAATCCCCTCTCACTGAGATACCCAACATTTCCCCATGGTGTACGATTGCCTATGCTGCACTAAAGATACCTGAAGTTGAGTAAGTTGGGTTTACCATATATGTATATGCATGTGTGTGTATATATAAATATGCATATATATGTATGTAATCCACATACATGCATATATACATAGATTTATATAAATATATGTTCTTATACATGTAAATATGTATGCTTATATATAATATATACATATATACCTACACATGCACACACACTTACACACATATATTGGCTTTATTTTTATTACAGGGATTTAACCTTACACAAATAGTGAAAATTGCTTAAACAGTCTCTTGTCCTGATGTTATCTGCTAATACAATGATGGATCTTGAAGTGCACAGGGCAAGAAGTTGGAAAAGGAAACATGAACGTAAACCAGGTAAAAGCAAGAACAAGCAGTATCCCTGGAGACAGCAATATGGACTCATTTTAGCTAAACACAGATACAGATGGTTACATACAGAAATATTTATAGATATGTCTCTATACACTGGTTAGTATACACACAAATATCTTCTGGCCCAAACAGTTGAGAGGGCCTGTTGGTAAAGAAACCCCTGTAGCAATAAGCATACCTCGGTGTCTAGACTGATTTCTAATATCATTTTTTAACAAAAGGAAACAAAACTACTGGGAAAGTGGCTGATTCTAGAAGTGAAATGAGAAATATATGAGATGAGCCTACATCATCTTGTAGTGCCAGAAAGTAAGAAAGTGCTCAAAAATAAACCAAACACTATGATAGGGATGTCAGAGAGATAGGAGCCAACTGAAAGGGCTCCTAGTGGCCAATATTAGAACAATTTAAGCAACAAAATGAGGTAGTATTGGATTATAACCCTAGTAAGAACATAAATATTCATGAGTTTATATTGATACAGGTAAGTGATTGAGCAAAAGAAATAAGTAAATGGGGCAGAATAGACAAATCTCTCACGCAGAAGAATTCTGAATAATAGATATAGATATTCTGTCCTTAAGAAGGTAGAGCATAATTTCCCATTCATAAATGTGAGCTGACCATACGGGGCTTTCTTCCAAAGAGTGCAATATAGAAAGAGGAAGAAAAAAGAGTCACTTGACAATGGGAAAACCTGACCAGCACTACCTAAAACCAGGTGATCAAAGTTAGCATCAACAGTGATTAGTCATATTGATAGTATATACCCTTGATATGATGTGAAAATATGGCACTTTACTTCTGTGTTCTTCCTCCCAAAAACATATTATCGCAGCATAACTAGGAAAGAGAAAGATAATCAGACAAATCACAATAGAGGGACATTCTACAAGATACCTGACCAGTAATTTTCAAAGCTGTCAAAGTCATCAAAAACAACGGAAGTCTGTGAAACTGTGACAACCAGGAAGAGCCTAAGGAGGTGTGACTATTAAGTGTAATTAGGTAATTCTAGATGAGACCCTAAAACAAAAAGAAAATACTGGAAAAAAATTAAAGTATGAACTTTACTTAATAATATAATGTATGAATATTTATTACTGATAACCAATATACTATACTAATCTAAAATGTTAATAACAGGCATAAATAGGTATGGGATATGTGAAAATCCTATCTTCACAATAATGTTGTAAATCTAAAACTGTTCTATAATAAAAAGGCTTATTTAAAAAAAATGACTAGTTGGAACTCATAAGTATTAACTAGGCTCAGAAAGATGGACTATGACTTGTGTCAGTTCTGGTTTCCCTTGACCTTGATGGCATGAGTGTCCTGCAGAAGTTAGGGCCCTTCCCCATGGAGCTAAACACCCACACCTGGCACAAGAGTCAGAGAATCTGAAGGAGGATCCTGGGGAAGAAGGAGCTATTGCATGCCCTTTCTTGGCTCTGTGCCCATGAAATGGGTCAGTAGGTAACTGGCGTGTGTGAGCTTCAACAGGGCTGCTGCTTCACCTCTACACTCCAAATCTCACACAAGAATCTGCAGTTTACCCACACAAAAGGAAAAGAGAAGTGAAATTGTGGAAAATGTGGTTCACCATAACCAAGCTGACACATAAAAAATCCACCACACAATTGTACATAGACATTTGAACCCTTGTTCAATGGGGCAGCAATGTGACAACATAAACTAAACATAACCCCAAGAAGGGCAGAGCAGACTTAAATGCATATTAAAGTCTTTATTACAAATTTTCATTGTTTCTTTGGGATAGCTTTTGATAGAAAGAGAATAGCCAGAGACAATGTGAATTGAATACCGTCCCTGACAGAAAATAGAAAGAAAGCAGACAACTAATAGATGGGCATGAGAGAAAACAGACTTTAGCTCAATGCCAAGACTCAGCATTAATCCAAAATAATATTTTTCCTTCTCCTGTATAAAAATGCTTATTTTAACCTAGTAAATATTGATATATTGATATTATTATTTGTTAGAGCTCTCAGTAAAGAATGGCTATTATGCTAAATATTTAACATAAAATGTAATGGTCACCTAGCTAGTTTCCAAAAGCAATTCATAACCAGGAATGTATTAATATGATTCAATCAACACAATTGTTTTATTTTAATTTTACATCTTAACTCAAAAATTTAAAAGCTGTCCTAAAGTCATTTCCTGGCTACATTCTTTGTCATTGGGACCATAGGGGTTTATTGACTCTTTAAGCTTATGATTTTCTCAGGACTGAGACAGTCTCTCAACTCGACTGCACAATTTTTGTAACAAGAAATCACACGCAGTATGTCTTAATCCAATCCCTCTATCTCCAACAATCTGCAAAGTGTCCAGAACATAACAGGGTCAAATAAGTATTTGTTAAATGAGCGATTTAATATTGCAGGTATGCGTGAACCCGGGAGGCGGAGCTTGCAGTGAGCCAAGATCCGGCCACTGTACTCCAGCCTGGGCAACAGAGTGAGACTCCGTCTTAAAAAAAAAAAAAAAAAAAAATTGCGGGTAAACTTGCAAATAAAAAATTAAGATTATAGCAGCAGTATGGTTTATTAATAGATTATGAGCTTTGGAGTCAGGCAAATCTGCCACTTGAGCCTTGGGCTGGTTATTTAACATCTAAAATAAAAATACATATAATCCATACACTGATGATTCACAGTTTTATGCTTTTAGTCCTGAACTACAGTTCTGTACATCCAGTTGTCTGCTTGACATTTTCATTTGAACATCTAGTAGACTTGGCAGACTCAATATATCCAAAAATGAGCTCCACATGAGTTCATTCCTTATAAATACAGGCTTTTACAGACAGTTCCACGTTTATTAAGTCTAACTCCATTCTTCTAGTTACCTTATGCCTAACATTTGATGTCATATCTAATCCCTCATTCACTATCAACTCTAGAACTAGTTCATCAGCAAATTTTGTCTTCTCTATTTTCAAAATGTTTACAATGTGACCACTTTCCACTGTCCCTACTGCTGTCATTCTGGTATCAGCCACTCTCTCGTCATGATTATGCCAATAAAGTCTCCCTACTGCTGTCATTGCTGTCTTGCAGTATGTCCTCAAAATAGCAGTCAAAGTTATTTACTTAAAAACATACGTCAAGTTTATGTTTCTACTGGGAATCAAAGTCAAATTATTCACTGAACTACAATGCCCTCTAAAGGCTGTCCCCGCTACCCTTCAGTATCTTCTACAGGTTTGTCCCTCATACTCTCAGTCCAGCCACACTGACCATCTTAGGATTCCGTTTCACTTGCAACAAACTAGAGATAATGATAATAACGCCTAACCTAGACCTTATTCAATGTGTTAAATGAGAAAATATGTATATGAAGAGTTTAGCACAGAGCCTGGCTTCTGGGAAGCATTAATATGGGTGAATAGTGGCTGTTATTATTTTTGAAGATATTATCATCATCACCACAATTATTATTTCCCAAGGAAACATCCTTTGAAGACAATATATTTGCCTTGATCACTGACCTCTTCAACCATGTGACTCAAAATCACTTTTAACTGCTTTGCCCAAGTAAAATGTGTAGAAAAAATTGCTTCAGACCCTGGAGGGACTTCCAAAATGCAACTTCAAAATTATTCTGGGTTTCAGGAACAACACTGGCAAAACACTATTTGGTTGGGTAAACACTCAATTAATCATATAAGTTCTAGTAATTTTTTAATCAGCTGCATCACTATAGTCATTCTTTATACAACAGAAAGTATAATGCATTTTAATTCAAATTTGATTAATATCCTGAACATCAGCAATAAATACAATTTAAATTTAGGTTATGCTTTTGTTTCCTTTCTGAGACATGACATTTTTCAAAGATGGGAGCAAGTGAAAGCTTTTATTACTATTGTCATTGTTGCTGTTTATTTGTTCACTTGTTTCTCAGTTTCTCTCTGTGTCCAGGTTTCAGAACTTAGAAAGAATTCTGACACCAGTTTATCCTGCTGCCTAATGGTAAACTTGGGAAAGCAGGTTTTTGTTTTTGTTTTTAATACTTCTACCATTAATTTGCTTAAAATCAGGACACAAATCATGTCTCTATGTCTTGTGGTACAATTCCAAACCCTGTGAGATGTTAGAAAATTGCAATCAATATGGTTGAAAGCTATAAAAATCTTTAGCAATTTGTAGCACTCTATTATAATTGACAGGTTACTTATCTCTTTTCCTTCTTATATTGTAGTTAATAGAAGCTTAATATATGTCTATTGAACGTTGACTGAATTGAATGAGGCTACATTAAACAAAATTCATAATACTTTACTCAGAAATCTATCACTATAAATAAGATTAGAAGGCAGAAAACTTTGGATCTCTTGTAATTCATGATCCAACTTTGAACTTCTAGACTTTGTTTATTTTAGTAATAAGATGTAATGACCTCCCAGGGTAAAGCCTCCCTATATACTGCCTCACTCATCCATTCTAGAGAGTGCAGGTCCTGTACAATTTAACTCTCAACTTGCCTACTCTTGTAGCATGCACATACACACTCTACCTCACAGACATGCAAACACTCACACAGCCATCTTCAAGACTATTATCAGCAAAAAAACTTCACCCTTTACAAAACACATTCAAGATCTGAGTTTTCACATGGAAGTGAAACATGGATGTTTTAAAATTATAAAATGCATGTAGGCATCAGCCATGTTTACAAGTGTCAAAATATTTTTTTTTCCTTTTTTTTCTTTAAGGTAGTCTCACTCTGTTGCCCAGGCTGGAGTGTAGTGGCATGATCATGGCTCGCTGAAGCTTTGACCTCCTTGGGCTCAGGTGATCCTCCCACCTCAGACTCCTGAGGAGCTGTGACAAAGGAGGACAAAGGCAGGAATAAAGACAAAGACAAAAGAGTAGATTTGGAATAAGGGGTCAGGGGGCTCCTTGCTTCTAGTGAATGAGGGCCCAAGCTTCTACAGCCCTTCACATTTATTGAGTAAAGGAGATAGGTAGAAGGGGGCGTTGTGGTCAGCTGATTGACTTAGTGCAGGCCTGCATGACTGCATTCTTTGAACAGCAGTCTCCAGATATTCCAGTAGATAACCTCTAGGAGCACAGTGCCAGGGAGTGACTGTCCCCAGCAAACTTTCTGGCGGCAGGCACAGAAGCAAGTTTGCTCACATTCTGCATTCATGATAAACAGTTTGCTGTTTGATCATATAGATGTCAGTGGAATGCCGTGCTAGTCACGACCCTCAGGCCTTCGGCTCCCTACAGCATGCCACCAAGCCTGGCTAATTTTTGTATTTTTATTAGAGATGGAGTTTCACCATGTTGCCCAAGCTGGACTTGAACTCATGGGTTCAGGCAATCCACCTGCCTCAGCCTCCCAAAGCACTAGAATTACAGGAGTGAGCTATTGCACCAAGCCTCAAAAATTTTTAAAGGTTTAATTTTCTCTAATTGCCTGCCAATATTCCATGTTGGATTTCCCTTCCCTTTTGTTTAAAAGTATATTGATATATTCTTCAATTTTCCAGTAATTTGGGGTATTAAATTTCAGTCTAGTTTGAAACTTCAATTGTAAAATCTATTTTATTCTTATATCAACTTCCACCCACCAGCTTCCAAACTGGACCTACGATGCTGGCTTCCTCAAGTAGGGTAATGTGATGGTCTGCTCTAAATATCAAACATGCTCATCATCCTTCTTCAGTAGGAAAGAGTGGTATTAGATGGACACAGGGGGGCTTCTTATGAAACTGGTAGTATGTTCATGGCAAGGGGGGCCTTCTTGCTTTGTGGTTCTCATTCATTAGGGTTTAGCCTCACCCTTGCTCCCTCCATCATTGAGGGACCATCAGGAGGGATGCTGTATCTCTCCCTCACTAATAATCCTTTGGACCCGACATCCTCTTTCCTGCCTAATGATTCCGTGGACAGAGCAGTGCACCTATACATGGAGCCACACAAATGGCTCAGGTTATTTTCCTTGGCCTACAACGACCAAGACCTTGAAAGAGAGTTTTGCTCATATATTATTCCCAGGCACAATTATTCATGAACCCTTTTCTCTGTGTTATTCATTAAGCTTCTCACCTTCGGAAACCCCAAGTCAAAAATAAACAATTAGGGAACGATTCTCACATGTCCCCTAACTACAGAGAGTCTTCATGCCAATTACTTTTTGTATTAATAGCTTATCTCTCCCCATTAGAAATGTAAGCCTCAAGAGGGCAGGGATTTGTTTATTTTATATTTGTTTGATGTATCCACCATTTCTAGAACAGTGAGTATAGACTGAATGAATGAATCTTTTCTCCTAGATAATATATAGGTCCCATGTAATTTTAATATTTATCATTGTGTTAATGGAGAGAATCAAGAAACTTCCTTGGTTTGGAGGTATTGGAGAACTGTCCAATGGCCATATGAACTATATCACAGAAAATGCCAAAGGCTTGCAAGGGCGAAAAAGAATGAAAAACATAAAGAAATGAAATTACAATAAAATATAAACAAAATTGCTTTGGCAACCTGCGCATACCAATATTTCTTCTGGTAAATCTTCCACAACTACCCACGTATTAGCATTGGATGCCAGATTTTAGGGTGATGTAATGGATTGAAGTAGGGATAAGATTATCAAATGTTGAGATGGATGAAGTTGGTTTTGCAGCTTTTAATAGCCTTTGATGAAAGAGATTCCATTTAAGTAGGGTGAAATATGTCATTCTCTCAGTTTTGACTGTTGGTTCTTTAAATTGTGCACACCCTACCAAGTTATTGTAAAACCATCCAGCTACCCGCAATGACTCTGGGAAGCAGAAAGACTGAAGAAGAATCTTTAAACTCATCACAGCCCTTATGTCTCACCTCGGGTTTCACCACAGGGAACTCTTGTGTTTTAGAGTAACTTTCTGGCTCCAGTGCTTGGAACCAGATGGGGGCTAACAGTGCCACACTGGTGGGACTCCTCCTAAATCAGAAACTCTATGGGCCTTGATGGTTCCAGTTTTCCCCAATAAGGGCACTTTCCAACCAAACCTTCTCTATTGACCCACACCCTGTATTTGTTCTCTCTCACTGCTGTAACAAATTACCCTAAACTTAGCATCTTAAAACAATACACATTTGCCATTTCACAGTTCTACAGATCAGAAATCTGAGTGAGCTCAGCTGGTCCTCTGCTTAGGGTCTCAGAAGATTGAAATCAGTGTCAGGCTAGGCTACGTCCCTTATTGGACACTGTGGAAGAATCCGTTCATTCAGGTTGTCGATATAATCTAGTTGCTTTCAGTTTTGCTACTGAGGACCCCATTTTTGTGCTACCTGTCAGTTAGGGCTGACCCTTCCTCCTAGAGGCTGCCCACATTCCTCTTCACACTTTCCATGTAGCCTTCCTCCAGCCACAGTGGGTCAGGTCCCTCCTAACCTTCATCAATAATCACTTCAGTTCTCTCTAACTTACCCTTCTGCTTCTGTGACTCCATAGAGTTTTCTGCTTTTAAAGGCACATGTGATCAGATTGTGTTCACCTAAATACTCCAAATTAATCTACTTATTTTAACATCCATAACCATAATTACATCTGCAAAGCCTCTTTGGTCATAGAATGTAATATCTTCACAAATTTTAGGAATAAGAGTGTAAACATTGGGAAGAGAGCATTCTGCCTACCACACCTCTTTCTAGTAGGATCTGCCAGATGCCCTGGTGATCTCTTGGATTTCCATGGATGGAGTTGTCCTGGGGTCCTGTAAATGGCTTTAGTGCATGAGGGTAGCGTAACAAGCAGATTGCTTCCACTGGGCAGCTTGGCATTTCTTTTGTGTGATTGCATGAGATTGAACCATCAGAATGGTTGGTGAAACGCTGATTTTGAGTAACTTTCTGACACAAGATGAGGTCAGGGCTTTGGACTACTGATGGTCCACCATGAGGCATTGTTAGAAATAACAGCATTGCTACTTTCTTCTCATAATAGGAATAGAAAAGTGGCCAAAATGGGACATGTGATAAGAAAGAACTCAAAGATATAGCTTCTGGACCTGAAAAAGAAGAAATATGATGTCTGGATACTGTGAAGAATCTATACGTGTACTAATTATACAATTACAAATACCTAACTTTTTCTCTATTCTAAATCTTCACCACTTAATCACTGTGCATTACATGGACCAATTAATCTTGTAATACATTGCTAACTAATACAATTATTTATATAGACAATAACCCACAGAAAATTGTTCAGTGTCTGTACATCCTAGGGGTGTCCGTGCTTACATTAGTAATACATAATAAGCATGACATACAAATAATTGTGTCTCCCACTATACCATAAATATTTCCTTTATAATGCAAAGTTTTCATAGCCCTTTTTATAAGCATTTCATAATAGTACAAGAAGTGGATGTATCACAATATATTTAGTAAATTTCCTAATAATTGGCACGTGAGTAGTGAATTCATTTCAGTTTGGCCTTTTAGTTTTCTCTTCATTATTTGGGTTTGTCTTTTAAGTTGGTGGGTTTTCTTTTGTAGTTTGTCTTTCAACTTTTCCTATTCCTTTTCTTTGTCCATTAATGACCTTGTTATTTATAATTATTTTGTTTTAGCCTTTCTCTTCATTCTGTATGCTTAAGCTTATCTTCACAAGATACATTGACAGACTGATCCTTCTCGGGTATCCAGAAGGAAAGTAATACTTCTCTCCTATTAGACATCCATTTGCCTTTTTTCCCCCTGCTTTTAACACCAAATTATACAGGTTTTACCTCTTTTAAGTTTTAAAACCTTTGATAAATTAATTTTGGTTATTACTATAGTTTAATCTGTATTTTATTTCATTGATCATATTGTAATTTCTTGCCTTTAAACCACTGATGTCCAATAAAGCTTTTCTAACCCTTGATTATAGGAAATTCCCATTCATTTTTGAAACTGTTCAGATATGAGTTCTTCTAAGAGACCTTCTCTGAGCTTTCTCTGAAGCAGAATCATTTCCTCGATGGCCTGTGATGCCTCTGGTTGAAAAACATCTCTTGCATTTCTTTGTGTCAATCTTTAGATGGAGCTTCTAAGTGAAGGAGGCTGGTCTTGTGAGTTGGTCATATCTATAACACTTGGCACAACAAATAGAACTTTATAGATGGTCAACGAATGCCTTCCTCTGCAACTGTCCCTCAGAAGAAAAAAGAAATATACATCTACATTCTATCTTAGATGATTTATTTTTCCTTTTATTTAATATTTCCATTTTGATTATAAACTATTTTAATCACACACAAAAGTACAGAAAACAATGTTAAAATCAATAAAGTATCTACCTATGAGATTAGAGAGAGTTTGCCCTATTTGCTTTTCACCTATTCATAAATACAAGTGAAGTTTCACTCTCTCAGGCCTCTCTCTTTCCTTTCTCTTTTTAAGGGGCTAATGTCCCAAGGTCAGAGTGTATCATTCTCATGCATGTTTTTGACATTTAAGGTATATGTCTGAATATATGAACAATATATACCACTGTGTGTATTACACATATCTCATACATTAAATAGGAAAAAAGTAGTAATTTTTTACCACTACCTTCCATTTATAGACCTACATTTTAACATGTTTGGACAAAGGAAAAAGAAATCCTTCACTCCTTTAATCTTAGTAGCTACATGTAAATTTCCGACATCATAAATACATTTTTGCTTATTGATTGTTTTAACCAAGGTTCTCCAGAGAAACAGGAAAAAATAGAATGTTAATATTTATAGAAAGAGATTTATCATAGGAAGTTGACTCACACAATTATGGAGGCTGGGAAGCCCAAAATCTGGAGGGTGGACAGATAGGCTGAAGACACAGAAGAGTCAGTGTTCCAATTTGAGTGTAAAGGCCATCTGCTGTAGAATTGAGAAGAGCTTATGCTGTAGATGAAGTGCAGAGGCAATCTGCTAGAGAAGTCTCTCCCTCAGGGAAGGGCATTCATTTTGTTCTTTTCAAGCCTTCAACTGATTGGATGAGGCCCACTCACATTATGGAGAACATATCCTTTACTCGAAGTCCACTAATTTCAATATTAATCTCATCTAAAAGCATCCTTGCAGAAACACAGAGAATAATGGTTGACCAATATCTAGGTTCCTGGTGACCCACGAAATTGACACATAAGATTACCATCACATTTCCCTAAATCTATTTTCTTGCTTTTAGGTAAAAGTCTTTCAACACTCTTCCTGTGTTCAGGAGACAAGTGTATGACTGAAACATACTTCACATAACATTTCTTTTGGAAGACAGTCACAGCCTCAGATGTAATAATTATTGTAACCTTAATTATATTCATGACACCATTCCTGATCTCATATTTCTCCATGCACCTTATGTGTTTGTTATGCACCAATCCATCCTGACATGCCTTTCTTCATCTGACTAATATGAAGGACTGAAACACAATTCTTTCACATGAAATAATTACTCCTCCTCAAATTGATCTTTGTTTCTTCTGTGAATGTTCCTCTTGGTTCTTTCCTTTCAATGCCCCCTTGGGCTAAAGCCCTGGCCCTCTACATCCTTGTAATCTATGCCATTCCTTCCTAATTGAAGTTATACTTAACCCAGTTTGTGATATTTTAATTAATCCTTCAAGCCTTCTTCAAGCAAACATCCCCACTTGAAGTTTTACTTCACTAATAAGAATTTAATTAGTCCTCCAAGGCTGCTTCTTTTGAACTTCCTCTTTGACTCCACTACTTTGGCTGCCATTTTTCTTAGATTCAAAGATGCCCTCTATTGTAAGATGCATTGTTGATTAATAACAACTTTTCTTTTTCATGTGGAAGACTTGGCAGTTCTAAATCGAAAGTACCGATTGTCTTTCATAAAACATACTGTCAGAGAATATATTTATTCATGTAATTATATAGTACTTTCTTTTTCACTATCACAATCAAAATTCGAATTAAAGTCTTCTCAGTCAGAATCTAAAGAGAGTTCTTATTTTCTTAAAGCCCCTGGATTTTAGGCATAGCATCATAGTAACAAGCTATTGTTCATAACTGGTGCTTATTGAATTTAGAAACTTCCTTCCCCTTGTCTTCTTTTGTATGTATTTAATCATGCCTGATTTTGTTGTGTTGGCAATATAACCTGCAGTAAATAATATGAGGAGCTTTACTTTTTTGCTATGCTCTAGAATTGTTTCATTACAAAAATCTATAGTTCCTTGTAAGCCTGATAGAAATGCACCCACGAAACTGTATGTAGAGTGATATTTAGAAGTAGAAATTTCCAGGGGATTTTTAGGTTATTGATTTAATCAAATATTTTGAGTAATTTTGTTTAGTTATGGTTTCTTTATATTGACTATTTAATCTAGATATCTAAATTTGTTGGTATAAAGTGACAAAAGCATCATTTTATAGTCTTATTGCCAGACAAGCACTTCATTTTATTTTCCACATTTATTTTTATTTTCTTGCCTACAATATTAAAGGTTTCTTCCCCTTTATAAATCCCTTCCTTCTTTTCTCTGTCATGGTCCCTCTTCACCTGTCTTACTGTATTGAATACTTAGTTTACTTATTTTATTTGTTTTTGTTTGCTAATATGGTAGAAAATGTTGGCAATATTTCACACACACACACATATAAATCATCCATCAGAATGGGACTGCTGAAGTGAAGATTATATTAAGATTGACACATATTCCTGGAAATAACAGGAACAAATATTAGAAAGTTAATGAGATTTTTTATTATTCCAATTGGCTATAACTAGAGGAGATAAGAAACCAAGCATGATACAGAATAGTAGAGAACCTGCTGACTCCTAAAAACCTGAGTAGTTTTTGTCCAATAAACAAAATGTTCTTTCCTCAGTATGGGTGTAAGATGTATGATGCCTAAAAAAATCTTGCACATTGATTAGCGACCATGTTAGTCTCTACACATCTCCAAAATGGGTGCAGGCGGGCATGACAAGCATCATTACTTAACCCACAAAGTCTAAAATGCTCTGCTAGACTGTAAGACTCCATTGTATGGAGGTAAGAAGAAGGGCATGAGAAATTTGTCAACTTTGTCTTTAAGAAATGAAGTTATTCTGTGGGAAACGCATGAAGTTCGGTCAAAAAAAGAAGTGAATAAGTGAATATCTCCAGCTTCACCTTCAGACCTTGGGTTAGGAGTAGAGTTTACTGAAAGAATACCCACCTCCAGACTCTGTTTTCCTATTGAGGAAAAATAACTCTAGTTATCTTTTCTTTCATACTTAGATAACATCTCCAGCAATTGATGTGTGTGTTAGTACTGGCTCATTGGAGCTAAGAGTTTCTTAAGGGCTATAATATTGAGGCTGCATCTTGAAAAACTAGCAAGATTTATCAATGTGAGTGAGAAAGAAAAACCATGAGAAGAGGAAAAGGTAAGAACAGAAATGTTCTCATCTATAAGAACAAAAATGTTGTCACCTAATCTGAATTCAAATTCAACTGAGAGAGAGACTTGGAGAGAGGCAGATGAAGATAAAAATATCAGCTGTATTCCTGATGAAAATTATACTGGAATATGTGATATAAATGTATGGCCATGACTACTTTCTGATAATCTCCTGTAATAGACAACTATTTTTTTTTGAGAATGAGTCTTGCTCTGTTGCCCAGGCTGGAGTATAGTGGTGTGATTTCGGCTCACAGAAATCTCCACCTCCCAGGTTCAAGGTATTCTCATGCCTAAGCTTCCTGAGTAGCTGGGATTACAGGCACCCACCGCTACACCTGGCTAATGTTTGTATTTTTAGTAGATACTGGGTTTCACCATGTTGGCCAGGTTGGTCTTGAACTCCAGACCTCACGTGATCCACCTGCCTTGGCCTCCCAAAGTGCTGGGATTACAGGCGTGAGCCACTGAACCCGGCAGGTAGACTACTTCTGATGTAGCCCCTGGTGATGCTTCATACTCCAGTATACTCCTAGTATTCACAACTTCATGAATTCCCTCTTCATGAGCACAGACAGAACCTAGTGACTTGCCAACAATAAAAAGAATACAGAAAGAGGTATAGGATGTCACTTCCAAGACTGCATTATCAAGGAGCTTTGTCTTCCATTTTGCTTGCACTCTCTCTTTCTCTTTCTGGTTCTTCTCAGCTTGCTGGTTCTGATGAACAAGCTGTCCTGCTGAGTGCTGCCCTCTGGAGAGCCCCACATGGAAAGAACCTGTGGGTGGCCTCTGAAAAACAGCCACATGAGTGGGCTTGAGCGTCAAGCCTTGCTGAATCAAGCCTTGTGATCACTGTAGCTTTGGACAACATCTAGATTTCAGCCTTAAGAGATCACGAAGCACAGGATATGCCAGATAAATCAAATCAGGATTGCTGATCCATAAAGCTGTGAGCTAATAAATATTTTAAGTCAATAACTTTTAGGGTAATTTGTTATGCAGCAATAGGTAACTAATAAACTCCTCCTAGAGAACGCACTCTCCTTCCCCAAAATAATGTACACGTATTGGAGAGAAAATCCCTATGTCCAAAAGGAGATCAGCTCTATAGGAGCATGAAAACCAGAAAATGCTAACCAATACATTCCTCATTCAATTTCAAAAATTCACCAGTTAGATCAATACTTCCTCTTCCCTTGGGAATGTTATTCAAAGAGCAAAATTATGCAAACATGACCATGTGTTGCTTAGACAACAAACTAGGTTAAGGTCTGTGAGCTCACTTTTCTCCTAGCTGAAGGGGCAGCCTTTGAGTTTAAGTTTCCATGGGACTGGGATCATCTTTCTTGTGGTCAAGGAGACTGCATCATCCCAATTTCCAAGTACAAAGCTGTCTTGTCCAGGCAATATTGCAAATTGCAAGTACTGCAAATACAGGCTGCTCAGTGGCAAGTATTCTGTTCGTTTCTCACTGAAAAGGCCATTTTCTCTTGCTTATTCTATAAGAAGGAGCACCAATGGAGTGGGAAGACGAGTTCCCCCATCAGAGCAGGATCCATTCTTGGTTTAGTAGATGTCCACATCTAGATTTTCAGCTACAATGATCACAAGGCTTGATTCAGAAAGGACTGAGTCTCAAGCCCATTCATGTGACTGTTATTCCTTGGAATAATGGAGAGCTTGAGAATTATGTATGGCTCTGTCTTTTTGTCTCTGGCTCGGGATTTCCTTTTTTCCAATATAGTTTGTTTTATAATCTATGCTTTATTAAGTTATATACTCCATTCCTACCACTTGGACCTTCTTTCCCCCAGAAAACCACAGACAACTAAGTGAGATCCTAAAGATCCATCGGAGGTATTTATTCTGTATATTTCCCTCCATCAAGAGTGGAAACGTATGGAGAGAGAGTTAACTATTGCTCCTCACCCTTGCACACATGCATGTGTGCCTGTACATGCATACACACGCACCAATGAAAGGTAGAGAAATACGAAAAGATAGGACAGATTTGGGATATACAAGTGGGTCTGTATGGCAAGATAAAAAGGTAAGTTCACAGTCACGGTGTATTGAAGTACCAAAATGCCACACCCATAGGGCCATCCTGTTGCACAACTTCATGTTGCCCCACCCAGTAAGGAGTGGTTCCCCCTGTAGTCATGGAATGCAGTGGTCTTAGCAGAGCCCTTAGACTACCCCAGTCACTATATATCTTCTTCTCTCCTTGACCTTTCTTATTTTAGAGATGACAGTTTTACAAGCACAAGCAAAAAAAAAAAAAAAAAAAAAAAAAAAAATTCAGTCCAAAACCTGCCACCAAGGCACCGAATTGCCTCTTACCTTCCTTTTGTTTTTGTGGGCTGCTCAAAATAAGTAGCAGGATGATTCATCGTAGCCTCTGGAAGTGGTCTGACAGAACTCTATTCCATGTGTGACTGAAGCTACTTATAGCTTGTGTCATTTTCTGCAGTGACTCAGTTCCGAGCAAAGATTAATGCAGTTAGAGCATTTTGCAGAAATAGTAAATCACCCTTGCAACTGATTGCGACTCTAGAGCTTCCTCGCCTGTGAGTTATTCATGTAGCTCTCCAGTGTTGTTTTCATAAACAGATATTGTTTCATTGGTTACTAATCATTTCTGCCAAAGTTAGAGTAGGCTCAAGGCCAGGGGAAATAGCGAGATTTTATTCAAAGAAGCAAAAAGTTTTCAAGGTATAAAAAATGTCAAACTACTCCCTGTTCCAGACTTTTCTTATACTAATGAACACTGAATGTAAGCTTAAGAAAAATTTGTATTCAAAGTTTGTGTGTGAAATCTCATCTGATCACGCCTTTTTTGTAATCAACCCACTGAATTATTTAATTTTTCACAAGTTACTTTTTCACTATATTCACTGGGTTGGTAATAATATTTTTCTGTGTCAAAATAAATGACAGTCATGAAAGTAAATACCATAAGATTTACCAGAAAGAACAATCTATCATTGCTTCTTTTATTACCTATTCTCAGAAGATAACATTGCGAGAAAAAATAACTTTAAGTGTACAACCTTATAACTAATGGTTTGCTGCTTGCTTGCTTGTTTGTTTTTAATCATAAAAAGTTTTTTAGGGCTGTGATGGTGCATCAGACCAGAAGCTACTAGAAGCACAGAGATCCTAGAAAAGTGTGTAGCATATGGTAGAGACTCCATAGGACTACTAAACAGTAGAGCAACCGTCTAGCAGGACTACATGTCTTTCTTGGACTTTTCAGTAATCCTTATTTATATGTGAGAAACATTACTTAATGGTAATACATAAAGAAGCCATTTCATTTGAGGCCCTCACTGCTCTCACTCTTGAACCAAAACTATTTTGAATTCCAGCTTACTTATTAGATTCAGTGCTCTCAAGAAAATTTATGGTTTAAGTGCTCAACCAATCTCTGAAATAAAGTTCAGAGGAATCATCCTTGGAAATATCAACCTAAAAGTTAACTGTGCATCAGACACCCTTTCCTGCTCAGTTTTGCACAGTCAAGATACTCATGTGTCCTTCTAAGTCAGACGAAATGTCTTTCGCATCTCCTTCCTTTACTTATGCATAAAGAGGCTTGGTGGTTCATTGTCTAATTTAGCAGATGCAAAACTAGACAGGTGAAGGAAAAGGAGCTTCCACAGGTGAAATTCAGGCAAAAGACCTCAGAAAAAATATTTAGCTCCATGTTATAACTTTGTCCACATCATTTTCTTTCATTCAGAGTCACTGCAATTATGCCCATCAAGCATTATGGGTGAAATCAGCAATCTTTAAGTTTACTTCCATTGCTAAAATTCAATTTTCTCTCCCAAAAGTTCATTACTTTTCTCTTTTATTATTTTCCTCATCATTACAGAGACTAATATGTTTCATTCGTATTTTGTGTCAAGCGGGGCCTAGAAGAGTGAACAAGGTTGAGATATCTCATAGTGGGTTCAGCAGGCTTAAGAAAGTAAAGTTCTTCCTTTTGGTTATGGATTCTCAGTTTAAGCCCAAGTAGCATTAAAATTGTGAAAATTTAACTGGTAAAACACAAATTTTCTTGCCAATGCAAGCCGTCAGTCTGAAAATTGTAGGAATCAATGTATAGGGTCCAGATGTTAGAAAAGCTTATAGACAGGTGTGGTCAAGCATGCATATGAAAAGTCACCTGGAATAATTCCAGAAGTAAGCCAGACATTTACAAAGGGTTTCTGTGTGGTAATTTATTAGATTCCATTGATTTGTTAGTCTCATTTAAAGGATATACTATGAAACAGATAAATCAGTTCATATTGTCATATCATTTATACTTTATAATCATTTTTATTTGATTTATCTAATAGAGGAAGAGTAATACAGTCTTTAATATTATTTCAGTCCTTTTTTTCTTAACTTGGAACAGTAAGAATGGAACAGAATCACCCTTGACAATTGCTGAAGCAGAATGACTTTTAAGTGGCTTCTCTACTCATAGCACTGAGAATAATCCACTGCTCCAATATTACCTCCACCCAACCATCACCGATAAGCTAATGTACTTATTGCATAAAGTCTAAGCAACCTTAACAATTTCTAGCAGCAGTGTCAGAAAGAACTTTCTGTAATGCCAAAAACATTCTCTCTCTCTCTTTCCGTATATATGTGTGTGTGTGTGTGTGTGTGTGCTGTCCAATAAATGGCTATTAGGCACTTGAAATGTGGCTAGTGCAGCTAAGGAAATCAGTTTTAAATGTGTATTTAATTTCAGCTAATTTAAATGTAAATAGCAATTTATGACTACTGGCTACCATATTGGACAGTGACAGTTTTATAACTTCAGCATCTTGGTTCTTACCTCTTTACAGAGACTTTTGAATTATTTCTGCCAAACAAGGTATGTTTCAGGCCACCTTATCATTATGCTGGCTTCTTTACTCAATTAGAATACCAGGTCTTAATGGCTTTATTTCACTTTTGATTCTCATTTGAAAAGTATCTACGTTATACCCATACACACACACACACACACACACACACACATACCTACACACACACACCTCCATCTTATTTCCCGAACTGTGCACGTAAAAACACAGTCCTAGAGCTTCATGTAGAAAAAAGAAAAGTATAAACTTCAAAGATGTCTCATGGTATCTAGGCAGCTAGGGCTTTTATTCCTGTTTCATCGTGACCAACATTGTTACAGTCAGGAACAACTTTTATTCAGAAAATGTATCTTCTAAAATAGCTATAAATACTAGAAAAGCATATGAGAAATTGAGCTTGTGAGGAAAGCTACAGAAGAAAAAGTAAGAAAGGCTTTGGAAAAATATGCATTATGGTTTCTTGGGCATGCGGCTATAGAGAGACGTCTCAGGGAAAGGAATTCGTATATTTGTAAGTCATAAATGCCTGGATTCCAATCCCAGTTCTACCACTTACTAGGTGTAATGACACTGGCCATGTTAATGAACCTCTCTGAGTCTGAGATTCCTTATCCATCAAACAAGATAATTTCTGACACTTAAAATCATTGTGGAGATTAAACAAGACAGTATGTGCAAATAGCTTAGCATGCAGTAGACTTTAAATATGTTAATTCCTTTTCTTTCTATTTTTAAGGCAAATGTTTTGAAACATATGAAAACGAATTGAAGCCATATACTCCAGAAATACACAATCAATAAGACACTTCTGTGAAATGAGTTCACTGTGACTTTGTTAGTAGGTTCTATGAAACTAGGGTATCTCCAGACCTTAGGCAGATGGTCACATTTTGAGGGGGAAAAAAGCATCTTTATCAGAAAAATCTTTTTGGTTGGTTCCTTCATTATGACTCGGAAAAATGCCATTTAAACAGATGGATATGAATACAGGCAACCAGAGAGGCTGCGCTTGTACCCCTAGTCTTGGCATGTGGCCCCAGATTCCCTCACCAGGCTGTCAAAACAGCTGCTGTGCACTTTCCCCCACCTGCAGTTACAAAGCTCTGCCAAGAGTATCCCAGCTTAGAGAAGAACCTGTATAGTTCATTCTCCTGGGTTGGAAGCCACACTTACTGCCTTTGGAGCACTAGGGGCACCTTTTCACATCTTTCTTTAAAATCCTGGGAATGAAAAAGATATTTAACCCTCCCAGTTCATCTATCCTTTCATTAACACTGAGGTGACAGCAAGTCTTGGTAGAAAAAAATGGAATATATATTCAAAACTCCACTTGACTATTCACTCGCAGTTAAATAAAGTTACTTTAACAGCTTTGAGCCTTAGTTATATCCTTTCCAAGTGGAAGTGGCAGCAAACAATATTTGATAAAATTGTAGTGGTAGTTAGGAATAATGATGAAAGAGAGTCTAGATAGTTGTAGTGGTCATGGCAGTACTAGGAGTTGCAACAGCAACATGTAACATTTATTTCCTGTTTGTTATACATCAAGTATGGTTCTAAATGCTTTACAAGTATTAGGCATACAAGTATAAGGTCATATAATGACCCCTATAGTCATTGCACAAACATATGTATTTTATAAAATAGTTGAAGATAATGAGGCAGAATTAATTTAATTTGCTCAAGATTACAGAGCTAGAAAGGTAGGAAGTGGTAAATAAAACTCAGGCAGTCTGACTCCAGAGTCTGCATACTTAAGAATTACTATAGGTGTTAAGGGAATGGTAACTATTTTTACGGGGAAAAAAAGATTCACAGGAAATTGAGTATGTTAATGAAATCTCCATTGAAGAAAAGCAAATGACAGTTATAGGGCCTGTGAATGATTTCTATCTGTTACTTCTTGCTTAGGTAGGAAAAATTTGCTGAAGAAAGTATAATTCAAAGTCACTCCTTTTTATGGGAACACAGAAATAGTGTTACAGAAGTCACTTCATTACATGAGTATTATAAAGAAGCAGGATAATTTAAGTAATTAAGCAAATACTTAAAGAATTGTTTTTATATTTTAATTTCTGACAGAATAAATGTAGGTAATGGATTTTATATTCTTTAATTTACATTTTATATTAATTATAGTCTATATTTATATGTAGTTTTACATATAGGACATTAAACACGGCTTGATTTGATGAAATTGATTTTACTAAATCTGACAAAAATTAACCATTTGTGGAAACCAGATTGGTCTCACTTGTATGTTTGAAACCTTTTGTACCAAGTAGATTTGTGTTTTTGCTTCTAAGTGTTGCAGACATAAGGAGAAGAATATCAATTCAATGCTACAACAAAGTTAAAAAGCAGATTCAGAAGATGGCCGAATAGGAAGACCTCCAGTCTCCAGCTCCCAGTGCGAGCGACACAGAAGACTGGTGATTACTGCATTTTCAACTGAGGTACTGGGTTTATCTCACTAGGGAGTGCCAGACAATTGGTGCTAGTCAGCTGTTGCAGCCCGACCAGCAAGAGCTGAAGCAGGGCGAGGCATCCCCTCACCTGGGAAGCGCAAGGGGGAAGGGAATCCCTTTTCCCAGCCAGGGGAACTGAGACACACAATACCTGGAATATCGGGTAACTTCCACCCCAATACTGCGCTTTAAGCAAACGGGCACACCAGGAGATTATATCCCACACCTGGCCGGGAGGGTCCCACGCCCACGGAGCCTTCCTCATTGCTAGCACAGCAGTCTGCGATCTAACTGCAAGGCAGGAGCGAGGCTGGGGGAGGGGCGCCCGCCATTGCTGAGGCTTAAGTAGGTAAACAAAGCCCTGGGAAGATCGAACTGGGTGGAGCTCACAGCAGCTCAAGGAGGCCTGCCAGTCTCTGTAGACTCCACCTTTCGGGATAGGGCACAGCTAAACAACAACAACAAAAAAAAAAGCAGCAGAAACCTCTGCAGGCGCAAACAACTCTGTCTGCCAGCTTTGAAGAGAGCAGTGGATCTCCCAACACGGAGGTTGAGGTCTGAGAACGGACAGACTGCCTGGTCAAGTGGGTCCCTGACCCCTGAGTAGCCTAACTGGGAGACATCCTCCACTAGGGGCAGACCGACACCCCACACCTCACACGGTGAAGTACACCCATGAGAGGAAGCTTCCAAAGCAAGAATCAGACAGGTACACTTGCTGTTGAGCAGTATTCTATATTCTGCAGCCTCTGCTGCTGACACCCAGGCAAACAGGTTCTGGAGTGGACCTCAAGCAATCTCCAACAGACCTACAGCTCAGGGTCCTGACTGTTAGAAGGAAAACTAACAAACAGGAAGGACACCCACACCAAAACCCCATCAGTACGTCATCATCATCAATGACCAGAGGCAGATAAAACCACAAAGATGCGGAAAAAGCAGGGCAGAAAAGCTGGAAATTCAAAGAATCAGAGCGCATCTCCCCCTCCAAAGGAACGCAGCTCATCGCCAGCAACAGATCAAAGCTGGACGGAGACTGACTTTGACGAGATGAGAGAAGAAGGCTTCAAACCATCAAACTTCTCAGAGCTAAAGGAGGAATTACGTACCCAGCGCAAAGAAACTAAAAATCTTGAAAAAAGAGTGGAAGAATTGACAGCTAGACTAATTAATGCAGAGAAGATCATAAACGAAATGACAGAGATGAAAACCATGACACGAGAAATACGTGACAAATGCACAAGCTTCAGTAACCGACTCGATCAACTGGAAGAAAGAGTATCAGCGATTGAGGATCAAATGAATGAAATGAAGCGAGAAGAGAAGTCTAAAGAAAAAAGAAGAAAAAGAAATGAACAAAGCCTGCAAGAAGTATGGGATTATGTAAAAAGACCAAATCTACGTCTGATTGGGGTGCCTGAAAGTGAGGGAGAAAATGGAACCAAGTTGGAAAACACTCTTCAGGATATCATCCAGGAGAACTTCCCCAACCTAGTAGGGCAGGCCAACATTCAAATTCAGGAAGTACAGAGAATGCCACAAAGATACTCCTCGAGAAGAGCAACGCCAAGACACATAATTGCCAGATTCACCAAAGTTGAAATGAAGGAAAAAATCTTAAGGGCAGCCAGAGAGAAAGGTCGGGTTACCCACAAAGGGAAGCCCATCAGACTAACAGCAGATCTCTCGGCAGAAACTCTCCAAGCCAGAAGAGAGTGGGGGCCAATATTCAACATTCTTAAAGAAAAGAATTTTCAACCCAGAATTTCATATCCAGCCAAACTAAGTTTCATAAGTGAAGGAGAAATAAAGTCCTTTACAGTTAAGCAAATGCTTAGAGATTTTGTCACCACCAGGCCGGCCCTACAAGAGACCCTGAAGGAAGCCCTAAACATGGAAAGGAACAACCGGTACCAGCCATTGCAAAAACATGCCAAAATGGAAAGACCATCGAGGCTAGGAAGAAACTGCATCAACTAACGAGCAAAATAACCAGTTAATATCATAATGGCAGGATCAAGTTCACACATAACAATATTAACCTTAAATGTAAATGGACTAAATGCTCCAATTAAAAGACACAGACTGGCAAACTGGATAAAGAGTCAAGACCCATCAGTCTGCTGTATTCAGGAGACCCATCTCACATGCAGAGACATACATAGGCTCAAAATAAAGGGATGGAGGAAGATCGACCAAGCAAATGGAGAACAAAAAAAAGCAGGGGTTGCAATCCCAGTCTCTGATAAAATAGACTTTAAACCATCAAAGATCAAAAGAGACAAAGAAGGCCATTACATAATGGTAAAGGGATCAATTCAACAGGAAGAGCTAACTCTCCTAAATATATATGCACCCAATACAGGAGCACCCAGATTCATAAAGCAAGTCCTTAGAGACTTACAAGAGACTTAGACTCCCATACAATAATAATGGGAGACTTCAACACTCCACTGTCAACATTAGACAGATCAACAAGACAGAAAGTTAACAAGGATATACAGGAATTGAACTCATCTCTGCAGCAGGCAGACCTAATAGACATCTACAGAACTCTCCACCCCAAATCAACAGAATATACATTCTTCTCAGCACCACATCACACTTGTTCCAAAATTGGCCACATAATTGGAATTAAAGCACTCCTCAGCAAATGTACAAAAACAGAAATTATAACAAACTGTCTCTCAGACCACAGTGCAATCAAACTAGAACTCAGGACTAAGAAACTCAATCAAAGCCGCTCATCTATATGGAAACTGAATAATCTGCTCCTGAATGACTACTGGGTACATAATGAAATGAAGGCAGAAATAAAGGTGTTCTTTGAAACCAATGAGAACAAAGATACAACATACCAGAATCTCTGGAACACATTTAAAGCAGTGTGTAGAGGGAAATTTATAGCACTAAATGCCCACAAGAGAAAGCAGGAAAGATCTAAAATTGACACTCTAATATCACAATTAAAAGAACTAGAGAAGCAAGAGCAAACACATTCAAAAGCTAGCAGAAGGCAAGAAATCACTAAGATCAGAGCAGAACTGAAGGAGATAGAGACACAAAAAACCCTCCAAAAAATCAATGAATCCAGGAGTTGGTTTTTGAAAAGATCAACAAAATTGAAAGACCACTAGCAAGACTAATAAAGAAGAAAAGAGAGAAGAATCAAATAGATGCAATAAAAAATGATAAAGAGGATATCACCACCGACCCCACAGAAATACAAACTACCATCAGAGAATACTATAAACACCTCTACACAAATCAACTAGAAAATCTAGAAGAAATGGATAATTTCCTGGACACTTACACTCTCCCAAGACTAAACCAGGAAGAAGCTGAATCCCTGAATAGGCCAATAGCAGGCTCTGAAATTGAGGCAATAATTAATAGCCTACCAACCAAAAAAAGTCCAGGACCAGATGGATTCACAGCTGAATTCTACCAGAGGTACAAGGAGGAGCTGCTACCATTCCTTCTGAAACTATTCCAATCAATAGAAAAAGAGGGAATCCTCCCTAACTCATTTGATGAGTCCAACATCATCCTGATACCAAAGCCTGACAGAGACACAACAAAAAAAGAGAATTTTAGACCAATATCCCTGATGAACATCGATGCAAAAATCCTCAATAAAATACTGGCAAACTGGATCCAGCAGCACATCAAAAAGCTTATCCACCATGATCAAGTGGGCTTCATCCCTGGGATGAAAGGCTGGGTCAACATATGGAAATCAATAAACGTAATCCAGCATATAAACAGAACCAAAGACAAAAAGCACATGATTATCTCAATAGATGCAGAAAAGGCCTTTGACAAAATTCAACAGCCCTTTCTGCTAAAAACTCTCAATAAATTCGGTATTAATGGAACGTATCTCAAAATAATAAGAGCAATTTATGACAAACCCACAGCCAATATCATACTGAATGGGCAAAAACTGGAAAAATTCCCTTTGAAAACTGGCACAAGACAGGGATGCCCTCTCTCACCACTCCTATTCAACATAGTGTTGGAAGTTCTGGCTAGGGCAATCAGGCAAGAGAAAGAAATCAAGGGTATCCAGTTAGGAAAAGAAGAAGTCAAATTGTCCCTGTTTGCAGATGACATGATGGTATATTTAGAAAACCCCATCGTCTCAGCCCAAAATCTCCTTAAGCTGATAAGCAACTTCAGCAAAGTCTCAGGATACAAAATTAATGTGCAAAAATCACAAGCATTCATATACACCAGTAACAGACAAGCAGAGAGCCAATCAGGAATGAACTTCCATTCACAATTGCTTCAAAGAGAATCAGATACCTAGGAATCCAGCTTACAAGGGATGTAAAGGACCTCTTCAAGGAGAACTACAAACCACTGCTCAGTGAAATCAAAGAGGACACAAACAAATGGAAGAACATACCATGCTCATGGATAGGAAGAATCAATATCACGTGAAAATGGCCATACTGCCAAGGTGATTTATAGATTCAATGCCATCCCCATCAAGCTGCCAATGACTTTCTTCACAGAATTGGAAAAAACGGCTTTAAAGTTCATATGGAACCAAAAAAAGCCCGCATTGCCAAGACAATCCTAAGTCAAAAGGACAAAGCTGGAGGCATCACGCTACCTGACTTCAAACTATACTACAAGGCTACAGTACCAAAACAGCATGGTACTGGTACCAACAGAGATATAGACCAATGGAACAGAACAGAGTCCTCAGAAATAATACCACACATCTACAGCCATCTGATCTTTGACAAACCTGAGAGAAAAAGAAATGGGGAAAGGATTCCCTATTTATAAATGGTGCTGGGAAAATTGGCTAGCCATAAGTAGAAAGCTGAAACTGGATCCTTTCCTTACCCCTTATACGAAAATTAATTCAAGATGGATTAGAGACTTAAATGTTAGACCTAATACCATAAAACCCTAGAAGAAAACCTAGGTAATACCATTCAGGACATAGGCATGGGCAAGGACTTCATGTCTAAAACACCAAAAGCAATGGCAACAAAAGCCAAAATTGACAAATGGGGTCTAATTAAACTAAAGAGCTTCTGAACAGCAAAAGAAACTACCATCAGAGTGAACAGGCAACCTACAGAATGGAAGAAAATTTTTGCAATCTACTCATCTGACAAAGGGCTAATATCCAGAACCTACAAAGAACTCAAACAAATTTACAAGAAAAAAACAACCCCATCAAAAAGTGGGCAAAGGATATGAACAGACATTTCTCAAAAGAAGACATTCATACAGCCAACAAACACATGCAAAAATGCGCATCATCACTGGCCATCAGAGAAATGCAAATCAAAACCACAATGAGATACCATCTTACACCAGTTAGAATGGCAATCATTAAGAAGTCAGGAAACAACAGGTGCTGGAGAGGATGTGGAGAAATAGGAACACTTTTACACTGTTGGTGGGACTGTAAACTAGTTCAACCATTATGGAAAACAGTATGGCAATTCCTCAAGGATCTAGAACTAGAAGTACCATATGACCCAGCCATCCCATTACTGGGTATATACCCAAAGGATTACAAATCATGCTGCTATAAAGACACATGCACACGTATGTTTATTGCGGCACTATTCACAATAGCAAAGACTTGGAATCAATGCAAATGTCCATCAGTGACAGACTGGATTAAGAAAATGTGGCACATATACACCATGGAATACTACACAGCCATAAAAAAGGATGAGTTTGAGTCCTTTGTAGGGACATGGATGCAGCTGGAAACCATCATTCTCAGCAAACTATCGCAAGAACAGAAAACCAAACACCACATGTTCTCACTCATAAGTGTGAACTGAACAATGAGATCACTTGGATTTGGGAAGGGGAACATCACACACCGGGGCCTATCACGGGGAGGGGGAAGGGGGGAGGGATTGCATTGGGAGTTATACCTGATGTAAATGATGAGTTGATGGGTGCTGACGAGTTGATGGGTGCTGACGAGTTGATGGGTGCAGCACACCAACATGGCACAAGTATACATATGTAACAAACCTGCACGTTATGCACATGTACCCTAGAACTTAAAGTATAATAATAAATAAATGAATAAATAAGTAAAAATAAAAATAAATAAATAAAAAGTAGATTCATCTGGATTTAATTTAAGCTTATAGAAATAAAAAGCCTTCAGTGTCCTTACTTTGAACTGAATATTTAGAATATGAGATTGAATGCTCTTAACTATAAAAGCAACAAATCCTCAAATATATGCTTTAGTTCATATAAAGTCTATAATGAAAAGAGATGTCAGGGAAGTGGAGACAGGTTGAGATAGAAACACATACAATTAAGCAAAGAGATATTAAGAAATAAAGAAAACGGAACAGATAAAAGAAAGAAGATGTAAAAGAAACATAAGGGAGAGGGAGACAGACCTCGGCCTTACTAAATTCTGTTTCCAGTTTCTTCAGTTCATCTCTGCTTGGGTCAAATTAAGGGTGGGTCTGCCTCTCCAATCCACTGACTCAAGTTTTAATCTCGTTTGGCAACACCCTTATAGACACACCAAGGAACAATACTTTGCACCCTTTAATCAATTATTATTAACTATCACACCAATAAAACCCAGTTAAAAAGGAATTCTCAATTGAACTACAGGAGTATATGCAGGTATACAGGGGTATACACGGGATATAAACTACAGGGATATACACAGAATGAAATTCTGTCATTTGGTGTACAGATTCTACTAGGGAAGGCTGACAATAACAAGTAAACATATAAATATATAATATAACTTCATTTGACTAATTGATATAATGTTATTTGGTCAAGTCATTTATATTAATGAGTATAATAAGAAACAAACAGAGAAAGATAAAACAGTGTGCTTTCCAAACTTATTCATGTAATAACAAACAATAAAAAATACTTAACATTTGAAGAGCACGTTGAGTTAAGCAGGCTAAGACTGTTTGTGGTCAGAGAGAACTGGTGGTGAGTGAGGAATAAGAGGGTACAGTAGCCCCAGGCCTTGCCTGGCCATTCTAAGGAGCAGGGGATTGAGGCTTGGTAATTAATGGCTCATAGACTGGAACATTCTCGGGTAAGGGAATGGATTGGGGGATGACTTCTATTTTAGAAAAGAGAGTCAGGTGAAATGTCTGGAGACATAACATTGAATAGAGACCTAGATAAAGGGAGCCAGTCCTGGAAAAGTCTGCGGGATGATTGATCCAGACAAAGGAAGAACAATCACAAGGAACTAATTTCTCATAGAGGAATGAGTTTGGCAAGTTAGAGAAAAAGCAACAACTACATAGCAGAGAGTAATGGGAAGTACACTGGAGGTTAAGAGGTAAGGTCAGACAGGTGGTCACAGCTAAGTCATTCAGCCTTAGAGTGAGTGGCTAAGATACTTGGGACTGATTTATATGTAATATGAAGCCATTAGAGGGTTTTGAGCTGGAAAGTTATGTGATCTTATTTATAGTTTTATAAGATCAATATGACTTTTGGTTTAATACTGTTTGTAAGGGGTTAGTAAAATCAAAGAGATTAGTTAGGTGACTACTATATTAGTCAGGATGAAAGACAAGAAAGGCTTAGTTTAGTGTGTTACCTGAAAAATAGGTGAAACACTGTGATACAGGAGTTAAAAAGAAATTACTTAGGTAGATAGGGTAGAGAAATGCTTTGTAAAGTTTTTCCTTTTAATACAAAGCAGCCCCAAATCATTTTCTTTTCTAACAAAAAGCAGCCTGTAAAATTGAGCTGCAGACGTAGTTCCCAGAAGAGGAATACTACATGTGACTAGGCATGTTCAAAATGGTGGTTCCATCTTCCCTTCCCTTTGGCAGCCATGTGTACAGTAAGGAGCAGACAAGATGGTGCTGGTCAACTGGAAAGCCTATCTGCCCAATAAGATTAGGGTGGGGTGGTCAGCCTTCCCCACACTGTGTCAACGTCACACCTGATTGAACCAATCTGTGTGCCCTACCTAAATCAGATACCACCTCCTTAAGCCAGGCTTTTTCTCTGAGAAGCCCCTCTCCCACACTAGAGAGAGCTGTTTTCCGTTCTCTTTCTTTTGCCTATTAAACCTCCGATCCTAAACTCTTTGTGTGTGTTTCTGTCCTAAAATTTTGTGGCGCAGGACAACCAACCCTGGGTATTTACCTCAGACAACACAGCCTCTTCAACTGGTCAGATTAGAAATATAATCTAAAGGTAGAGTTTAAGTCATAATGTGATTGATTTATGGATATGAAAGGGGAAATGGCATTAAATGTTTTCTAGATTATTGGTCTGAAAAACTAAGTGCATGGCGATACTACTTAGTAAATGGAGAAAATTGGGAGAAAACATCTTGGAAGATGTTTTCAAATATGTTAATTGGACACGCCTGCTAGAAACCCATGAAGTAGAATTACAGAGTGTGGCAATGCAAGGACAATTCAACATATGCAAATCAATAAAAGTGATAAATCACTTTACAGAAGAAAGGATAAAACCTGTATTATTTTTTCAATAGATGCAGAAAAATCACTTGACAAATCTCAACATTCCATCATGATTAAAAACTATCAACAAATCAGGTATAGAAGAAAGTAGATTAACACAATAAAGGTCATATATGACAAACCGCAGCTAATATCATACTGAATGGAGAAAACTTGAAAGCTTTTCCTTGAGATCTAAAAACAGACAGGGATTATCTCTTTCACTATTTCTATTCATCAAAGCACTGGAAGTCTTAGCCAGAGCAATTAAGTGAAATAAAGAAATTAAAGTCATCCAAATGTTAAAGGATGAAGTTAAAGTGTCCCTGTTTGATGATGATGTAACCATATATATATATATATATATTTTTTTTTTTTTTTTTTTTTTTTTTTTTGAGAAGAAGTCTTGCTCTGTCGCCCAGGCTGGAGTGCAGTGGCAAGATCTCGGCTCACTGCAAGCTCTGCCTCCTGGGTTTACACCATTCTCCTGCCTCAGCCTCCCAAGTAGCTGGGACTACAGGTGCCTGCCACCTTGCCTGGCTATTTTTTTGGTATTTTTTAGTAGAGACGGGGTTTCACCATGTTAGCCAGGATGGTCTCGATCTCCTGACCTCGTGATCCGCCCGTCTCGACCTCCCAAAGTGCTGGGATTACAGGCTTGAGCCACCGCGCCGGGCCCCATATATATATATTTTAAATTACCAAAAAACTGTTAGAAATAATAAACAGTATGGTTGCAGGATACAAAATCAGTGTATGCAAATCAGTAACATTTCTATACACTAATAGCAAACTATCTGAAAAAGAAATCAAGAAGCAACTCTATTTACAAAGTTATTTAAAAAATAAAATAACAATAAATATAAACAAAAAGGTAAAAGACCTCTACACTGAAAACTATAAAACATGGATGCAAGAAATCAAAAAAGACACAAATAAATAAAAAGATATCCCATACTGATGGATGGAAAGAATTAATATAGTTAACACGTTCATGCTACTCAAAGTGATCTACAGATTCAATGCAATCTTCATCAAACTACCAATGACATTCTTCACAGAAATATAAAAAAGCAATTCTAAATTTTGTATCAAACCATAAAAGACCCCCAAAAGTAAAAGCAATCTTGAGTAAAAAGAACAAAGTTGGAGGAATTACACTATCTAACTTCAAGACATACTACAAAGCTATAGTAACCAAAATACATAGTACTAGCATAAAAACAGACTCATAGACCAATGGAAGAGAATAAAAAGCCCAGAAATAATCCCCGTTTATAGCCAATTTATTTTCAGCAGAGGTGCCAAGAACATACAGTGAAGAAAAGACAGTTTCTTCAATAAATGATATTGGAAAACTGGATATCCACATGCAGAAGAGTGACATTAGACCATTATATCTCACCACATACAAAACAAAAATCAATTACAACTGATTAGACTTAAATGTAAGATCTGAAAGTATAAAACACTAGAAGAAAACACAGGAGAAAATCCTCTTGACATAGGTTTAGGCTAAAAATGTTGGATATGACCTCAAAAGCACAGGCAACAGAAGCAAAAATAGACAAATGAGATTACGTCAAACTAGAAAGCTTCTGCACAGCAAAAGAAACAATCAACAGAGTGAAGAACAACGTACAGAATGGGAGAAAACAACTGCACACCATACACTGGATAAGGAACTAACATAAAAAAAATACCAGAAACTCAAACTGCTCCATAACAAGAAAACCACTGTATTTAAAAATGGGCAAAAAACTTGAATAGACATTTCTCAAAAGTAGACATACGAGGACCAACAGGTTATATACATAATGTTCAACATCTCAAATCATCAGAGAAACACAAAGTAAGACCACAAAGATGAAAGACAAAAAGTGTTGGTGAGGATGTAGAGAAAAAGGGAACACTTACACACTGTTGGTGGGAATGTAAATTAGTAGAGTAACTTGGAAAATTATGAGGATTGAATCAGAGAATAAAATCAATTTCTGGGAATATTTATTTATAACAAAATACAGTTGATGATACAAAAGAGAGACTATTCACTAGTAAAACCTGAGTTACTAGCCTAGAAGACAAACTGGAAGAAATATCTCAAAGAATGAAGCATAAATGCAAGATAATGGAAATATTGAAAAAAGATATGATAATTGGGTGCATGTGAAGAAAATCTAATTGAAAAATAGTATTGCAGAAGATGAAAAAAACTACATGAGCAAAATAATATTATTAAACAAATATGAGAGAAAATTTCCCCCAGTTGAAGAATATATACATCTGCAAATTTAAAATACACACAAAATTCCAGGCAGAATTAATGAGAAAAAAAAAAGAAACCCTAAACATATCTGGGTAAATTTCTTGAATTCGAAAGATACAGAAAAATACTGATAGTGTTCAAAAGAAAAGCCCGAGATATTTACAAATAAAACAAAGTCAGTTCTGGCATAAGACTTTCAGAAATTAATATATATATGCCTTTCATTTTTTTTTCAATCGGTCTTTCAAAAATGGTCTATGATGATGATTAACTTTCTTGGTGCTTTTTATGCCTAAGAATTTTTTTTTTTCCTGTTCCACTTGATTTCTAGCTTGGGTACTTATTTAATTCTATATCCAAATTATTTTTCTCATAGCTTAAAAAAATTAAAATTTTGTATCCTCATTATCATGTAATTTCCATTTTACTTAGAATGCAATTTAGAATATCCTTTGAGGTTGTCTTATTTCCATGGAGTTCTAAATATTCCCTTTAAGGTATCTAGGTATAGGTTTTTGCCATTAATTTTATCTAGCACTGACACTTTCAGCCTGGAAATGTATACTTTTATCATCTGCAGGAAATTATACTTTCACTTATTTTTTCCTGTCCATTCTCTTTGTTCACTTCTTCTGACATTCATTTACATGGTTATTGGATCTTCATTTACCTCACTGTCTCTTCTTTAATCTTTTATAAGTGTTTTTGTTTTTATGTTATTTTGTCGAAATATCTTGGATTAATCTAACTCAATAATTCAGACTTCCACTGAATTCAAAGCTTCGATTGAGCTTTTTACTTTCTTTGTAAATTTTATTTTTCCCAGATTTATTATAATTGACAAATAAAAATTTTATGTATTTACAGTGCATAATGTGATCTTTCAATATCGTATACATAGTGAAATGATCAAGTCAAGCTAATCAATATATCCATCACTTCACTTATCATGTTTGTGATAACATTTAAGATCTACTATCTTAGCAATTTTCAAATATGCAATACCTTATTATTAACTACAGTCATGTACAATAGATTTACAGAACTCGTTTATCCTGTCTAACAGAAATTTGTACACTTTGATTAACATTTCCCCATCTTCACCCCATCAGCTCCTAGCAACCACCATTTATAAACCATCTGATAAGAGGTTAATATGCAAAATATATAAGGAACTCAATAGTGAGAAAACAAATAACAATTAAAAATGGTCAAAGAATCTGAATAGATATTTATTAAGAGAATAAATACAAAGGGCCAACAGGTATATGAATAAAAGGCTCAAGTCACTAATCATCAGGTAAATGCAAATTAAAACTATGATGAGATGTCATCTCACACCTATTAGAATGGCTATTATCAGAAAAACATATATATATCTCTCACATACATACGCATATATACACACACACAGATGTACAATGGTTCGCTGCATGAAATTTTATTCATCCTCAAATAATAAGGAGAGCTGATAATCTATGACAATATAGATGAACCTGAAAAACATTACACTAAGTGAAATAAGCCAGGCACAGAAAGACAAATATTGCAAATCTCATTTATATATAAAATCTAAAAAAGTTGAACTCATGGAATCTGAGACCAGAAGATTGGTTAATTTTTTTTCACGTTATCACATTTACATTTACATTAAAGAACACTAGTTAACTTACTTTGTAATAGTCTATTTTGTTTTATGAATGTGATGGTCTTCTAAATATATCTGAGAATGTAGTTAGATTTATTGTTTCAGTTACCTTTTGAATCCATTCTTCACGGTTTTCTTAGTATTTATTGTTTTCTTTCTGCATTTAGTATTCTACTTTCATGTGTGTATTTTCCTCAACTTTGGATTCTACTCATGTTTTAAAATAAGAATACCCTGTATACCTGCACTGAGTGGCAGAAGGGACTGTGCATTGGGATGTGAGGAGGCTTTATCTTCACAATCTATGTGTTCTCTGTATTTCTATGTCTGGCAAGTGACCTGGAGCACTGCCTTGCTTCTCTGGCATGAACTGCAACATTAGGACTCTCCTCTTTCGCAGCTCCCAGGTCAGAATTTAATCTTTATTCTTGGGATAAAGCCTGAAGTCACCTTTTTTTCCTGTCTTCTTTCTTCATAGTGTTTTGTTGTTTTTTATGGTTTCCTTTGCCTTGTTTCCAGCCCCAAACTCATAGTAAGTGTAATCAGTGGGTTGAAAAAGTACACCTCTTACTGCGTAGCAGTGACTATGTCAGAGGGAGAGTAGCCCATAGGACTCAGTTGCTCCGAATGATTTGCTTTAATCAGCTGCTTTGACAATTGTCCCAAAACCACATGCAGCTTTGAGTATTTTTTGACCCTTTGTATGGACTACCTCTTCTTTCCTGTTTGTGTTGAAGTTTTCTTTATCCTTATATATCCATCAAGTCATTCTGATTTGTTTTCTATCTTCCAGAAATTTTTCAAAATGTATGAACTGCTGATCATGTCCTTTTAAAAAAAATTTTTTTACTACTGATACTACTTGTACTGTCAAGTTTATTTTTCCCTACATAATTTTGTGGGGGAAGGAAAATAGATGTAGATGTTGCATCTGAAATCTTTATTTAATCTGATGTATCACTTCTCACCTATCACACTGGTAAAACTTTCAAAACTATAAGACACTGTGGAGAAGCATGCATTTCATCTTTCCCCACATAAAGAATGCAAATTGTACAACCCTTTTGGTGGGAAACTTGGCAATACCTAACGAAACTACATATGCCCTAACATTTTGATTCAGCAATCTCACTTCTAAAAATCTATCCTGCGTATGTATTTCTATTCCTCCAACACTATAAAAATACATATGCACAAGGTTATTTATTGCAGTGTAGTTTATATATGCAAAATATTGGAAACAACCTAAATGCCTATATATATGGCAGAGTAGCTGAATAAACTATGATACATTCACATCATGAGAACTATGTAGCTATGAGAAAAATCTCTATGAACTCATATGGGATCATTTCATTTGACATACTGTTAAGTGAAAAAGCAAAGCAGAAAAAAAATATCTATAACATGCTGTTTTCCTATAAGAAAGAAGGGGACATAAGAAGATACTGATGTAGCTGCTTATTTGTAAAAACACATTTTTGTTTCTGATTAATCAGAAACTAAAAACAAACAAAAAAACCTGTTTACCTGTAGGAATAGGTAGGAAAGAAAGGGAGAAAGCAATGCAGAATGGTCTCAGGGTAGCAGAGATGAGGAGGGAATATATCTGACTCTTAGATGTATTTGTATGTATCTGACTCTTAGAACTACAGTAATGTTTCACAAACATTCACATTTCTTAAAACATAAACAAATATGAACAACTAGGATGTACATGGTATAAATAGTCTCCCCATTAAAGACACAATAAGTCAGGCTAGTCTTCTTGTCAACAAAGGATAAAAAAATTGTTAGGCAAATAATTGATCCTACCAAAATATTCAGTAGCATTGTAGAAGAAAATAAGCACAAGAGTTTTATTACAAGTTTAAAAATGACCTGAGGAGATGTTGATCAAAGGATACAAAATTTCAGTTAGGAAAAACAAGTTCAAGAGATCTATTATACAACATGGTAACTATAGTTAGTAACAGTGTATTATGTATTCTTGAAAATTGCTGAGAGTAGACTTTAAGTGTTCTCACCACAAAAAAATATGCAAAGTAATGCATATATTAATTAGCTCAATTTAGCCATTCCACAATGTAAACATATTTTAAAACAAGTTGTACACAATTTTTATATGTCCAATAAATAAATGAAATGATGTTTAAAAGATATGTTTCTAAATATTGCACACCATAAAAAGTGATAATAAAACTTAGTGTCTTTTCTTTTTCTCCCATGAAAAAGCATGCAAGTAAACAAATACAAAATAACATGGATTATCTAAAATAAGCAGGAAATATGGGATGGCCACTGATATGGTTTGGCTGTGTCCCCACCTAAATCTCATCTTGAATTGTAGCTCCCATAATTCCCACACGTTGTGGGAGGGACCCAATGGGAGATAATTGAATCACAGGAATGGTTTCCCCGCTTCCCCTGTATTGTTCTGGTGGTAGTGAGTAAGTCTCAGGAGATCTGATGGCTTTATAAGGGGAAATCCCTTTCTCTTGATTCTCATTCTCTCTCTTGCCTGCTGCCATGTAAGACATGACTTTTGCCCTCTGCCATGATTGTGAAGCCTCCCCAGCCACATGCAACTGTAAGCCCACTAAACCTCTTTTCTTTATAAATTATCCAGTCTCAGGTATGTCTTTATCAGCAGCATGAACACAAACTAATACAGCCGTGCAATCGAGACACAAAGTAGAAAGACAGAGTAAATGAAAAGAAGGGAGACAAAAAAGTGCCATATTAAAATTCAAAATGAGACTCTAAAGCATAAAGATTTGAGCTGATTCTAAAGAAAATCAAATAAGAGAAACGGATGAGAAACGTTTTTAAAATGTGGAGAACAATAAGTCAAAAGATGTAGATCATAAAATAAACATGTAAAAGGAAAGCTAATACAGTGGAAACAAATGAATAATCAGTGTGCTTTATGAAGAAAACGATCCTATGGAACAAATTAATATTTAAAATATAACAAAAATTATGACTGATTACAGACTTCAGTCTACAGATTGAAAGACTCATGATATAAAAGTCAAAACTAACACATACTACCTGAACAGGACAAATCAAGTCATCTGAAGTGACATGGTATTAGAATCTTAAAAGAATTTTCACAAGGCTTCCTTTAATTCAACACTATTGCTGAATCACAGTCAGTTTCTCTTTCTGCAAGATATATCTTTTAACTGGGAAGAGTTTATGTTTTTCAACAATCACTGTGATATGACATGCTAATTCTTTCATTAGAGAGGTCTGTAGCAGAGATACTTCACACTCTCAGTCATTAGGCAAAAGCGATCATTTTTTTCTGAGAATATCTTATTTTCTGTTTTCATTTGAATTATTCCAGTTCTATGTTAAAGCAATTTTCTTACCGAATTTTGAACTCATTAATTTGGCTGCTTTTAATTTAGACATAAACCAAAGGCAATATGTTTATATGGCTTTTCTGACACTTTTATTGCTCATCTTTAAAGAAAAAAAAAAAAGCTCAGTGAGTTTACATTTCAAAAATATTTACTCTTTTATTCAAACTATTGCTTTTTAATTTTAAAGCAACAGCGTTAAGAAAAAAATGTAGAATAAGAAATGTTATCGTGTAGACATGGTAATTTATTGAATCTTTATTAAACAAAAATTGACTTATGCCAGGATCATAGGTTTTAACAACTGCACAGTTAGAAACTGAATTGGGTCTTGCATATCATTTCAGTGAATTTTTAGGAAAAAGGTTTTAATTCTTCTCTTTAATCATGTATTTAATTTAGAAAAGCACTACACTCAGATTCAACGTGTAATCCTGTAAGACAAGCATGCCTCAGATATGTTACTAATATGAATCAATGAAAGAAAAGTAAGAATTAAAGATCTTAATCGATCACATCAAAGTCCAAGAGTCTTTGCTATAAAGTCAATTGACACTAAACCAGAAATCCAATATTATATTTCACTTAAAATTTGACTGCCTTAAAATTATGATGAGCTTAACGAGTTACTAAGTGAAAATGTCAGCAAATCAGTTATGGTAAATTTAACTTTTGTAGAGCCTTACATGGAATAAAGACGGTAGTTCTGGACCAAGACATGTTACCTCAAAGGTGTGTACTTTCACAGCAACAATCAGATCTTGCGCATTTTTTATTAGCACTTACAGAAATTTCTTTTCAATTGGTCTGCCTAACTCAAGCCTCCTTCCCCTTGTTTCCTATATTCTGAGGCTAGCAGTGCTCAAGCAGGAAATATCTGGTAGGTAATGCTTGTTATTGTTGAATTTTTAAGAAATAATTGGCAAAAATAAAAAAAATTATATCAAAATAATACCCGCACTCACATGTTTATATGTGTCCATCAACAGTGGAATGGATAAAGAAAATGTAGCATATATACACCATGGAATATTAAGAAACCATAAAGAAGGAATGAAATCATGTCCTTTGCAGCAACGTGGATGCAGCTGGAGGCCATTATCCTAAGTGAATTAATCCAGAAACAAAACCAAATACCTCATGTTCTCACTTATAAGTGAAAGTTAAACAGTAGATACACACGGACATAAAGATGCAGGCAATGATAGACACTGGGGACTCCAAAAGGGGGGAGGTAGAGAAGGGAGGGGAACAAGGTTGAAAAACTACCTCTAGGTGCTATGTTCACTATACGGGTGATGGGTTCAATAGAAACTCAAACCTCAGCATTAGTGAACAAATCTGCACATATATTCCTTGAATCTAAAACAAAATACAATTTTAAAAAATTAAAATATTTGGCAAATTCTAGTTATCCTTTAGGAGAAAGGTTGTCTTTCATAGCAAAAGGCCAAATGCAATGTTGGAGATCAAGGACAGCATCTCAAGACTATGGGCATTTTTTTTTAAAGAAGGAAATTTTAATAGCTTTATTATTCTATATGTTCTTCTCAGATCAGTTTGATTTAGGCTAACAATGGTCACATCTCACCTGGCACAATGCTGGTAAACAATTCAGTCATAAATAGAAAAGAATGGATAATCTAAATATAGGTAAGCCACGCACGGTGGCTCATGCCTGTAACACCAACACTTTGGGAGGCCAAAGTGGGATTGCTTGAAACCAGGAGTTTGAGACGAGCCTAGGCAACATGGTAAAACCTCATCTCTACCAAAAATACAAACATTAGCCTGGCATGATAGCATGTGCCTGTGGTCCTAGCTACTCAGGAGGTTGAGGTGGGAGAATAGTTTGAGCCCTGGAGGTTGAGGCTACAGTGAGCCAAGATCATGCCACTGTACTCTGGACTGTGGAGTGACAGGTAACAGAGAGACCCTGTCTCTAAATAAATAAATAAATAATGTTTATCTATAGAGAAAATTTTTTAGAAACAGCAAAATGATAGTCTTTATTTTTATTAATTCATAGTAAAACTAACTTGGAAATTTTAAAGTCATAAAAATGTTCTAGACAGCATGCACAAACTTAGAAAACACAAATTTAATAAATTTGGGAGTGAAACAGCTACAAGTCATTCATAAATTGCAAATTCTTAATTTAGTATTATCTAAATATTTTAATGAGATGCCAATATTAGAGATAGCTGTTTTAGAGCACTACAAGATATGAAATTCTCTGCTTAGGGCCTAAGGATCATTATGTTAGAAATGCAAGAGACATGGACCGTGATGCTCAACATTTCTCATAGTTCATTCCATAGTTCTCAGGCATACTCTGAAAAAAAAATTCAGTGGCTAATGCATTTGTGAAACTCTGCATAATGTACATCTCCTATAGAAATTTATACAATAGTCAACATATCAAAGGAATGAGAAAGCTTGTAGCATGAAAACTATTTAACTTTGAAAGAAAATATAGCATGATAGTTCAAAAGATCATGGACACTAGAACTAAACTGGTTGGGCTTAAAGCCCAGTTTTGCTTCTTAGTAGTTTTGTGAGCTTAAGTTAGTTATTTAACCTCTCTGCATCTGTTTGCTTAACTAAGACCAAAAAATGCCTATTTCAAACAATTTTCTTGGAATAATTTAAACGAGTCAATATAGAGAAAAAATATAGTATCTGGCACATCATAATAACCATTATATAACATTTTAGTTGGCATTTCTCAAATATAACTGACCATTTGTGTGTGTACACCTCTTAATAGCCCAAAGAACATGGCCTTGTCCAAGCTCTTTTTTTTTTTTTTTAGATGGTGTCTCGCTATGTTGCCCAGGCTGGAGTGCAATGGCAAGATCTTGGCTCACTGTAACCTCCACCTCCCAGGTTCAAGCGAGTCTCCAGCCTCAGTTTCATGAGTAGCTGGTATTACAGACCTGCACCACCACACCTGGTTAATTTTTGTATTTTTAGTAGAGACTGGGTTTCACCATGCTGGCCAGGCTGGTCTCGAACTCCTGAGCTCAGGCGATCCAACCACCTCAACCTCTCAAAGTGCTGGGATTACAGACATGAGCCATTGAGCCCAGTCAGCTCATTTTAAGAAAAGAAAAACAGGCCGGGCGTGGTGACTCAAGCCTGTAATCCCAGCACTTTGGGAGGCTGAGACGGGCGGATCACGAGGTCAGGAAATCGAGACCATCCTGGCTAACACGGTGAAACCCCATCTCTACTGAAAAAAAAAAACAAAACACTAGCCGGGCGAGGTGGTGGGCGCCTGTAGTCCCAGCTACTCGGGAGGCTGAGGCAGGAGAATGGTGTGAACCCGGGAGGCGGAGCTTGCAGTGAGCTGAGATCCGGCCAGGGCACTCCAGCCTGGGTGACAGAGCAAGACTCCGTCTCAAAAAAAAAAAAGAAAAGAAAACCGTCACAAAGACTAAATTGCATTGACAGGGGTTGACAGGGAGAAACAGGTAGAACTAGAACTTAGTTCTCCTTCATCCCTATGCAATCCTGGTCCAAAGTGGCATTCCACTTTTTTTATTTTTTCATTTTTATTTATTTATTTATTTATTTATTTAGAGACGGAGTCTTGCTCTGTCGCCCAGGCTGGAGTGCAATGGCGCTATCTCGGCTCACTGCAAGCTCCGCCTCCTGGGTTCATGCCATTCTCCTGCTTCAGCCTCCCAAGTAGCTGGGAATACAGGCACCCACCACCACGCCCGGCTAATTTTGTGTATTTTTTAGTAGAGACGGGGTTTCACCGTGTTAGCCAGGATGGTCTACATCTCCTGACCTTGTGATCCACCTGTCTTGGCTGGGATTACAGGCTTGAGCCACCGTGCCCAGCCGGCATTCTACTTTTTAACTAGGAGATCTCTAGACTAAAGAACATTTCTGCATATATATTTTTCTATATTTTATATGCAGTCAGCCATTATGGGTTTCATCTTCCCTTAAATCTTAAAACTGCATTTTTACCTGTGGGCAATACCTTAGAGTTTCAGAAAAGGCTCAAAATCTTCCCTGAAATTGTCATAATATATTGATAGGATTATTCAATAATGGAAATAATAAAGATTGTTTTAGAAGTTTTCTGTAAAAAATTTGCAAAATATAATCTAGCTTTTTTTATCATAAATATATTTGAAGGGAAAAGAAATCTAAAATTTCTTAGTGAAGACATCAAAAAATTTGAAAATGCCCTTTAAATCATAGTGGGTTTTTAAAAAATATTTTCTAAAAGTCTAGCTACTTTCATTCCTTTCTGATATTGTAACTGCTTCTAGTGCACCTGAGAACCTGGCTTCAAATAAAGCTGTAGCTTTTACAGGAAACAAAGGAAGTTGTTGCCTTAGCAACGGGAACTACATAAAGTCCCACATAGCACTTCCATCTCTAGCAATTCCCTTCCAGTTCTGTGTGTGTGCACCTAAATAACATGGAGAATGGAGCTCTGCCCTTGGACTCTTTCAATAAGAGAATTCATTGAAATTTTCATTGGAATTAGGCAGTTTCATGTGGGAACTTTAGTGGCATGTCTTAGATGCCTATTGTGAATGGGAAAAAATGTAGATTTGTGTAAATGAATCAAATTTGCCCATATGGTTAACTCTAGGTAAACATCTGTTCCTTACATTGTGTTAATAGAAACTGAGTTTGGGGAAGCCTCATACTTTAGGCTGTAAAAGAATGGAATCTGTGAAGCTGGAAAATCCACCATATGTCTTCTACTCCTAAGCATCCTCTTTTGCCTTCTGTTCTCAAACACGTTTACATGGGGCATGTGATAGCAAAATAAATAAATAAATAAATAAGGTAAAAAATCATCTTCAGTAGAAGGAAAATGAAAGACTTCATTGCAATAAAAGCAAGTGGAGCAAGATGGCCTAATAGAAGCTTCCAGTAATTGCCCCCTCTACCGGAACAATGAAGTGAACAACTATCCATGTAAGACATCACCTTCATAGGAACCAAAAATCAGCTGTGCCATCACAGTGCCTAGTTTTAACATAACAGCAAGGAAAGAGGCACTGAGGAGGGTAGAAAAGACAGTCTTGAATTGCTGATGCCACCCCTCCCAACTCCCTGGCAGTGGCCCTGTGGTGCAGAGAAAATCTGTGTGCTCAGAGGAGAGAGAGCACAGTGATTGTGGGATTTTGCATTGTAGCTCATTACTGCCTGTCACAGCAGAAAGCAACATAAGGGAAAATTCAGCGACACCCAAGGAGGGAGCATTTAGACCAGCCCTAGCCACAGGGCCATCCATCCCAGTGGACAGACCTGAGTTCCAGCTAGTCCCACCACCATAGGTTAAAGGACTCAGGCAGCCTAAAAACATTTGAAAGGCCATATAGGCTATGAGGACTGCAATTGCTGGCCAAGTCTTGTGCTGTGCTGGGCTCAGAGCCAGTGGACTTGGAGTGCACGCAATCTATCATATTAAGAGATCAGCCTGGGCAGCCAGGGGAATACTTTCATCACCGGTGCCCTAATCTTAGACAGCACAGCTCACAGCTCTAGGAGAGACTCCTTCCTTCTGCTTGAGGAGAGGAGAGGGGAGAGAAAAGAAGACTTTGTCTTGCAACTTGAATATCAGCTCGGCCACAGTAGAAGAGGGCACCAGGCACAGTCCTCAGGCCCCAGTTTCAGGCTTTAGCTCTCGGACAACATTTCTAGACACACACTGGGCCAGAAGGTAATCTGCTGCCTTAAAGTTAAAGAAGGATCCTGCCTTGAAGGTCTATCAGGATCCATCACCTGCAGACTCAAGAGCCTCTGAGCCTTGGGTAAACATCAACAGCAGCCAGACAGTACTCACTACAGGCTTTGGTGAGTCCCAGTGCAGTGCTGGCTACAAGTGTGAGCCAGCACATTATCTGCTGTGGTGGCCATTGAGAGACTTCTTGTGCTTAAGGAAAGAAGAGGGAAGTATAAAGAAGGCCGGGTGCAGTGGCTCACACCTGTAATCCCAGCACTTTGGGAGGCCAAGGCGGGTGGATCACCTGAGGTCAGGAGTTCAAGACCAGTCTGGGCAACATAACAAAACCTCATCTCTTTTAAAAATACAAAAATTAGCGAGGTGTGGTGGCACACACCTGTGTGTGATCCTAGCTACTCAGGAGGCTGATGCAAGAGAATTGTTTGAACCTGGGAGGCGGAGGTTGCAGTGAGCCAAGATCACACCATTGCACTCCAGCCTGAGTGACAAAGCCTGTCTCAAAAAAAAAAAAAAAAAAAAAAAACAAGTAAAGGAGACTTGTCTTGCAGCTTGAGTACCAGCTTGGCCATAGCAGGATAGAGCACCAAGCAGGTGTCTAAGATTCCCAATTCCAGACTTTGGCATTTGAACCACATTTCTGGACCCACCCTGGGCCAGAGGGATGCCCACTGGCCTTAAGAGAAAGACCTAGGGCTAGCAACATTCACCATAAGCTGACTGAAGAGCCCTTGGACCTTGAGTGAGCATCGTGGTAGCCAGGCAGTATTTCTTGGGGCCATGGGGTAGTAGTGGGCATGGGAGGAAATTCCTTCTGTTTGATGAAAGGAAAGGAAAGAATGGAAAGGAGAAAGGACTTTGTCTTGTGGCTTGGGTGCCAGCTCAACTGCAGTAGAATAGAGCACCTAGTAGATTCCTAAGTTTTCTGACTCCAGCGCCTAGCTCCCAGACATCTCAGGACCTTCCCTGGGCCACAGGGGAGCTCACCACTCTGAAGAAAAAAACGCAAGCCTGGCTGGATTCGCCACCAGCTAACAAAAGAGCACCTGGGCACTGAGTGAATATCAGCAATAGCTAGAAGGTAGTTGTCACGGGCCTTGGGCAAGACCCAGGACTGTGCTGGCATCAGGTCTGACCCAGCACAGTCCCATTGGTGATGGTCAAAGAGTGGTTTAAGTTACCCCTCCCCTAGCTCCAGGCTGCTCAATTGTTTAGGGGAAAGTAAGGGAAGAGAACAAGAGACTCCACCTGGTAATCCAGGGAATTCTCCTGGATCTTACCCAAGACCACTAAGGAGGTACCTCTATGAGTCTGCAAGAGTTACAGCATTACTGGGCTTGGGGTGACCCTCATGCAGATATGTCTTCAGTGAACAAAAACTTAGATCACAACATTCAATTCCCTGTGAACACTCAGAAAGCCTTCTCAACAAGGACAGGTACAAACAAGCCTAGACTGCGAAGACTACAATAAATACCTACACTTCAATGCTCAGACATGAACAGACTTTCAGAAGGCATCAAGATCATTCAGGAAAACCATGACTTCAGGAAATGAACTAAATAAGGCACTAGTGACCAATCCCAGAGTGATAGAGATATTCCACCTTTTAGACAGATAATTCACAATAGCTGTTTTGAGGAAGCTCATGAAATTCAAGATAACACACAAAAGAATTCAGAATCCTATCAGATAAAGTTAACAAAGAGATGGAAATATTTTTTAAATCAAGCAGAAATTGTGCAACAGAAAAATTCAATTGATGTATTGAAGAATGCATCTGAGTCAACAGCAGAATTGATGAGACAGAAGAAAGAATTTGTGAGCTTGAAGACAGGTTATTTGAAAACAAAAAGTCAGAGAAGACAATAGAAAAAAAATGAAACATGTTTACAAGATCTAGAAAATAGCCTCAAAAGGAAAAATCTAAGAGTTATTGGTTTTAAAGAGAAGGTGGAGATAGGTGTGGTAGAAAGTTTATTCAAAGGGATAATAACAAAATACTTCACTGGCCGGGCACGGTGACTCACGCCTGTAATCCCAACACTTTGGGAGACCGAGGCAGGTGGATCATGAGGTCAGCAGTTCAAGAGCAGCCTGGCCAAGATGATGAAACCCCCGTCTCTACTGAAAATACAAAATTTGGCCAGGTGTGGTGGCAGGCGTCTGTAATCCCAGGAGGCTGAGGCAGGAAAATTGCTTGAACCCGGGTGGCAGAGGTTGCAGTGAGCCAAGATTTCACCACTGCACTCCAGCCTGGGTGACAGAATGAGACTCCATCTCAAAAACAACAACAACAACAAAAATTCACAAAACTAGAAAAATATATAGATATTCAACTGCAAGAAAGGACAGTCTCTTCAATAAATGGTGCTGGGAATACCAAATATCCAAATGTGGAAGGAAAAACTAGAGCCCTATCTCTCTCCATGTACACAACCCAAATAAAAATGGATTGAAGATTTAAATTTAAGACTTCAAACTATGAAACTGCTACAAGAAAACATTGTGGAAACTCTCCAGGACATTGGTCTGAGCAACAATGTCTTGAGTAATATCCCACTAGCACAGGCAACCAAAAGAAAAATGGACAGATGGGATCATGTCAAGTTTCAAAGCCTCTGAACAGAGAAAGAAAAATGCAACAATGTAGAGACTTCCCACAGAATGGCAGAAAATATTTGCAATCTATTCATGTGACAAGGGTCTAATAACCAGAATATGTAAAGGGCTCAAACACCTCAATAGAAAAAACTCTAATAATCTCATTAAAAAATAGGCAAAAGATGTGAATAGACATTTCTCAAAAGAAGATATACAAGCGGCAAACAGGTATATGAAAAGGTGATCAACATCACTGATCAACAGAGAAATGCAAATCAGAACTGCAATGAGATATCTCACTCCAGTTAAAATGCCTTTAGCCAAAAGACAGGCAATCATAAATGCTGACAATGAAGAAAAGGGAACCCTCATAGACTATTGGTGAAAATGTAAATGAGTACAGCCACTATGAAGAACAGTACAGAGGCACCCTGAAAAACTAAAAATAGAACTGTAATATGATCCAGTAATCTCACTGCTATGTATACACCCAAAAGAAAGGAACTCGGTATATCAAAGAGATAGCTACACTTCCATGTTTATTGCAACACTATTCACATTAGCCAGGATATGGAGGCAATCTAAGTGTTCATCAGTAAATGAATGGATAAAGAAAATATGGTGGGGGGCGGAGCAAGATGGCAGAATAGGAACAGCTCCAGTCTCCAACTCCCAGCGCGAGTGACACAGAAGACCGGTGATTTCTGCATTTTCAACTGAGGTACTGGGGTCATCTCACTAGGGAGTACCGGACAATCGGTGCTGGTCAGCTGCTGCTGCCCAACCAGCGAGAGCTGAAGCAGGGCGAGGCATCGCCTCACCTGGGAAGCGCAAGGGGGAAGGGAATCCCTTTTCCTACCCAGGGGAACTGAGACACACAACACCTGGAAAATCGGGTAACTCCCACCCCAATACTGTGCTTTAAGCAAACGGGCACACCAGGAGAATATATCCCATACCTGGCCGGGAGGGTCGCACGCCCACAGAGCCTCCCTCATTGCTAACACAGCAGTCTGCAATCTAACCGCAAGGCAGCAGCGAGGCTGGGGGAGGGGCGCCTGCCATTGCTGAGGCTTAAGTAGGTAAACAAAGCTGCTGGGAAGCACGAACTGGGTGGAGCTCACAGCAGCTAAAGGAAACCTGCCTGTCTCTGTAGACTCCACCTCTGGGGACAGGGCACAGTTAACAACAACAACAACAAAAGCAGCAGAAACCTCTGCAGATGCAAACAACTCTGTCTGACAGCTTTGAAGAGAGCAGTGGATCTCCCAACACGGAGGTTAAGACCTGAGAAGGGACAGACTGCCTGGTCAAGTGGGTCCCTGACCCCTGAGTAGCCTAACTGGGAGACATCCCCCACTAGGGGCAGTCTGACACCCCACACCTCACAGGCTGAAGTACACCCCTGAGAGGAAGCTTCCAAAGTAAGAATCAGACAGGTACACTCATTGTTCAGCAATATTCTATCTTCTGCAACCTCTGCTGCTGATACCCAGGCAAACAGGGTCTGGAGTGGACCTCAAGCAATCTCCAACAGACCTACAGCTCAGGGTCCTGACTGTTAGAAGGAAAACTATCAAACAGGAAGGACACCTATACCAAAAACCCATCAGTACATCACCATCATCAAAGACCAGAGGCAGATAAAACCACAAAGATGGGGAAAAAGCAGGGCAGAAAAGCTGGAAATTCAAAAAATAAGAGCGCATCTCCCCCTGCAAAGGAGCACAGCCCATCACCAGCAACGGATCAAAGCTGGTCAGAGAATGACTTTGATGAGATGAGAGAAGAAGGCTTCAGACCATCAAACTTCTCAGAGCTAAAGGAGGAATTACGTACCCAGCGCAAAGAAACTAAAAATCTTGAAAAAAGAGTGGAAGAATTGAAACCAGAATAATTAATGCAGAGAAGGCCATAAACGAACTGACAGAGATGAAAACCATGACACGAGAAATACGTGACAAATACACAAGCTTCAGTAACCGACTCGATCAACTGGAAGAAAGAGTATCAGCGATTGAGGATCAAATGAATGAAATGAAGCGAGAAGAGAAACCAAAAGAAAAAAGAAGAAAAAGAAATGAACAAAGCCTGCAAGAAGTATGGGATTATGTAAAAAGACCAAATCTACGTCTGATTGGGGTGCCTGAAAGTGAGGGGGAAAATGGAACCAAGTTGGAAAACACTCTTCAGGATATCATCCAGGAGAACTTCCCCAACCTAGTAGGGCAGGCCAACATTCAAATTCAGGAAGTACAGAGAATGCCACAAAGATACTCCTCCAGAAGAGCAACGCCAAGACACATAATTGCCAGATTCACCAAAGTTGAAATGAAGGAAAAAATCTTAAGGGCAGCCAGAGAGAAAGGTCGGGTTACCCACAAAGGGAAGCCCATCAGACTAACAGCAGATCTCTCGGCAGAAACTCTACAAGCCAGAAGAGAGTGGGGCCCAATATTCAACGTTCTTAAAGAAAAGAATTTTCAACCCAGAATTTCATATCCAGCCAAACTAAGTTTCATAAGTGAAGGAGAAATAAAATCCTTTACAGTTAAGCAAATGCTTAGAGATTTTGTCACCACCAGGCCGGCCCTACAAAAGACCCTGAAGGAAGCACTAAACATGGAAAGGAACAACCGGTACCAGCCATTGCAAAAACATGCCAAAATGGAAAGACCATCGAGGCTAGGAAGAAACTGCATCAACTAACGAGCAAAATAACCAGTTAATATCATAATGGCAGGATCAAGTTCACACATAACAATATTAACCTTAAATGTTAATGGACTAAATGGTCCAATTAAAAGACACAGACTGGCAAACTGGATAAAGAGTCAAGACCCATCAGTCTGCTGTATTCAGAAGACCCATCTCACATGCAGAGACATACATAGGCTCAAAATAAGGGATGGAGGAAGATCGACCAAGCAAATGGAGAACAAAAAAAAGCAGGGGTTGCAATCCTAGTCTCTGATAAAACAGACTTTAAACCATCAAAGATCAAAAGAGACAAAGAAGGCCATTACATAATGGTAAAGGGATCAATTCAACAGGAAGAGCTAACTCTCCTAAATATATATGCACCCAATACAGGAGCACCCAGATTCATAAAGCAAGTCCTTAGAGACTTACAAAGAGACTTAGACTCCCATACAATAATAATGGGAGACTTCAACACTTCACTGTCAACATTAGACAGATCAACGAGACAGAAAGTTAACAAGGATATCCAGGAATTGAACTCATCTCTGCACCAAGCGGACCTAATAGACATCTATAGAACTCTCCACCCCAAATCAACAGAATATACATTCTTCTCAGCACCACATCGCACTTATTCCAAAATTGACCACATAGTTGGAAGTAAAGCACTCCTCAGCAAATGTACAAGAACAGAAATTATAACAAACTGTCTCTCAGACCACAGTGCAATCAAACTAGAACTCAGGACTAAGAAACTCAATCAAAACCGCTCAACTACATGGAAACTGAACAACCTGCTCCTGAATGACTACTGGCTACATAACGAAATGAAGGCAGAAATAAAGATGGTCTTTGAAACCAATGAGAACAAAGATACAACATACCAGAATCTCTGGGACACATTTAAAGCAGTGTGTAGAGGGAAACTTATAGCACTAAATGCCCACAAGAGAAAGCAGGAAAGATCTAAAATTGACACTCTAACATCACAATTAAAAGAACTAGAGCGGCAAGAGCAAACACATTCAAAAGCTAGCAGAAGGCAAGAAATGACTAAGATCAGAGCAGAACTGAAGGAGATAGAGACACAAAAAACCCTCCAAAAAATCAATGAATCCAGGAGTTGGTTTTTTGAAAAGATCAACAAAATTGACAGACTGCTAGCAAAACTAATAAAGAAGAAAAGAGAGAGGAATCAAATAGACGCAATAAAAAATGATAAAGGGGATATCACCACCGACCCCACAGAAATACAAAGAAAATATGGTACATATACACAATAGAGTACTATTCAGCCATAAAAAGAATATGATCCTATAATTTGGAACAACATGAATAGAACTGGAGGACATTTTGTTAACTGAAATAAGCCAGGCACAAAAAGACAAAGTTGTTCTCATGTTCTCACTCATTTGTGGTAGCTAAACATTAAAACAATTGAACTCTTGGAGATGGAGAGTAGAATGATGGTTATCAGAAGCTGAGAAAGGTCGTGGTGGAGAGGGGGAATGGGAATGGTTAATAGGTATAAAAATATAGTTATGTAGAATGAATAAGATATAGTATTTAATAGCACAACTGGGTGATTGCAGTCAACAATAATTTACTGTACATTTAAAAACAGCTAAAAGACTTTGGTAAGCCAAGTCAGGTATATCACTTGAGGTCAGGAGTTCGAGACCAGCCTGGCCAAGTTAGTGAAACCCTGTTTCTACCAAAAATGAAAAAAATTAGCGAAGCATGATGGTGTGTACTTGTAGCACCAGCTACTAGGGAGGCTGAGGCATGAGAATCGTTTGATCCTGGGAGGCAGAGGTTGCAGTGAGTGGAGACTGCACCACTGTACTCCAGTCTGGGCAACAGAGCAAGACTCTGTCTCAAAAAAAAAAAAAAGAAAGAAAGAAAAGAAAATAGTTAAAAGAGTATAATTGGAATATTTGTAACACAAAGAAATTATAAATACCTAAGGTGACAGATATCCATTTATCTTGATGGGATTATTACACATTGTATGGTTGTATCAAAATATCTCATGTGCCTCATAATATGTACACCTACTATGTACCCATATTAATCCTTTACAAAGACAATGTAAATTACTATTCCTTTTATCATTCAAGATCTTGTATTATCATTTAAATTTAGAGATGCTGAAATATTCAAATTCAGCCTAGGTGCCTGTCCCTCCGTAGTCAATCATATCAATATGCCTAGAGTCAATTTATTCACTGACTCATTCATTTGTGAAAGTAAAATGGACTGGGTGTGTTTGTGTTGTGTTTGTTACATTAGAGCTTCAGAGTAATACAACACATGACCACTGCCTTTGAAGAGCTTACAATCTTGCCAGAAGATGAGATAAGCCATAAACATGAAGTACGTTAAAAATTCAAGGGTAATATTACTCTTACAGTTAGTCATCTATGAATGCTTTTAGTTTTAAATGCCAATAATCTGGAGAATCATACTGTCTTTACTCTTCCACGTCAATGTCATCCTTTTCATTCATCCTCATAAACTACGTTCTAATCAATTCCTTCTTTTGTCTTCTTTTTCTTACTACCTCTGGGCTCTTCCCCTTTATTTTTATTAAGTCAACAAATGCATGTGTCTCTGCTACATGCCAGACACTATACTAGATTCTAGAGATTAAAAAATTATGTGATTACACTAATATTTGTCAATACTTTAAAGAACAATCTTTTAAAAATCAAATATGATCATAGAAACTCTTTGCCTGAAACGTCTTACTCAGTTAGCCTTTGCTTCGTATATTAGTTTCCTAAATTGTTGTAACAAATTACCACAATTTTCATTTTCTTCTGCCTCCTCCATTGCCTATAAGGTTAGATCACTTCCCATCACTGTGTCTCCTACATTTTATTTTAGTCCTACTGGATTTCTGGCAAGTAAGTCATTTTTTCTTCTACGACTATGTTTTGGACATTCTATTCCTTCCAACTAAAATGGTCAATCTCACTTGTCAAACTATTAATCTCTTATTCTTCATTCATCTTCGTAACAAACTATAACCACCTCTTCTAGTCCCTAAAACATCTCCTTAATCAAACTGAGGAACTCCTTTTTTCATATATTCAGGTTTGCTAGGCGTGTTCCTACATTGTAGCCATTTTCATCAAGTATTGAAATCATTTACAACTTTATCTCACTTTAAAACTATGAGCTCTCTAAGCACCATGAATACAATTTTAGTATTTAAGCAGATACTTAATAAATATGGATGCCTGAATGAAAGGTTGAAGGAAAATTTGATCAGAATACAATATATGCATAGAACTCTGACCTCTAGAGAAGAAGGATATGATCTGTCACAAAGCTGTTAATGCATTTTGGTGGTTGTATCATAATATTCTTTTGAGAGTTTTAGTAAAAGCCCTTCTTATGTACAAATGAGTAATAAATAAAGTCCCCTACCTGAGTATGATTGAAAATGAGATTCCATTGCTACAGATTAAACTTGGTTTATGAGGCACGGAGAAAAGATATTTTTTACTCTTTTAATGGAATCAGAGAGTCTTTTTCTTAAATTGAAAGCTGTTTTATAAAATCATCTGTTAGCATTAATTAAATTCAGAGATAATTAATTAATATATGATATTCACATAGCACAGTTCATAGTAGAATTGATCTAGTTTTAATGGAACTATAAAGTTTTGCTACACTGCAGTCTAAGACTTGATTTGAAAAGAAATACTATGTAATTTATAAGAATTCTAGTAAGAGAGAAAAAAATTCTCACTATGAATTATATTAGTCACTTTTATTTCAGAATGTGAGAGATGATGCTATGGCTGGAGAATACAGATAGAAACAGGCAGGAAATATGAGTTAGGGTAGAATTTGAATGTGTAAAACCAGCAGACTTTAAACATAGTACTCAAACACTTTTAGCCTTTGCCATGGAATCACTAATGAAATCTAGCCCCAAAGGTCGAAAAGCCCTCTATTCCTCCCCACCTGCCAAAACCTTTGTCATATGTCACAAAAAAAGAGAGTCCCACATTTCTTCTAAAATAAGGGAACAGATCTCACTTGACCAAGAGAAGGGTCTCACCTCTCCTTCCTCTGCTAACTTTCCCCTCTGGCAATGCTCAGTCAGGCCTTGTTTCGTGTGTTAGTTTTCTAGAGTGCTGTAACAAATTATCATAAACTGGATGGACTAAGGCAACATCAATTTATTCTGTTTTTATTTGGAAGCCAGAAGTCCAAAATTAAAGCAGGGCTGTGCTTCCTCCTAAGACTCTAGAGATGAATCTCTTCCTTTCCTCTTCCAGCTGCTGGTGGCGCCAGGTGTTGCTTGACTCTTGGCTGCACCACTCCCATCTCTGCCTGTCTTCATGTTACCTCCTCCTTTTCTCTCTCAAAATTCCATCTGCTTCTCTCTTTGAAGGATACATGTAGTTACATTTAGGGCTCACTCAGATAATTCAGGATAAATTCCAGAAGGAGCTCAAGATCCTTAACTTCATCTCATCTTTTGACATATAAGATAATTTTCATGATTTTGCCCTATAAGGTAAGAGTTGCATATTCTGAGGATTAAGACTTAAATATATTTTTGTTGGGGGAGGGCACCATTTGACCCACTACACTGGGATTGATTGCTAGAGTGAAAGAAGTTGTGTTGATGATGGTTGTTTCCTTTGGAGCACATCGCATGTTCACTTCGGGGCATTGGCCTCTAACTCCATACGGTGATGAGAATTTCATGGCTTATGGACCATGATGCTGGACAAAAGGCACAACAGCTTCCTTCGGCCACTGGCTTCTTAGAAGTCTGAATGGACTCTGAATACTGCAATAGGCAATATATTAATTAAAGCTGCCTAGAATAACCTTTCATGTTGGGTGCCCCTTCCTTGCTCCTATATCCCCATGAAATCTGTGATGATCTCTGCATTTAATGGATATTAAGTATCTATGTTTCCATTGCAAACTTCTGTGGAGTAAAAATTATACCTTCTTTATATTTATTTACTTAGCATCTCACCTCTCACCTACTGCATTAATTGTTTTTTAGTGAGTATGTGTTGAACTAAGCTGAATTACATCTAAGTTAGGGTTAGTAAGGCATCTACAGTCTTGAGAAAAGTATAGCCAGTGTGAGAACGGCATTAGAAAATCTCTCACCCTTTTACTCCTCAAGATAAAAGTGTCTTTCTTCTAGGATGTACATGGCATTAGAGATGATCTTGTCTTTTTCTGTTGCTCTATTTATTGCTTTTTCTTCTTTCAGGCTGAGATTTATTGATTGCCAGCCATTCTCAAATCACATGTGATGCTGATTTCTCTTTCTTAGCAAACATACACTCATAGAAATTACTGAGGAATTTATTGATTTTATGGTTGTAAATATCCTGGGCTGTTTTCCTTAAATTATATGGAAGAGTTTCCCTCTTGATGCTTGTATTGAGAAGTGATGTAAAGAGGAAACTAGAGCTATAATCAGTGCTCCCACTCCATGCATTTCCATATATCATGGATAGCATTATTTCCATTGACATTTTCTGTCCCTTTACTTTTTGTCTGTGAATTATCTCATTGTATTATTAGGCCCAATCATTTAATGTGATAGATTCAAAGGGAATAAAACAATTAAACAAAATAGCAGGAATTTGAAGTAATTATTGTTGAAAATCAGTATTTACAGACCCCAATACCTTGAAAACATATAATTATCATTCAGAATAATTTTACAATGTACCTGATTTGTGTTTTAGAGAAGATAAAATGTTTCCTTTCGATATGGGTTCCAAAAAAAATCATATATATTTATTTATAGTTCAGTACCTTAGGAGAACTGTCTTGTCACAAGACTTGTCTTAGAAAGAGTGACCCTGTCCCCACCAGAAACACCGTCAATTCAGAGACTAACAGAACACTTAAAGCCATTTGTCTCCCCAACATCTCATTTTTATTTCTATACAAAGCTGCAGTCATTTTAACAAGTTGAGAAGAGAGGATTAGAACAATTCTATTAGGTAATGAGACCCAGTTCCATAAAGCTTTTCTCATCAATCTCTTTAATTTAAGGTTGCACTGTATGGCATTAAAGGAACCTCCTTCATGCTTATCCTCATCTACCTAGTGAGAAAAGCCTTACATGGAACAATAAGGATGGAAATGGGAAAAGGAAGACAAAGGTAAAAACTGGGTGGCTAAGGGTTAGGGTGCTAAGAGACCGTAGATGGGAATCCAAAGCTTAATTCCTATGGCAACAGCAGAACTATGGATTTAGACAGGACAACAAAACAGGAAATGTCTGTTCCAAAACGGACAAAAGTGGGATAAATGAAATATGCAGGCAGATTCGGGGGTTAAAGCCAACAACAACTAACAAGGGACTAATATGGAAGCAGGACTGGAAAGCAATAATTGTGTCTAGTGAGCAGCCTTGGTTTCTCCTGATCAGAAGCCCGTGTGTATTTGGGAACATTTTCTGTACTCATGTGTATTGCGGCACATGACTCCAAATCCCAAGCCAGATTTTAGCAGTTCACAGAACTTCATAACAAGTATGGTACCACTAACAAAGCAATGAGGCTCAAAGACCCCATGGCTATTTCTTTAACTTCCTTCTCATTTGACACTTCTTCCATTCTCATACCAGAAATTTCACTGTTGCAAATCACTTGTTTCCAGACAAACACAAATTACTCTCTTAATCTTCCTGTGATAAGGGAGCTTGTCTAATTTAACCATTTCTTCTTTGAGCTTGACCTTTCACTGTCTTCAAGCAAACCAAAGGCTTTCCTGACTTTGCTCTTCAAATAAATCACTCTGAGAAGTTGACAAAGGAAAGTTATTTGGGCTTATTGTTGGAAATGCTTTCACTCCTCTTATATGGTAATTTTCAACCATGCTTTTATTATGCTGACCTTTGCTAAAGAAACTGTCAGCAATTTAGCTAAATATTTTAACAGTGGTGAATCTAGAATAGACCTTTTCTTCTGAAGAATTGCTACTTTTGGAGGCCTGGGACTATTCCAGATACTTCTGATTATCCTAAAGGTGCATGGCCCAAGGAATCAGATTGAAATTATAATCAAGTCTTAGATGGTACTCAGGGTTTTTTAATCATTTAAAAACAGGACTTTAGCAAATACATAAATGGTTTTCTATGACACTAGAGTGAAATTTGCATATAATCAACCCAATAAATTCTTATACATTATGACTTTTTTACTAAGTATTTGACAGTTTGCCAACTAGTTAATAGTTGGACACTCTAATTAATAGTTGGACACTCTAGTTAATGTTGTGAGAGCCAAGGCAGTGACAGATCATGATACATTTTAAGGTGCTGAAGTAAGGAAGGAAAAAAAGTGTTTTGTCTCAAAAAATTACTCTGAAGACAGATTAATTACGTAACAGGAAGTTGGAGTTGGTTCTAATTTCTACCCATGGTTTTTGAATCAGTTTTACAAAATTTTACATGTTCACGTTTTCTATCCTATAACTTTATTCTATCTGATTTTGATGAGAATGGGAAGATGAAATGCTAAAATCTGAAAAGGAAATATATTACTTTTTCATATTGTACCTGAATCCAAGAATCTGAAAACTCCTGGATACCTGTGAAATACTTGCATTGACCTTGCAGTTAGACTAAAAAATATCTATCAGTGGGCAAATATGTTTCCATAATATCATCCACTTCAAAACCAAATTGAGAATGATACAGGTAATATTGCTAGCCAAGAAATATTGAAAGTCATCATTGAAGCTTGGATTCATCCTTCTTGATTCCTGCTATTTACCAAACATGAGTATTTTCTATATGCCTTTTCATCAACCATTCTCATAATTCACTAGACTCACCCTGTTTCTTCCTTATCATTACCCCAGGGAAAAAAAAAGCAGCTTTATATTTTTGCATGAAGGCTAATATCCTTAAATACTAATCAACAGAACTTGAGTTATTATAATATAAAGTACTACACCAATTGTATCTCAGTATATCAAACAGACTTATTTGCCTTGACACATTATATTTTGCTAATGAAGAAGATGGCCAAATGCAGTTCTTCTTGGTCATAACATATTACTTATTCCATTGAATAATGTAATGAAATAGCTCCTTTTAATCTGAAAAATATTGTAAATGGTTCCATAGCGGACATTTTAACAATTTAGCTTTTACGTTTCATTAGCAGTTACAATAAATGAAAGTAAAATATTTATTTACAAAAAACAAATCAACTTTAAGTCTAAAATATGTTAGAATTAATGTGGGAAATATATTTACCTTTGTAAATTAAACTCTTTGCATTTTCAGTCATCTAACCTATTAACACAGCACTCCTAGTCACACAGAGAACTCACAGCAGGGCTCAGTCATGAGGAAATCTCAAAAACTTTGCAAATACATAAAGTATAATTTCTACATTAGCATAAACAGTCCATGTATGCAGGGATATGGGTTGTGTTCAACTGTTATATTAGGCTATACTTGCATTGCTATAAAGAAATACCCGAGACTGTCTAAGTTATAAAGAAAAGAAATGTAATTGACTCACAGTTCTTCAGCCTTTACAGGAAGCAAGGTGCTCGCATCAGCTCAGCTTCTAGGAGGCCTCAGGAAGCTTATAATCCTGATTGAAGTCAAAGGTGCCGCAAGTATGTCACATGACAAAAGCAAGCAAGAGAGAGGGAGGGAGGTGCCACATCTTTTTAAACTACCAGATCTTGTGTGAGCTCATAGCAAGAGCTCACTTATCACCAAGGGGATTCACTTATTACCAAGTCATTCATGAAGAAACCACTCCCATGATTCAAACACCTCCCACCAGGCCCCACCTCCATCCCTGGGGATTACATTTCAACCTGAATTTTCTGCAAGGACAAATACCAAAACTATATCAACTGTTGACAGTTTTCTTTGCTCAGTAATGTCAAATGTCACTCCTAACTGAGCCTTCACAGTTATACATCCCTGTTTGCAATAGACTTACTCAGAAAATTTTGAAAATGAATCTTTACAGTCTTCAAAAAATACAACCAACTTGGCAAAAAAGATATTATAGGACATTAATTTATGAAACATCCTCTTTTTTTTCATATTTGTTCTGAGTTTTGCCTTTGTTATTGGCAAGAAAGGCAGGTATTTAGATGGCAAAAATCCAAATCTGTTATTTTCATTAGATAGACATGTAGCAAAAGAAATGAGTCTAGTAGGATTCCTATTCCTTCTCTATGCACTTTCAAAAATATAGCAATCTACATGTAGCCCATAAGTAGATTTCTACACCATCTTTGTTGATTAAAGCATGTTACTAATGAGTTCATATTACTGATTGTGATGTGACAGTTTCCTTCACTTTATTTCATAATGTCAAATTGCACATCTAGCTTAACATTCACAGCTATTCATACCTGGTAACTTTCAAAATGTTGGGTTCCTCAGTAAAAATGCATTAATATGTGTTTGTAGGGCTAAAAAATGAAGAAAAGAAAAGGAAAGCCCTCAAAAGACGTCAATTTTTGTTTGTTCGTTTGCTTGTTTGTTTTTGAGACAGAGTCTTGTTCTGTCACCCAGGATGGAGTGCAGTGGCGCCATCTCGGCTCACTGCAAGCTCTGCTTCCCAGGTTCACGCCATTCTCCTGCCTCAGCCTCCCAAGTAGCTGGAACTACAGGGTCCCGCCACCACACCTGGCTAATTTTTTTGTATTTATAGTAGAGACGGGGTTTCACCATGTTAGCCAGGATGGTCTCAATCTCCTGACCTTGTGATCCGCCCACCTTGGCCTCCCAAAGTGCTGGGATTACAGGCGTGAGCCACCACACCTGGCTGACATCAATGGTATTTAATATTTATCTCAAATTACAAAAAATTGAAATAATTCAATAACTTAAAAATGATGATTTAATTATTACATTTGTAAGCAAAATATATGATGCTCATGTAAACAAAGTGAAGAATTGGGATAGATGGCCTGGTAATGCAACAGAAACAGCAGATCTAAAATATGCACAAGTACTACTTACTTTGATCCATTGCTAAACTTTGCAGTTGAAAACAAAACCTTTACATACCCACATCCCTTACTGTCACCAGGTATATTCCAGTATGTTCTCTCTCTCCTAAACTCAATACTGAGTTCCTTTTATTATTTATGGTGCACTAAGTGTCCAAACTCAGGTCTTCCCACCCAAAGAAAAGCACCCTATACCAGTGGCTTTCAAATTTCAGCTTACATCTGAATCACTTCACTAAAACACAAATGTCTGCCATCACTTTAGAGTTTCTGGATCAATAATTTGCATTTTTAACATGTTTCCAGCAATGCTGATGCTGCCGGTCTAAGGACCACACTTTGAGAACCACTGCCTTACACTTAACTATCCTGATTTTAAGGAGGTAGGCCTTATCTCGAATATTCTCATCAAATTACCCTGTAAGATTATTGTTTCTTATTAGATGCTGAAGTGTTGGGATGGTGGAGGTTCATAATATATGGATAAGACATAAAAATGAACAAAGTTACTTTCTTCTTTATTTCTCATTCTTTTTTTGTGTGTGTGTCCACCCTCCTCTCCACCTCCAAGACAGCTAATTCTATCCTATTAAGGATTTGTAATCTAAAAGAAAATTCACACTACAATGTAAATGGCTGACTTGGAGCTGTATGAAGTGCATTAAGCACATTCACTTATTAAAGAGCAGCTTGTTAAATTAAATGGATTGATCCTTCAATCATAAGTTTCAGCCAGCTAGAGTATTAAGAGCAGGAAGGCTTTCTGAAATCCAACTGATCTCTTTATCCTGTCAATTTTGTCCAGAGAAGCTCTTTTTTGGGTGGGAGGGGAAAATACAAACACTTTCCACTTACTGTTGACACAGATAACCCAGTAAGAACCAATTTTCAGCAGTGCTTCTAAGTGACAATAGAAGGTAAAACATTAGGCCTTACTCCTCAGCTCATGCATTGGTATGAGGCTGAAGTGAAGGTGATACCCACTTCAGTATCCCTTTGAGACTGTCTTCTCCCTCTAGAAATCTGAATTACTTTTTCTTCTCTAGTGAGTGAACAGCTTCTCTGTGCCCCAGAAGAGGAAAGTCAACTAAAGATTTAAAAGAATAAAAGAATGCATGTAAAAACTGTACTAAAGTAAATAAGAAAAGAGATAAAAATAAATGACAGATAGATAGCCATGAAATATCTTTTTTGTTTTTGTCTTTATCTGGTTGGATAGTGTCAAGAATTAAAAGCAAAAGAGAAAGAAAGCATTGCAAAAATTTCCTGCTAAAAACTAAAAACAAAAAGTAACTTTGAATCTTCCAAAAATGTTTAAAGGACCAGAAAAGTAGTAAGATAAACTTTGTCAATTTTTCTAGAAACTAGCTGATATAATATATTTGCCTCATTTTTTAAACATTAAATAAATTGTAAAATACACATTAAGTTGAATTCTTCTTTACTCTCTTTTCCAGTCCCTTCTCTTTCTCTAGATGTAATCACTATCATGAATTTACTATGTATCCTGCTTATACTTTTACTCCATTTATATGCATCCATAGAAATATATAATAGTCATTAGTTAATGCTTCATAGTTTTAAAAATATTACTATTCATTCTTTTTTAATATTTCTTTTCCTCACAAAATGAATTTCATATAAAATAAAAGAATACTATATCTTTCCCAACTTCCCCTTCTTTGACAATTTTCTAATTCAAGCCACTGTTACATATGCATTTGTCTGATAGAGTGAACTCTCTTTAAGCATCTCCAATTTTCGTAGATCATGTAGAACTTACATACAAATTAACATTCTTGCTCCTCATTTTTATTCATTATACTTTTCTATTAACAGGTTTATTTGGGAAAAAAAAAAAAAAAAAGCTGAGATACATCAAGAGCAACCAGGCTATATTGAAGGGGCCTTCTCTTCTGTCTTTCTCGTTATTTAGGTAGTGTTAAATATATTAGCAAATGACATCCTATGGAAAATTTCTACCAGTTGATAAACAGAAAAGTCCCAGTCCCTCACCGCCTACATTCAAAACTGTTGACTGCACCCAAGATGCACCTAAGATGAAATAATGTCAGTTGTTTAAAGACATGATTATAAAAAAATGTGCACCTCAGTTATGTGTGTGATTTATTTTCACTCCAAACAGTTATCCTTGACTTGTAATGCAGAATTAAGATAAGACTGAATTCAAGTAAAAGATCACGCAAACAAGATGCTCAGTGTAATCATTTTCACTTTATATAGCAAAGTCTTGTTATGGACCCAAAAATATGAATTTGTGATTTCAAGCCTACCAAATAGATTTATAATGCAAGAAATGTATTATAAAACTTGCAGGCACATATTTTCTTCCTAAATTTGCTAAAATCATAGAGTTAACACTAGTTTTCCTTTTTCTGCAGAACATATTCCTAGGGAAATATACACTCTTTAGGTAGATATGAAATTTAAGTAACTTGAGCCAAATTTACTTCCCATGTATTTAAGTTCACAAAAAGCTGTACGAAAAAGAGTAGGTGCATACTACCCCTGTCCGTTTTGATTTGACTGATTTGATTTTGGAATGTTACATCACTATTCCCATTTTAAAAGTTTTGCTCATATGGAAAGAAATCTGAAATGGAAGATTTAAGGACTAATTTCCTTTCCTAGATCTCCCACTGATGATCACTGTGATAATAAAACTATAATTATCACTTTAAAAATGTTACATATTGTTAACATCATAATAATTATTTCATTTTATTTTACTACAATGTATGTCTTGTGTGATATATCATGTGTAAGTAATATTTTTCTACATAGTATCTAGGATAAGACACAATGAACCTGAACTTCAGAATTTTTTTTTTTTTTTTTTTTTTGAGACGGAGTCTCGCTCTGTCGCCCAGGCTGGAGTGCAGTGGCCGGATCTCAGCTCACTGCAAGCTCCGCCTCCCGGGTTTACGCCATTCTCCTGCCTCAGCCTCCCGAGTAGCTGGGACTACAAGAGCCCGCCACCTCACCCGGCTAGTTTTTTATATTTTTTAGTAGAGACGGGGTTTCACCGGGTTAGCCAGGATGGTCTCGATCTCCTGACCTTGTGATCCGCCCGTCTCGGCCTCCCAAAGTGCTGGGATTACAGGCTTGAGCCACCACACCCGGCCAGAACTTCAGTATTTTTATCTGCCGAAAGATCTTAGACTTAATAGACCAGGTGCTTTCAGATCCCTTCTCGCACTACCAACCTTTGAATCTAAGCCACAACTCCATCTGTCTCTAATATCCATTTGATAGAATAAAATTCAGTAATCTAAACTGAAATAATAGAAGACTGATGAATTTTGAATAATAATAGGCCCCATGGATTAAAAGCCCATTGTGCTCCTTGCAATATTTTATCTAATCCTAATGACAACTTTGCAAAGCAGTGGCGATTACATTTATTTTATCAATTTTTTTAAAAGGAAGCTCAAGTTGTTTGCTAATTTCCCCAATATCATTCAGGTAGTAAAGGGAATAATCAGTGTTGGTATATTGCTACATCTTCCACCTCTCCTGCCCTTTTGTTCCAGTGTACAGTCAGCCCTTCATATCTGCAGATTCAACCAACTGCAATGAAAATACTAAAAATTCAAATAATACACATTTTTAAATACAGTATAACAACTTTACATAGCATTTACATTCTATTAAATATTATAAGTAATATAAAGATGATTTTAAAGTATACAGGAGGATGTGCATAAGTTATATGTGAACACTACACAATTTTATAGGAGGATCTTGACCACTCTCAGATTTTGGTGTCTGTAGGTTTCTGGAATCAATTCCCTGTTGATACAAGGAAGGACTGCATTGCTACCTTTCGTACCCAGCCCCCATATTTATACAATATTCTTTCTTTGTTCATAATTTTTTAATTCTCTTTTTTACAACATTTACCAAGTTCCCAACACTATTCCTTAGATGTGAAAAGTAGTTGTTCCTAAATTCTCATCAGAAATGTAATTTGTATCTGGATCTAGTCGAGTTAACAGCACTAATCAGGAAAGTGAACATGGTTGGGTAATTTTCATTAGACCTCAGCTACTCTCCAGGTATACAGCAGATAGAAACTCTCAATAATAAAGGTTTACAAATACTAAAGAGTTAATAAAGTCCATAAGAAAAGGCTTAAATCTTATTGAGATGGATGAAAAAAAGACCTCATAATTTCATGCTACAAGAAGAGGAAGCTTTAAAAAGTGAGTGATTTTGATATATTGTTTAATATGGTAATAACATACTTGTATAGTAATTTACAGCTCATAGAAATATTGAAACTATAGATAACATTTTAATCTCTTAATGGTTGGAAAACAAAACCAATGTTAATGGGAAGTAATAACTGAAGTCACATTTAAACTATTACAGGAAGGTGTTTCTACCAGGTTCTTTTTAGTTTTCAGTATGTTGTACAGAGAAAATTATTAAGCTTATTTTTTTCAAATATCAACAAATTATGCTGTTTTCTTATTTGATTGCCTTACATTTTCTTTATCCCCAGTTTGATGTTACATATCAAAGCAACATGATATGTAGGAAGAACCTAATTTATAGATCATTGCATTTGTACTCTTCTGGGCATTTTGACCATTGTAATTATTGTAACTAACAGAAATGCAATACATATGATCACTACTCCAATTTATTATTGAGAATGTGATGAGTCAGTAGTATTTAACTAGGCAGGATGTAACTGGTTAAGGGAAGACACAGCACACTGATCCTTCCATGTAAAGAGAGTTTGAGGCTACTCTTTATTGAAAAGGTCATAAATTAAAGAAAAGGCAAAGAGAGTCTAAGTGCACAAAGTAGGCACCCATTTAAGATGCCTTCCTTAAGATTATAATAATATGTTAGGATTGGTGGAAAAGTAATTGTGGTTTCACTATTACTTTTAGAGGTAGAAACCATAATTATTTTTGCACCAATCTAATACTAATTTATGTACTAAAAATGCACACAAATGTTTATAATATCTGGGAACCATGAACCACCCTGCTGAGAAACAACATATATGAAGACACTTCGCTTTTTATTGAAGGATTTTCTGCTTAGAACTATGATCATGAGCATGCCAGAGGACAAAAGCCAACTCTAAACACAGTAGAACAAAAAGAATTAAAAAAAAAAAAAAACAAAAGAAATTATACATCTTCTGAATTTATCAACTCTGAAACCATCTACCTCTATACTTCTTGATATGGTAGATAGTAAGTTAATCATCATTTCAGTCATTTTTAGTCAATCTTTCTGAAGCAGAAGAAAAGTGTCCCTATCGATGCAGTATATCTCAGGAAAATAATCACAATTTATTTTACAGCAAACTTGAGTTTGTCTAAATTGAGCACTTTGCCTGCTATATTTACTTTGTTCTATCTATTTCAGATACATGTATTGCTAGAAGCTATTATGTTTTACTTTCTTTAAAATTGTACAACACAAAATGCCTTGCTGTGATGACATCTAATGCTCAAGAATGACTTTTCTGTCTGTTATTCTCTCACCCTTGCCTCCAATTCCTGCAATGACAGAAGCAGATGTGACTTTTAGGAGGAAGGGGACAAAGTTAGGCTGAGGACTACCTCAAAATATTTTCCAAAAGTACCACCACTACTATATTATTATTATCATTATTATTAGAAGAAGAAGGAGAATAACAGAAAAGCAGGAGGAAAAGAAAGAGAAAAGGAGGAAGAGGGAGCAGATGCATTCTTTATTACCTAATGTTTATATTATGTGCCCATTATTAAATATTCTATCAGGACTGCATTGTCTGGAGTTTTCCATTCAAATGATTCCACTGTCCAAGTTACTAAGCTGTATAAGAAGGAGGCAGAAGATTTGATCCCTGCATTCTGGAAACTTACAAACATTTCCTTTCAATATAGCAAATAATAGTTTCCTTCTAACAGCCCATACAATGTATATTCGTAAAGTAATTGGGCCATCCATCACCTGAACTAAGTGAAATTATACATTTTTAAAATCTTAGTTTGCAGATACAGTCAGAATGCTAATTAAAGTTTCTTATTTATGGGAAAACATTTCAAAAGATCCAAACAGCAGCAAATCGGTTAAATTAATACTTTATATTTCTTCATTTAATATTTAGCACTGAAACTTCAATAAGCAAGATTAGTTTCATCATTATGTTTTCTGCTGTAGTGGATTAATTTACATAACCATGACAAATATATATCTGAATATCATTTGTAAATCTCAGTTATTAATTATTCTTTGAAACAGTATAAATTCATCTGAATATGTAAGAAATAAAGTGGGAGAAATAGATCGTGACAAAATGTTCTCAACATGGGAAAATATGTTGCCTTTTTATGATAAACAATACAATAATAAGAGTAAAATAAAAATTCATAAATTATTTTATCTGATTTTTTTTTTTTTTTTGAGACGGAGTCTTGCTCTGTCGCCCGGTCTGGAGTGCAGTGGCCGGATCTCAGCTCACTGCAAGCTCCGCCTCCCGGGTTCACGACATTCTCCTGCCTCAGCCTCCCGAGTAGCTGGGACCACAGGCGCCCGCCACCTCGCCCGGCTGGTTTTTTTTTTTGTATTTTTAGTAGAGACGGGGTTTCACCGTGTTAGCCAGGATGGTCTCGATCTCCTGACCTCGTGATCCGCCCGTCTCGGCCTCCCAAAGTGCTGGGATTACAGGCTTGAGCCACTGCGCCCGGCCTATTTTATCTGATTTAAACACTGATATGACTCTATTAGATTACATATGCTCCCCAACTTATGATGGGGTTACATCTCAATAAACTTTGTTAATCAAAAACATCATAAGTCAAAAATGCATTTAATACACCTATCATTAGCCTGCAAAAGATTAAAATTCAGATTTTAAAGTATGTTTTCTACCAAGTTCTCATCACTTTTGCTCCAAAGTAAAAAAATCATAAGCTGAACCACTGGAAAGTGTGGACTATCTGTAATTGGTTAGAAAACATTTCAAGCTCTTCAAAGTCAGGGAACATAGCATATTTAACTCTTAATCCCTCACCTTGCTTAACCCAGTGGCTTGCAATGTAAAGTAATATGTAAGTTATTATGAGTTTACTTGAATCTATAATTAAGTATTTATGAAATTACTTAGTCTGATAACAATTTAGGTTACTAATTACTCCATAAGAATCTGAGGCAAGACTGTAGTAGCAAATGACATATCAATTAAATTGCAAGTGCAACTCAGACATATTTAAAATCAAATATATATAATTTATTACATTTTTTGAATCTCTGCTTTTTAAGAAAACTTGCTTTGCTGAAAATATCTGGATCATAAACAGTAGATTATGCTGTTTCCTTGGTCCAGAATCTTCTTTCAAACCTCTGGTTAAATGTCATTTACTTAGGAAATCTTCTCTGATCTCTCTAACTAGATTAGATTAAATCTTATCAGTGTCATATACTTACTTTGAATAAACACAAATGTCAATTGTACTTGAGTCACTATTTATGTAATATGCTTTCTTCAGTAGAATGCAAGCATTCTGGAGCAAAGACCACATTTTTCTTGTTTATTGATCTATCCTCAGTGCTTGTATTAGTCTGTTCTCACATTGCTAATAAACACATACCCAAGACTGGGTCACTTATAAAGGAAAGAGGTTTGATTGACTCACAGTCCCACATGGCTGGGGAGGCCTCACAAATCATGGCCAAAGGCAAAATAAAAGCAAAGTCACATTTTACGTGGCAGCAGGCAAGAGAGAGCAGCATGTTCAGGGGAACTCTCCTTTATAAAACCATCAGAGCTCACGAGACTTAGTCACTATTATGAGAACAACATGGGAAAGATCTACCCTATGACTTAATTATCTCCTAACAGGTCCCTCCCATGACACATGGGAATTATGGAAGCTATAATTCAAAATGTGATTTCAGTGCGGACACAGCCAAACCACATCATTTCTCACCTGGTCCCTCCCAAATCTCATATCCTCATATTTTAGAACCAATCATACCTTCCCAACAGTGCCCCAAAGTCTTAACATATTTCAGCATTAACTAAAAAGTCCACAGTCCAAAGTTTCATTTGAGACAAGGCGATTCCCTTACATTTATGAGCCTGTAAAATAAAAAACAAGTAAGTTACTTCCTAGATACAATGGGGTACAAGCATCAGGTACATGCGCCCATTCCAAATGGGAGAAATTGGCCAAAAAGAAGTGGCTGCAGGCCCCATGTAAGTCCAAAATCCAGGAAGGCAGTCAAATCTTAAAGCTCCAACAAGATATCCTTTGACTCCATGTCTCACATCCAGGTCAAGCTGATGCAACAGGTGGCTTTGCATGGTCTTGGGCAGTTCTGCCCCTGTGGCTTTGCAGAGTACAGCCCACCTCCTGGCTGTTTTCACAGGATCGTGTTGAGTGCTTATGGCTTTTCTAGGTACATAGTGCAAGCTGTCAGTGGATCTACCATTCTGGGGTCTGGAGGATGGTGGCCCTCATCTCAAAGCTCCACTAGGCAATACCCCATTTGGGACTCTATGTGGGAACTTCCACCCCACAATTTTTTTCTGCATTGCCCTAGCAGAGGTTCTCCACAAGGGCTCCACCCCTGAAGCAGACTTCTGCCTGAACATCTAGATATTTCCATGCATTCTCTGAAATCTAGATGGACATTCACAAACCTCAATTTTTGACTTCTGTGTAACTGGAAACCCAATACCACATGTAAGCCTCCAAGGTTTGGGGCTTGTACCCTCTGAAACAATGACATGAGCTGTAAGTTGTCCCCTTTTAGCCACAGCTGGGATACAGGGCACCAAGTGCCAAGACTGCACAAAGCAGCAAGGTCCTGGGTCTGGCCCATGAAATCAATTTTTCCTCCTAGGCTTCTGGGTCTGTGATGGGAGGGGCTGCCATGAAGACCTCCAATATGCCCTGAAGACATTTTTCCCATTGTCTTGGCGATTAACATTTGGCTCCTCATTACTTGTGCAAATTCCTGCAGCAGGCTTGAATTTCTCCTCAGAAAATGGGTTTTTCTTTTCTATCATATCATCAGGCTGCAAATTTTCCAAACTTTAATCTCTGCTTCCCTTTTAAACATAAGTTTCAATTCCAAGCTATATCGTTGTAAATACATAAAACAATGCTTTTAGCAGTACCCAAGTCACCTCTTGAATGCTTTGTTGCTTAGAAATTTTTTTGCCAGGTGCCTTATATCATCTCTCTCAAGTTTAAAGTTCCAGAGATCTCAAGGGCCAAGGCGAAATGCCACCAGTCTCTTTGCTAAAATACAGCAAGAGTCACCTGGGCTCCAGTTCCCAACAAGTTCCCCATCTCCATCCAAGACCACCTCAGCCTCAACTTTAATGTCCATATTATTATCAGCATTTTGATCAAAGTCATTCAACAAGTCTCTAGGAATTTCCAAACTTTCCCACATCTTTCGGTCTTCTTCTGACCCTCCAAACTGTTCCAGCCTCTGCGTATTGCCCAGTTCCAAAGTGGCTCCACATTTTTGGGTATCTTTACAGTAGCATCCCACTCTACTGGTACCAATTTACTGTATTAGTCTGTTCTCACACTGCTAATAAAGACATACCCAAGGCAGGGTAATTTATAAAGGAAAAAGGTTTATTTGACTCACAGTTCCACATGGCTGGGGAGGCCTCACAACCATGGCAGAAGACAAAGGAGGAACAAAACCACATCTTACGTGATGGCAGGCAAGAGAGAATGTGTGCAAGGAAACTCCCCTTTATAAAATCATAATATCTCATGAGACTTATTCACTATCATGAGAATAGCATGAGGAAGTCCTGCCCCCTGATTCCATTACCTCCCACTGGGTCCCTCTCATGAAACATGGGAATTATGGGAGCTACAATTCAAGATGAGATTTGGGTAGGGACACAGTCAAACCATATCAGTGCTCAAAAAATATTTGTTGATTGAATATATGGGAGAAGCAAGCTATGCTTCATAAGTTGCAAGGAGCTAATTTCTGTGCATTTTCACATGTTTATCAATAATGTCAAGGAAAATATTCAAAATATAACAACCTAAAAACCAAAATTAACTATGTATTATATGCTCATTTTTGTAAAAAATATATACAAATACAAAATGGTAAAATACTTAAAGATACTATATCTGTATTCTAGAATTATATTATGTATGTATTTACCTGCATATTTCCAAATAATGTGCTAATACCTCACTTCATGATTTTTAATTTTAGACATTGTTATATAATGAATACTATGTATTGAACAATATATAAGACATTCTTACAAAAAGAAATGTACAAATCAGAGATGTAATTTTTTTTTAAAGCACATCAGCTTTAGTAGAAGACTATATACATTCTATTTAGCATTAATAAGAAAACTAAATTTACGGCCTGTGAGCTAAGAAAAAACCCATTTAAAGTAATAGAAAAGGCATTAAAAAAGTCATAATTATCAAATAAAGTTAAATTTGACTCTTCTCTTTTCTCTGGAATAAGTGACACTTTTCTCACTTTAGTTTTATATATATACACACACACACATATATATACAAATATAATTTTGAAAAAGGATTGGTGTCAAATTGTTTTACTTTACAGCCTCTTATTACCTTCCTGAAATGTAAACATCTAAGTTCATACAGAGGCCAAGTTACTAAAATATGCTTTAGAAAACTGAGCAGTCATAAAGTATAAGTAGAGTAGGAGAGATTGACAGCTAACTGCACTTACAGTTAATCAGCTAAAGGTAAAATAAACCTAACATGAAATCATTAGGTTTTTTCCTTTTATATTTAATTATTTCTTCCATGTTCCTTACAAAAGTATCATATGGATTTTTGAAGACACTACCCTTTAAAAAAGTTTTTTTTTTTTTTTTTTTACTTTACTTGGTACCTATCAATACTTCTTTCCCTAAGCTCTCCAATAGAACTTTAAAATAACTCTACATATTAATATAATCAGATGAATTGGGTGTCTTATACAGAACTCATTTTTTTTTTATATGAGATAACTCTATTGAATCTCTATGTCTTACTATTCCAATCTGATCTGTTTTCTTTAGCCTAATACATGTCTGCAATTCTGGATATTAGTTCACAATCATTGTGGAATGATTTTTGGAACACTGTTCCAAACCCTACTTTTTGGAACCCCTGTTTTCTGGAGCCTGTCCCTTCTCTATTGATTTATTACCTCATTTTAATGAAGAAAGTCCACCAAAAACTTTCAGGTAAAGTATCTATTAGAGGTACCTTTATTTAAGTTGGCTATAGTTAAGCTGGCTATTTTATTATAGCTGGCTGAATCTTCATTTTATCCATCATAATTGGTGGGTAATTTGCTTATAGAATGTATAGCTTAAATATTGTTTTCCATTACATATATATATATGTATTTAGATGGAGTCTCACTCTGTCATCCAGGCAGGCAGTGCCTCACTTTATCCTCCACCTCGTGGGTTCAAGTGATTCTCATGCCTCAGACTCCAGAGTAGCAGGGACTACAAGCGTACTTCACCACTCTCAACTAATTTTTCTATTTTTGGTAGAGACAGGGTTTCACCACGTTGGCCAGGCTAGTCTCAAACTCTTGGCCTCATGTGATCTGCCTGCCTCAGCAGCTCAAAGTGCTGGGATTACAGTCGTGAGTCACCATGCCTGGCCCCATTAGATTTTTAAATGCAATGTTTCATTCTAACTTCCAATACTACGTAATTGAAAAAGCTGATACTCATTTATCTTGAGATCCTTTACATGTTATTTGTTCTTATTGTGGTGGTAGTGATGGTGATGATCTCTTAGTACACTTTTAGGATATTCTCTTTATCCCTGATGTTTTGCATTTATTTTGATGTAAATTTGTGTGGACCACTTTGCACTCAATATGCTAAGCATTTGGTAGAAATGTTCAATCATACAATCTGGGAACTGTTGGTTTTCAGGCCAGTGAAATTTTCCTGTATTATATTTTGAACATTCTTCTCCTCTCATTCTTCAATTTTGGAGATTCTTCTATTTTGGGAAATTTTACTTATTTGGATATTGGACGTTTTGGAGGAGGCTTTGTTTTCCCCGTTTCTTGTCTAGTTAGCGTTTCTTTTTCAACTTTCTGTTATATTTCTCTTTAATCTTTCCACTATTATATTTTTAGTTGAATTATTATATTACAATGACTCTGTTCCTTCTGAGTTCATTTTTTTCTGTTTGGTTGTGTGTCTGCTTTGATCTCTTTCATGTAAAAATCTATCTTTAAATGTGTGATGATCATTGGTTCTAGCTCGTAACTAAGAATGAACTTTTAGAGTAAGACACAAAAACGCTGCTTTGGAGTTTGGTATGTTTTGGAGTGAACTTGGTCAACAGGCCCACTGCACCACAGAATGGGCACTGAACTCACATTGTCAGCATCTCCGGTTGTTATCACTTACACCGGCCTGTCTCCCCAAAGACCAATCTGCCATCTCCTGTCTGAGGCGAGGCGGTTGTGGAAGGAATTAACATGGAAAGTAACATTTTGGTGGCTGACAGGATAAAGAACTGGGGATATCATTGTTCATTATTTCGATTTTCAATTGATTTGATTGTTTCCAGTAATATGTTGTTTTATTTGTTAATCTTTGCTTAGCACTGCCAGAGCCTCTATGGTTAACCAGAGAATAATCATCCATTCTTTTATCAGGTTGAGGGGCAAGGAATTATTTGTCTTCAGTGGGAAACGATTTAGGCACCTAATTATTTTTTACATTAACTTGCATCTAATTTCTCAGTTTTTGGATCCATTTCTCCCCACTTACTTCAGCACTGCATGGTATTTCTAATTCTTCAGACTTGTCATGCTCCTCTACTGTAAATCCACTTTTATCTTTGTGGTTTTACAAAGCTAACCAGTAGGCACTGTACTTTCAATGCTTCCTGCACTTTTTAAAAAATTCTGCTTTTTATTGTACCAAATGCTGTGGACATTACTAATCAGCTAAATGCTTCTCTTTTTTACTTGTCTGTTTATACATGTTTGTTTTCTTGGGAACTTTAGAAGGGAACAAAGAAAATATATAATATAATCTACTGTATATTGTTAGAATTCATGCCCTCTCAGTTCTCTCTGTTTCTTTTCCTTTCACTATTATCTGAATCAATGGTTTTCAACAAAATATTCTTATTAAAAACACTTTTTTTTTCCTTTCATGTGAGATCAGGACACTTTAGTTCTATGTAACTTCATTATTTGTATACACATTCCTAGTAAACACTGATTCTGACTGTTAGTTGGTTCAAGTACTGATAATATGACTATAAATTTGTAAGTGGATTTACATTTTAACATATATTTCCACATGTATCATTATACTTGATATTCCCAACACCTGTTTTGCTAGCCTAACAGCTTTTATACCTCATTCCTCTTTCTTTGTAATAAAATCTCAATTTATTTCTATATGATTAAGGAAGGTAGTCCTTCCACAGTCCCAACAGGTGAATGATGATGACTAATCTCAGCCAACCATGGTCCTTCTCCTTCTCTATAGCAAATATATTATCCACGGGTTTGTGCCACAAACCTGATAAATGAAAGGAGAGAAAACATCCTGGAGACTACTATACAATAAGCATGCTGTTGTCCGTGGTAACTATAATTGGAAAATATGACAGAAATATTCCTGCCTTTGGCCCTTGCACAGAGCCAGTGATGGTGGATGCTGTAACCACTATCTTGAGATCATGGGCAGAAAACCAGTGAACTTAGAAGGAAGCTGACTAGTAGCCTCAACATTGACACTACTAATCCATGAATCCTGGAAACATTTGCTACCAGACTGATTGTTATAGGAGATAAGAAGCATCCATAGTCCTAATGCTAAAGTCAGTTGGGTATTTACTCTAAAATCTTCTATTGTATACTCAGAACCCTCATAATACTTAAGGAAATACAATATTAATTTAAGATATATCACTTTCAGTCATCTCCATTTGAATCTAGGAGTATTCAACTTGATTTAAATATCCTGGATTGAAAATAAAGTACATAGGAGCCCCCCCTTAGGTTTCTTAGCTATGGTTACTTGATAATTCTTGATAAAGAGCAATACTGGGTTAATTTAATGTTAAAATAAAGAGAAGAAGATATTAAGTGAATTTGTGAAAAATATTTTTTCAGAACTATTAAGAGATACCTTCACTTTAGCTATTTTTAAAACTGGAATACAAAACTCTTTTACCTTAGCTGAAACCTGACAACTATTAAAATGCTAGATGTCAGGTTCTGTGTGGTGGTTTTTGTCACAGTTTTTACTTAATTAGCTGTGTTTATTTTATTAAACTTTCTATTATGTCTACATCTTGAGAAAGTTCTGTGGCTATAAAGAGGTGTTGATATGTTCTGCTGACTCTATGAACTGTTGAGTGCTGTGGGTGGGGAACAGAAGGAGAATAAAAAAGTGAAGTACTCCCAGCTGTGAACTGCTTGAACCAAGGCACCACTCCAGTGCCAGGCTCACAGGAAAAATATCTGAAGAAGTTCTTAAATGCTCTACAGATTCCGTAGAACGCTTTAAAAATCAGATTTTTAAATGAGACCCAATCTTATTACTCTATGCACCCTTTCAACAACAGCGAACCACTTTGAACATTCTGTAGGGTAAATCAATATTTTTATTGTGGTTAAGAATCCTGAATTTTCATATGGCTTTATCTATCACTGATAATCATGTCACTGCATTAACCTGTATCAAATAAGACACACACCAGAGATATCTTGATTTCTACTCTGTAAGATTTTGGCTCTTCAGAAGTGTTATGTATAGAATGATCTCAGCAGGGCGTGGGGGCTCACATCTGTAATCCCAGCACTTTGGGAGGACAACGTGGGTGGATCACGAGGTCAGGAGTTTGAGACCAGCCTGGCCAACATGGCGAAACCCCATCGCTACTAAAAATACAAAAATGAACCGGGCGTGGTGGTGCATGCCTGTAATCCCCACTACTCAGGAGGCTGAGGCTGGGAGAATTGCTTGAACCTGAGAGGCAGAGGTTGCAGTGAGCAGAGATTATACAACTGCATCCCCAGTCTGGGTGACAGAGTGAGACTTCATCTTAAATAAAGAAAGAAATACATAAATAAAATAGAACGATCTCAACACAAACATCCTAATGTTTATTACCTTCTCACTGAAAACAATTTTCATAAAGAATTTTTCCAAAATAGGGGCATGGGCAATCTTATACATTATGCCAATAGATGTATCATTCACTCATCATTCTTCAAAAAAAATCCATTCAGGGGTATTAGTTAACAAGCCTTTTCCATATTTATAGGCTACCTAATCAGAGTCTGATAAAGGGAGAAAAGGCCCCTTTCCTTCATAAACCCATAATCTAATAGAAAAGGTGTTGTTCCAACCTCTGTGGAACTCTCAGTCAGCTAGTGACAATAGAGCACACACCAGGAGCACGGGTTTGTGGAAAGAATTCAATTTGTGCTGAAAGAAATCCTTAATGGATTTAAAAGACAACTTGATCCTTAAGAATGTCCTCCTTTGCTATTGTGAATAGTGCCGCAATAAACAAACGTGTGCATGTGTCTTTGTAGTAGAGTAATTTATAATCTTTGGGTATATACCCAGTAGTGGGATGGCTGGGTCATATGGTACATCTAGTTCTAGATCCTTGAGGAATCGCCATACTGTTTCCATAATGGTTGAACTAGTTTACAATCCCACCAACAGTGTAAAAGTGTTCCTATTCTCCACATCCTCTCCAACACCTGTTGTTTCCTGACTTCTTAATGATTGCCATTCTAACTGGTGTGAGATGGTATTCATTGTGGTTTTGATTTGCATTTCTCTGATGGCCAGTGATGATGAGCATTTTTTCATGTGTCTGTTGGCTGTATGGATGTCTTCTTTTGAGAAATGTCTGTTCATATCCTTTCCCACTTTTTGATGGGGTTGTTTGCTTTTTTCTTGTATATTTGTTGAGTTCTTGGTAGATTCTGGATATTAGCCCTTTGACAGATGAGTAGGTTGCAAAAATTTTTTCCCATTCTGTAGGTTGCTGTTCACTCTGATGGTAGTTTCTTTGGCTGTGCAAAAGCTCTTTAGTTTAATTAGATCCCATGTGTCAATTTTTGCTTTTGCTGCCGTTGCTTTTGGTGTTTTAGACATGAAGTCCTTGCCCATGCCTATCCAAATGTCCATCTGTGACAGACTGGATTAAGAAAATGTGGCACATATACACCATGGAATACTATGCAGCCATCAAAAAGGATGAGTTTGCGTCCTTTGTAGGGACATGGATGCAGCTGGAAACCATCATTCTTAGCAAACTATCACAAGAAGAGAAAACCAAACACCGCATGTTCTCACTCATAGGTGGGAACTGAACAATGAGATCACTTGGACTCGGGAAGGGGAACATCACACACTGGGGCCTATCATGGGGAGGGGGGAGGAGGGAGGGATTGCATTGGGGAGTTATACATGATATAAACGTCATGCACATGTACCCTAGAACTTAAAGTATAATAAAAAAAAAAAAAAAGAAAAGAAAAAAAAAAAAAAAAAGAATGTCCTCCTTGCTTCTTCTCATATTTATCTCTCTCTGACTGGATTGCTCCTCTGTTCACTTAAACATTTATTGGCTCAGTTAATAGGTGCCAAGCATTGTTCTAAGTAATAAGGATAGAGCAGTGTGCGAGATCTTCCCAGGTCCATACGTTGAGAGCTGGTAACCTAACAAGATGATAGTCATTAAACAACAAATTGCAAACGTGATGTGTTTTGAAAGTAGTGAGCCTATTCCTAGAGGACTTTACAATGTGAAACTAGGAAGGCTGCCTGGAGGGAATGAATTATGCAGGGCCTAGAAAAAAAAGGAAGAGACTCCAAGACCACTTATGTTTGTGATGTTTCATAATCTCCCTATTGTTATTTAACATCACTAAAAGTGAATATTCTTAAATAGTGGAGATCATAATGAGCAAGAGGTCCACGTTATTCCCTGACTGATTCACTAAACTTTAAAGTTTCTTCCTGACCATAGGCTCCTGACCTGTTTTTTTGTATGTTTGTTTTTGGTTTTTGTTTTCTGTTTTTGTTTTTTGTTTTTGTTTTTTGAGCATTTCTGTCACTTTGAGATGTAGATATTCTCTCAGTCACTTGCTAGTTGTACAACTGAGGAATGGTCTTTCCTAAGGACCTGGAAGCCATCTCTTTGAAATGTAATCATTGAGAAAGCTAGTGCCTCTATCTTCCAGTATCTGAGGGAAGGTAGAAGCTTAACTTCTATAAGGGTCAAATAACAAACCCAGGTGGCCCAATAACATTGACCAATCTCTCTCTAACGTCCTCCATTACTCTTCCACTAAGTCACCCAAGCACTTAAAAACTCTCCTGCCTTTTGTCTCCTTGTAGGTGAGTTCAATCTCTCTCCCCTATTACAGTAGTGTTGACCTCTATAAGAATAGTCCTGAATAAAATCTTTCTTGCCTATTTAACTCTATCTGGTGCAATTTTTCTCTGACGTTGGCAATCATAGTTTGCTAAGAGAGCCCTAAGCTTGACTGAAATCATAAGACCATTGTTCAAGTCATGTAAACTCCAGCAAAATGACTAACCACTTCCAATCCTTCATTTGTTCAATTATAAAAAGAGTATTAAAGAATCATACCTTATTATGTCATCAGAAGCATTAAATGAGATCATGTTGTTAAAGCATCAAATATTGTATGCTTTATACATGGACATTTTATCCCGCCCACAGCAATTAATAGAGTTGAGAGGCAGTTATGCATAATGGTTGAGCATGTGGGCTCTAGAATCAGGTGAACTTTAGTATGCTTCATAACTTCTCTTTACCTTAATTTCTGAAACTATACAATGAGGATAACAGAACTTCTTTGGGTTGTGGGTAATCAAATAAATTAGTTGAGTGCTTACAACTGTCTCTGGCAGGTAATCAACACTAGAGAAAAGATAACTATCATTATTATTATACATTTTATATGTTTGCAAATATAATTAGGTCTACCCTCTGCTTGAAGACCTCTAGTGGGTTTCCAGTAGTCTCATTTCTAAACCCAAAGATTTAACAGTACCTAAAAGAGTATTCAAAGACTCGATCTTCATCTTAAGCCATTCTTGTGATATTCTATGTTCCAATCTCAATGATAGTCTTCTTACAGTTTCATTAGGGTATAATTGATATACAATAAACTGCACATATTTAAGATGTATAATTTGATGATTCTGAAATATACATTCCCCAAACCACTGAATATTATTTTATATTTTATTAGTAGTAGAGTAGGACTCCTTAGCTCTCAATGCTGTTGCATCAAGCCAGATGTTTTTCCTTCTTACTCTCCCCCACCCCACTTGAGAAATTTCTACCAAAGTCCTTCTGATCCATCTATTTATCTCCTCTTCAGGGAAAGTCTGCCTAATGCCCCAGACTTAACCACATAATCACAGAGTTCCCCAAATATTTCATTCATTCATCTGCCTGTCACGCCTTAGGATTCATATTTTCAATTCTTTGACTTTTTTTCAGGCCCAAACACTGTGCTCTGTACTCAAATATGCTTCAGTCCCCAATTTATTCTGTATTCTGAAATTTTGCTCTTCTTTCTCAACTACCCCAAAGACAGATTTAATATTTAGTAAGTAGATCTATATGGAATGTACCAGTTGCTAATAACTACCCTCTCTCTCTTTCTTTCTCTCTCTCTCTCTCTCTTTTTATTCTTTTGAGAGGGAGTCTTGCTCTGTCACCCAGGCTGGAGTGCAGTGGCGCTATCTCCACTCACTGCAAGCTCCGCCTCCTGAGTTCACACCATTCTCCTGCCGCAGCCTCCAGAGTAACTGGGACTACAGGCGCCCGCCATCGTGTCCAGCTAAATTTTTGTGTTTTTAGTAGAGACGGGATTTCACCGTGTTAACCAGGATGGTCTCAGTCTCCTGACTTCGTGATCCGCCCACCTCGGCCTCCCAAAGTGCTGGGATTACAGGCGTGAGCCACCGCGCCTGGCCTACCATCTCTTTTTATTGGTCTTCTGCTGTACTGATTATCAAATATTTTCAATAACAACCGCATGTATATAATGTAACAGTAGCTGAAATTTCACAATTTCTCTGCATCCTGTTTCTGCCATTATAGTACAGAATCCAAATGTAACTGGGATAGATAAATCACTAAAATTATGTTCACTGTGATATGAGCAATTCATCAAATCTTGTTTTCTTTTTGACCAGAAAGATATACCAACAATAAATTATTGGGATGGGAATAGACTGAAGGGAAAATAATTCGAGAGGAAAAAAGGTCAGAGAACCAATCATTATCTTTGTATTCCTCATGTCTTGTGATATGTCTGGCAAATCATAAGAACTCAAATATTCATATGAATATAAGTTATTAAATGAACACGTGTATAAATAATTTATACTTGCCCAAGATAACCTTTGTCTCATTCATACTTGTGTCTAGAAATCTCCTAGGGATAATATCTAATTGTTCTATTGCTCTAGAGAGTCCTTATTTATAGAATTCTTTTTAGTTCTAATTTTCATTTATATATTAACTGGGATTGCCTCTACTTTGATGGCTAAATACTATGCTTTTTATTTCCACCTACCTCATATCTTGAGAGGAATTTCCAAAAAGCTTCTGTTTAACTGATCTCCTCTCATGATGATTTACTATTCCAGTTAACTTTCCACCTCATTATTTAAAATTTTTTCTCTCTTCCACTTTCTGTTCCTTCTCCTCCTTATCTCCTCCCCCTCTTTTTGTTTTTTTCAATTAAGTCTTAAAGCTATTAGGTATGACCAACCACAGCAAAGGGGGAAGATGGAGTCACAGTAGCTTAGAATAAGGTATTAGAGCTAGAGGGGGTGAGAGGGGGTCCATACTGGGGGTGGTTACAGAGACATGGGATAGAAAGAATAAGAGATTGATTGTATTCAGGTAAATTGAACAAGTAAGTAAATAAATTAGGGATAATGGGAGCTAACTGTCTCACTGTTGAAGGAAGTTGTGAACATCAAAAGGTAAAAAACTAGAATACACCACTAGAAATGTGGAGTTTTGTTTAAATCAAAGATAAGAGTATGAATTCATGGTTTTAATAGACAGATAATAGATGGATAAATAGATACATAGGTGAAAGATTAAATAGATAGTAGATAGATAAGTAGATGAAGGAAGGTAGATGGATAGATGATAGATAAATGGATACATATATGTATCTGTACACTGACAGGGCCTAGGTACAGTGATATCCCCAGGTAGATAAGCACATCCAGCACCAGATACTGTTTTCTAAATATCATTATCTACCTAAAGGAACCAGGGCTCCTTCTGGGTAATGGCTGATCTCAGGTCGGGGATGAAGACAATATTAAATGATCCTGAAACATCTTAGTTTGCCAAAACACAAGGTTCTCAAATATTGTTTTAGACATGTCCAAAGAACCAGGGACCAGAATGAAAAGTCTCCTATTAGGCAAATGAAGGCATCTTGACATCAATATAAATAATTAGTATAATGGCTGTGGCGTGATCAAAAATAAAATATGAATAAACAAATAACATAAATAATGATTGTAACCCATTGATTAAAATAGGAATGCCATGACTTCATGCTGATATAAATAAATATGTTAATTTATCACAATTTTGGTAAAAAACAACACGTTTATACATCCTCAAAGTACCTCCTGGAAAGTAATTAATTTCAAGGAAAAAATGAGTGTCTCTATAGTATAAAAGCTTAGCAGACTCTAGAAAAGATTAGTCAAATAATCAAAGTTAATATCACCAGTAATTGAACAGGACAAAATTAAATTATGTAACACATGATAGAATCTAAAACAAAACAAAACAAATAAACAGCATCACTTCGGTGATATTTCTGCCATGGTAGAATCTGAATATAACTATTTTTAAAAAGCAGACAGACAAACCAAAGTGAGGGACCATCTACAAAATAACAGCTCTACTCTTCAAAAATTTTAATGATATAAAGGCAAGGAAAGATTCAAGAACTGTTCCCATTGAAGCTGAAGAAGACTAAAGGGACCTGCCAACTAAGTACAAAATGTGTTGCCAAAGTGGATCTTTTTTGCTATTAAGGGCTCTTATTAGGAAATCTGGTAAAACTTAGATGAGATCTGAGAACTACATGGTGATAGTGCATTGGAGTTAGTCTCTTTATTTTGATATTAATACAAAGTGTATTAATTAAGAAATGTGAGAGAATTTGTGTTTATAGGAAATATGCACTAAATATTCCAGAGTGTTGAAAGAACATGGTAACTTACCTTCAAATCTTTCCAAAAAATAAAGGTCCTGGTATTATATTTACATTTCTAAAAGTTTAGGGTTTTTTTCTAATGATTTTTTAAAAGAATCACTTGTAGCTGGTCTTTCTTCCTGTCTCCCCTAAGATAACTAAACAGTGTGCCCTAGACTGTCTTCCTTTATTCCTTTCCCCCTGCTTTTAATGACATGTACAAGCCATTTAGGCACACATAACTTTTAAATACAGCTTGAGGACAACAACACTGGAGTAGAGAAGGGGAGATTTCATTGGAGCACAATACAAGAGATTCTTGTAAAAATCTCCCGAGTCAAACATCATTGGCAGATTTTCTTCTAAATTCTGCTGGCCTCCTACTGAAACCCTGACCCACCAGGTCCTCCTTACACCTTTTTCTCTGGCTGTTCTCATTCTCCCAATGCAGGTATTTTTTATATAGATCACCATACGAGCACGTCAAGTGCCAAGCTCATTATGGATACCCCAGGGTGCATACAACCAAACAACCATGCTAAGATGTGCTTCTAAAGAAGCCTATTCCACAAAAGAATTCTACAGTTTGCCCCCCAAATAACAACAGCTCACTCTTTAGTGTTCACTGTAAAATACAGTACCATGCAATAACACAGTAAAAAATCGATAAATTGTTGTCAAATTAAATTAATGAGATTTAGATGCTGAAGTTGGAATATTTACCAGTGCAACTTTTAGACACATTTTCACACAGACTTGCTGGAATGGATGCTCTTTTGTCTCAACACACAATGGAAGAATCAATAAATTTATTCAGTGGATTTGTGATTTTGTTTATAAATTGAGTAGGCAAGATGAGATAATCAAAAGTAGTCAATCGGATTTTTCTAAGCTTTACTCTGTCAGTTACAGAATAAGTGTGATGTGGTGCTGAAAAGAATGTATATTCTGTTGAGTTGGGGTGTAGAGTTCTGTAGATGTCTATTAGGTCTGTTTGGTCCAGAGCTGAATTCAAGTCCTGGATATCCTTGTTAATTTTCTGTCTCATTCATCTGTCTAATACTGACAGTGGGGTGTTAAAGTCTCCCTTTATTATTGTGTGGGCATCTAAGTCTCTTTTTAGGTCTCTAAGAACTTGCTTTATGAATCTGGGTGCTCCTGTTTTGGGTGCATATATATTTAGGATAGTTAGCTCTTCTTGTTCAATTGATCCCTTTACTATTATGTAATGGCCTTCTTTGTCTCTTTCGATCTTTGTTAGTTTAAAGTCTGTTTTATCAGAGACCAGGATTACAATCCCTGCTTTTTTTAGCTTTCCATTTGCTTGGTAGATCTTCCTCCATCCCTTTATTTGGAGCCTATGTGTGTCTTTGCACATGAGATGGGTCTTCTGAATACAGCACACTGATGGGTCTTAACTCTTTATCCAATTTGCTAGTCTGTGTCATTTAGTTGAGGCATTTAACCCATTTCCATTTAAGGTTAATATTGTTATGTGTGAATTCAAACCTCTCATTATGGTGCTAACTGGTTATTTTGCTCATTAATTGATTCGGTTTCTTCATAGCATTGATGGTCTTTACCATTTGACATGTTTTTGCAGGAGCTGGCACCGGTTGTTCCTTTCCATGTTTAGTGCTTCCTTCAAGAGCTCTTCTAAGGGAGGCCTAGCAGTGACAAAATCTCTCAGCATTTGCTTGTCTGTAAAGGATATTATTTCTCCTTCACTTATGAAGCTTAGTTTGACTGGATATGAGATTTGGGGTTGAAAATTCTTTTCTTTAAGAATGTTGAATACTGCCCCCCACTCTCTTCTGGCTTGTGGGGTTCCTGCTGAGAGATCCACTGTTAGTCTGATGTGCTTCCCTTTGTGGGTAACCCAATCTTTCTCTCTGGCTGCCCTTAACATTTTTTCCTTCATTTCAACCTGGGTGAATCTGACAGTTATGTGTCTTGGGGTTGCTCTTTTCGAGGAGTATCTTTCTGATGTTCTCTGTATTTCCTGAATTTGAATGTTGGCCTGCCTTGCTAGGTTGGAAAGGTTCTGCTGGATAATATCCTGAAGAGTGTTTTCTAACTTGATTCCATTCTCCCCATCACTTTCAGGTACACCAATCAAACGTAGATTTGGTCTTTTCACATAGTCCCATATTTCTTGGAGGCTTTGTTCGTTTCTTTTCACTCTTTTTTGTCTAATCTTGACTTTTCACTTTTTTCATTAATTTGATCTTCAGTCACTGACATCCTTTCTTCCACTTGATCAAATCAGCTATTGAAGCTTGTGTATGCTTCCTAATGTTCTTGTATTATGGTTTTCAGATCCACCAGGTCATTTAAGCTCTTTTCTACACTAATTATTATAGTTAGCCATTCTTCTAGCTTTTTTCAAGGTTTTTAGCTTCCTTGCGATGGGTTAGAATATGCTCCTTTAGCTTGGAAAAGTGTATTATTACTGACCTACTGAAGCCTACTTCTGTCAACTTGTCAAACTCATTCTCTGTCCAGTTTTATTCTCTTGCAGGCGAAGAGTTGTGTTTCTTTGGAGAAGAAAAGGCTCTCTGGCTTTTGAAATTTTCAGCCTTTCTGCTCTGGTTTCTCCCCATCTTTGTGGTTTTATCTACCTTTGGTCTTTGATGTTGGTGACCTACGGATGGGGTTTTGGTGTCAATGTCCTTTTTGTTGATGTTGATGCTATTCCTTTCTGCTTGTTAGTTTTCATTCTAACAGACAAGCCCCTCAGCTGCAGGTCTGCTGGAGTTTGCTGGAGGTCCACTCCAGACCCTGTTTGTCTGGGTATCACCAGTGGAGGCTGTAGAACAGCAAATATTGCTGCCTGATCCTTCCTCAGGAAGCTTCATCCCATAGGGGCACCTGCCTGCATGATGTGTCTATTGGCCCCTACTGGGAGGTGTCTCCCAGTCAGACTACATGGGGGTCAGGGATCCACTTGAGGAGGCAGTCTGTCCATTATTGGAGCTCGAATGCCATGCTGAGAGAACCACTGCTCTCTCCAGATCTGTCAGACAGGGACATTTAAGTGTGCAAAAGCTGTCTGCTGCCTTTTGTTCAGATATGCCCTGCCCCCAGAGGTGGAATCCATAGAGGAAGTAGGCCTTGCTGAGCTGCAGTGGCTCTGCCCAGTTCAAGCTTTCCTGCCACTTTGTTTACATTGTTAGCATAGAACTGCCTACTCAAGCCTTAGCAATGGTGGACACCCCTCCCCCCACCAAGCTCCAGCATTCCAAGTTGATCTCAGACTGCTGCACTAGCAGTGAGCAAGGCTCCGTGGGCTTGGGACCTGCTAAGTCAGGCACGGGAGGGAATCTCCTGGTCTGCCAGTTGTGAAGACTGTGGGAAAAGTGCAGTATTTGGGCAGAAGTGTACTGTTCTCCAGGTACAGTCACTCATGGATTCCCTAGACTAGGAAAGGGAAATCTCCTGACCCCTTGTGCTTCCTGCATGAGGAAATATCCCGCCCTGCTTTGGCTCACCCTCTGTGGGTTGTACCCACTGTCTACCCCATCCCAATGAGATGAACCAGGTGCCTCAGTTAGAAATGCAGAAATCACCCATCTTCTCCATTGATCTTATTGGGAGCTGTAGACTGGAGTTGTTCCTATTCAGCCATCTTGGAATTGACCTGTACTTTGAATTTCTAACATTTAACCCAGGTTATTCCAAAGCAAGTGCACTGTGGACATTGTGACAGTACTTTCTTTATACATATGACCATTGTCTTATAAAACAATAGTATGAGACAATATATTGCAATCTACAAAATGCTATATAATGAATTCCTAATAGAATTAGTAATACCTATTTTTCTTGAATTAGAATAAATTATCACAGAAAAATATAACTAATAAAGAAAATTTCACTATGTCTCTTCTAGGGTCACTACTGATTCATCTATGGTTTTACATTAATTTTCCTGCACAGTTATAATTGATACTAGGAATCAAAAAATGATTCCTATCTTTATTTCAACAATTCTCTTTCTCTTTTTACTTAAATCTAGTTCATACTTATATATTCCTCTCAAATTGAGTATAATATTCTAAGTTTTATTGCTACTCCCCTGTATTTGGCACATATATGTGTGTGTATATTGTGTGTGTGTGTATGCATGTATATATAATTGATCAGACAGTACAGAGAATTTCTGCATAAACTCACCCCCAAATATAATTTATCCTATTATTAATATTTTGTATTTGTGTGGTACCTTTGTTAAAATTAATGAACCAATATTGATCCATATTATTAACTAAAGTTCACAGTTTACATTAAGATTCATACTATGTGTGTTTTAAATTCTACGGATTTTTGACCAATACATAATGTCATGTACCCACCTTTACAGTGGCATACAGATTAGTTTCATCACCCTAAAAACCCCCTGTGCTTTACCTGTTCATTCCTCCCCAGATCCCTTCCAAGCACCTGGCAACCACCTATCTTTTTATTGTCTTGATAGCTATGCGTTTTTCATAATTTTATTTAGTTGGAATCATATAATATGTAGCCTTTTCAAACTAGTGTATTTCCTTTAGCAATCAAGTTTCCTCTATGTCTTTTGGTGGCTTGATAGCTCACTTCTTTTGCTTCTGAATAATGTTCCATTGCATGGATGTACCCTGAGTTTATGAATTCCTTCACCCCTTGAAGGACATCTTGTTTGTTTCCAGCTTTTGGAACTTATGAATAAAGCTCCTCTAAACATTTGTGTGCAGGTTTGTGTTTTGTATATGTTTATTACAAGTTATTATTGCTTTCTAGTAAGTATTCCAGTGTCCACTGTTTGAACAATTACAATTATTCATTTGTTCCAATGTGATCTCTCAGAGATATAAACCTGTTGCTGTCACCATTCTGCTGAAAGCCTTAATGATGTACTCAGTTAAGTTCAAATATTAACATGACATACAGGAATTCCTCATTTTATTGTGGTTCACTGTATTGCTTATTAATTGAAGGTTTGGGCCATCCTGTGTCCAGCAAGTTTGTGGTGCTATTTTTTGTAAGAGCATGTGCTCACTTTGTTTCTGTGTCACATTTTGGTAATTGTCACAATATTTCAAACTTTTTCATTATTATTATATCTATTACAGTGATCTGTGATCAATGATCCTTGATGTTACTACTGTAATTGTTTTGGGGCACCATGACCCTTGCCCATATAAGTAGCAAAATTAATCGATGCGTTGTATGTATCCTGACTGTTCCCCCAACAGGCTGTTCCCCATCTCTCTCCTTCTTGGGCTTCTCTATTCCTTGAGACACAATAATATTGAAATTACGCCAACTAATAACCCCACTATGGCTTCTAAGTGTGTTCCAGTGAATACACAAATGATAAAAAAGTAAAAACAGCCTTATTGCTGAGAAAGTTTTAGTGGTCTGGATAAAAGAAAAAGCAGCCACACTTCCTTAAGAGAAAGTCTAATCCACAGCAAGACCCTAACTCTCTTTAATTCTATGAAGGCTGAGAGAGATGAGGAAGCTGCCAAAGAAAAGTTGGAAGCTAGCAGAAGTTGGTTCATGAGGTTTAAGGAAACAAGTAATCTCCGTAACATAAAAGTGCAAGGTCAAGCAGCAAGTACTAATATAGAAGTTGTAGGAAGTTATACAGAAGATCTACTAAGATCTTTTGTAGGTGATGAAGGTGGCTACTCTAAATAACAGATTTTCAATGTAGACAAAACATCTAGGACTTTCATAGCTAGATAGAAGAAGTCAATGCCTGGCTTCCCCTAAAGGATAGGCTAACTTTCTTGTTAGGGCCTAGTGCAGCTGGTGACTCTAAGTTGAAGCCCATGTTCACCTACTATCCTAAAAATGCTATGTCTTTAAGAATTAGGCAGAAGCCTACTGTTCTTGTGCTCTATAAATGGAACAACAAAGCCCAGATGATAGCACCTATGTTTACAGCATGATTTACTGAACATTTTAAGCCCACTGGCTTAAAAGTAGTTATACCTACTACTAAGAAAAGAAGATTCCTTTCAAAATATTACAGCTCATTGTCAATACACCTAGTCACCCAGAGGCACTCTGATGAAGATGTACAAGGGGATTAATGTTGTTTCCATGCCTAGTCACACAGCATTCATTCTGAAGTCCATACATCAAGCAGTAATTTTAACTTTCAAGTTTTTAAATTTAAGATACATATTTTGTAAGGCTATAGGTGTCATAGATAATGATTCTGCAGATGGATCTGGGCAAAGTAAACTGAAAATCTTCTAGAAATGATTCATCCTTCTAAATGACATTAAGAACACTCATGATTCATGAGAGGAGGTCAAAATATCAACATTAACTAAAGTTTAGAAGTTGATTTCAACCGTTATGGTGAATGATTTTGTGAGGCGTTCAAGACTTTAATGGAGGAAGTAACTGCAGATACAGTAGAAATATTAAGATTACTACTAATAAATGGAGCCTGAAGATATGACTGAATCACTGCAATCTTATAATAAATCTTGAAAGGTTGAGAACTTACGTCTTATAAACGAGCAAAGAATGTGATTTCTTGAGATTAAATCTTCTGGTGAAGATGCTGTGAACATTGTTTAAATGACAACAGCAAAAATTGAAATATTATATAATTTAATTGATGAAGCATCAGTAGGATTTGAGGAGATTGGCTCCAATTTTGAAAGAAGCTTTGCATACTACAAAGAAACTTTTAGTAAAAGGGAGAGTTAATATTGATGCAGCAAACATCATTGTTATCTTATTTTAAGAAATTGCCGGCTGGGCGCGGTGGTTCAAGCCTGTAATCCCAGCACTTTGGGAGGCCGAGACGGGTGGATCACGAGGTCAGGAGATGGAGACCATCCTGGCTAACCCGGTGAAACCCCGTCTCTACTAAAAAATACAAAAAACTATCCGGGCGAGGTGGCGGGCGCCTGTAGTCCCAGCTACTCGGGAGGCTGAGGCAGGAGAATGGCGGGATCGCGCCACTGCACTCCAGCCCGGGCGACAGAGCAAGACTCCGTCTCAAATAAAAAAAGAAAAGAAAGAAAAAGAAATTGCCAGGCCAGACACGGTGGCTCACGTCTATAATACCAGCACTTCGGGAGGCCAACATGGGTGGATCACCTGAGGTCAGGAGTTTGAGACCAGTCTGGCCAACATGGTGAAACCCCGTCTCTACTAAAAATACAAAAATTAGCTGGGTATGGTGGCACACGCCTATAATCCCAGCTATTCAGGAAGCTGAGGCAGGAGAATTGCTTAAACCTGGGAGGACGAGACTGCAGTGAATCAAGATCGCACCACTGCACTCCAGCCTGGGGGACAAAACAGGACTCATCCAAAAAAACAAGAAAGAGGAAAGAAAGAAGAAAGAAAGAAAGAAAGAAAGAAAGAAAGAAAGAAAGAAAGAAAGAAAGAAGAAAGAAAGAAAGAAAAGAAAGAAGAGAGAGAGAGAGAGAAAGGAAGGAAGGAAGGAAGGAAGGAAGGAAGGAGGAAGGAAGGAGGAAGGAAGGGAGGGAAAGAGAGAGAGAGAGAAAGAGAGAAAGAGAGAAAGAAGAAAGAAAGAAAGAAAGAAAGAAAGAAAGAAAGAAAGAAAGAAAAAGAAAAAGAAAAAGAAAAAGAAAAAGAAAAAGAAAAAGAAAGAAGGAAGGAAGGAAGGAAGGAAGGAAGGAAGGAAGGAAGGAAGGAAGGAAGGAAGGAAGGAAGGAAGAAAGAAAGAAAGAAAGAAAGAAGGAAATTGCTACACACAGTTGCCTCAACATTCAGCAACCACCCCTCTGATCAATCAGCAGCCATCAACCTTGAGACAAGACCTTTCACCAGCAAAAGGATTTCACCTCATTAAAGGCTCAGAGGATCATTAACATTTTTTTAGCAACAAAGTATTTTTAACTAAACTAAGGTATGTACATTTTTTACATAATCCCATTACACATTTAGTAGACTGCAGTAAAGTTAAACATAACTTCTCTATGCACTGTGAAACAAAATATTCCATGTAACTTGCTTTATTACAATATTTACTGTATTGCAGTGGCATGGAACTGAACTAACAATATCTCTTAGGTGTGCCTGTGAACGGCTTTTTAATCATCACATTCCAGAGGATCTCTCTGAAGTTATACTATGCCATCATGCCGTCTGCACCCTCTGCCCTTCAGACTTAGTAAAACACCTCTCTTCCCAGGTTATAGATCGTATGCCTATGGAATTTGCTGATCTCTGGGCCTAGAATGCCCTTCTTCCTCTTGTCAGCCTCTTGAATTCCTGTTCAAACACCCATCTCCCATTGATGTCTCGGTCAACTCCCAAAATAACCTCTCTCCTCGATATCCTTAGAGTTCTAGGAGCATATGTCCATGATAGTATCCACCCCAGTACACTGTAGAAATTTCTTCTTTTGTCTCTGTCCCTCCCTAGGTTGTGGAGGCACATTGTATGTTCATGATAGTCTGCTTAGATTGGAAAGAAAATCATGAGATTTTGTAAAGTATACTGGATGCATCAATAGACAAACCTTTGAGTTCCAGCCTTGCCCCTTACTAGCTTGTCCCATGAGCTCTTGCAAGTCATCCAATGCTTCAGAACTCTGTTTTTTATTTTAAAAATGTAAAGTATTCTCTGTTTCACATAATTACTATAAATATTAGTGTCTGCAGATTTTTATTAACTGTAAAGTACTGAACATACAAAATGTTTTCAATAGATTTGCAAATACAAAACCTTGAAGTTATCATTAACAGTGTAACTCCTTCAAAAATCACAAATCATTTGTAGTCATGAAATGTAAATAGCTATAACCAATGCAAGAAGTAATTTCATGCAATCTTTAATTTTAAAAATGAGGAAATCTTTATCTTAATAGGTTAAATTGGTTGCCTAAGATCACGCAGCAATGACACAGTCGAATTGTAGTAGAATTTATCGTAGCCACAGAGTTATAGATGAGGAAGATTTGTTAGGTTGCAATGGGATAAATCTTGAAAATCATTGGAGCCGAATAATATTTTTAAATTATCTAGCATATTTACAACTTTAGATGCAAAGTTACTCTTACAAGAAGATTTAATCCCAATAAGAAATTCAATTTTATATTTTTTTATTAATCTGACCGTAAAGAACACTTGATCTTCTCTCATAGTCATTTCTGATAAAGCGGATAGATTACTAAGAATGGAAAGTTGTCATTTAGGAGTAATATATTATAACAAATACACATATTACATACATATTACGAACTTTGAATCATAGAGTATTCTATACCTTTAAACAGCCCTCCCACCACCTCCATCTATGTCCATTCATATGGTTTTATCCTTTTAAATTAGAACCCTGATTCGTATTGCAAATTAAATATTTCACAGGTGGTAAGCACTTTCAAAGGCAAAGGTATCAAAATGGAAAACTAGGGGCAAAAACAAAGGAAATAAAGTCTAAAAGAATTATTTTATTAATATAGGGGAAAACAAAAACAACTGCTATTTAAAACTGATGTCAGCCACTTCTGTCCATAAGAAAAATCATATGAATTTTCTTCTGAGTAGATAGAGCAATGTTCAAAGGCATATATTGATGGTTTACGGTGGTTGAGCTTTCAGACATGATGTGAGAGGACTGAGGACAGGTGATAGGAAGAGGAAGAGAGGAGTGCACAGGGAGGGAGAAACTCAGAACCATGAGGGAGGGATGACATTTTATTTCTAGAGCAGGTTGGGGTGAGGTTAAAGCTAGCATAGAGAACAGAAGATCCATAAGAGGAGAGACTTGAGAGAGAGCAAAGAATTTAGCAGAACAAAAATAAATAACTCAATCAAAACCAGAATATGAGTTACTGCAGTGACAAGTCCTCTATTTGTCCCTAGACTTATTTGGAGTGAGGCTTATGCTCTGCCATAGATGATATTCTGGTTCAAAATACTTCTGCTTACATCTTGAAAGACAAGGTGACGTAATACTTAAAAATCATCATTAGTTTTTTCATGACAATATTTTTCTATATTTTTAAACTATCTGTAGTGTTATACATAATGATGATTTTTTGTAAAGAGCGTATAGTTGGGTCTTGCTTTGTTATACAGGCTGATAATCTCTTCCTTTTAATTAAAGTGTTTTATCTATTTATACTTGATATAAATAGTGTTCTGGTTGGATATAAGACTACCTTCTTGCTAATTATTTTCTATTTGAAACACATTATTGGTTCAATTTTTCTTCCTTTCTTGCCATCTTTTGGATTAAATGTGTATTTGATTAGGATTCCATTTTAGGTCTCCAATTGACTTTTTTGTAAATATTTGCTCTGGATATGGCAAAATGTTTCTGTAACTTATCATCATATGCTATAAATTAGAAAGTTTTAGTGAGAGTGACAACCCTGTCACCTTAAGGAAGAAGGCAACGTGAATGAGCTAACATTCTGGAAATAGGTTATTTTAATTATGCTTTGCTTTCTGTAATATACAAATTCCAGATTTCACTGGATATATTAATCTGTAACATATTAATGTAGGCTATAAATAATTTGTGAATATTACAATGGTATAATTTAATTAAATATGAATTCAATTACATTTTTTGCCATTTTGGAATACATTTACCTTGTACACGTGTTTTAAACCCAAAAGTATATATTTTTTAGTTTAAATAATTATCCAAAATAAATGAAGAAGAGAAAAATATACATATTTTCTATTCAGCTACAAATTCTCCAGCTCTGGATCTCTTCATTCCTATGTGCAAAGCATTTTTCTCAAAGATTTTCTTAAACATTCCATATGGTCCAGATATGTTGGTAATAAAGACTCACAGCTTTCAGCTGCAAATGTCTTGATTTCACTTTTATTTTTGAAGGATATCAACAATGTATATAGAATTCTAGATTAAGAATTGTAATTGTTTTCTTTCAACATATTAAAAAATCTTGATTTATTGAATAATAGCTTGCATTCTGATGAGAAACCATTGGACATTCCTATCACTTTCCCCAGAATATAATGTGAATGTTTGTGTTGATTTTTATTCTGGTTTTGAGTTATAATTTATTAGTTTCATTTCTTCATCTTGTTGTTTAGGTATATTAGTTACAACTCCAGTGTCTTAGTTGGAATCTTAGTGTTCTTTATCCTCTGATGCCTTAAAATGTATTGCTTCATTTTTAGTTCTCAAAAAAAGAACTATGATGTTTCTAAGTATTGTGCGTGTTTGCTTATTCTGCTTGATTTTGCTTGACTTCTTAGTTTTGTGAGCTAATACTTTTCATCACAATTTGAAAATTTGTTTTCAATTATTTTTTAAAATATTTTATGTCTCAATTTGTTTTACTTTTCTTCTAACGCCAATTATATATACAATATTTGTTATGTTCCTGAAGACTATTAAGGTTTTTTTCAGCCTTTTCTATTTCTAAAGCATTGGTTTGGATAGTCTGTATTACCTTATTTTCAAGTTCAGGTTGTTTAAGTTTAATAATCTTTTATTCTCTGGTCTCCTATCTATTGTTAAGGCCAGCTGGTAAACTGTTCATTTTAGATTTTATATTTTTCAGGTCTAGAGATTTTATTTCTGCTGATATTTCCTATCAAATTATTTATTATGTTCATGCTTTCTATAAATTTTGTAAATGCATTTTTGATTTATTTTATTTTATTTTATTTCATTTTTAACTTTTGTCTTAAATTCAGTGGGTACCTGTGCAGGTTTGTTACCTGGATACATTGTGTCATGCTGAGGTTTGGAGTACAAATATACCATCACCCAGGTACTGACTGAGCATAGTACCCAATAGTTAGCTTTTTGACACTTTTCCTTCTCTATCCCTCCCTTTTTAGTAGTCCCCAGTGTCTATTGTTGCCATCTTTATGTCCATGAATATTCAATATTTAGACCCTACTTACAAGTGAGAACATAAAGTATTTGATTTTCTGTTTCTGCATTAATTTGCTTAGGAAAATGGCCTCCAGTTTCATTCATGTGGGTGCAAAGAACATAACTTTATTCTTTTTAATGGCTGTGTAGTATTCCATTGTGCATATGTACCATATTTTCTTCATCCACTTCACCATCCATGGGCACTTAGGTTGACTGTATGTTTTTGCTACTGTGAATAGTGCTGTGATGACCATGAGAGCATATGTCTTTTTGGTAGAACAGTTTGTTTCCATTTGCATAATAAATTAGTCTGTTTGCACATTGCTATAAAGAAATACCTGAGACTGGGTAATGTATAAGAAAGGAAGATTAATTGGTTCACAGTTCTGCAGGCTATATAGAAAGCATAGTGGTTTCTGCTTTTGGGAGGCCAGAGGAAACTTCCAAACGTGGAGTAAGGTGAAGGGGGAGCAGACGTCTTACACTGCAGGAGCAGAAGCAAGACAGAGAGAAGTGGGCAGGGGGGAGTAATGTGCACTTTTATACAACTAGATCTCATGAGAAGTCACTCACTATCATTAGAACAGCACCAATGTGCACTTTTATACAAGTAGATCTCATGAGAAGTCACACACTATCATGAGAACAGCACCAAGGGATTGGTGCAAAATCATTAATAAGAAATCCACCCCATGAACCAATCACCTCCCACCAGGACCCACTTCCAATATTGGTGATTACAATTCAACATGAGATTTGGGCAGGGACACAGATCCTAACCATATCAGATATATACCCAGTAATGTGATATAATGCTGGATAGAACGGTAGCTCTGTTTTAAATTCTTTGAGAAATTTCCAAATTTATTTCCACTGTGGTTTGCCACTTAGAAATTTCTTCTGCTAGATACCCTAAATCATCTCTCTCAAGTTCAAACTCCACCAATCTAGGGGAGAGGCAAAATGCTGCCAGTCTGTTTGCTAAAGCATAAGAAGAAAGAAGAATGACCTTTGATCCAGTTCCCAACAAGTTCCTCATCTCCATCTGAGACCACTTCAGCTGGACTTCATTGTCCATATAACTATAAGTATTTTGGCCAAAACCATTCAACAAATCTCTAAGAGGTTGCAAACTTTCCCACATCTTCTTGTCTTCTTCTGAGCCCTCCAAACTGTTCCAACCTCTGCCTGTTACACAGTTCCAAAGTCACTTCCACATTTTCAGGTATCTTTATAGCAGCACCCCATGATCTGCGGTAGCAATTTACTGTATTAGTCTGTTCTCACACTGCTAACAAACACATACCCAAGACTGGGTAATTTTTGAAAGAAAGAGGTTTAATTGACTCACAGTTCAGCCTGTCTGGGGAGGCCCCAGGAAATTTACAATCATGGCAGAAGGGGAAGCAAACACATCCTTCTTCACATAGCAGCAGGAAGGAAAGGCACAAAGCAAAAGGAGGAAAATCCCCTTATAAAACCATCAGATCTCATGAGAACTCACTCACTATCACAAGAACAGCATGAGGGTAATCACCCCTATGTTTAAATTACCTCCCACCATGTCCCTCCCATGACATGTGAGGATTACGGGAATTACAGTTCAAGATGGGATTTGGGTGGGGACACAGCCAAACTATATCAATCTGAGCATTAAATGTTCAATATTTTACAGAAGCATCAAGATCATTCCAATGCAGATTTCTGAGGCCACTTCTCTGTGTAGCTTATTTAATTCTGGTAGCCTGGATATCGGTTTCCTCAGTAACTCCAAATTCTGATCTCTGTCTTCTTTCTTAGCCGTATCCTCTCCTCAACATAGATTCTACTTCGTTGAGTTCCAAGAGCCTCCAGGAGGAAAACTAGTACAATTAAGGAGCTCTCCTCATTTGTTTCCCTTGTCTCTGGAATCACATTCCTATGCTAACTGTCCAATGTCTGAAACCAGTGGCCTTTGTACATTGTGTCAGGATTTGGGGTTTATTGTGGGAGAATCAGTGTGGAGCCAGTAACTTCATCATGTCTGGAAAAGAACGTCCTAAAGCTGCTGTTTCTTATCACTGTATTTATCTCAGAACCATTGTAAAGTGTAAAACAACAACAACAACAACAAATACTTGTTTCCTTTATGTCAAAGCCATTTTGTTGATGTACATACAAACCTCTTCGTTTACTGATCTTTCACTCTCATTTATTTTTAAAAAATTAAAAGAAAAGCCCCTGGTTTGCAGGCTCTTCTTTGACCTCTGTGTTATCAGAATCTTAAGAAACTTCAAGGTCCATATGGTGACATATACAACATTCTGATTTTCAGTTCTCTGATTTGTTTTTCTACCGTTGCTTTCTATTTGTCTTCAGGTCTATGACTCACTTTTATAACTTCTCTCCATGTTTGCCATCACTTGAAATGTATTCTATCTCTTATGTCATAAATTCAGGCGCCTACTACTTCAAACACAGCCTCCTGTTTATTTACTAACCTATCCCCATGTCTTCAGTCATTTAACTTCCTTAGGACCTCCAGCACACACTTACGTATCCATGCCCTTTCTACCTTTTCCTTTTGACTAAATCTCCCATGCTGTCTATCCACTTCAATAACGTTCTTGCTAATATTCTCCAAAACCTCATTTACTTGACTTGTCATACTCTACCTTACCCTTCCCTCCCCTAACCCACCAAAACAAAACGTGACACTCAGTTTTCATCTATCTGCCTTCTCTGCACCAAGAAGCTAAACATAGTACAGAAATAGCACCCTACTCAGATTGGTGCCACTAAAATTTGTGATTCTCAACATCCCATGAGACATTAAACTTTCATAAAATGTCCGTGTTTCTTTAGCCATGTTTCTCTTTTGTTTGCCTCAGAAACTATTAGGTTGGTGCAAACACAATTGCGGTTTTTGCCATTAAGTAGATCTCACAAGAAATCAAAAGTAATGGCAAAAACTGCAGTTACGTTTGCACCAACCTTAATATATCAAATGCATCTACTTATTTCTAATGCCTGACACCTTCACTCACTGTCTAATACTCAGCCAATGTCCTTTCTTTGAATGGAAGTCATTACTTGAAAAATATTTATATTTCCTTGAATCAAACAGACCAACATCAGTACCCATCTTACCTATCTCTTCTGCAACAATCGAATGGGTAATGTGTCCCTTCTCCTGCCAAAGTTTCATCACCCCACCCATGATCTGAACTGTGAACTCTTTTCTTTCTTCTTTGAGATGGAGCCTCACTTTGTCACCCAGGCTGGAGTGCAGTGGTGCGATCTCAGCTCACTGCAACCTCTGCCTCCCAAGTTTAAGCAATTCTCCTGCCTCAGCCTCCTGAGTAGCTAGAATTATAGGTGTGTGCCACCACGGCAGGCTCTATTTTGTATTTTTAGTAGAGATGGAGTTTCACCATGTTGGTCAGGCTGGTCTCAAACTCCTGACCTTGTGATCCGCCCACCTCGGCCTCCCAAAGTGCTGGGATTACAGGTGTGAGCCACTGCATCCAGCCTGTGAACTATTTTCTCGATCTCCCTGTCTCTTCAAAGCTTCCCCTTCTACTGGCTTCTTTCCGTTAGCATGTATAACACACATATTCAAGTCTATTTTTCCATAAGTCTCTCTTGATGTCAGGTCCCCTCTAACTCTATTTCTCTTTTCTCTCTTATAGAGAAGCTCTACAGCCAGACTGTCCAAGTTCATATCCCAGATTTGCCACTTACTAGCTGATTACTATTAATGTAACGTTTAACAACTCATCTAGCCTAAATGTGATTTCTTCCTCTGTAATATTAACACCTATTTCATAGCTTAGACTAAATGGTAACATATGTAATTTGTAAATGCCTAGAAAATCAAATGCTAAATAAGTATTGGATACAGTGATACATATTATTATTGTTTAAGTGAAACTTTCTAGAACAAGTATTAATACAAGCTACACAAACTTTCTTATTTTCCTATTGCTACTCAGCACTCAGATATCTGGCAGCTGTGTCAAATATTCAGTGAAATGTTCTTGCCAAGACATTGCTAAATCCAGGAGATGTTTCTCAGTTTTTCTTATCTGACTTTTGCCAGCATTTCACATTGCTGATCATTTCCTAGTTCCTATAACATCCCATTCTCTTGATCTCCGTGGAATTATTCTCTCTGGGATTGCTCCTACCCTTTGGGTGTTCCTTCTTACTATATTTTGCAATTTTTTTTCTTCTTTTTCTTTTTTTGCTTTCATTTTAAGTGTTAACTGTCTTAAATGCCAGGATTTCCCAGAATTCTCTTTTAGATTCTCTTCTCACTCTACACATTGTTCCTGATCTCATTACACCCTGTGTTTTCAATATACTTGCTGATTTTTTTTAAATCTCTGTCTTCAGTTAAAACCTATCTCCTGAGCACCCAATCAATTTAGCTACTAAAGTCTCCATGGGGATCTTAGATTCAACACATATAAAATGTAACCTATGTCAATTGCTTCCAAGATAGCCAAATAGGAACAGCTCTGGTCTGCAGCTCCCAGCAAGATCAAGGCAGAACACAGGTGATTTCTGCATTTCCAACTGAGGTACTTGGTTCATCTCACTGAGACTGGTTGGACAGTGGGTGCAGCCCATGGAGGGCGAGCTGAAGCAGGCCAGGGCATCGCCTCACCCAGGAAGCACAAGGGATCGGGAGATTTCCCTTTCCTAGCCAAGGGAAGTTATGACAGACTGTATCAGGAGAAATGGTACACTCCTGACCAAATACTGCACTATTCTCATGGTCTTAGCAACTGGCAGACCAGGAGATAGCTTCCCATGCCTGGCTCGGCAGGTCCCATGCCTGCAGAGCCTTGCTCACTGCTAGCACTGCAGTCTGAGATTGACCTGCAATGCTGCAGCTGGATGGGGGAGGGGTGTCCACCATTGCTGAGGCTTGAGTAGCTCACAGTGTAAACAAAGAGACCTGGAAGCATGAACTGGGTGGAGCCCACTGCAGCTCAGCAAGGCCCTCTGCCTCTATAGATTCTACCTCTGGGGCAGGGCATACTAGAACCACAGGCAGCAGACACCTTCTGCAGACTTAAACATCCCTGTCTGACAGCTCTGAAGAGAGCAGTGGTTCTCTCAGTGTGGTGTTTGACCTCCAGTAACAGACTACCTCCTCAAGCAGGACTCTGATCCCCATGTAGCATGACTGGGAAACACCTCCCAGTAGGGGCCGACAGACACCTCAAACAGGTGGGTACTCCTCTGGGACGAAGCTTCCAGAGGAAGGATCAGGCAGCAATATTTGCTATTCTATAGCCTCTGCTGGTGATAGCCAGCAAACAGGGTCTGGAGTGGAGCTCCAGCAAACTCTAACAGACCTGTAGCTGAGGGGTCTGACTTTTAGAAGGAAAACTAACAAACAGAAAGGAATAGCATCAACATCAACAAAAAGGACATCCACACCAAAACCCCATCTGTAGGTCACCAACCTCAAAGACCAAAAGTAGATAAAACCACAAAGGTGGGGGGAAAACAGAGCAGAAAAGCTGAAAATTCCAAAAAACAGAGTGCTTCTTCTCCTCCAAAGGATTGCAGCTCCTTGCCAGTGAGGGAACAAAACTGGATGGAGAATGAGTTTGATGAGTTGACAGAAGTGGGCTTCAGAAGGTCGGTAAAAACAAACATCTCCGAGCTCTAACCCATCACAAGGAAGCTAAAAACCTTGAACAAAGGTTAGACAAATGGCTAACTAGAATAAACAGTGTAGAGAAGACCTTAAATGACCTTACGGAGCTGAAAACCATGGCACGAAAACTTCATGACACATGCACAAGCTTCAGTAGCCGATTCGATCAAGTGGAAAAAAGGATATCGATGATTGAAGATCAAATTAATGAAATAAAGTGAGAAGACAAGATTAGAAAAAAAAGAGTGAAAAGAAACAAAACCTCCAAGAAATATGGGACTATGTGAAAAGACAAAATCTATGTTTGATTGGTGTACTGGAAAGTGATGGGGAGAATGGAACCAAGGTAGAAAACAATCTTCAGGATATTATCCAGGAGAACTTCCCTAACCTAGCAAGGCTGGCCAATATTCAAATTCAGGAAATACACAGAGAACACCACAGAGATACTCCTCAAGAGGAGCAACCCCCAGACACAAATTGTTAGATTCACCAAAGTTGAAATGAAGGAAAAAATGTTAAGGGCAGCCAGAGAGAAAGGTTGGGTTTCCCACAAAGGGAAGCCCATCAGACTAACAGTGGATCTCTTGGCAGGAACCCTACAAGCCAGAAGAGAGTGGGGGCCAATATTCAACGTTCTTAAAGAAAAGAATTTTCAACCCAGAATCTCATATCCAGCTAAACTAAGCTTCATAAGTGAAGGAGAAATAAAATCCTTTACGGACAAGCAAATGTTGAGAGATTTTGTTACCACCAGGCCTGCCTTACAAGAGCTCCTGAAGGAAGCAGTAAACACGGAAAGGAACAAGCGGTACCGGCCACTGCAAAAACATGCCAAATGGTAAAGACCACAGATGCTCTGAAGAACCTGCATCAATTAATAGGCAAAATAACCAGCTAACATCATAATGACAGGATCAAATTCACATATAACAATATTAACCTTAAATGTAAATGGGCTAAATGCCCCAATTAAAAGACACAGACTGACAAATTGGATAAAGAGTCAAGACTTATCGGTGTGCTGTATTCAGGAGACCCATCTCACATGCAGAGATGCACACCGGCTCAAAATAAAGGGATGCAGGAAGATCTACCAAGCACATGGAAAGCAAAAAAGGCAGGGGTTCCAATTTTAGTCTCTGATAAAACACACTTTAAACCAACAAAGATCAGAAGAGACAAAGAAGGCCACTAAAAAATGGTAAAGGGATCAATTCAACAAGAAGAGCTAACTATCCTAAATATATATGCACCCAATATAGGAGCACCCAGATTCATGAAGCAAGTCCTTAAAGACCTACAAAGAGACTTGGACTCCCACACAATAACAGTGGGAGACTTTAACACCCATCTGTCAATATTAGACAGATTAATGAGACAGAAAATTAACAAGAATATCCAGGACTTGAACTCAGCTCTGGGCCAAGCAGACCTAATAGACATCTACAGAACTCTACACCCCAAAGCAACAAAATATACATTCTTCTTGGCACCACATTGAACTTACTCTAAAACTGACCACATAATCGGTAGTAAAACACTCCTGGGCAAATGTGAAAGAGTAGAAATCACAACAAACTGTCTCTCAGAATACAGTGTAATCAAATTATAACTCAGGATCAAGAAACTCACTCAAAACTGCCCAACTACATGGAAACATAATAATCTGCTCTGAATGCTCAGTGAATAACAAAGTGAAGGCAGAAATAAAGATGTTCTTTGAAACTAAAGAGAACAAAGATACAATGTACCAGAATCTCTGGGACACTTTTACAGCAATGCGTACAGGGAAATTTATAGCACTAAATGCCCACAAGAGAAAGCAGGAAAGATCTAAAATTGACACCCTAACATCACAATTAAAAGAATTAGAGAAGCAAGAGCAAAAAAATTCAAAAGTTAGCAAAAGGCAAGAAATAACTAAGATCAGAGCAGAACTGAAGGAAATAGACACACACACACACACACACACACACACACACAAACCTTCAAAAAATCAATGAATCCGGGAGTTGGTTTTTAGAAAAGATCAACAAAATAGATAGACTGCTGGCAAGATTAATAAAGAAGAAAGGAGAGAAGAATCAAATAGACACAACAAAAAATGATAAAGGGGACATCACCACTGATCCCACAAAAATACAAATTACCATCAGAGAATACTTTAAACACCTCTACACAAATAAACTAGAAAATCTAGAAGAAATTGATAAATTAATGGATACTTCCAAGACTAAACCAGGAAGAAGTTGAATCCCTCAATTGACCAATAACAGGTTCTGAAATTGAGGCAATCATTAATAGCCTACCAACCAAAAAAGTCCAGGACCAGACAGATTCAGAGATGAATTCTACCAGAGGAAAAATTAAAAGCTAGTACCATTCCTTCTGAAACTATTTCAATCCATAGAAAAAGAGGGAATTCTCTGTAACTCATTTCATGAGACTAGCATCATCCTGATACCAAAGCCTGGTAGCGACACAACAAAAAAAGATAATGCAGCCAACAGACAGATGAAAAAAGTGCTTATCATCACTGGTCATTAGAGAAATGCAAATCAAAACCACAATGAGATACCATCTCACATCAGTTAGAATGGCATTAAAAAGCCAGGAAACAACAGATGCTGGAGAGGATGTGGAAAAATAGGAACGCTTTTACACTGTTGGTGGGAGTGTAAGTTAGGTCAACCATTGTGGAAGACAGTGTGGTTAGAACTAGAAATATCATTTGACCCAGCAATCCCATTACTGGGCATATACCCAAAGGATTATAAATCATGCTACTATAAAGACACATGTACATGTATGTTTATTGTGGCACTATTCACAATAGTAAAGTCTTGGAACCAACCCAAATGTCCATCAATAGTAGACTGGATTAAGAAAATGTGGCACATGTACACCATGGAATACTATACAGCCTTAAAAAAAGGGTGAGTTCACGTCATTTGCAGGGATGTGGATGAAGCTGGAAACCATCATTCTAAGCAAACTATCACAAGGACAGAAAACCAAACACCGCATGTTCTCACTCATAGGTGGGAGTTGAACAATGAGAACACTTGGACACAGGGAGGGGAATATCACACACCGGAGCTGGTCAGGGGGTGAGGTCTGGGGGAGGCATAGCATTAGGAGAAATACCTAATGTAAATGACGAGTTGACAGGTACAGCAAACCAACATGGCACATGTTTATCTATGCAACAAACCTGCACGTTGTGCACATGTACCCTAGAACTTAAAGTATAATTAAAAAAAAAAAAATCTCCTCTTGCATCCTAAAGTGCTCATCCTCCTATGACCCTTATCTGAACATTAAATAGAACTGCCAATGGAGCCCTGCAGTGAGGAACTCCAGGGGCCACCATTAATCTTGCAATAGGCAAAGGAGGACAATTTACATAAAATACAATTTTCAAAGTGCGCCCCCTTGACATAGACAACATGACCATCTACCTAGTTATCTGAGTCAAAACCCCATGTGTTATCCTTGATATCTTTCCTTCATATCTAATTGCTGTCAACTCCAGTTCCTGAATCCCTCACAAATCCATTTTCCTCTCAATGTCTAATGCAACTCCCCTGTTTTAGACATCATCATCATCCTGGTTCTTTTAACATAAAATCCAAACTTCTTCATACTATTTTCAGAATCTTCAGTTACTATTCCCACTTGCCACTCTGGCTTTCACTCTAGCTACTTTCCTTAATCTTCTACAATCCAGTCATACTGAAAGTTTCTCAGTTGCTGTAAGTTTTCTCTTACCTTTTTGATTTTAGTCATGGTTTTTCCTCAACTCAAATATTTCTGTGTGTGTGTGTGTGTGTGTGTGTGTGTTTCTTCTCCTTACTAGGAAGACTTAACTTGGGCATCCATAGTATCCTAGGCAACTATTTGAGTGTAACTGGTTTATTTAGGAGATGATCCCAGGAGAAATGTTAGGACAGTGTGTGAGATAGAAGGAAAGGGAGATAATACAGAGTATATTAATGAGCATGTTACCACTATGGGCAATGGATACTCGATTCTACCAGGAATATTTGGGATATAATACAGAACACACCTCAGAATAACTGCATACAAGAAGCAAGGATGCTGGGCTACCCATCTTCTTTCCCTTGTTGTCCTTGATTGAGAGCATTTCCTATAGAGTCAGTTATTCAACCTGATCGTTACACAGATTTCACAGCCAGAGAAATCTCTCAGACAGAGTATGGCAGGGGCTGAAATTGGGCCATCAACATGTGCCAAGAACATATATGGGAAGCCAAACCTGATTGCTGATAACTCTTTTAATATTCCTCTTCTGGGACCCTTTTGAATTATTATGTCGTTTATCAAGTTTTAGTGGGAGAAATTACAATTAAACAACAAAGTGCAATAAACCATATTTCCAGTTCAACATTGTTTCCCTAAAACTTGGCCCATAGTAGGTACTCCCTATACCTTCTGACTAAACTATTTTTTTGTTTTACAGTATATTTTACATTTGGTAGCAATAATTACACCCATTTCAAGGTTTTTCCAGGTGTTTCAGACTTTTATTCACTGCTCTCTACCTCATTTAGGCAGAAAAATTGGTATTTGGAAAAGATTTTTAAGGAAAGTATAAGTCACTGCTTGAGATATCAAAAAGTGATTGTTAAAATATGGTTTTCTTACATAAAGTACCCTGTGCTCTTAATCATTAACCCTCTATCCTGAAATACTGTTTCAAATACTTTCTTTGAATGTTCACATTTGAGAAATGCCAAAAGACAAACATTTATTCCATAAAAGAAATGAAAATGTCATTTATAATATGTTCCAAGTGCTTGGCACCTATGCTGATTGGATCTAATCATATTGTCTGATGAGATTGCCTCTCCAGAGATAACTAATTGGAATGACATAGTGTAATAGTGAGCTCTGGGTGAAATAATCAGACATTTCAAGCTGAATGAATGGCTTTTGTGTCAGATGTTGCAGAGCTAAACCATTATGTGTTGCTTCCTGATTTATGAACCCCAAAGTTGAGTTCTTCTCTTTTTCTTCACAGCTTCCATTTTTTGGCAAGAAAAGTCATCACTTATTTCTGCTGCCCCAAATGTTTCATTGTTCCTCATTGCCTCAAGGAAAAAGTCAATCATCTCTCTCCTGAAGAGCATCGGTACCCTAGTTTTTGTTGTTGCCATTTCTAATCTTCTATATTCTGCTGGTAATATGTAAATAGTATTTGTGAGGGTCCCGTTTACTTTTTAGTGTCAATCACTGTACTTGGTATTTTACACAAAATAACCCTGAGGGCAAAGGAGATAATTATTTACGAGACAACAGAGTTAGATTGAATAAGGTATGGAAAGCCTGTAGAGATACAACTATGATGTGATTCCAAGTTGAACTCAAAGTCAGATCCTTTACCCTTTACACCCTCCTACTCCTCCAAGATTCCTCTGAAGGACAACTTCATTTCAGGCATTAACAAAGAGCATCTCACTGTAATATTGCAGAATCCCTACTATACCATTTTACAGATGAGAAAACTAAGGCACTACAACATTAAGAACTTTGTATAAAATGACACAGACACTAAGTGGCGGAGTCCTGATTCAAATTATATATATCTGAATTCATGTTCCATCCTCTTTCCACTCTACTATACTATATAGCCTCTTTATGTGGAATACTACCCCCTTCATTCTTCCCCAGTCAAAACTCTACCTATTCTCCAAGCTACAGCTCCAGTATAACTTCTCTGATCTTCCTCTGCACTTCAATAGAACTGACCACACTTGACTAACGAGTATTGCCTTGTACTGTGATGACATACAATAAAAATAAAAATGCGAAGCTGGGCTCAGGGGCTCACACCTGTAATCCTAGCACTTTGGGAGGCCAAGGCAGGCGGATCACTTGAACTCAGGAGTTTGAGAAGCCTGGGCAACATGGCAAAATTCTGTCTCTACTAAAAGTCCAAAAATGAGCTGGGTGTGGTGGTGCACACATGTAATCACAGGTATTTGGGAGACTGAGTCACGAGAATTGCTTGAACGCAGGAGGCAGAGGTTACAGTGAGCTGAGATCGCACCACCACAGTACTTTAGCTTGGGCAACAGAGTGAGACTCTGTCTCAAAAAACAGGCAAACAAATAAACAAACAAACAAACAAAAGATATGAATAAACTATTAGAGAATATAGAATATTTGTCCATATACTACCTCATTTGATCCTAAAATTTATCCTTATTATTCCAGTTTTACAGAAGGGATTGAAGTGACTTGCTCAGAAATTACTCATGCCGTCTGCTGTGTTGTCAAATTTTGACTTGAACCTATCTGAAAACATATATATTTTGCTTTGGCAAAAATCTATACTTAGATAATAAAATACTAAGCCTAACTTGAAATCTTCCAATGGCAAGCTTTGATATATCAGGCCTTAACATACATTTTCTTGTTGAATCCTTCATATAGTTGTAGGAAGTAGTTCATTTGCTTATAACCTCACAGCTTTTTCTATACTGTTGTTGATTGCTTCAACAAAAATGTATTAAATACCTGTCATATACTTAATATGGTACCTCAAAGGGTAAATCTGCTTTAGAATGTTTTAATAATTTCCCATTTTTCTTATGTTTAGAACCAAAATTTCTAACATGATGACTTCCTTCCTACCTCTCCAGCCTAAACTTACGCAGAATTAAAAATTGTCCCAAGCATCCTAGCCACAATGACCTTCTCACAATTCTCAGAATTATTAAATTCTATATTGCAGATGTAGGGGAAGAATAACTTTCCATCTACCCTCTGAGGGATGAATAATTAAGTCAATGAAATAAACTGACAATTGGCAGAGTAACATGAGAAAAGGTGTACAAATTCATTATATACAAGGAAACATCACATGAAAGAAAAGTAAATACTAAAAAACCCAGTGAGATCTAGACGCTTAGGTACCAATCTTCCTAGGGGAGTGTGAAGGGGAGAAGTAGGCAACTTAGAAGAGAGTAAATGATTTTGTCAAGATGAGTAAAGCCCTCAGAAAAATACGTGAAAGCCTGTGACAAAGTCTGTCTGGGCACAGTGTGGACCTCTAGCTTCCTCTCCTGTGATACAAGCCCATCTTCCCTGGTTGATGAGATTCCTGGGAAGATAATTTATGCAGTTGAGTTCCTTTAAAAGGATCTATCTTTAGGCAGACAGAGGAAGGTCAGAGAAAGCCTCTTCCTGCATTTACCATTCCCCAAGTATGCTTAGTTTGAAGCAATTTGCATACCAAAACAATATATCTTGGGTGGCATTCCTGAACTCTTTCCTAGCACACACACTCCATAGTGCTTTTTAAGTGATGGGTGCTATTCATAATAGTTTACAAACATTTACAATTTTAATTATAACAACCACCTTTAGGGTGGGTACCATTAAAGTCAATTTATAGAGGAGGTAACTGGCACAGAAATTAAATAGCATGTATAATGTCACACCGCTAGTAAATATTATTCATCAAGCTCTCTGGTCAAGCATGCCCTGCCCTCCTTTGAACTTGATCTTTTCCCTGCCAGTAACATACCTTTTTCTTCAGACTGCAGATGAAATTACTCTTTTCTGAAAAGGTTCTTCCCATTTCATTTTTTTTTTTTTGTACATACTCATAGAATTACATTTGGTTTTGCCTTTGCTCGGGAAATGTGCAATTCGTGGAGGGTATGTGTTCACCTCCATATCCCCAGCATGGTATTTGCCACATAGTAGGCACCAAACTATGTGCTGAATTAATAAATGTAGAATGATTAAATAAGTGTATCAGGCACCATGGTGCGTACTATCAGGTATAATCCTTGTCGTCCAGGAGCTCTTAGCCTAATGTCAAATACAGACAAGTGAACACATGATTATAACCTGACATAATAGCTGTAATGATTAAACACAAGTGACTGCAGAGCACAGAGGAAAGCAGTTCATTCTGTCTGATGATCTGAAAGGTTTTCCAGACTCTATGACATATAGGGAATGAGCAGAATTTCTAAGGGAGAAAAGAGTTGGATGGGGTGATTTCCTGGGTAGAAGGAACCCCTTGCAAGGTACAGACATAAAAGCAGAGGGTGAGATACGACATACAGATAAATTGTTTGTGGGTGAATTAGAGATAGCATTGAGAGAAGTGGCGAAGAATGCAGCTTATTTCAAAGTTTGAGGTCAGTATTATGAAAGATGACATAGCCTGTGCTAAGAGTTAGAATGTGGTTGTATAGGGAGAAGGAAACCATAAGTAGTATAATAATATAACAAGTATTTTCAATGTGCTTTAGAAAGATCAATCAAACCACTAAATGGACAATTATTCCTCTATCTTTGAATTTAGTTTTTGTAGTATTAATGCAAATTTCAAAGGGTACTACAAATAGCCCAATTTAATATGAGTCTTAGGATATCAGGGCTAAAGGAGATTGAGAAATGATTGAAATATTTCCTGATATCACAGTAATTTGCAACAAATTTCTATAATTTGCATTAGGATACATGCCAAGCTGCAGTATGAGACAGCCACAGGTCATCCCCAAGCCCTGATTATGCTGTATCTCTTGCATTTATATCTTCATTTCATAAAGTCTTTCAAATGATATACCTAAGACCAACTGAATTCCTAATCATAAGAGTTCCTATCTTTACTGAGTTGATCACATCAATATGTTTGTGAAGTCAGCTTTTTTTTTTGCTATTTTCAATAAAACAAGATTAGGCACAAACCATTTTAAAAATAATAGAGTATGCAAACAGTTCATGGAGAATGTTAATCTTCATGAATAATAGAATATAAACCAAACTAAGTAGATGCTGTGCAACTGTCTCCAGCTTTGTCCCACTACTGGCCAAGACAGCTTTAACATTCCCCTCAGCTTGACTAAATTTAAGCAAGCTTCTTTCTGACTTCAGTCCCTGTCCTCTCTTTGCTTAAAACATTAACTTTAGAAAACTTGCGATTGTAAATTCCTTCTCTGCCCATTAGAGATATAAATTTTCTACAACCTAGAAATGTCTTTCTCACCAAATCATCAGGAAAGATTGGGCTCCTTTCTCCCAGTTTCTGAGGGAGCACAGAAGCCTAATTTAGATAAGTGACAATTGGCTAACACAAATAATCTAATCATTTTAACCAACCTCACCCATCCCAATGTCCTCCTGTACTTTTCCATTAGCTCACGATAGCATTTAAATACCTTCAGCAGAGCTGAGTTCAATCTCTCTCTTCTATTGCAATGGCTACGACATCAATAAAATATCTTTAAAAGTAATATAACTTAGTATTTCCCTATAGTTAATTATCAAAAAAGTCACACCAGAAAAAGTTTGCTTTAAAAACTTGCAGGTAGATGCAATGTCTAATACTAAATCATGAAAAAAGCAAGATTCTTAAAACTCTGCAACCTACCTGGGTCAATCAGTAGCACCAGCCTTTATACTTATTCATTTTCAAACATTTGTTGAACCCCTTACTATGTGTTAGTATTGTTTTTAACATTTGGGATATATCAGTTAATTAAACAGATAAAGATCCTTGCCCTCAAGGATCTTACATTTTAGAAGAGAAAAACAGACAGAACACAAATGTGATATAAAAATAAATTACAGATTATGTTTTACAGTGGAAAGTTCTATGAAAGAAAAAGGAAATTAAAGCCAGGTTAAAGGCTGTTTTAATGACTTTTACTTGGAATAAAATAGGAAAGCTTTACAGGATTTTTAATATGGATGTGACATGATTTTACCCAAAGTTTTAAATCAAATAGATAACTCTGGATGCTGGGTAGAAAATAAGCTGTAGGTGGAAGAGGTTAAAACTAACAGATCAGATGAAAGTTACTGCAGTTTATCCAGGAAAGAGTTTAGCACAAATGCTAATAATAGATCAGGTGGTATGTAGTAATATGTTCTGGATATATTAACAATCAAGACAACAAAGTTTCTTAAAAGAGAGGATGTGAGCTGTGGGAGAAAGGCAGAAAGAATTAAAAGCTTTTTGTCTTGAAGCAAGTAATATGGAGTTGCCATCAATTGAGATGGAGAGGGTTATATTTGGAATAGCATTTGAGAAAAAGACTATGAGTTAAGTTTGGGACATGCAGATTTTTACAATTTGAATGTATTTCAAGCATAGCCATTGATTTGGAAGTTGGATATATGAGCTTGGAGTTAGGAAGAACTGAATAGGAGAGATAAATCTGAGAGTCACTGGCATATAAATGCTATTTTAAAACCACGAGGTAACAACAAGGGAATGAGAGAAGAAAAGATGAAGAATGACTGAGGAATGGCCCTTGGTCATTCCAAGTTTCAGGAATGAGGAGGAAGAGGGGAGAGGAAAGTTAGGAGAAACACTAGGGAAGTGTGATGACCTGCAAGTCAAATGAAGAAAATATATCAAAAAGGGTACAGTGAGCCTTTGGCTCAGATATTGCTGATAGGTGAGTAGAATGATAATTAATAATTGATCAATTGAATTTGGCAGTGCAGAGGTGTTTGATGACTGTTACCAGATTTGTCTTGGTGGAGTTGGATAAATACCTGATTGGAGTAGATTTAGGAGACAATCAGAAAAAAGTGTTTAAAGATAAGCAGCATTGCTAAAAGCTGTCAAAAGAAGCAAATAATTGGAATATGTGTGGCTGGCACTTGAGGAGGCATCAAGTTAATTTTGTTTTGTTTTTATAATATGGTAGAAAAAAATGATATGCTTGTATGTTTTGGGGAATGGTCCAGTAAAGAGTGAAAATTTGAGGAAATGAAAGAGAAGGGAACATTGTTACTGCAATGTCCTGGAGGATGCAAAAAGAAATAGCATCAAATATAAAAGGAGGGGGCGGTTAACTTTACATAGGAGCATGAATAGTTCATTTATGTGAACAGGCAGGATGACAGAGTAGGTGGAAACAGATGCTGCAAGGTGGGTAGATGTGCTGATGAGAGTCTAAAAAAGTTCTCTTCAGATTAATTCTACATTTCAGTGAAGTAGGAAACAAGGTCTTCAGCTAAAAGTGAGGTAGAGGGTTTGTGGAAGTGTAAGGAGAGAGGAAGAGCTATGAATTACTGTCTAAGTGATGGGAAGGGGAAGAGATTATCACCTTCATGACTAACACTCAATAAAATTTTACTATACTAAGTGTCAAGCTGTCATATCTTGGTTAACCTCTATAGCAGTAGTGTGAGCTAATTACTATTATTATTCCCATTTCACAGATGAGAATACTGACTCTCAGAGAAAATAAATAACCGTCCCAAGTCACACAGCTACAACACGATGACATTAACACTCAATTTCACCCTATACGACTTCAAACATGATGCTTTTAATTACATTGCACTGCTTCTACATGTTCCTTTGCCATGCAAGGGTCTTAGAGAAGAATTTTAAAAATACATAGATTATCTCTCTTTCCTGTACATGATAGAATATACTCACATCACATTTGGTCGTTAAAGTCATTTAATGAACATTTCATTCTAAAAAACAATGCAAGAGAAAGAAATACTGTAAGTTCAAACAGAAGTAACTGACTTCCTACCATTACCTCTCTTGATATGTAAACCTACATTCTAATTTTTTAACATTGCGTATGTTAAGAGGTGGAGAATATTATAGCATTAATTTCAAGGATCCATATATTATACTTCCAGCAATACAATCTAAGGTTATATTTGATTTATAGCAGCTGGTTACTATTGGCTTTTCTTGAGTTTAATAGTTGTATTGATTATGGATATTTCCAGCAGCAAGTAACAGAAAAATCCAAATAAATGTGACAATAAAAAGAAATATTTCACCTCCTTATATATTGAGAAGGATAGAAATAGATGCTGCTAGCTTTGATTCAGCATCTTCAAAATATTAGCTCCATCTCTCTAATTATCTTAACGTCTTTTTCCTCATGCTCACAGGATTACTGCTGCAATTCCAGTCATTATAACCATTGAGACATAAATAAAAAGAAAGAGAGAAGTGGTTGCCACCATCAACAGCTGTCTTATTAATAAAGAAAACAAAAGCTTTACCAAACACCTCCTTCCTCATAAACATCTATTCACATTTCATGAACCAGAAATGTGTTGTGTATCTACTCATAGCAGGGAGGATGGCTGACAAAACATGGCCAAAGGAAAAGGATCAGGAATGGGTATTGAGCTTATCAACCAGAGTACCTGCTTCAATAGTCATTTTAATATTCTAGATATGACATTTTTGCATGAACTTCTGCTGAGCCAAGGCCTCCCATCTTCTCTATATATAGCTTGATGATGAAATTTAAATTGTAAGGCTTTGAATTCCTTCATTAAAAAAAAAAGGTATTGGATTCTGGCCAGAATTCTCATTTAATGATAAGTTTGAGCCTTGATTGATTTTTCTCCCATAGTGAGGATCCTTTCTATCTTTCTGTTCATATCACATGCAAAAATAATAAGTGCTTTTGTATGTCTATCAACATCTTAAAACTCTGGTGGATCATAGTCACGTGCTAGTAAAAAGGAAACTAGAAGAGCAGACAAGGATTGAGTAGGGAATATTGGAGTACAATAGTAGCATAGTTGTAGAGAAATCAAAATAAAGAAAAGGATGCAATGTACACAGTTTTATCTCTTTTATTATTACACAATTATCCTCTATCTACTTCAAATTAGACTGAAAAAAGTTTACAAAAAAACACATTCGTACTTCATATGAAAGGAGAACATAAGCATGTGTTTTCACCTTTTGGTTGCTAAATAGATGTTCTATGTGTTAGAGAGGACTGTGGTGCAAAAACTAAGAAGGTAATAATTGTAACTATAAGCTGAAATTTTTTTTTTTTTTTTTTTGAGATGAAGTCTTGCTCTTGTCACCCAGGCTGGAGTATAGTGGCACGATCTCAGCTCACCGCAACCTCGGCCTCCAGGGTTCAAGCGATTCTCCTGCCTCAGCCTCCCAAGTAGCTGGGATTACAGGCACCTAACACCACGCCCAGCTAATTTTTGTATTTTTAGTAGAGACGGGGTTTCACCATGTTGGCCAGGCTGGTCTCGAACTCTTGACCTCAGGTGATCCACCCACCTCGGCCTCCCAAAGTACTGAGATTACAGACATGAGCCACTGCACCCAGCCAAGCTGAAACTTTTGAATGCTTATTTTCAACCAGGTTCATAGTTCCAAATGCTTTAAAAATACTGGCCGAGTGCGATGGCACACACCTGTAATCCCAGCACTTTCGGAGGTCGACGGGGGTGACTCACTTGAGGTCAGGTGGTTGAGACTGGCCTGGCCAACATGGTGAAACCCTGTCTCCACTAAAAATACAAAAATTAGCCAGGTGGCGTGGGGCAGGCCTGTAATCCCAGCCACTTGGGAGGCTGAGGCAGGAGAATCGCTTGAACTTGGCAGGTGGAGATTGAGTAAGCTGAGATCGTACCACTGCACTCCAGCCTGGGCAACAGAGTGAGACTCTTTCTCAAAAAAAAAAAAAAAAAAGAAAGAAAGAAAGAAAAAAGAAAAAATATATAGTATTAACTAAGAGGTTTCAGACAAGTTGGCCAACTAGACGCAACCAGGAAATGTCACTACCACTGAGAAAGACTACAATATCCAGTAAACCACCAGAACTCGGGCAGATCTTCAAGAGAAAATGCTGAGTGGATGGACAGACAATGCTGAACCTGAGGCAGAAGAGGGAGAATCTGGGGACCCTGTAAGTGGTACCTGAAATCCAGGTCTAGTTTCTGGCTGCCAGTGGCTCCTGGGTAAGGGTTGGGTAAGTGAACTGAGGGCCAGCTTACTCTCACCATGGACCTCTGGGATCCTAGCTATAGGGGACCATGCTCATGGACCTGTAAGCTGGCAGGGGGAATCTCTTCGGGGAGCAAGCAGAGACAGGCCTTCAGTCAGTAGAGAACCCAGGAGATTTTGAGTCCTGTGCAGCTCCAGCAGAGAGTTGCCATCCACAAATGGCCCCTATGCCCTTCTGGGAGGCATAGGCCCCATCTGACTTAGAAGCCAGGAGAGAGTGGGGATAGCATCCCCACAACACTGGGGCATGTCTGCTTTGCAAGCCATCCTGCCGGCTGGCCTCTCCTAGAGTCTATGCTTAGCGGTCTGCAGGAGCAGGTGCACAGTGTAGCCCCTGAGGTCCATCCTGAGGGCTGCATCTTACTCTGAGTACCTTATCAGTGACCCAGAAGCACTTTGCATTCTTCAGCATAACCAGTACTCCAGCAGGAGCCTCAGGATATGTCTGTGCCCCAAGGCTACAGTGTGCAGCTCTGGAGTACTGAGATGTGATCCCTGACTGGCACTCAAGCCAGGGAGGAGCCTCCATCTCCATAGCAGTGAGAGAGGCAAGATGCATGGGTTACTGGGTTGGGATGGGAGCCGGGTGTGCCTCCCTCTGCAGGGCCAGTTTAGAGTGTGGTATTCTTTCCAACCACAGCTTCTGCCCAAGGGAGCCCCATGGCCGGGAACAACTAACAAAAGAGACGCAGGTACAGAGCCAGCAATTGGAGGGGTTTACCCCAAGGCCCAGGAGTGAACCTAGTGAGAGGACCATCTCTCTGCTTCACCAACCACAGAGCATACCTGTGAACCCAAGCAAGTACAAAAGAGTAATTAATGGGTTGGGTATTAACCTAGCTACTGACTATTACTCTTATGTGCCATCTACTGGATCACAACCCTAACTACAACATCAAAAATTTGTCCTGCTAATGCATACATCTGTGAAATCAAGGGCAAGATTTCACTGACACGTAAAGATCCTGTACAGAACTCTGGTTCTCTGAAAGCAATCGGAAACGAAGCCAATGAACTATACTCAACTTAAACCACAGTTAAAGGAACACCAACTGTCCCAGATGAGAAAGAATCAGTGCAAATATTCCAGCAATCCAAAAAGCCAGTTGTCCTCTTACCTTCAAATGAGTACATTAGCTCCCCAGCAATGGTTCTTAAACAGTTGGAAATAATTAAAATAATAGGCATAGAATTCAGAATCTGGGTGGCAAGGAAACTCATCAAGATTCAGGAGAAACTGAAACTCAATCCAAGAAATCCAGTAAAACAATTCAAGAGCTGAAAGGCAAAATAGCCATCCTAAGAAAGAATTAAACTGAAATTCTAGAGCTGAAAAACTCACTAAAAGAATTTTATATACAATGGGAAGTATTAACAACAGAATAGACCAAGCTAAGGAAAGAATCTCAGCACTCAAAGACTTGTCCTTTGAATCAACTCAGTCAGACAAAAATTAAAAGAAAAAAAAAAAAGAATTGTAATAAATGAAAAAAATTCAAGAAATACAGGACTATAAAAAGAGAGGACATATATGTCTCACTGGTATCCATGAAATAGAAAGAGAGAGGATAAGCAACTTGAAAAGTGTTTTTGAGGATATAATTCATAAAAATTTCTCTAATCTCACTAAAGAGCTTGACATGCAAATCCAAGAAATAAAGAAAACCCTTACTTCATGCTGTACCAGATGACCCTCCCCAGGGCACATAGTCATCAGATTCTCCAAGGTCAGTGCAAAAGGAAAAATCTTAAAGTTAGCTAGACAGAAGGGTCACATGGCACACAGAGGGAACCTCATCAGGCTAGCAACACACATCTCAGCAGAAACATTACAAGCCAGACAGACTGGGTTTCTACTTCCAACATCCTCAAAGAAAAGAAATTCCAACCAAGAACTCACATTCCACCAAACTAAGCTTAATAAGTGAGGGAGAAATGAGGTCTTTCTCAGACAAGCAAATGCTGAGGGAATACCTATCAATTAGACAAGCCTTATAAGAAGTCCTCAGGGAATGCTAAAGATTGGATCAAAAGAATAACATCTACTATCACAAAAACATACATAAGCCCACAGTCCAGTGGCACTATAAAGCAAATACACGGTGGAGTCGACATAAAACCAGCTAACAACACAGTGACTGGATTAAAATCACACATATCAATGCCAACATTGAATATAAATGGGCTAAATGCCCTCACTTAAAAGACAAAGAGTGGTAGTCTGGATAAAAAGACAAAATTCAACCATCTTTTGTCTTCAAGACACATGTCTCACATGTAATGACACTCACTGGCCCAAATTTAAAGGATGAAGAAAGATCTACTATAAAAACAGAAAACAAAAAGAGCAGTAGCCATTATTCTTACATAAGATAAAATAGACTTTAAACCAATAAGAATTAAGGAGGACAATGAAAGACATTACTTTTGATAAGGGTACAATCCAACGAGAAGTCTTAACTATGCTAAATATATATGTATCCAACATAGGAGCACCCAGATTTACAAAACAAGTTCCTCTTGGTCCATGACAAGATTTAGGCAGCCACACAATAATAGTGGGAGACTGTAACATCCCACTGACAGGTTTAGACAAGTCATCAAGACAGAAAACTGACAAAGAATCTCTGGACTAGGTTCAACAATTGACAAACTGGACCTTATAGACATCTACAGAACACTCCATTCAACAACCATAGAATATACATTCTTCTAACCTGCACATGGAACATATTCTGAGATTGACTACATGTGCAGTTTTAAAGCAAGTCTCAATAAATTCAAAAAAATTGAAATCATACCAAGCACACTATCAGACTACGGTTGAATAAAAATCTAAATCGATATCAAAAAGATCTCTCAACATTACACAAATACATGGAAATTAAATAACTTACTCCCGTATAACTCCCGGGTAAACATCAAAATTAAGGCAGAAACCAACAGTCTTTGAAACTAATGAAAATAGAGACACAACTTATCATAATCTCTGGGATGCAGCCAAAGCACTGTTAAGACAAAAGTTTATAGCCCTAAACACTTTCATCAAGAAGTTAGAAAGATATCAGATTAACAGTCTAACTTTCCACTTAAAGGAAGTAGGGGGGAAAAAAAAAGAACAAACCGATCCCAAAGCTTTCAGAAGAAAAGAAATAACCAGAGTCGTAGTTGAACAGAATGAATAAAAGATGCAAAAATCCACAGAAAAGATTAATGAAACCCAGAGTTGTTTTTCTGAAAAAATAAACAAGATTTAGACCACTAGCTTGCTTAACAAAGAAAAAAAAAAAGATCTAAATAAGTACAATCAGAAATGACAAACATGACATTACAATTGATCCCACAGAAACGCAAAAGATCTTCAGAGAATACTGTGAACAACACTGTGCACACAAATTAGAAAATCTAGAAGAAATAAATTCCTGGAAGCACACAATCTCCCAGGATTGAATCAGAAAGAGATGAAAACCCTGAATAGACCAATATCAGACTCTGAAATTGAATAAGTAATAGAAAACATGCCAACCAGGAAAAGTCCTGGACCAAATGAATTCATAGCCAAAATCTACCAGATGTATAAAGAACTGGTACCAATTCTACAGAAACTAGTTCAAAAAATCAAGGCGGAGGGACTTCTTCCTAAATCATTCCATAAATCCAGCTTTAGCTAGTACCAAAACCTGGCAGAGACATGACAAAGAAAGAAAACTTCAGATCCATATCCCTAATGAACACAGACACAGAGTCCTCAACAAAATACTAGCAAACTGAATCTAGCAGCACATCAAAAAGTTAACTCACCATAATCAAGTAAGCTTTATTCCTCGGATGCAATGTTGGTTCAACATATGCATATCAATAAGTGTGACTCACCACATAAACAGAATTAAAAGCAAAAGCCATATGATCATCTCCATAGACACAGAAAAAGCTTTTGAAAAAATTCCACATCCCTTCATGAATAAAACCCTCAATAGATTAATTGTCAAAAGAACATACCTCAATATAATAAGAACCATCCATGACCAACCCACAGCAAACATCATATTGAACAGGCAAAAGCTGGAAGCATTCACTTGGGGAACTAGAACAAGGCAAGGACGTCCACTCTCACCACTCTTATTCAACATAGTACTGGTATTTCTAGGCAGAGCAATCAGGCAAGAGAAAGAAATAACAGGCATCTAAATGGGTAAGGAAGTCAGACTATCTCTTTGCTGACTATATAATTTGATACTTAAAAAACCCTAAAGACTCCATTAAAATGCTACTAGAACAGATAAACAATTATAGCAAGGTTTTAGATTACACATCAATGTACCAAAATTAGTAGCATTTTTATACACAAATAACATCCAGTCTGAGTGTCAAATAAAGAACACAGTCTCATTTACAATAGCCATACATAAAATTAAATACCTACGAATACAGCTCACCAAGGAGGTGAAAGGTCTCTGCAAGGGGAACTACAAAACACTGCTCAAAGAAATCAGAGATGACACAAATATATTTTTTAAAAATTACATGCTTATAGACTGGAAGACTACACAACATTAAAATGGTCATAATACCCAAAGCAATTTACAGATTCATGCCATTTCTATCAATATACCAATGTCATTGTTCACAGAATTAGAAAATCTATGATAAAATGTATATTAAACCAAAAAAGAGCCCAAATAGCCAAAGCAATCCTTAAGCAAAAAGAACAAAGCCAGAGGCATTGCGTTACCTGACTTCAAACTATATTATATGGCTAAAGTAACCAAAACAGCATAGTACTGGTGCAAAAACAGACACATAGACCAATAAAATGCAGTAGAAAATTTAGAAATAAAGCCACACACCTAAAAACAACAAGTCTTCAACAAAGCTGACAAAAACAAGCTATGGGGGAAGATCTCTCTATTTAATAAATGGTGCTGGGATACCTGGCTAGTCAAATGCAGAAATATGAAACTGGACTCTTTCTTTTTGTTATATACAAAAATTAATTCAGGGTGGATTAAAGATTTAGATGCAAGGCCTCAAACTATAAAAATCCTAGGAGAAAATTTAGGAAATACACTTCTCAACATCAGACTTAGCAGATAAATTTTGGCTAAGTCCCCAAAAGCAATTTTAACAAAAACAAAAATTGACAACTACGACCTAATTAAACTAAAGAAAGTATCATACAAAAGAAACTATCAACAGAAGAAACATACCTACAGAATGGGAGAAAATATTCACAAACTATGCATCTGACAAATGTCTAATATCCAGGATCCATAAGGAACTTAAACAAAGAACAAATAACCCTATTAAAAAATGGAGAGAGGACATAAACAGACATTTCTCAAAAGAAGACATACAAGTAGCCAAACAAACATATTAAAAAATGCTCATCATGACTAATCATCAGAGAAATGCAAATCAAAACTACAGTGAGGTAGCATCTCATACCACTCAGAATGGGTATTAATAAAAAGTCGAAAAACAACAGATGCTGGCAAGCTGAAAGGAAAAAGGAACACTCATATACTGTTGGTGGAAATGTAAATTAGTTCATCCACCGTGGAAAGCAGTTTAAAGATTTCTCAAGGAACTTAAAACAGAGCTACCATTTGACCTAGCAACCCCCTTGTTGGGTATATACCCAAAGTAATACAGATCATTACACCAAAAAGACACGTGCACTTGTATGTTTATCACCATGCTATTCACAATAGCAAAGACATGGAATTAATCTACGTGCCTATTGGTGGAGGATTGGATAAAGAAAACATGGTATACATACACCATGGAATACTATGCAACCATAAAAAAGAATGAAATCATGTCATTTGCAGCAACATGGATGGAGTTGGAGGCCATAATCCTAACTGAATTAATGTAGAAACAGAAAAGCAAATATTGTGTGGGAGGGAAACGTGGAGCACACATGGGCATAAACATGGAAACAAAAGATACTGTGGCCTACTGGAGGGGAGAGGGAGAAAGGGGGAAATGGGTTGAAATACTACCTATTGAATATTATGCTTACTACTTGGGTCCAACATACCCATGTAACAAACTTACACAGGTACTTGGTATATCTAAAATAAAATCTAAAAATTTAAAAAGTATATTAACTAACTTGATCCTCACAGTAATCCACAAAATGGATGGGTGGCTATCGCTCACCCATCTCATTTCACAGATGGGGCACAGAAATACTGATTAATTTTCTGAAAGTCACACAACCCATAAGAGGCAAAATTAGAATTTAACCCCAGGAAGTCTAGCTTGAGTCCATGTGCTAACCTCTACACTAAATGCCAACAAGGAGGTGGTGGTTTTGCTATTCTGTTTTGTATTGCTATAACAGAACAACACAAACTGGGCAATTTATTTTTTTTAAAGAAATTTATTTCTTACATTTCTGGATGCTGGAAAGTCTGTGATCAAGGAGCCCACACTGGACAAGGGTCTTCATGCTGCATCATTCCACGGCCAAATGTGTGAGGGAAAAAGAGCGTAAGAGAGAGTAAGAGAGAGCCTAACTCACATTTATAAGAAGCCCACTCTTGCAATAACTAACATACTCCACCAATAATGACACCAATCTATTCATAAGGGCAAACATGACCTAATCACTTCTTATTAGGCCCCACCTCCCAAAACACTGTTGCATTAGGGACTGCATTTCCAACCCATGACTTTGGGGTACACATTAAAACCATAGCAGTGGTTTAAGCCAAACACCAGATAACCTTCAAACAAGTCTCACTACGTTTTGACAAAATAATACAACGAGATATCAATGAAAATTTGAATTAAGGAGCAATAACAAAAGACTACATGGAGATTTCAATTTATGAAATGAGCCTTTAAGATGAATTTAGTTTTACTAGGCAAGAATAGTTTAAAGATACAGGGATCTAGGAAGGATAAACATGATCAATGGCGTAACATTGAGAACTTGGGGAATGTCCGGTAAAACTGAGGGTTCACCTTGTTCTGCATGTTAAGGGAATAGTAGGAGATAAAGCTATCCAGGCAGTCATGCACACAGCAATGACGTTGGGATCAAAAAATCCAAGTCTCAAATCGCACCAGATGCACTAGACCTTTGTCAAGGTCTTTAATCTCTCTGGGTCTCAAATGGGAATGAAAAGTCCACCTAATATTGTTACTTGGAAAATTAAGTGGGAGTGTAAGTGTTCAAATTACTATTAACTAAAGCTAGGCTTGAGCGAAAAATAGGCTATGATGTTGTTGTGGAGAGATGTGAATTTCAGGCTGAGGAGATGCCATTGAAGACCTCTGAGAAGGTAAATAAAAGAGTAGCATGGTCAGAATTGTGTGAAGTTCAATCCAGTGCTCGGTATAGAAGTAGGTATAGGATATACTGGAGTGTGAATAGGGCAGGGATCAGAAGAAGACTGGGAAATATTAAAATTGGTTGAAATATAGTGAAGACCCAAATTCTAGTTCTGGCATTTGGTCCTAAAATAAAGACAGACATTTCAGAAACACTACAGAAGCACATAAAAATAATTTCACAATTATTTTTGATTTAAAACAGAGGGGGGAAACCTTCAGTTATTTTGAGACCTCAAGTCTGACTGACTTGGAGAATAATCATGCCACCATCAACAAAACAAAATTTTGAGGAAGAAAAGTCCTTTTTTGGGAAAGCATAAATTGTATCATGAGTCTGATCTGTATATATTGATTTTAAGGAATTGGTAAGACACCCTGGTTGAATTGACCTGACCTGTAACCAGTTAGTTATGTGCATCAGGAGCACAGGAAAGAGGAAGTGGCAAGATAGAGAGTGTGGTAAAGAGAATAATGAACTATTAGCGAAATCACATCCTAATATCAGACCAACAAATAGATTACAGAGCAAAAGGGAATTAAAGATGGAGATATAAATAAGGTGAATAATCAGTTGACCTTAAAATAGGGATATATCCTGGATAATCTAGCTGGGCTCAGTATCATCACAAAAATTCTTAATAGATAAGGAGAAAGATGAAGAGGAATTTGCAGTGATGTGATGTGAAAAGCCCTTTCAGGCTTTGAGGATGAGAAAAGGGGTCAAAAGACAAGGAATGTGGCTTTTCTAGAACCCAGAAATGGCAAGGAAAGAGATAATTTACTAGACCCTCTCAGAAGGAAATGCAAATGCCAACAGCTTGATTTTTAGCCCAGTGAGACTCAGGTAGACCTCTAAACTACAAAACTTAAAGATAATATATGTGTGTTGTTTAAGCCACTAAATCTGTGGTAACGTGTTACAGCAGCAAACGTGAACTAATATATAGCGATTTTTGGAATATTCAGGATGAAGATAATAATCAGGAACATCGTGATTCCAAACACTTCCTGAAAGCCGTCTGTGAGACAAAACTGCAGCTTTTTGAGAAAGCAGGAGCAGTTGTAAGTCCTTAGAATCAGTGTAGAGATATCTTGTTCCTGTACCAAGTTATTCAGAACCTTGGGAGTGTACCAATCAGTTCATTTGCTGTATAGAATCTTAATCTTGCAAAAAGGAAGTCAGCAAGAATTATCTGAATTTATTCCAGGGTTCATTTTTATCTCCACTATCATCATGCATGATTCATCTCAGCACTGTGAGAGAAAGAATTTCTGGTCAGGGATATTGGCTCATGCCTGTAATCCCAGCACTTTGGGAGTCCAAGGTGGGCAGATGGCTTGAGTCAAGGAATTTAACACCAGCCTGGGTAATATGGTGAAACTTTGTCTCTACAAAAAATATAAAAAATTAGCCAGGTGTAGTGGTGTGCACCTGTAGTCCCAGCTACTCAGAAGGCTGAGGTGAGGGGAGACAGTAAGCAAAGATCCAGCCTGGGTGACAGAGCAAAATCCTGTCTCAAAAAAAGAAGAAGAAGGAGAAAGGGAAGGGGAAGAGGAAGGGGAAGGGGAAGGAGAAAAAGAGAGAGGGGGAAGGGAGGGGGAGGGGGAGGGGGATTGTTGTTAAAGTTTCTTGTCTTGAGGAGAGGAATAAATTGATCAAACTTTTGCAACTTAAGCCACTACTGAAAGAATGGAAATAGAAAATTTAGAAAATTTCAAGCTTTTCCTTTCCAGAAACTTGCACTCTATTTTCTGGAAACATCCAGCTAATATCTCACAGCATTCCAGATGGGCTGCATAACTTATTTTGTATCCTAGAGTGTCAGTCTTGGTTGCAGAGGAGATGTGGAATTGTTTGTGTTGATTTAAAAATAAAAACTATAGCCGGCTAGGTACAGTGGCTGACGCCTGTAATCCCAGCACTTTACAAGGCCGAGGTGGGCGGATCACATCAGGAGATCGAGACAATCCTGGCCAACAAGGTGAAATCCTGTCTCTACTAAAAATATAAAAATTAGCTGGGTGTCGTGGTGCGCGCCTGTAATCCCAACTACTCATGAGGTTGAGGCAGGAGAATCACTTGGACCAGGGAGTCAGAGGTTGTGGTGAGTTGAGATTGCACCACTGCACTCCAGCCTGGCAACAAAGCAAGACTCCGTCTCAAAACAAAACAAAACAAACAAACAAACAAACAAAAAAACCACTAAAGTCAAATTAAATTTTAAATAGTTTAATTGAGCAAAGAACGATTGATGAATCAGGCAGTTTCCTGAGCCAGAGTAGGCTCAGAGACTCCAGTGAAGACCTGTGATGGAAGAAGATTCATGGACAGAAAAAGGAAAGTGACATACAGAAAATGGAAGTGAGATACAGAAATAGCTGGATTGGTTATAGCTCTACATTTGCCTTGCTGGCACACATTTCGAACAATTGGCTACATTTGATTGGCCAAAACTCAGTGAATGGCCCAAGGGCAGGTTACAATCTGTTTAAAATTCCATTTAGGTTATATATAGTTCACAATGTACAGAGAAACCTTTAGGCTGAACTTAAACTATGTAAGGAGGCAGCTTTAGGCTAAACTTGACTTAACAGTGTTTTCATTAGATGTATGAAACATCTCAGTAAATGGTACCTCCCTGTTGACCTAGCCCCATTAAGGGACACTTCTCACATTATTGTGGTCACTGCCTAGATCTCCTATAAAACTTTCCCCTCAGTAGAATACTGCTAACTAACTCCAGATGGGCATCAGCAGGAAAAGAGTATGATATGTGGAGCAAGCATTCCTCTTTTTTACAGCCCAGATATTTTATTTCCTACAGCACCACCACATAAAGCTGTGTCAGGATGTCAGACTTCTTTAAGAGGTAGTAAGAAAAAATATATTTCAAAATACTTAACTACACCCTTCCCAAGGTTATAAGAAAAAGCACAAGAACATTAACTATGAAATTTACTTTATTAGCAAATCCCAGCTTTTAGCCTTATTTTCCTTCATTCTAGAAAAACAGCACATTTTTCCTTTTCAAATCAACATAGAATAAATTTCTATCCCACTTTCGTTACTCTCCCACTCATGCCATCTTCAATCTCCAGCTCCACTCGAGAGCATGGGTGGAACCAAATTTAGCCAATACTTGTGCCAGGAAATGCGGTAAGAGAGGGAGGGAAATCCAAGGCTTCAGCAGAACAGTCAAGGGTAGACTTTAGCAAACCAAGTTCTGCCACTTTGAAGTGAAGAATGAGGATTCTTTTTGCTTTTGCAATGGGTAAATATTGAACTAAACATAAAACTAATAAAAATAGCTTTCACATGACAAGTATTAATTCTTGGCGACTATGCAACTAGTTCCAGAAAAAATATTTTGCATATATGCCATTGATATACTTACACTTTTCCACAATAGGAATTATAGTTTATTTATATTATGAGAGAGCTTCAAAAAGTTAATGGAAAATGTAATTATGAAAAAAACTACCCATCAATTTTAAGAATTTTGCACCAAAATAAACTCATATTAACTTGTTGTGACATGTCTGAATGGGGTCTAATTTGAGGTACTAAAAAGGATAAGACATTAGTTTGAAAAGAGCCCTTATCAGAGCAACATGAATTTTACTAAAATTGAAGCAAAAACAAACAACAAATTTATGGTGAAACTTGGGTGGAAGAATGATGAAGTCATTGATGCTTTACAAAAAGTTTATGGGGACATTGTCCAAAGAAATCAGCAATTTACAAATGGATAACTTGTTTTTTAAAGCAACAAGACAATGTTGAAAATAAAACGCTCAGTGGCACACCATCTATATCAATTTTCAAGGAAAAAGTTAATCTGATTCATGTCCTAATTGAAAAGGACCAACAATTAACAGCAGAAACATTAGCTAACACCATAAACATCTCAACTGATTCAGCTTGCATCATTCTTACTGAAACATTTGAGCACACTTTCCACTCAATGGGTGCCAAAACCCTTGCAACCAGATCAGCTGTAGATAAAAACAGAGCTTTCAATAGAAATTTAAACAAGTGGGATCAAGATCGCAAAGCATTTCTCTGGAGTTGTAACAAGAAATGAAACATGGCTTTACAAGTATGATCCTGAAGATAAGTCACAATCGAAGCAATGGTTACCAAGAGGTGGAAGTGGTCAAGTCAAAGCAAAAGCAGACTCATCAAGTGCAAAGGTCATAGCACAGTTTTTTGGAATGCTCAAAGCATTTTCTTCATTGACATCCTGAAGAATAAAAGAATCATAATATCTGCTTATTATGAGAGTGTTTTGAGATAGACAAAACTTTAGCAGAAAAACACCTGGGAAATCTTCATTAGAAAGTCCTTCCCCACCATGACAATGTTTCTGCTCATTCTGCCTATCAAAGAAGGGCAATTTTGGATGGGATATTATTAGACATCCACTTACAGCCCTGATTTGGTTCTTTCTGACTTCTTTGTTTCCTAATCTCAAAAAATTTTAAAAGACACCCACTTTTCTTCAGTTAATAATGTAAAAAAGACTGTGTTGACATGGTTAAATAATCAGGGCCCTTAGTTCTTTAGGGATGAACAAAAGCGCTGGCATTACCACTTTTAAAAGTGTCTTAAATTTGATGGAGCTTATGGTGAGAAATAAAAAAATAAAATTTATATTTATTATTTTTATTTTTTAATTCCATTTTCCATGAACTTTTCTTTTCTTTTTTTCTCTTTTCTTTTTCTTTTTTTCCTTTTCTTTTTTTCTGAGGCAGAATTTCACTCTTATCACCCAGGCTGGAGTGCAGTGGCACTATCTCAGCTCACTGCAACCTCTGCCTCCTAGGTTCAAGCAATGCTCCTGCCTCAGCTTTCTGATTAGCTGGGATTACACGTGCCTGCCACCACGCCTGGCTAATGTTTTGTATATTTAGTAGAGACGGGGTTTCATCATGTTGGCCAGGTTGGTCTCAAACTCCTGACCTCAAATGACCCTCCTGCCTTGGCCTCCCAAAGGGCTAGGATTACAGGCATGAGCCACAGCGCCCAGCCTTCATGAACTTTTTGAAGTTCCTTTGTAATACCCAAAAATCTCCCAGGGCCCTTCTAATGCCAAAAACACACACCTTTTTCCAGTGACCCTCTGTCAGTCTTCTGAATTCAAAGCTGGGCTCTGGGACTTACCAGTGTGAGAATGCATGTCCACTAATGCTTAGATAGATATTGGACAAAAAATTTCAAATTTACATTTTTCACTTCTTTTTTTTTTTTATTTTTATTATACTTTAAGTTCTAGGGTACATGTACATAACGTGCAGGTTTGTTACATATGTATACTTGTGCCATGTTGGTGTGCTGCACCCATCAACTCGTCAGCACGCATCAATTCATCATTTTTATTATGTATAACTCCCCAATGCAATCCCTCCCCCCTCCCCCCTCCCCATGATAGGCCCCAGTGTGTGATGTTCCTCTTCCTGAGTCCAAGTAATCTCATTGTTCAGTTCCCACCTATGAGTGAGAACATGTGGTGTTTGGTTTTCTGTTCTTGTGATAGTTTGCTTAGAATGATGGTTTCCAGCTGCATCCATGTCCCTACAAAGGACGCAAACTCATCTTTTTTATGGCTGCATAATATTCCATGGTGTATATGTGCCACATTTTCTTAATCCAGTCTGTCACAGATGGGCATTTGGGTTGATTCCAAGTCTTTGCTATTGTGAATAGTGCCGCAATAAACATACGTGTGCATGTGTCTTTATAGTAGAATAATTTATAATCCTTTGGGTATATATCCAGTAGTGGGATGGCTGGGTCATATGGTACTTCTAGTTCTAGATCCTTGAGGAATTGCCATACTGTTTTCCACAATGGTTGAACTAGTTTACAATCCCACCAACAGTGTAAAAGTGTTCCTATTTCTCCACATCCTCTCCAACACCTGTTGTTTCCTGACTTTTAATGATTGCCATTCTAACTGGTGTGAGATGGTATCTCATTGTGGTTTTGATTTGCATTTCTCTGATGGCGAGTGATGATGAGCATTTTTTCATGTGTCTGTTGGCTGTATGTATGTCTTCTTTGAGAAATGTCTGTTCATATCCTTTCCCCACTTTTTGATGGGGTTGTTTGTTTTTTTCTTGTAAATTTGTTTGAGTTCTTTGTAGATTCTGGATATTAGCCCTTTGTCAGATGAGTAGATTGCAAAAATTTTCTCCCATTCTGTAGGTTGCCTGTTCACTCTGATGGTAGTTTCTTTTGCTGTGCAGAAGCTCTTTAGTCTAATCAGATCCCATTTGTCAATTTGGCTTTTACTGCCGTTGCTTTTGGTGTTTTAGACATGAAGTCCTTGCCTATGCCTATGTCCTGAATGGTACTACCTAGATTTTCTTCTAGGGTTTTTATGGTATTAGGTCTAACATTTAAGTCTCTAATCCATCTTGAATTAATCTTTGTATAAGGAGTAAGGAAAGGATCCAGTTTCAGCTTTCTACTTATGGCTACCAATTTTCCCAGCACCATTTATTAAATAGGGAATTCTTTCCCCATTTCTTGTTTCTCTCAGGTTTGTCAAAGATCAGATGGCTGTAGATGTGTGGTATTATTTCTGAGGACTCTGTTCTGTTCCATTGGTCTATATCTCTGTTGTGGTACCAGTACCATGCTGTTTTGGTTACTGTAGCCTTGTAGTATAGTTTGAAGTCAGGTAGCGTGACGCCTCCAGCTTTGTCCTTTTGACTTAGGATTGTCTTGGCAATGCGGGCTCTTTTTTGGTTCCATATGAACTTTAAAGCCGTTTTTTCCAATTCTGTAAAGAAACTCATTGGTAGCTTGATGGGGATGGCATTGAATCTATAAATTACCTTGGGCAGTATGGCCATTTTCATGATATTGATTCTTCCTATCCATGAGCATGGTATGTTCTTCCATTTGTTTGTGTCCTCTTTGATTTCACTGAGCAGTGGTTTGTAGTTCTCCTTGAAGAGGTCCTTGACATCCCTTGTCAGTTGGATTCCTAGGTATTTTTTCTCTTTGAAGCAATTGTGAATGGAAGTTCATTCGTGATTTGGCTCTCTGTTTGTCTGTTACTGGCGTATAAGAATGCTTGTGATTTTTGCACATTAATTTTGTATCCTGAGACTTTGCTGAAGTTGCTTATCAGCTTAAGGAGATTTTGGGCTGAGACTATGGGGTTTTCTAAATATACAATCATGTCATCTGCAAACAGGGACAATTTGACTTCTTTTTCCTAACTGAATACCCTTGATTTCTTTCTCTTGCCTGATTGCCCTAGCCAGAACTTCCAACACTATGTTGAATAGGAGTGGTGAGAGAGGGCATCCCTGTCTTGTGCCAGTTTTCAAAGGGAATTTTTCCAGATTTTGCCCATTCAGTATGATATTAGCTGTGGGTTTGTCATAAATAGCTCTTATTATTTTGAGGTACATTCCATCAATACCGAATCTATTGAGTGTTTTTAGCATGAAGGGCTGTTGAATTTTGTCAAAAGCCTTTTCTGCATCTATTGAGATAATCATGTGGTTCTTGTCTTTGGTTCTGTTTATATGCTGGATTACGTTTATTGATTTGCGAATGTTGAACCAGCCTTGCATCCCAGGGATGAAGCCCACTTGATCATGGTGGATAAGCTTTTTGATGTGCTGCTAAATCCGGTTTGCCAGTATTTTATTGAGGATTTTTGCATCGATGTTCATCAGGGATATTGGTCTAAAATTCTCTTTTTTTGTTGTGTCTCTGCCAGGCTTTGGTATCAGGATAATGTTGGCCTCATAAAATGAGTTAGGGAGGATTCCCTCTTTTTCTATTGATTGGAATAGTTTCAGAAGGAATGGTAGCAGCTCCTCCTTGTACCTCTGGTAGAATTCAGCTGTGAATCCATCTGGTCCTGGACTTTTTTTGGTGGGTAGGCTATTAATTATTGCCTGAATTTCAGAGCCTGCTATTGGTCTATACAGGAATTCAACTTCTTCCTGGTTTAGTCTTGGGAGAGTGTAAGTGTCCAGGAAATGATCCATTTCTTCTAGATTTTCTAGTTGATTTGCGTAGAGGTGTTATAGTATTCTCTGATGGTAGTTTGTATTTCTGTGGGGTCGGTGGTGATATCCCCTTTCATCTTTTTTATTGCTTCTATTTCATTCTCTTTTCTTCTTTATTAGTCTTGCTAGCGGTCTGTCAATTTTGTTGATCTTTTCAAAAAATCAACTTCTGGATTCATTGATTTTTTGGAGCGTTTTTTGTGTCTCTATCTCCTTCAGTTCTGCTCTGATCTTAGTTATTTCTTGTCTTCTGCTAGCTTTTGAATGTGTTTGCTCTTGCCTCTCTAGTTCTTTTAATTGTGATGTTAGAGTGTCAATTTTAGATCTTTCCTGCTTTCTCTTGTGGGCATTTAGTGCTATAAATTTCCCTCTACACACTGCTTTAAATGTGTCCCAGAGATGCTGGTATGTTGTGTCTTTGTTCTCATTGGTTTCAAAGAACATCTTTATTTCTGCTTTCATTTGGTTATGCACCCAGTAGTCATTCAGGAGCAGGTTGTTCAGTTTCCATGTAGTTGAGTGGTTTTGATTGAGTTTCTTAGCCCTGAGTTCTAGTTTGATTGCACTGTGGTCTGAGAGACAGTTTGTTATAATTTCTGTCTTGTACATTTGCTGAGGAGTGCTTTACTTCCAATTATGTGGTCAATTTTGGAATAAGTGCGATGTGGTGCTGAAAAGAATGTATATTCTGTTGATTTGGGTGGAGAGTTCTATAGATGTCTATTAGGTCCGCTTGGTGCAGAGATGAGTTCAATTCCTGGATATCCTTGTTAACTTTCTGTCTCGTTGATCTGTCTAATGTTGAGAGTGGGATGTTGAAGTCTCCCATTATTATTGTGTGGAAGTCTAAGTCTCTTTGTAAGTCTCTAAGGACTTGCTTTATGAATCTGGGTACTCCTGTATTGGGTGCATATATATTTAGGATAGTTAGCTCTTCCTGTTGAATTGATCCCTTTACCATTATGTAATGGTCTTCTTTGTCTCTTTTGATCTTTGATGGTTTAAAGTCTGTTTTATCAGAGACTAGTACTGCAACCCCTGCTTTTTTTTGTTCTCCATTTGCTTGGTCGATCTTCCTCCATCCCTTTATTTTGAGCCTATGTATGTCTCTGCATGTGCGATGGGTCTCCTGAATACAGCAGACTGATGGGTCTTGACTCTTGATCCAGTTTGCCAGGCTGTGTCTTTTAATTGGAGCATTTAGTCCATTAACATTTAAGGTTAATATTGTTATGTGTGAACTTGATCCTATCATTATGATATTAACTGGTTATTTTGCTCGTTAGTTGATGCAGTTTCTTCCTAGCCTCGATGGTCTTTACATTTTGGCATGTTTTTGCAATGGCTGGTACCGATTGTTCCTTTCCATGTTTAGGGCTTCCTTCAGGGTCTCTTGTAAGGCAGGCCTGGTGGTGACAAAATCTCTAAGCATTTACTCATCTGTAAAGGATTTTATTTCTCCTTCACTGATGAAACTTAGTTTGGCTGGATATGAAATTCTGGGTTGAAAATTCTTTTCTTTAAGAATGTTGAATATTGGCCCCCACTCTCTTCTGGCTTGTAGAGTTTCTGCCGAGAGATCTGCTGTTAGTCTGATGGGCTTCCCTTTGTGGGTAACCTGACCTTTCTCTCTGGCTGCCCTTAAGATTGTTTCCTTCATTTCAACTTTGGTGAATCTGGCAATTATGTGTCTTGGAGTTGCTCTTCTGGAGGAGTATCTTTGTGGTGTTCTCTGTATTTCCTGAATTTGAATGTTGGACTGCTCTACTAGGTTGGGGAAGTTCTCCTGGATGATATCCTGAAGAGTGTTTTCCAACTTGGTTCCATTTTCCCCCTCACTTTCAGGCACCCCAATCAGACGTAGATTTGGTCTTTTTACATAATCCCATACTTCTTGCAGGCTTTGTTCATTTCTTTTTCTTCTTTTTTCTTTTGGTTTCTCTTCTCACTTCATTTCATTCATTTGATCCTCAATTGCTGATACTCTTTCTTCCAGTTGATCGAGTCAGTTACTGAAGCTTGTGCATTTGTCACGTATTTCTCGTGTCATGGTTTTCATCTCTGTCATTTCATTTATGACCTTCTCTGCATTAATTAGTCTAGCTGTCAATTCATCCACTCTTTTTTCAAGATTTTTCGTTTCTTTGCGCTGGGTACGTAATTCTTCCTTTAGCTCTGAGAAGTTTGATGGACTGAAGCCTTCTTCTCTCATCTCGTCAAAGTCATTCTCTGACCAGCTTCGACCGGTTGCTGGTGATGGGCTGCGCTCCTTTGCAGGGGGAGATGCGCTCTTATTTTTTGAATTTCCAGCTTTTCTGCCCTGCTTCTTCCCCATCTTTGTGGTTTTATCTGCCTCTGGTCTTTGATGATGGTGACGTACTGATGGGGTTTTGGTATAGGTGTCCTTCCTGTTTGATAGTTTTCCTTCTAACAGTCAGGACCCTCAGCTGTAGGTCTGTTGGGGATTGCTTGAGGTCCATTCCAGACCCTGTTTGCCTGGGTATCAGCAGCAGAGGTTGCAGAAGATAGAATATTGCTGAACAGTGAGTGTACCTGTCTGATTCTTACTTTGGAAGCTTCCTCTCAGGGGTGTACTCCAGCCTGTGAGGTGTGGGGTGTCAGACTGCCCCTAGTGGGGGATGTCTCCCAGTTAGGCTACTCAGGGGTCAGGGACCCACTTGACCAGGCAGTCTGTCCCTTCTCAGATCTCAACCTCCATGTTGGGAGATCCACTGCTCTCTTCAAAGCTGTCAGACAGAGTTGTTTGCGTCTGCAGAGGTTTCTGCTGTTTTTGTTGTTGTTGTTGTTAACTGTGCCCTGTCCCCAGAGGTGGAGTCTACAGAGACAGGCAGGTTTCCTTGAGCTGCTGTAATCTCCACCCAGTTCGAGCTTCCCAGCAGCTTTGTTTACCTACTTAAGCCTCAGCAATGGTGGGCGCCCCTCCCCCAGCCTGGCTGCTGACTTGTGTTTAGATCACAGACTGCTGTGTTAGCAATGAGGGAGGCTCCATGAGCGTGGGACCCTCCCAGCCATTGTGGGATATATTCTCCTGGTGTGCCAGTTTGCTTAAAACGCAGTATTGGGGTGGGAGTTACCCGATTTTCCAGGTGTTGTGTGTCTCAGTTCCCCTGGCTAGGAAAAGGGATTCCCTTCCCCCTTGCACTTCCCAGGTGAGGCGATGCCTCGCCCTGCTTCAGCTCTCGCTGGTCGGGCTGCAGCAGCTGACCAGCACCAATTGTCCGGCACTCCCCAGTGAGATGACCCCAGTACCTGAGTTGAAAATTCAGAAATCACTGGTCTTCTGTGTCGCTCGCGCTGGGAGTTGGAGACTGGAGCTGTTCCTATTCGGCCATCTTGCTCCGCCCCCTCCATTTTTCACTTCTTGGGCCATGTTAATTCATCGTCAACAATTACATTCTCACCTGACTTTAGGGCAGGGTATATCTCTCAAACTCTGTGGGTGAAATATTCATTCAGATGGAAACAGTATGCTGACAAACTTCTCCTGATGAGTTGTTTGCTTATTTTCTGAAATCATGACATTAATTGGCCGAGAAGGAGGGTGCAGTGTGCAGGAAACACATCAAGGGAGTTGAGAGGCTGCTTCCAACTACTCACTGTCCTTACTGAAAATCCTCAAAAGCCTCAGTGAAGGGTAAATCCACTTCAGATTGCCCTTTTTGTCTCTTCTTTGGGCTATGTGATCTATGATTGCAATTAGCTTGGACATCAACATTGTAAATATGTGACAGCTAATGGTTGCCTGTTGTAAACACCGATAAGATACGCTAAAACTGACAGCTTTAATGTAATCAACTCCATGCAGCAACCACCTTGTAGGACTGTAGTTTTGAGTATAGAACATCTGGAGTTATACTTTAATTGGTGGTTGTAATAGTTGCACAGCTGTTTGTTACAGTTCTAGCTATGTTAATCACGGCTGCAATGATGCTTATCGGGAAGCAGCACTAGAGAGGCCAATTCATGAGTATCAGCAGTTGTTGATTCAGAAAGTCACATTGTATATTTCCTTACTTAGCATCATATAAAAAGCACACAAAAAAGAATAAATGAAATAAAAAGTTCCAATTCATCCATCTGTAAGCATATTTGATTTCAGAAACATTAACAGATTGTTTCCTGAAATGTACAACCAACCCACTCAAAATGAGGGCCTATCATTGTGTTGCCGGAGACTCTCTGTAGAAATATGGGATAAAGTGTTGTTAACCTTCTATAAAAAAATAGTGTCTACCAGAATATCCCTGAAGAACTGAATGTGATATATGACACAGAAAATAAGCCATAAGTTTCATGAAAAAGATGAGAAGCTCCATGCTCTAAACTGGAAAGAAGATCATTTGTTTTTTCTTCACTTGCCTAATGGATTATCAGTGTGATAAAAGTATTCAAAAAGTTCCACACCTAGCATCAAGTCAGAATTTCTACTCTGCTGCTACCAGTGTGGACATCTTGAGCAAGCCATTTTGTGTTTGTAAGTCTCAGTTTTCTAATCAGTAGAATGAAAGAATTGGATTTGATTGTTTCTGAAATCTCTTCCATCTCTCATATATTTTGTACAAACCTGACTGTTAATTTTATTTTTACTTTTTTACCAGGTCACCCAAGAGCTCTGATCTGACTTTTTAAAAGCGATTTACTCTCCTGAAATTTCTAGTTACCAAATAGAAAGACACAATTCAGAAAGTTAGGGCTCAACAATAGGAAAACAATGAAGAGAATTTTCAGGATAATGGCTGTAAAATGGGGCCCAGAAAACACCTAGTTCAGGTGAGAGCCAGTAACAGTTCACTAAGAAGCAGTCTCCAGGCAAACTATCAACAAATGCTTTGAATAGAAGGAAATTACTGATAGTTACTGTAAAAAGCCATTGAAACATCTGCATAGGAGAAATGGTAATTGATGCCCTCAAAGAAAGCAAATGGGGAAAAAAACAAGCATATGAAATTTTAAACAAGAAAGGAAATGGGTTTGCGGCATGCTTTTTGGATCAACAATGAAAGTCATAAGATGGCCATTGATTTTTGATGGAACAAAAATGCTGAAAGGTAACTATATTGAAAACACAGGAAAGAGAGATTTAGAGTGGAGGTAGGTAAAGGAGCTAAATGTTTATCTACAGTCTTAAAACTAGACTGTAATTTCTGGACAATGTCAAAGTGATAGTGTCTAAAATGGATAAATCAAGACATTAAAGAGCAAGTACATTATTTAGAAGATAATAGAGGAAAATACAAGAAGAAACAACAAAAGTAAACTAATGAAATAAAAATAAATTGGTTTAGGGGAGTGGAGTTGTGGGGTGGGGTAGATAAATTTTTATTATTGATTTGTCATAATTTTTTACCTGTTATAAGCCTTTTAAAATGATGTGTCTTTTTGATATATATATATTATTGACATGCATATTTGACACATTTATATGGTTCACCCTGAAAAGCAATATTTAGTCTGAAAGTAAATAAAATCTTCACTCCTGGTTTTAGTGATAAATATAAGACAGAGACATTAAGAGATTGAGGATTAGTTAGGGAATTTCACGTTGCTAGGAACAAGTATTTGGAAACCTCAGGGCCCTCGGGGCTCTCTTATTATACCTTCCCATGAACAAGTCACATTCCTCACCATGACTTTGTATCCCTTCTGTTCTCATTGTCAAAAAAATATCTTTCTTCCTCTCCTTTTGTGCCTACTAAATTCTTTTACATTTTAAAAAACATCAAAAATATCTTATTTATAAAGCTTTTTGGATTTAACATTTCCTATTTAGCAGTTTTAATAATGTTGATGTGGCAATATGAAATTTGCAAAACTCTTTTCACAGTATATTAATTCATTTATTCCTCATTTGGGCCATTTATTTGTTAGTGCAATACATTTATTGAGTTTCTACTCTGAGTCAATTATCTTGACAAGAACTGGTGTTAAAAGGCCAACAAAAGAGGTTTACTGGCCTCATAGCATTTCGCATATTCAGGAGGAGGCAATCAAACACACAAGGTATGCAGATTAAGGATATTTGTGCTGTTTGTGGTTGTTTCTGTTTGATTATTTCAGTCTTATGATTGAGATAAGAAATGTGATGCATGGTTTCTGGCTTGTATATCGGAATCTCACTGTTTCTGTAATGAGTATGTTTCAGCTCAAAATATATAATGAGACAAAAATTCACCCATAACTTTATGATTGATTAATCTAATTTCCTTAAGAAAATGTAGCTGGATTTAATCTTCTTCTTTTCTCTTCTCATCCTCCCTCCCACTCTCAAGCAACACATCAACCAACCAACAGGCTGCCTTGCTGCCTCTGCTCTGACCTACAGAAATAGTCCGGGTAAGTTCACTATAAATTTTCGTGGCTTGCTCAGAGACTGGGACTTCTGTGATGATTTTTTCCTCCATCCCTGAGGTGATGGTGCCCTGTTGGTGAGATGAACTCTTAGCCTACATTTTAGTTTTATTTTCCTGGAAAGGATGAGATCTTTACAACAATGCTGTGGTTCAGTGGGAAATCTGAGTCTCACTTTCCCTATAATGCACTTCTACCCTAAAAGAAAATATGTCTGGATCCCTGAGTTGAGACTCAGACCCAGATCTTCTCATTACAAAACGTGAGCTGGATCTGGTCTACCATGCATCTCATTTTGCCACTCACTCAACCCTTATGGATTGTCAATCTTTAAGGGCAGTAAAAATATCTCCATTTATCTCTGTATCTCCATGGCAAACAGCTCAGTGTCCTGTACATAGAGATGTTCAATGATTATTTTTTAAAATGAAATACTCACTACAGCCTTTTAATGAGAGTACTATCTCTGCAATTGAAACAATTTCTTGCTATTCCATTGCCACTTAAATATATTTCACATTTTTCTCAAAAACCACTTGTACCATTTCTAGGCAGACTGAAACTTCTAAAAGTCATCCTCCCTATGCCAGAGCCACAAGGGAAATAAGTTGGAAAGCAAAGAAAATAATTTTTAAAATTTCTTTGGTTCTCCAGGGCTTGCATGAGGATGACACAAAGTATTCAGGAGAAACCCAAGTGGATATTTGATTTTCTATAGCAGCTGAGACACAAACCTGTATCACTTATGCAAGATCACCCAGTAACCTGAAACCAATGGAATAGAACTCTTTTCATGTTAAGCAAAAGCCATGGAGATGTGCCGGAGACTCAACAAATAAGAAAACATGTTACAAAGTGAAAATCCAAAGTTCTGTTGAGTAAATACTGGGGGAGAAAAAGGCAATTTTTATTCTAAGTATTTAATCAGTTGGGGAAAATAGCAGAGTCCCTTTAAAAAAGCCAGCATATATGTACCAGAAATAAAGATATATAATAAATAATTTTTTCCACCTAGTTAAATCATTATTCATTTTCATGAATTCATTCAACAAATATTTGTCAAGTTCTACTACAGAAAATTTGGTAGGTATTGAATATTTAAATACATTGCTAAATGTAAGAATATGAACTAGAGGAAAAGTTATATACAGAAACCCTGGAATGAAAGAGTACTCTAATAAGGACCTAAAGTAAAAATAATTGCCTGAAACTGAGTATAATCTTTAACATTGTTTTTAAATATGGTCTTTTTTTTATAGGTTTATTAAATGAAATTATAATTGGCATGCAAAAACTGCACATATTTAAAAGGTATAATGTAAGAAATTTGACATATGCCTACTTCCCAAAACCAACACCACAATCAAGATAATGAACATAACCACTCCCCCAAAATTTCCTAGTGTCCTTTTATTAGGATGGTACAAAAGTAATTGCAATATTTGCCATTGGAAGTAATGGCAAAAACCATGACAACTTTTGCACCAACTTAATACAATTTCTTCCCACTATGCCTCTCAGGCCTTCTCCTCAGGCAACTATTGATTTGTATCGTATCACTCTAGATTAGTTTGCATTTTATTTATTTTTATTTATTTTTATTTATTTTTTTTTTTGAGGCGGAGTCTCGCTCTGTCGCCCGGACTGGAGTGCAGTGGCCGGATCTCAGCTCACTGCAAGCTCCACCTCCTGGGTTTACGCCATTCTCCGGCCTCAGCCTCCCGAGTAGCTGGGACTACAGGCGCCCGCCACCTCGCCCGGCTAGTTTTTGTATTTTTAGTAGAGATGGGGTCTCACCGTGTTAGCCAGGATGGTCTTGATCTCCTGACCTCGTGATCTGCCCGTCTCGGCCTCCCAAAGTGCTGGGATTACAGGCTTGAGCCACCGCGCCCGGCCTAGTTTGCATTTTAAATAGTTGTATACAAATAGAAACAAAGTATATGCACTCCTTTTGTCTGCCATTTTTCACTCAGTATTGTTATAAGGTTGTTCCATATCCTTACATTTATCAATAACCACTGTATTTTATTGCTGAGTAGGACTTTATGGTATAGGTATATCACAACTCATGTATCCATTGACCTGTTGACTTTCGTGTTGTTGACACTGAATGTCAATGTTGACCTTGACATTCATGTTGTTTCCAAGTTTGGGATATTAAAAATACGGATTCTACAAACATTCATGTACAGCTTTTGGTGTGAACATGTGCTTTCATTTCTTTTAATAGTTACCTAGAGTAGAATGGCTGGATCTGACAGTCTTGCATGTTTAATTTTTAAAGAAATTTCCAAAGTGATTCTGAGAGTGACTGTACCATTTTGCATCTCAACCATCAGTGTATGAGAGTTTCAGCTGCACCATCCTGGCCAACCCTTAGTAGGGTCAGTCTTTATCATTTTAGCCATCCCAGTGGGTGTAGTAATATCTCACTGTGGCTTTAAATTATACTTTCCTAATGATTAATGATCTTGATCATCTTTATTAATATGAATTTAACAACCTGTATATGTAAATGCCCATGATGAGGTGTCTGTGCAAATATTTTGCACTTATATTGAGTTGTTAGTCTGCTTGTTATTTAAGTTCCAAGAGTTCTTTATATATCTAATAACATAAATTCTTTTTCAGATACATTTTACAAATATTTTATTTTAGCCTGTGTGCTGCCTTTACATTTTCTTTTATTTTTCTTTCTTATGCTCTCACTTTAACTTGAGCCTTTACATTTTCTTGACAGTGCATTTTTAAATTTTTCCTTTTAAGTTTAAACTTTAAGACATCTTTGACAAATCCTAGTTTTCTTCTATGCTTTCTGCTGTAAGTTTAGCTCTTGTGTTTAGATGAATGATTTATTTGGCACTAATTACTGTATAAGGTGGGAAGTATATGCCAAAGCTCACTGTTTTTTACATATGGACATTCAGTGGTTTCAGGACTATTTGTTGAAAATATTATTTATTCTCAATGAATTGCCTTGCCATCTTTGTCAAAAATTAGTTTATTATATAAGTGTTTGTTTATTTCTGTAATCTCTATTCTATTCTATTAATCATTTTGTCTTTATTGGTTCCAGTACCAATACTATCTTGATTACTGCGGCTTTATAAAAAAAGTTTTTCAACTTTGTTCTTTTAAGTTGATTAGCTATGCTAGCTCCTTGGCATTTCCTTATAAATTTTGAAATCAGCTTATCAATTTCTTAAAAAAAACTGTTGCAATTTTGATTGGAATTGTGTTGAATATAGAGACCAATCTGAGAGAGAACAAAAACTTAAAATTATTAAGCTTTCTGACTCATGAAAATAAATTACATTGTTCTATTGCCAAATATTAAACCAACTCTGCATTCCTGGAATAAACACCACTTGATCCTAAAATATTAGTCTATTAATATATTGTTGAATTTAGTGTTCTAAAACTGTATTTAAAATTTCTGGCTGGGGCAGTGGCTCATATCTGTAATCCTGGCACTTTGGGAGGCTGAGGTGGGTGGATCACCTGAGGTCAGGAGTTCAAGACCAGCCTGGCCAATATGGTGAAACCCCATCTGTACTAAAAATACAAAAAATTATCCGGGACATGGCGGTGGGCGCCTATAATCCCAGCTACTCAGGAGGCTGAGGGAGGAGAATCGCTTGAACCCAGGAGGCAGAGGTTGCAGTGAGCCGAGATCGTGGCATTGTACTCCAGCCTGGGCAACAAGAGCAAAATTCTGTCTCGAGAAAAAAAAAAATAATAAGAAAGAAAGAAAGAAAGAAAGAAAGAAAGAAGAGAGAGAGAGAGAGAAAGAGAGAGAGAGAGAAAGAGAGAAAGAAAAAGAAAGAAAGAAAGAAAGAAAGAAAGAAAGAAAGAAGAAAGAAGAAAGAAGAAAGAAAGAAAGAAAGAAGAAAGAAAATTCTGTATTAGTGTTCATTCTGTTTGTGTTTGTGTAGTGTTGGTTTCACTGTAAATCTTGTCTCATAAAATAAGCAAAAAATATATACTTTTCTTCAATTATTTGGAAGATTTTGTATGGAATTGGTATTGTTTCTTAAATGTTTGGTAGAATTCTCCAATGATGCCTCTGGGTCTGAAATTTTCATGTTGTGAATGGTTTTAACTACATACTTAATTTCAACTATATATATATATATATATATATATATATATATATATTTCGAGTCATCTATGTATTTTCAATTGAGCTTTGAGAGTTTACCTTTTTCAAGAAATATTTTCATTTCATTTAAGTTGTCAGACTTATTGACCTAAAATTGTAATATTTCCCTAGCAGTTTTCTAATATGTACAGAATCTGTAGTGATATCATTCCTCTTATTTTTCATATGTGGTAACTTGTGTTTATTTTTATTTTTCCCAATCTCTCTGATTAGAAGTTTATACACTTTTACTGGCCTTCTGAAAGACATCCTTTTTAAATTTCATTAGTTTTTTTCTCTGTTATTTCTATATTATTGACTCCATTTATTTCTTCTTAAATTGTCTTCCTACTGCTTACTTTGAGTCTAATTTACCCTACAGTTTCTGATTTCTTCAGGTGGAAGCTCAGGTCATTTAAGAACTTCCTGTTTTTTGTTGTTGTTGTTTCTAATAGAGACATTTTGTTCTATATACTTTGCTCTAGATACTGTTTTATCTTCATCCTACAAATTTTTATATGCTTTGTTTTTATTTTTACTCACTTCAAGATACTCTAAATTCTCTTTGATTTAGAGAGAGGTCAATTGTATGACTCATTTGTTTCCCCACTCTTTCAGTTCTTTTAATTTATGTGGTCAAAGACCATGCTTTGTCTAATTTAAATCATCTTAAATTGATTGTGACTTATGGCCTGTTTAAAAATATTCCTGTTTTGGTAACTGTTACATGTGCACTTGAAAATAATATGTGTTATTTTTTGGGGGGGTACAGTGCTCATATTGTGATCTCTTATTCTTTTTGTGTTTCATTTTGGATAATTTGTATTGATTTCTCAAGTTTATTAATCTTTCATCTACAATATTTAATATATTATTAACCTCCAACATATTTTTTTCTCTTCAACTATTATAGTTTTCATTTCTAAAAGTTTGATTTAGGTCTTTTTATATCTTCCATGCCTCTATTTAATAAATTCAAATTTTTAACCTTTTTTAGTATATGAAATAAAATAATAACGATTTTAGTATCTATTGATTCCATCGTTTTTCATTTTTTGCATCTGTTTCTATCAATTGGATTTCCACCTCCTGTGTCATATTTTCTTGCTTTTTTGCATGCCTAGGCATATGTGACTAGATGAGAAACATCGTGATTTTCACCTTATCAAGGTGAATATTTGTCCTGGCTCTTTCATATTTTTATAAATCTTTTTAGTTTTGTTCTGGGATATTGTTGAGTTACAGGGAATCAATCTGATTATTTCAAGGCTTACTTTAAAGCTTTCTTAGGTGACACTGGAGAAGAAAACATTAGGGCTAGTTTTGCTCCACAGCTGACACAATGACCCTCTAAGTACTCTACCTAATGTTCCTGGATAAATAAGATTCTTCAGTCTGGCTGGTAGAAATACTGGTACTCTGTGAACTGAAAATGGGTTCCTTTTTCCTTATGTGGATGGTTATTTCCCTTGTTGTGGGTAGTTTCATCACACATAGCACAGAGCAACTCTAATGGGACATATTGTAGATTTCTGAAACTCCCTCTTCAATGCACTACTCTGGGACTTTGAGCTGCCTTGGACTCTCTGTACTTGGTCCAAACTATATCCCCTCATCTCAAGGAGACCCCACATGCTGCCTGTGCTGCTACCGGGGTCAATTATATGACTCATTTGTTTCCCCTTTGTCAGTATTACTGTCCTCTGGTGCCCGATATCTCATGTCGGAAATCCATTGGTTAATACATTTATTCAATATTTTTATTATTTGAGGTGGGAAGAAAAATTGGGTCTCCATTACTCCATCTTGTCCAGAAATAAGAATGAAGACACTTGATTGTTATTTGTTCAACAACTGGACTTTTTTGGTCTAGTTTGTAATTTACTTTATCATTCTCTACCCCATATCTTCAAAATAATTTTACTTTTCTTTTGCTTTTGAAAATGTTCTTTAGTTTTGTGTCACAACTGCAAGCAAAAGTTCAGTCTTCAGGGGACAAAAAGGTCTGTGGTGTGTTATATGAAATGCCATGTCTTAATGAGTTTGTTACAATGCTTTCATTGATATTTTCAAACATTCTCCATGGGAGATCATTTCAATGAATATCAAACTGTTCTTAATGATTAGAGTAGTAGGAAACAGTATATGTAGAGAAAATCCACAGAGATATAAAAGCTGGTGTCCAACATTGTGGTCACCCAGGTTGTTTCAGTTAGGTCTTTGTGATTAAAAAGAGAGTCTTCTGGCTGGGCATGGTGGCTCATACCTGTAATCCCAGCACTTTGGGAGTCCGAGGCGGGTGGATTGCCTGAGGTCAAGAGTTCGAGGCCAGCCTGGCCAACATGGTGAAACCCTGTATCTACTAAAAATAAATTAGCTGGACCCTGTTATCCCATTTACTCAGGAGTCTGAGGCAAGTGAATCCCTTGAACCTGGAAGGCGGAGGTTGCAGTGAGCCGAGATCATGCCGTCGCACTCCAGCCTGGGCAACAAGAGCAAACCTCTGTCTAAATACATACATACATACATATAAATAAAAAACTAAAATAAAAAAAGAGAGCCTTTCATAAGTAGATGAAAATAGGGATGGTGGTTGTTACAACAATCAGTATGGAATCACATGGAAATAATCCAAGAAAATATATTAATATACCATTGAGCATCATTGAAACTCAAACTAAATCCAGAAACTGAAATGTGATTTCATTGTGCTTCAATCTATGCTTTACCAGTGTTATGATCACTATTCCCTCGGCTTTTTTGTTGTTGTTTCCTTTAGATGTCTTGTTGCTTCCTCTTTCACTGTCTCCCAGCTTTACTGACCTCTATTCTGTACATGTGTTTCTCTAAATTCAAGTTTCTGACTACTCAGGCAGATCTGTTATGATATCCCAGCCAAGTTCTGTTATGCCCAGACCGTTTATTCCCCGAAGAAGACCACCAGAGTCCAGAGTCAAAGCCAAGCGGCAAGGATCTTTAATGCAAGTTCGAACTTGGTCCCTCCATTCCACAGCGTTCAAGAGGGCCCCAAACAATGCGTGTGCTTGCTTTTTATAGCTCAAGGTAAACAGGACTTGTCAGGTTACAGAGGAACAAGGCATTTCTCTAGGCTACAGCATTACAATTGGTTTACATGTTAATGTTAAGTTATGCTTTTAGCAGCCTTCTTATTGGTTCCTGCGCTTTTACAAACGGTTGTAAGCTTATTGGAGCTTCTCCAGGTGTTGTTTTTCTTAATGTGTTTGTGTCGGGCAGGCATATGGGGGGATGTGATGTGCTCAAGGCTGTGATGTGTTGAGGAATGTGTTCTTTCAGTTCCACCCTTGCTGTAGATACTTTCGTGCTTATTCCTATTACCATCTACTTCAGTTACTTTATAATTCACAATTCAAGTATCCAAAAGTGGGAATTTCATCTACCCAACTCATCTTTTGGTACAAGACCACACCAAAGTTAACAGTTCAGCTTATGAACTGATTGCCTAGTGATGAGGTGTGCAAATATTTAAAGCTTCAGGATATGGTCATATAGATAACCTTAGTAAATATATAGGTGAATGCAACTTTCTTTAAAAGATGCTGTAAACTGAGCAAACACTGACTTTCAAAAGTCTGATACTTATATAGATGAGAAATTAGAGACCAGAATCCGAAACAATGGACAGAATTTAAAAGGAGGTAGATTTTGGGAAAAATGTCCTGTTGAATATGTTTTTAAAATTCAAATGTGGTATAGGGTGAGATCTTTAGGTTTAACCTTGAAATTTTGATTTTTATGTATTTCTGATTATATTGGAATCATCCTAAATAGTTGCAGTATTATTCAACTTTTATACAGTCATAAATGTTGGTATTTGTAGTATGAATTCTAAAAACAAAAATGAAAATAAAAAAGGACAATAAATTCCAATAATATATCATTCCTTTCTATTTTATCAATGTTAATTATTCAGAATGATGAGAGGGCAGGATGAATTAATGCTTGATGTTTCGCAAAATGCAAAAAATGTCTCAGGATTGTTCTGAAATTTAAATGTGAAGAAATAAATATGGTTTCCCCCTGACAGCTTTTCTTGTAACTGGAAAAATTTCTAGAATTGCATCTGATAACAATTGTCTCCTAGATGTCTCTTATTCACTCTTGGTTCTTTAGAAGGAATTGTGCTTTCATCAATGACATTTTCTTTTCACAGTTTTAATTATCAGTCAGTCAACGTCTACCTTTGCCAAATGTCTGAAATAGTAGATAAGGGAAAAAGGTCTCACAAAATAGGATGATATCTTCCTAAACGCATAATATTATCTGTGAGATTAGTCATAAAATGAAATCTTTAGACTCTGGTCTAAACTAGATAAACAGAAGAAAATTATTAGACATTTATATCAAAATGTCCTGGTTGATCATATCACATTTGGCTCTTTTAAAATGTAAAGCTGGTACTTCAAGAGTTGTGCAATAGGAAGAAGTGGCAAGATTGCCACACACACACACACACAAAGCCTTTGCAGAATAAGAATTTTAAAGTAGTCTAATCAAGCATATCTTCAGGCAAATGTTTGCAAAAATCTTTTTATAAAGAATGAACCATTAAAATAAAAAAAAATGAGTCTATATAGATGTACCCTACTTCTAGAAGAAGAACAAATGTAATATCTAAGCACTGGCAGGTCATTAAATTAAAAGCAATTTTGATAGTTAACTATGCAGAAACAGAAATATAAATCTGAAACACAGCTGTAATCACTCTATGGAAAAATCTCTGCTATTAAACACTTGGCAAAGTGGACAGGCTAATGATGTACTAAAATATTTTGCATTAAATTCAGTCTGTTACCCCTGATGGAGATTAGGCATCATTAGATTTTGGTGCATATATCTGTTATCTTGCATTAAAGAGAGAGCTAGGAATTTATTTCACAGAATCGATTTCAATGGTCACAATATTAACTCCAGTTGTTGCTTTAAAAAAAATACCTAGCAATTTAATAGCTTTCCATTGAGCAAAGTAATTGCAAAGACTTTTGTTTTCATCATGAACTTGTTGACTTAAAGACAGCATTATCTTTTTTTTTTTTTAACAGGATTTTCCTTTATGTGGGTGGGAGAATCCTCTTATATCAATGCATTAGTTTGCTCACCCATATGCAGATGTCATTATTCTTCCTACATTTATTAAAAGATTTTTAAGACAAGCTGCACCACAAAAATTTTAAGATTAAATGTAAAATAAGATTTGTAAAAGTTCAGTGATAGCTATGAAACGTTGCAACGATGTACACGATAAAAATGGTATCTTTTCTTTTCTTTTTTTTTTTTTGAGATGGAGTTTCACTCTTGTTGCCCCAGCTGGAGTACAATGGCAAGACCTTGGCTCACTGCAACCTCTGTCTCCTGGGTTCAAGCAATTCTCCTGCCTCAACCTCTGGAGCAGCTGGAATCACAGGTGCCTGCCACCCTGCCCAGCTAATTTTCTGAATTTTTAGTAGAGATGGGGTTTCACCATGTTGACCTGGCTGGTCTCGAACTCCTGACCTCAGGTGATCCACTCGCCTCTGCCTCCCAAAGTACTGGGATTACAGGCATGAGCTACTGTGCCCGGCCCCATTTAAATTTTTTAATGAGAGACATACATTACTTTTTTTCCCAACTTGGAACATATGCTTTAAATCTATAACAATTACCATTTTAGTTTATCTCTTTCTCCCCCTTAGGTGCAAACACCATCACCACTTCCATCATCATCTTAAGCATAATGATGGTTGTTCTTCATTTTCACTCACAGCCTCTAACTTGTTCTCATTTTAATGTGTGGCACCTAAGAGAGTGCTCCTAATATATAATTTTCTAAAATGTAATAACATACTTCTCATAAAAATATCAAATGAACATATGTCAGTGATATTATTTAACTCGTTAATTAATGAAGCAATGTTAAAACTGGTTCACATGAGAATTTAAGGTGGTTAGCTATTTATAGAAAATTTAATAAAGCAATGTTAGAATAAGATTTCTGAATGAGATACAACACTAGTTAACATCCAATAGGTTAATAAACCATAAACTTTGTGGTTATCTATTCTTCTGGAAAGAAATGATTTGCATCTCTATCAGACATAAATCTACAAGTGAATTTCTGCTCCTTCCAAGCTGTTAAAGAACCCAGTCAATAAAAAGTCAATCAAAAGGGCGAATCCAGCACTGCTTTGAGAGAATACCCAATAATCTCCTTTGTCATTTCCACATTTTCATAATATTTTGACAGTGCCTTGAAAGTAACTGACGTTTATGAAATGTATGTGGAATTGGGGAAGTAGAGACTGAGTGGATCTGAAGTTCTTTATACCATGGTTTTGGGATATCACTGGTTAAAAACTTCTGCTGAAAGGCCATATGAAGCTGGGCGTGGTGGCACATACCTCAGGAAGCTGAGGTGAGAGAATCACTTGAGCCCAGGAGAACGAGGCTGGAGTGAGCTATAATGGCGCCTCTGCACTCCAGCCTGTGCCAAGAGTGAGACCCCAACTCTAAAAATGTTTTTTAAAAAAACTAAATAAATAAAGGCCATATGATTGTTGTCAAGCAGGCTCCACTAGACAAATAACAGGATCAAGAAGATCAGGGGATTCAGAAGAGAAGAGTAGCTGCTTTCTGAGCAAAGCTACATAAATGGTCCTGGGAAAATATAAATATTATTGGTCCATGACATTTTAAAAGCTTGAAAGAGATAAAGGCATTTTGCACACTTCTGCAATTAGAATGTACTTTTTGCACATATCCTGATGAGTATACTGACTGCTACATATGAAGCGTCCTACAGATTGGGGCTTCTTTTTAAGTTGCATGTTGTGAGAGATAATTGATCAAAAGTTCAAATTTGAACAAGGACGGCCTCAAAAATCGTGTTTCTATTTATTTATTTTTATTATTTATGTATTTATTTATTTTTGAGACAGACTGTTGCTCTGTCACCCAGGTTGGAGTGTAGTGGTACGATCTTGGCTCACTGCAACCTCCGCCTCCCAGGTGCAAGCGATTCTCCTGCCTCCCTCCCAAGTAGATGGAACTACAGATATGCACCACCATGCCCGGCTAATTTTTGTATTTTTTTATTTATTAATAGTAGAGATAGAGTTTCACCATTTTGCCCAGGCTGGTCTCAAACTCCTGAGCTCAAGTGATCCGCCCGCTTCAGCCTCCCAAAGTGCTGGGATTAAAGGTGTGAGCCATCGTGCCCTGCTCTCTGTTTATTTTATGTTGTTCTCATTTATCTTTTATTTTTCTAAAATCTGAATTTTGAAGTGTGTACTCCGAAACCCAGTTTATCTTCCTCATTTGTAAAGGTAAGCTAAATAATAGCTTTTTAAGAAAATAATTGTTCAAAAATTAACAAAATTCTACAATTCCGTGAAGACTGTTTAAAACCTTCTTTGTTCCCTTAAACATACACTGTGAATTATTTTCCTAAATAATAATACGATAATCCCTCTTAGAGTTAAATCTTTGTCAATGTTTATGATATTTTTCTTAGGTTAAATTTCTACAAATATGTTTAAAATTCTGTAATATTTTCATAGGTTAAATTTCTGCTATAATTTCTGAGTTAATGTTTATGCAATTTTTAACCATTTGGAATGGATTGTCCTATTTTCTTCCAGAAAAAAAAAATATTTTTAATTTACTCTCCCAATAACAGTACATAAGACGGCTTAAATCTCGACACATTTTGCTAATATTGTTGGCAATTTGAAGGCTGAAACGTGGTACTTAGATTTTAGGGGGCTTTTTAAATGTATTTTATTACAAAGATAAAACATATATCCAAATGATTATTGGTTACAATGTTATTTTGGATAATAGATGTTTTTCATTTACTCATCTAGAATCGTTCTTCATAACCTTTACCTGTCTGCTGTGTGCCTTGTGATGCTGACGTCTATGGAACGCTCTGTTCCTCAGGCAGGAGTGCAGTGATGCAGTCATGGTTCACTGCAGCCGTGAAGTTCTGGGATCAAGTGATCCTCTGCCTTAGAACTTCTGGGATCAAGTGATCCTCTGCCTTAGCCTGTCAAATACCTGGGACTATAGGCACATGCCACCATGCCTGGCTAATTTTTTTTTTATCTTAATTTTTTTGTGGAGACAGGTTCTTGCTATGTTGCCCAGGCTGATCTCAAACTCCTGCTCTCAAACGATCCTCTCACCTCAGCCTCCTAAAGTGCTGGGATTATAGGCATAAGTCATGATACCCGGACAGTTTTCTAATGTGTGTGTGTGTATATATACATATATATATATATATATATGAGAAAAAATATACAACCTCTGCCTCCTGGGCTGGGATTATAGGCACTCACCACCATGCCCAGCTCAATTTTTTTTTTTTTTGTATTTTTAGTAGAGATAGGGTTTCACTATGGTGACCAGGCTGGTCTTGAACTTCTGACCTCAGGTGATCCGCCCACCTTCGACTCCCAAAGTGCTGGGATTACAGGTGTGAGCCACAGCGCCCGCACTCTAATGCATTATATACGGCAAACAAGAGGAAGAATTGAGGAGGTACCCACAACAGAATACAAACAGAAAGAAATGACCCTGCCTTTAAAAGAATAATTACATTGAAGAAAGCAAGATAGAGGACCAACCCCAGTCATTTTGCATTTTGTAATGGACAAGGGGGATACTTGTCTCTCCTGATATGATGCAACAAGAAGGATACAATGTTTCTTCTATGGTGTTCCTCTCAAAAAAATTATTACCTACATCTAATCATGAGGAAAAATTTGACAACCCAATTGAGGGACATTCTACCAAATAACTACTTTAGACATTTGAAAATGTCAAGTTTATAAAAATGTTGAACTATTCTGTTAAAGGTGACTACAGACACATGACAACTAAATACTGAATGTCATCTGGATTTGATTCTGGGCCAGAAACAATAAAAGAAATTGTTATTTAGGACACTCGTGGGACAATTGGTAAAATCTAAAGGAAATCTGTGATAAAAGCATTCTGTCAGTGTTAATTTCTTGAATTTGATAATCATACTGTATTTAGAATAAACATATTAGAGTACTTTGAAGTGAAGGATAAAGCCATTACCATAAAATATTTTCATAATCTAGGTGAAGCTACCATAATATGGTAGTCATTTGTATCAATTTTGCAACTTTTCTATAAGCCTGAAATCGTTTTATAACAAAAACTTTAAAAATATATGCAAAAGTTGTAATCCTTTAAAAGAGTATATTTTTAAATTCACAGCAGCACTTGTACTCCAATGAGGTTTTTTTTCTTAACTTTTCAGTGACGAACTACTTAAAAGATGGATATATCTGGTAATGTCATAATTATATCACATCTCTCAAAATCTCTTTCAAATGTGTATTTTCAAATCGTTCAGTATCATAATGACTTAATATCCCAAAAGGATAGAAAAAGCATAGTAAATAGGTAGCATAGTTTAATTACTTTTGCCTTCTGTCTTTAAGCATATCTGACACAGTACATATATGTCAATGAAATAAATCCTTGATATTCCCATGGTTTTCATAGCAGTCTCTAATATCCTTTCTGATTTGATTCTATGACTAGCTTATGACCTCAGCTTCCATTGTGGCTTCATTTACTATTCATTGGATTCAATGTCATTGTATTTACTTATTAATTTACTTATTCACCAGCAAATGTTAACCACAAAGTAGGTGCCAAACAGTGGAATATTGTTTTAATACCATGTATTTGACCTTAATTTTCTTCTAAAAACATTGGCTTTGTAGTTCCCTCTCCTGACTTGTTGCAGTTTGAACTATCTTTAGAAGGATGCTCTATCTTAATTAACTCTGCAGACCCCAACTCCATCCCATTTACCTACATCTAGTGGAATCAGTCCAGTAATCTGCAAAGAGTAGATTCGGATAAAATAAGATTAGATGTATATTTTTAGTGAAATTTATATCTTCCCACCAATGTGTTTGACATGCTATTCTAATAAGTTTGAATAATCAGAGAAAGCATGTATGTATAAATAAGTCAAACTACATTAGTAGGAAACAATTTCATGCTAAAGTTCACATAGATAGTGTATTTTAAAATGTAGAATCAAATAGGTATAATACACTAAGGAAATATATAACAGCAAAACAATTATTTTCAGCTTCATAACATTGTAAACCAATATTGGTCATGTCCCTGGGTTTCCTTTGGGCAATTAGGAGAAAATTTAAGCAATTTAAGGCTGAGGTGTGTGGTGAACAAAAAGCAATGATTTGAACTGTCTTTTTGATTCAGTTATGATCTCCCCAGGATAGTTTTAACTTATCCCTTTGCCTAAAAGGAAAATATTGATTCCAGAACACTAACGGTGTTTTTTATACTGTATATTTAGTCCCGAAACTTGACTTATTCCAAAATATATTATTCCATATACTTCCTTAAACTGAAGTGTAACAAGGTCTTGTAGATAAATTAAAACAATAAAACAAAATTTAGTTTAAAAGGAAATAATTGTCAGCTTTGAATAATAGTTTGATATCGATTAACTCCAAGTTAAATGAATCACAGTTATTCCTTTTCCCCCAAAGAATAATAAATTGAAAGCCTTTGAATTAATGCTGAAATAATGACAACAAATTTTACTATAATCAGCACCTCATCATTTCTGAAGCATTTGAGACCCAGCAAAGCTCCCATATTATATGAAGTAACATGCCTAGATCTTCTCTCTCCTCATTTAAATCTGAGAATTTAAAATAATATCAAATCAATTAGAACTATCTATTCTCACCCCAGATCAACAGCAAGTTATTTTCCCTGTTTCTTGAGTAAACTACTTCTTTGGCTCTTCTGATGAAAAAGAAAATATGGTCTAAATCCTAGGAAATTGGCATTTTTCTGGTCTTTGGGGATTTGACTACTGCTGACTTTGACACATTCATATAACCTTTCCTTTCAGGCAGGATTTACTAACATAAACAATTTGTATTCATCCCACTGATGTTGAGTTGAAATGGTTGAGTTGGAAAGAAACTCTAGCAATGAATTCACATATTATTCTCATAGGGCCAAGCAATTAAATAAGGTCCTCAGGTCAGTCTATGAGACTTGGCTCAAAGTTTCCATGCTCTTTTTCTTGAATTCCAATGCTCTTGTGAAGCTTTCTTTTCCTAGGGTCTTAAATTCTTGTGAACCTTTCTTATTCTGACTTTCCGATTTTGCAAAATTTTTGATTCCTTAACCTCATGGTTACTTCAGGGCTCAGTCTTTAGATTTCTTCTCTCTCTATGTACACTCACTTAGGATCTTATACAATCCCAATGCCTTATATACAATCCTGTTGCTTTAAATGTTCCCAAATTTATACCTCTATCTCATTTCTCTTCTCGAACTCCAGGCTCATTTATTTGATGTCTAGTTGATATATCTACTTGAATACCTAAGAATTATCTCAAAGTGAAACATACCCAAGATTCTATTCATAAACTGCTCTCTCAAATCTGCTATAGTCTAATTTTCTCATATCACGCAGTGATAATTCAAGCCTTTTACTCTTTCAGAACATACATTTAGAATAATTTTCAGTCCTGTTTCTCACACCTTCATTCAGTTTAGCAGAAACACATTCATGACATCACTTCAGAGTACAGTACATCTAAGACAAACAATGCAGTCAAAATTGTTGTAGACAAGAATCACAAATGATGCTAAAATTAATGGGAAACATATGATGTAAAACTGGATATCTGCATAACCTCAAATTCTTTCCTCCCAAAATACTTATTAATTGCAAATGGAAAAATAGTTACCTTACAGAAGAGAAATCCCATAGATATCACCTTAACCAAGTAAAGAAATTTAACAGCACTAAAAATATTGACATCACGTACCTCCTGATAGGATGCACTTAGGGTATAATATCACTGCTCTTACATTCTTGCCAAAAACACGCAACTGAAATTTAACCTGAAGAACAACTGAACAAACCGAAGTTGAAAGACATTTATAAACAGGTGATTCTTCAAATGTATTAAGGTCATGAAAGACAGAGGAAGACTCAGAAACTTTCCAGACTGAGGAAGATGAAGACATGAAAACTGGGTGCAGTGTAAAATTCTGTTAGCTTCTTAGGCAGAGTACTTTATCCCTTTAGTGCTATCTTCCTTCAGTCTATGGTTTTGGTGCTATTGTTTCCACAACTGCAAAGACTGGTCGATATATGTCCTTAATCAAAGATAATTCTCCCCCTAGAAAGAATTCTGGTGCAAGCTCTTTAAAATAGCAGACATGCTTTGCTACACAAGTGAAAAACTGTAGTACAAGGAATTCTGGAAATGCTTCTGATACCATATTTCTTGGGAGCACCAGCAGGGTATGTATAGGTACCTATATCTAACTTCATCTTTGAAGTGAGTCAAGCTGTCAGAGTTATTATAAAATTCTCCTTATGAGATTGTGTCCCTCAAACATAGCCCTTATCCCACGGACCTTGAGAATTAATTATGGTACTCATCTTTGTAGAGAAAGATACCTGCGTTTAAGAAAAGATATCAACGTATACAGACAATCACATTTTTAAATTGATGTCACACAAATCTGTGCTGGAGTTAACCACTTTTACATGAAAAACTAATTAACTGTTAATTAAAATTAAGTAAGCAACCCTCAGGACTGGCTTGTTCTGTTCCAGTTCTAAGACATTGCTTCCTTTGACAACTTGTAATGGCATTTTTTACAATTCTACCTGAGACATGGGTCAATCTGAGGATTGATGCCTTTCTGAAGACATAATAGACACTTGAAATTACAAATAATTCATTATGAGACTTTCCATGGCATGCATTATCTTATTTGAATGATGATGTGGGATTATTCTGTTCAGGAAGATCAAATATCTGGATTATACCAAAAAAGCAATGCTTAAAATAAAAATAATTTAAAAACATGGCTTTTACAGCTATATCCAGAGCTGATAACAAGAGCACACAGCCCCAGAGACCCCAAATTCAAATTAAGAATATTACTTTTATTGCACTATGAACTATATTTTCTTGCTCAAGCTGAGACATTCAGCAACTAACAATATTACTGTTAAGCACATATTAAACAAAAAACTAGGGTATGGTATTTCTTTGTGTAGACAACAAAATGGAGGCTACAATGGAATCACATTGCATTTCCTAATGGTATCCCAGAGAAATGGACAAAGAGCAAAAATAAGTGTAGCTAAAACCTGTAGATAAACCATAGAGCTATCGCTAGCATAAAAAGAATTTAATATAACACATCTCTGTAACAATCAGCATTGCCTTAGGAGGATAACACCACAAGCTGTTTTATCTGTCATAAAGAGAGTACTGCAGAAGTTAATAAATGCAATACAGAATTATTTGCAAGCAAGAAAAAGTAGAAGTTAGTTAAATGAACAAGTGATTATATAGTTAGAGAATTGGGTTCAAGAAATAATAATACTGACTACACGGTGTATAGGTGGTCAGATTTGTTAGAAAACATAAGCTTTTAAATACAAGTCCCTTGAAGATGACCTGAGCCCGGGATGTCGAGGCCGCAGTGAGCCGTGATTGTGTCACTGCACTCCAGCCTCACTGATACAGTAAGATCCTGTCCCAAAAAAAACTATATATATATAGTCTCTATGAGATAATATTTCCAACTCATTCATTCATGACACCATTGACTCTATATCAAATTTCTCATATTCGTGAAGAGCATTATGTATATTTTTTGTTTGCATTTGCAATTTTTAAAAATACTTCAGAATATATGGTATCATGGTCTATTATGGCTATAAGTTACATAAACATAGAATCACCTTCATTGAATGGGCAAAAACTGGAAGCATTCCCTTTGAAAACTGGCACAAGACAGGGATGCCCTCTCTCACCACTCCTATTCAACATAGTGTTGGAAGTTCTGGCTAGGGCAATCAGGCAAGAGAAAGAAATGAAGGGTATTCAGTTAGGAAAAGAAGAAGTCAAATTGTCCCTGTTTGCAGATGACATGATTATATATTTAGAAAACCCCATCATCTCAGCCCAAAATCTCCTTAAGCTGATAAGCAACTTCAGCAAAGTCTCAGGATACAAAATTAATGTGCAAAAATCACAAGCATTCTTATACACCAGTAAGAGATAAACAGAGAGCCAAATCATGAATGAACTTCCATTCACAATTGCTTCAAAGAGAATAAAATACCTAGGAATCCAACTTACAAGGGATGTAAAGGACCTCTTCAAGGAGAACTACAAACCACTGCTCAGTGAAATAAAAGAGGACACAAACAAAAGGAAGAACATACCATGCTCATGGATAGGAAGACTCAATATCGTGAAAATGGCCATACTGCCCAAGGTAATTTATAGATTCAATGCCATCCCCATCAAGCTACCAATGACTTCCTTCACAGAACTGGAAAAAACTGCTTTAAAGTTCATATGGAACAAGACAATCCTAACTCAAAAGAACAAAGCTGGAAGCATCACACTACCTGACTTCAAACTATACTACAAGGCTACAGCAACCAAAACAGCATGGTACTGGTACCAAAACAGAGATATAGACCAATGGAACAGAACAGAGTCGTCAGAAATAATACCACACATGTACAGCCATCTGATCTTTGACAAACCTGAGAAAAACAAGAAATGGGGAAAGGATTCCCTATTTAATAAATGGTGCTGGGAAAATTGGCTAGCCATAAGTAGAAAGCTGAAACTGGATCCTTTCCTTACTCTTTATATGAAAATTAATTCAAGATGGATTAGAGACTTAAATGTTAGACCTAATACCATAAAAACCCTAGAAGACAACCTAGATAATACCATTCAGGTCATAGGCATGGGCAAGGACTTCATGCCTAAAACACCAAAAGCAATGGCAACAAAAGCCAAAATTGACAAATGGGGTCTCATTAAACTAAAGAACTTTTGCACAGCAAAAGAAACTACCATCAGAATGAACAGGCAACCTACAGAATGGGAGAAAATTTTTGCAATCTATTCATCTGACAAAGGGCTAATATCCAGAACCTACAAATAACTCAAACAAATTTACAAGAAAAAAACAAATAACCCCATCAAAAAGTGGGGAAAGGATATGAACAGACATTTCTCAAAAGAAGACATCCATACAGCCAACAGACACATGAAAAAATGCTCATCATCACTCGCCATCAGAGAAATGCAAATCAAAACCACAATGAGATACCATCTCACACCAGTTAGAATGGCAATCATTCAAAAGTCAGGAAACAACAGGTGCTGGAGAGGATGTGGAGAAATAGGAACACTTTTACACTGTTGGTGGGATTGTAAACTAGTTCAACCATTATGGAAAACAGTATGGCGATTCCTCAAGGATCTAGAACTAGAAGTACCATATGACCCAGCCATCCCATTACTGGGTATATACCCAAAGGATTATAAATTATTCTACTACAAAGACACATGCACACATATGTTCATTGTGGCACTTTTCACAATAGCAAAGACTTGGAATCAACCCAAATGTCCATGTGTAACAGACTGGATTAAGAAAATGTGGCACATATAAACCATGGAATACTATGCAGCCATAAAAAAGGATGAGTTTGTGTCCTTTGTAGGGACATGAATGCAGCTGAAAACCATCATTCTCAGCAAACCATCACAAGAATAGAAAACCAAACACCACATGTTCTCACTCATAGGTGGGAACTGAACAATGAGATCACTTGGACTCGGGAAGGGGAACATCATACACCAAGGCCTATTATGGGGGGGAGTGTGGAGGGATTGCATTGGGAGTTATACCTGATGAAAATGACGAGTTGATGGGTGCAGCACACCAACATGGCACAAGTATACATATGTAACAAACCTGCACGTTGTGCACATATACCCTAGAACTTAAAGCATAAAAAAAAAAAAAAAAAAAAAATCACCTTCATCATCTATTGGGGGAAATTTTCTTTGAAATACAATCAAAGTCTTCCTGGATTCTATGTCACACATAGATATCTAATTTGGTATGAAGGACTCTGTTAAAACATCCTTTCGGCTTGCCACTCAGTAGTAATCTAACCTCGTTACTCTGCAGATATAGTTCACTATAATGGGAAGGAGCATATACAGACACTGGAGTCAGGCAAATCACTGTGAATCCTACCTCATCGCCTTTGAATTAAGTTCAATCAGTCTGTTACCCTCACTGATACACACTCCCACCACTTCCTCTACTGTAAAATGAATAAAATGCCATCCCCCATTCCTGGCTGCCCTGAGAATTAAAAGATAATGTACAAAGGGCCTGGCACATAGAAAGGATTTGGTACATTTTCTTTCCCTTTCCTTCTCTTGTCCTTAAAAATACACAACATAAAATGAATTATGATCTAGCCACACTGTTGAATTAAATTTTCTTGCAGCAAATCTTGTATGCTTTGCTTTATTTTGTACCTGAGAACTCCCCAAATTCAAAAGCAAGCGAATGACTGACTTGGAAAGAAGTCAACCAATAACCGTTACATTTTGTATCATCTAGAATAAAAATGTCACAGTTTATTTTCCAAGTATGCAACAAAGCGTAGCATGATATGTGATGTTCAATCTTTGTCTGTATCTATGTAGGAACTTGTTTATAAATTTGGGGCACGGCTACATCTCCCAAGCTGCTCAGGAAGTCTTGATGATGATGATAGTTTAAGATACCTTCTTTCCAAAATATTACTCAAAATCAGTAAAAAAAAAAAAATACTGGAAAATGAAATTTATGGTATCTTTTTAACTTAAGAATCACATATCTGAGGAAACCATGCTCTATTCAAACTAAGTAAAGCAAATTTTTTGGTCCCACGTTGCTATGTTGTGATTATCCCAAAAGGAGAGTATTTCACGAAATGTTATTTACTGAAGGAGTAGCGAGAGAGAAATAAATGATGATGATGAGTACTTTTATACATCCTCCTGTCTTGTGATCAAATGAACAGGAAAGGTCAGTATGTGTTTCATTCATATGGGAACATCTTTAAAGTTTGAGTTAACCTGATTAAATATAGTTAAATTCAACACCAGCTTAAATAAATATTTCCTCGACACCTACTATGAACCATCAATATTGCAGACACTTTGAATATAGAGCTGACATGCTATAGTCCTTGTCCTTGGGGAGCTCCAAGTACACATGAGCAAAAGCTTAAGACAGAAATGTCAAATCATTGTTTCAATTCTAGCCATGTGATCTAAAGGCTAGCGTCACATTTTTTTAAAAAGCTTAGTAATAGATTTTATTATTTTAAATATAAATGTAAGCGAAAAGAGTAAGTGAAAACACAAATGCCAACTACAATTCTATAAAAAGCTTTTTATTTTCTATCACTTTATCCGTAAATTTATCAATGTGTATTTCAAAAGATAATTACTCTTTTTTGATAAAATAACTGCAGTATCATTGTCACATTTATTAATATTAACCCTTATTTCTTGGCCTCATCCTTTGGCTATTCACTGTCATTCTCTTTTACAATTTGCTTTTTTATAATCAGATTCCATATAAAATGTATATGTTTTGAGCGGTTGAGAGCTCTTCAGTCTACAGATGTCCTCCTTCTTCTTCTTCTCTCTCTCCCTCTCTGTCATTATTTGTTAAAGAAACCAAGTTGCTGTGTCTCTTACAGTTTTCCACATTCTGGATTTTTCTTTTTGCATCCATTTGCTGGTGTTTAACGTTACTCTCTATTCTCTGTATTTAATATTCCCTGTAAATTGAATCTAGAAGATTGGTCGTATTCATGTTTACTTATTTATTCTTTTTTGACATAGAGCTTTCCTAGGCAGGGCTGCGTCCCTTTTTCAGAAGCTATATATGCCTGCTTGTTTCCCTTATTGTGATACTCGTAGTTGTTGATAAATGCCTAGATCCCTTCATTCACTAGCGCTTTTGTTAAATGAGGACATTTTAATTTTATCATTCTTTCTTCCTTTATTAGCTAGAATATCTCTATAAAGAGAAAATCACCTAATTTACCATTTTGTATTCCAGTGAATGATACACATAAAAAGCCAGAAAAAAAATTGACAGTTTTACTTTTTCTTGCTTACTTTAAAATAATAAGTGAAATAAATATTAATTCCATCTCATCTTCTTTTCATTATCTTTATAGTCTCATGGGGTTTCATACATTAGGTGTGTTTTATCCTTTAGGTTTATTTTATTCATTGATGGTCACTTAGTTCCATTGTTGGCCAGTGGAAGCATCCCCAAGGCTCATTAAGTCCTTTTAATACAATAGTAGCCGCCTAGGATAGCCCCTGTGCATTCTGGCTGTTACGAAATAGTCCAGGCTAACTTTGTATATTTGTTGTGCCAGGACTCCAATGAGCTCTGGTTCATTTTAGTGGAAAATGTTATTTGGAAACCATAGTATGTGCACTAGGGTTGCTTATTTCTACTGAGTTGATAAGTATTACTAAATAATTTCAGCTCACAGAGTTAAGAAATTTTGTTTTCCCTCATAATCTTAAAATATACCAGGGTTATAGGTTTATATATTCATGCTGATACTTTTAAATCAGATTCAGAACTTAACCTCATTTATCAGATTTACATTTCCCTTTTCTTCTGAGAAATTCTAATTTTTAATATTCCTAAGAATTGAGAAATCCAGACTTATTTTACTCTTGTAAACAACTTTCTACAATGCAATAGTTTCTTTTTTTAACTTTTATTTTAGGTTCAGGGGTACATGTTCAGCTTTCTTACAAAAGTAAATTGCGGGTCACTGGGGGTGGGTACACAGATTATTTTATCACTCAGGTAATAAACATAGTATCCAACAGGTAGTACTTTTTTTACCCTCACCCTCCTCCCACCCTCCACCCTCAAGTAGACACTAGTGTCTGTTGTTCCCTTCTTTGTGTCCATGTGTAATCAATAGTTAGCTCTGACTTATAAGTCAGAACATGTGGCATTTGCTTTTCTGTTCCTGCATTAGTTTGCTTAAGATAATGACCTTCAGCTCCATCCATGTTGCTGCAAAGAACATAATTTTGGCCAGGCGCGGTGGCTCAAGCCTGTAATCCCAGCACTTTGGGAGGCCGAGACGGGCGGATCACGAGGTCAGGAGATCGAGACCATCCTGGCTAATACGGTGAAATCCCGTCTCTACTGAAAAATACAAAAAACTAGCCGGGCGACGAGGCGGCCGCCTGTAGTCCCAGCTACTCGGGAGGCTGAGACAGGAGAATGGCGTGAACCTGGGAGGTGGAGCTTGCAGTGAGCTGAGAGCCGGCCACTGCACTCCAGCCTGGGCAGCAGAGCAAGACTCCATCTCAAAAAAAAAAAAAAAAAAGAACATAATTTCATTCTTTTTATGGCTACATAGTATTCCACAATGTATAGGTACCACATATTCTTTACCAGTCTACTGTTGATGGACATTTAGGTTGATGCCATGTCTTGGTTACTGTGAATACTGCTGCAATAAACATACAAATGCATATGTCTTTACGGTAGAAAACATATATTCTTTTGAGTATATACTAAATAATAGGATCACTGTTGAATTTCTGTTTTCAGTTCTTTGAGAAATCGCCAAATTGCTTTCCTCAATGGCTGAACTAATTTACATTCCTACAAGTAGTGTATAAGCATTCTCTTTCTCTGCAACCTTTCCAGTGTCTGTTATTTTTTTACTTTTTGATAATAGCCATTCAGATGGGTATGAAATGGTATCTCACTGTGGCTTTGATTTACATTTCTCTAATGATTTGTGATGTTGAGCATTTCTTCATATGCTTGTTGGTCACTTGTATGTCTTCTTTTGAAATATGTCTGTTCATGTCTCTTGATCATCTTTTAATGTGGTTGTTTTTTGCTCGTTCTTTTGTTTAAGTTCCAGATAGATTCTGGATATTAGACCTTTGTTGGATGTACAGTTGTCACATATTTTCTCCTATTCTATAGATTGTCTTTTTACTCTGTTGAGAGTTTCTTTTGCTGTGCAGAAGCTCTTTAGTTTAAATAGGTCCCATTTGTCAATTTTTGTTTTTGTTGCATTTGCTTTGGGCATCTTCATCATGAAATCTTTGTCAGGGCCTGTGTCTAGAATGCTATTTCCCAGGTCATCTTCCAGGGTGTTTATAGTTTTAGGTTTTACATGTTTTTAATCCATCTTAAGTTGATTTTTTTATGGTATAAGAAAGGAATCTGGCCGGGCGCGGTGACTCATGCCTGTAATCCCAGCACTTTGGGAGGCCGAGGTGGGCAGATCACGAGGTCAGGAGATCGAGACCATCCTGGCTAACACGGTGAAACCCCACCTCTACTAAAAAAATACAAAAATTAGCCAGGCATTGTGGCGGGCCCCTGTAGTCCCAGCTACTTGGGAGGCTGAGGCAAGAGAATAGCATGAACCCGGGAGATGGAGCGTGCAGTGAGCCGAGATAGCGCCACTGCACTCCAGCCTGGGCGACAGAGCTAGACTCCGTCAAAAAAAAAAAAAAAAAAAAAAAGGAAAGGAATCCAGTTTTAATTTTCTGCATATAGCTAGCCAGTTATCCCACTACCATTCATTGAACAGGGAGTCATTTTCCCATTGCTTGTTTTTGTCAATTGTGTTGAAGATCAGATGGTAGTAGGTATCCAGCTTTATTTCTTGGCTCTATTCTGTTCCACTGATCTATTTGTCTATTTTTCTGCCAGTATCAGGCTCTTTCGGTTACTGTAGCCTAGTATAATAATTTGAAGTCAGGTAATGTGATGTCTTCAGCTTTGTTCTTTTTGCTTAAAATTGCTTTGGCTATTCCGGCTTTTTGTTTCCATATAAATTTTTAATTTTTTTTCAAATTCTATGATGAATATCATTGATAGTTTCATAGGAATAGCATACAATGCAATAGTGTCTTATTGTAATTTTAGTGGAACAGAATTTTCATGGCTCTAAATTCTACTATAATGAACAAAAATAATGAATAAACATTTGCCTTCTAATATTATTTAAAATTTACAACAACCCTCTGCAAAACTATTATTTTTCTGTCTATAAGTGAAAAAATTTAGAGCTCAGAAAGGTTGAGTAATTTACACAAGGTAACATAGTTTTTAACGGGAATCTTGGTCACTGATTTTTCTGACACCAAAAGCCACAGAATTAACCAATTATTAATGATTATGCTACGGTAACTGTTTAATTAATAACACTCACCTTCTGCTATAATTATCAACTGAGCCAAGCTTATTAGCTAGAATCCTGGTGGCAGTTAGAGGAAGTAAATGGTACGTAAATGACCAAGAACCCTTGGTCTATTATTTCACGCATGCTATCTAATTATATATGCAAGTGTACATAACATGCAGGCTAGACCTGAGTAAAGTCAATAAAATTTAGCTTGTGGGATCACATCAATTGTTTGACTGTAGGCTCTTTAAGCAATACTAAAAATTCCCCTGATCTGATATGACATCTGACATGTCCCTCAGAGGAAACATAGTAGCCTCCCAGCTGTACATTTAAAGGCAATTAGTAGGTTTACAAATTCCATTTTTACGTCTTGTGTTAAAAGCATAGTTTGGATTTTGCATTTCCAGGAATTGTTTGAATACTGCAGTGCAGCAGATTTCATTGGTTTTAAAGTTTTGGGGAAGACACAATAATATTCACTTTCAATTTGATTTGGAAGTGTGTTTCAGCAGAAATTATAAATGTTCAGAGTACTCTCCTAAAGGTACCACAGTAAACATTTAAACCAAATAGATGCTATTGTTACCCCTGTAACATGATGAAACATGGGCAGCCACCATCTGAACACAACAGAGTATCTGACTCTTCCCCTTCTATTAGCCTCTGAGAAAAATGGTGTGATGCCCTCCAACAGATCAGAAAGGGCTGGTTATGGTCATATCTTTAAAAGTGAAATTTTCAACTCCTAAGACAATGCGAGGTCTGACCATGAGTACTTCTCCACTCTCCAGATGCGGGACCACACAAGAACTTCCCTGCTACCGAGGGACAAGTTCCCAGTGGCTGGCTGCTTATTGCACCTACCTCCAGCTTTCCTTAGGAAAAAAATTACTTGCACCAGTCTATGAAAACGAATCATAAAGCTAGTGTGAATGCAACCATTAGATATATTCTATGAATAATACTATTTTATATGAAGGTTTGAGGTTAAAAGGGAAAAAAATGGGCAAGGATTAAGAAAATACAACTTCTTGCCATAGATTTCAGCAGGTGTGTTCTTACAATGAAAGACATATGTTTTTATTATGAAAACAAAGAAGGAAAAGGTGCTGCCATAGTAGAATTCCACTGCAGAGGATGGATGTACTGCTGGGTCCATTTGGTTGTATTGTAGTTCAATAACACTGTGTGTATGTGTGTGTACATGTGTCTGTTAGGAATTAGGAGAGACGGATTAAAGATCAGTTTTAAAAAATGCATTTCAGTTTTTTGGTTTAGACAACTTACCATACTTTTCACTCTAGAAACACTTTAAGACAGTTATAAGATTTCTCTACTTTACATGTTTTATCAGTCTTAATAAATGTGATATGCTTTTATAATTAGTATATTATTTACCCTTCACAACAATTCCTGTGAAGAGGGCATTACTATAATCCCCAATTTACAGATGGAAAGTTGTGGTTCAGAAAGATTAAGTTAGTTTGTGCCAAAGTGGCATAGCTAGTAAGAGTTAGAGCTAAAATTTCAATAAGGCATCTTGGCTCCTACAAGCCCATGAACTACTTAACCTTCATGCAGAGGAGAGTACAAAGGCTCAGAGAAGATACATCATTTACCTTAAGTCAGTTACAGCAAAGACTCAATTCCAGATAATTTTGAATCCAAAACCAGTTTTTTTCCACTATAGCATGCAGTTCCATAGATAGCACAGAATAAATATATGAAATAACTTCATTTACGGCACAACTTACTTACTTTATATTTACAGCACACTCTGTAACATACAGATTAATACAACACCAAGTGATAACAAAAACACTAAAATAAAGCGAATTAATTAAAAATGCAATTGTAATGGTATTAAACAAAGGATGCTTTCAGTAGGAAGGCAGGTTTGACACAAAACAGAAGAACAAAGAAAGAAGAAAGTGCATTCTAGATAATATTTTTAATATCACATTCAAGAGCACTGGAGAAGCTGTCCTAAAATGGACAGGTAGGAAACTATCTAAAGTATTATGGCAATGTTTCTGAACAGACTATTCAGTGGATCTTGAAGAAATAGAAAACTGCCTTAGAAAAGTTTTCATTTTATTGGAATTACAAAATCTGCTATGTATAGCTTTACCTAATTTCACTTAAAACTTTTCTAAGTAACAGGAGAACTCCTTGAGGTAAAAGGTGTCAGGGTCATCTAACACACGTTTGCAGTATGCTTTTCTAAGAGGAGGTGTGGTTGTGCTATTCTTATTGCCTGTAAGTAAAACAAGATCTGTACAAGGTTAAACTGAGGTGAACTCACTCTTAAAGAGACTTTAAATTTCACCTGGAAATAGAAATATTAAATTTTCTAATGTACTTCCTACATAGATGACAGAAACTATACCCATTTCAATTAGGAACTGGAGAACTGGAGTCTGCAGGCATGTATGCTCAGGTAAATGATATTGATTCTATGCATATTGGCTACATTTCTTCTCGCTTACATAACTACATGTTTCTGGCCAACTTGAATGTCAACCTCACTTTTTCCACTTACGACCTATTTCTTGCTAACAATTCCATTCCCATGCTCCATGGTTCTGTCTGCAGCCTTGTTTATCCCTGGATTTATTCAAGTTGCCCGTTTTTCATGATTTACATTGTCAGTCCTCTCATCTTGAGCTGCATCTTCCTATACAGCTTCTCGAGAAACATTACATTTTTTTCTTTCCTTTGTTTCTTTTTTCTTTTCTTTCTTTCTTTCTTTCTTTCTCTTTCCTTTTTTTGTTTCTTCTTTCTTCCTTCTTTCTTTTCTTTCTCTTTCTTTCTTTCTTTCTTCTCTCTCTCTCTCTTTCTTTCTTTCTTTCTTCTTTCTTCCTTTCCTTCTTCTCTCTGTGTTTCTTGCCCATTTTTCATGATTTACACTTTCAGTCCTCTCATCTTGAGCTGCATCTTCCTATACAGCTTCTCTCTCTCTCTCTCCTTCCTTCCTCCCTCCCTCCCTTCCTCCCTCCCTCCCTCCTTCTTTCCTTCCTTCCTTCCTTCCTTCCTTCCTTCCTTCCTTCCTTCCTTCCTTCCTCCTTTCTTTCTCTCTCTCATTTTGAGAAAGGGTCTTACTCTGCTACCCAGGCTGGAGTGTGTTGATGCGATTATAACTCATTACAGCCTTGAACTCTTGGGCCCAAGCAATCCTCCTACCTCAGCCTCCAAAAGTGCTGGGATTACAGGTGTAAACCACCGTATCCAACTTAGACATCCATTTTTGCCATTCCCCCTACTTGATTCTACATTCATTCCTCTCTTTACAAAGCTGATTGCATTGAGAGATTATCAGATATTCCTCCCAGAAAAGTGGAAGCACGGATCTCTGTGTGTTTTGGGGGATGATGTAGGAAATCCCAAACTGGACTTAGAAACAAAGGATCCTATGCTGATAAGGAGAGGACTACAAAAAAAAAAAAAAAAAAGCTTTTCAGTGGAAACAGGTAATCTAGAAAGGTAATCTAGAAAGAGATAATTTAGACAGAAAGCCTTGTGATGAAAATAAAACACCGGATTAAAGCAAGAGGATCAATCCATTGATCCATCCATTTATTCATTCCACTTATCATGTACAGGATACTACTCAAGGAATCTTTGAGATTCTTTTTGAAATTCGGCCTACTATACCTCAGCACCTTTGAAAAATATCTGGCACCTTGTAGGCACTGTGAGCCAGATCTTGTTGCTCTCTGACCCAAAATATCAAAGTCTTTCCATTGATCCATAGTCTAGTTTATGACATAATGATTCAAAGTAAGGACTAGAAAGTACAAATTGAAAAATAAAATCTTACTTAAACAAGGCTATCATGTTTAACTGGCTGCCTAAAGCAGTGCTTTTTAGAGCTCATTCCCACTTGTGGTTTAGGTGCAGAAATTGTAACATATAAGGTTCCATGCAAGATGAACAACAGTGAAACTTTTTATGTAGAAGGATTTTTTAAATAAAATGCTATGCAAGTGGAAGCTATTAACATGCAGAACCAGCCAACTCCTTTGTGTCTTATTTTTCTTATCTTTCCCTATTGATAGCATTTATTGTTCACTTTAAAATAAAAATCTGTCACAATGTGACAGGCTCTATAGCGCAGCACAAAAAAATATTAGAATGCTGATGGTCACAGTGCAAGCTTCCGTTCTAGCTTATATGTCATTCTCTGAATCTCTGTTATGAATAGAATTGGAAAATTCAGGACTGTATTTGTTTTTGTTTTGTTAACAGGGTATCCTTCCCAAGGACCTTGTCAAGTTATTCTCTCAAGCTTTGGTTTGAATTCTTAACATTGCATTCAGGATATTAAGCCCTCCTTCTCTTTTTGTTAAGAGATTTAGCCTTGCCAACTCTTCCATTAAGTGGCAACTCGAGGGTCAGAGATCAGAGAGTGAGCCTTCTCAGCAGAAGGGCTTACTAATAAGATTAGAAAAAGTAAGACTCTCAACACTGGCAAAAGTAGAAAGGTAATGATCTCATGAAGTCAATCAGTATACATAATCACTGCAGTTTATTTAGACAAAATAGCCTGTCTGTCTTTACATGAGGGATTTTTGCAAGAAATACTAATGTCGATTTATTTTATTTGGTCAACATAAGCCCAGTCTCAACAGTAGATATCCAAACATTTTAAACATCTTGATATTTTAAAATTGCATGAAACTTGATTTTAGGTTAGACAGATGTTCCATAAGACTTTCAGGAGACCAGCAAGTTATTTGAATCCTCAATTACTGTTTAAGCTTAGCACATTTATTTCCCTCTCTCCACATATTTTTAATAATCTAAGATTGATTTGTCGGATGTATTATGTATATCTTCAGCTTTGCCAGATTCACTTAGAGATAAGCATGAAATATGGTATAAACAAATATAATTCTTACACCTTGCATAGATTTCCTGTGTATGATACTGAAAAGCAGATGTAAGGGAAAAACACATCTTAAAATATAATCCATAACACATTCTAACACCAGTTAGAATGACAATCATTAAAAAGTCAGGAAACAACAGATGCTGGAGAGGATGTGGAGAAATAGGAGTGCTATTACACTGTTGGTGGGCGCTTAAATTAGTTCAACCATTGTGGAAGACAGTGTGGCGATTCTTCAAGATCTAGAACCAGAAATACCATTTGACCCAGCAATCCCATTACTGGGTATATACCCAAAGGATTATAAATCATTCTACTATAAAGACACATGCACAAGTATGTTTATTGCAGCACTGTTCACAATAGCAAAGACTTGGAACCAACCCAAATGCCCATCAAGGATAGACTGGATAAAGAAAATGTGGCACATATACACCATAGAATACTATGCAGCCATAAAAAAGGATGAGATCATGTCCTTTGCAGGGACATGGATGAAACTGGAAACCATCATTCTCAGCCCACTTAAACAGGAACAGAAAACCAAACACCACATGTTCTCACTCATAAGTGGGAGTTGAACACTGAGAACACATGGACACAGGGAGGGGGACATCATACACAGGGCCCTATCAGGGTTGGGGGTAAAGGGGAGGGATAGTGTTAGGAGAAATACCTAATGTAGATGATGGGTTGATGGGTGCAGCAAACTACCATGGCACATGTATACCTATATAACAAACCTGCATGTTCTGCACATGTATTCCAGAACTTAAAGTATAAATTAAAAAAAAAGGATATCCCAAATATTGCATGGGCATACTTTTCTTAAAAATTTATTGTTTATCAATACAAAACTAAATAAAAAGTACAATCTGTAATATTCTAGCAAATAAAAATGTTTCCTAGAATGTTTTATTTTGGAAAATCCTTCTAACATTTACCATGTTTGGGTCCACCCTTCTAGGCTTCATTTTTATACGAAGATGAATACGAGTGTGAATTCTATTCTTATTGAAGGAATCTTGTTCATAATCACAAAGAAAGGAGTTTTCAGGATGGTTAGTCTCCAAATAAACAAAGAAAACGATTTAGCACAGTGGATATTTCTAATGCAAAGAATAGTAAAATGAATAAAAGGCATAAAGTTATTTTTTGAAAAAGAAAACTTGTTTTAATTGTTCATTATGTTTAACCAATCATAGTCTGGTATTATCCACAGTCATTGAGCTTTTGCTTGTTTGGGGTCAGGATTACATTCACTGTTAACTGATTTGCTCATATGTAGTTTGTTTTTCTGCCAACACAAATTCCCATGCATAGTTTAAATCTCTTGTTTACAAAAACATTTCTCAAAGTTCAAAGGAAAGTTTTAATTTGGAAAAATTCTGTTCAGATAATTCGTTCTTGATTTTTCTCACCAACTTATTCAATGTATTTTTTTATCAATGAATCAATGTTAATCCTTTTACATTATTCTCTGCTTCTACATTCTTAGTGCCTCTTTCCTGATTTCACAACCACTTATCAAAACAAACTGCTTATCCTGTTTCATTGCTGTGAACATCCTTCATAATTGTCTTATAATATTTAAAGTTGCAGATTTTTTACAGATGAAATATGCTTGTCTTTAATGTGTCCCATTTCCTCAAATTCTCTGCCTCCAATGAAATCTGAAATCTAATTTAAAACAAAGTTCAAAATAAGATCTGTACACCATCCTCGTCAGTAGCTTCACTTTGAAGTTTTATGACCTGCTACAGCCTAGCTTTTTAAACAGGAATAAAAAGAGTAAACATCAGAAAGAGCGTATTCTAGCTCAAAATAAATTGGGAAGTCATAAGAAACCCCCTACCTGCTTTAAGTGAGTTCATACATTTCAGTCTTATCAAGTTGCTTTCAAAATGATGTTGGAATTTAAAAGTTTAATTTCATGACCACTTCCATGATTATTGGAAATGCTGAAAATACAAATCACATTATAACCAATGACAGATCCATATTTTAGTTTCCAAAATGGAACACTCTGGAAACATACATCTTTAATAAATTTGAGAATTGATTATTAATGCAATGGGCAATAACCATGTAGGATCAATAGGGAGGATTATTGAGAATCAACATTTCCTTGGGAGGAAATGATTACAAAGTAACATAATGTTCTTTCTCTAATGAGTTTTTAATGTTACTCATCAGCAAAAATACAGCTAATGAGATGTATTGATTTCAGCAGAGTATGATATGATACTTTTGGAATAAAAGTAATAAATATTAACTGAGTAATAGTAACATTAAGAGGATTACTTAAGCATAGATTAATAGGTACCTATCTTGTTGAATAAAGCTTATCCTCTAGCATGGCATCTTTTTCTGCCTCTGTTGAGTACCACTTAATCATTGATTTGATGAGAAGAATAATTTTCAAATCATATACCAACATTTAATATGAACTTTGATATCAAAGGCTGGAAATATTTGTTAGAGTGGTATTCTAGAATGGTTAAAATAACAGAGTCAATCAGAATCAACAAAGGAACTGTTAAAGGTATATAAAAATGATCAAAGAATTCTTAAATAGTAGGTTTAAGAAAACTTGTTTTGGTAGCAGGTTTTACATAAAAAAGATTTAGTGGCTTTACTTATTCCCAACTTTGATTGATTCATTCATTCATTTAATAAGTATCTATCAAAAACATACCATGTACTAAGTCCTGAATTCTAGGTACTAGAAATATAGTAGTAAATTAGACAAATAAAGAATCTTCTACAGTTTATGTTCTGGTAGCTTGAGACAGAAAAATTAATAAGTAAATGAATAAACAAGATAATTTCAATTAGAAATAAGATTCAAAATATGTGAATTAGATGGAGAAGTGTACGGGAGCTAATTTAAAGTAGGTAGGAAATGGGCACTGAAGAGGTGGTATTTTTGCTCTGCATTTAAAAGAAGACAGATCTGATATAGGAAAGTGAAGGGTTAAAGTTTTAAAGCAGAGAAAATATCAGGTGCAAAAACCCTAAAGGAGAAGATGAGCTTGGTCAAGTCAAAGAATACAAAGAATAATGGTTTCCTAAAGTCACACAATGTAAAGATTTTGTAGGCATTCATAAAGAAATTTGATTTTATCCCAAGGGCAACAGGAAGATTTTGGAGCATTTTGAATAGGGAAGTAGTATGATTAGATGGGATCTCTTTTGCATTTTTAAAAGATTATTCTAGTTACCATCCAGAGAAAGGAATATAAGAGGCCAAGGGTTGAATCAGAGAAATTTATTGAGCAATTCTGGTGAAAAACAACTGTGACTTACATTAGAAAGGTGTCAATAGAAAACAGGAAAAATGGATGGATTTAGAATAGAATCTGGGGGTGAATCAAACAAAGTAAAAGAGGAGTTAAACATGGGGGTATAGAGAAGAGTTCAGGGTAACCCTTTGTTACAGGAATTGAAGAACAGGGTATATTGTAGTAGAATTTACTGAAATTGAAGAAGTTTACAGAGGGAAATTTTAAGTTTAAGATACCAACTGGATATTCAAATGTATATTTTAAGTAGATCACTCAATATTAATGTACTCAGCACAAATGATGATCAATCCTGTAATGTACTCATCACAAATTATTTGACCTTTGGAATGGTCAAATTTAGGGGCATATTTTGGAGATGTCAGCAAATCGACGATATCTAATGCCATGAAGAAAACTTAATGAGAAAGTGTGGAAGTAGAAAAATAAAGGACATAGGACTCAGGCCTGTGATACTTATATATTTTGAGGTTAAACAAAGCAATTTCAGAAGGAAGAATAAGTGAATAAAGCCAAGAGAGTATGATACTGCAGAGATCAAGGGAAAAGATTGTTGAAATAATTTTTAAAATGCTCAGCTAAGTAAAACATTGCTGAGAGCTTAAGCAGGATGAGGAAAAACAAGTAATTGTAGGACTCTTCTGGTGATAGAGGGCGAGGTAATACATACCAGCTTTCCACTAATAATAACTAAAAATGATGGGTATAATATTAAAATATCAGAAATATTGATTACTTTGGCACAAATCTGGCAAAAGATATTGAAGACCTGCACACTGAGAACAACAAAAAAATTCACTGAGAGAAACTAAAAGGGACACAAATAAGCAGAGAGCGGAGTGAGGTAATTGGTCAACTTTTGAAAATTCAGTGTTTTTAAGATTTTTCTCACATTGATCCATGCCTTCCCAATTAAAAGTCCAGCAAGCTTTGGTTTTTTGTTGTTGTTGTTGTTAAAAATTGAAAAGCCAATTCTAAAATGCATGTAGAAATGCAAAGGACCTAGAACAGCCAAAGCAAATTTGACATAGAAGAAGTTGAAAGACTTATAGTACCTGACTTCAGAAGTTATTTTAAAGTTTAAATAAATACGAAAATGTAGTGTTGACATCAAAAGAGACAATAGGATTCAAAAAAGACAATGTAGAGTCCGGAAATAATTCCACACATTTGTGGTCAATTGGTTTTCAGCAAAAGTGCAAAAGGGCCAGGTACGGTGGTTCACGCCTGTAATCCCAGCACTTTGGGAAGCCAAGACGGGTGGATCACTTGAGGTCAGTAGTTCGAGACCAGCCTGGCTAACATGGTGAAAAATTATCAAATTTCTAAAAGAAAACACAGGAGAAAATTTTCCTTTGGCAGTAATTTGTTAGCTATGACATAAAAAGTAAGATCTACTTGAAATAAATAAATTGTACTTTATCAAAATTGAGAACATCTGCTCTTCAAAAGATACCTAAGAGAATTAAAAGACAAGCCACAGACTTGGAGAAAATATTTTAAAATGGCATATCTGACAAAGGCTTTGTATCATTGATACCTTTGAAAGAGGAAAGAAGACTCAAAACTCAATAGTAAATGTGCACAACTCAAGAGAGAACTGGTCACAAGACATGAATAGCAACTTTCCCAAAGATTTGCAGTTGGCAAATAGGAATATAAAGAGTTGCACAATAACATTATTCATCAGGAAAATTAAAACTCAAACCACAATGAGCTACCACTAAATATCTATTAAAATGTCTAAAATTTTAAAAATTGGCAGTATCACTTGTTAGTACAGATATGAAGCAACTGAAACTGCATCCACTGCTGATGGAGTTATAACATGGTACAACCACTTTGAAAAAATGTAACACCTTAAAAATATATAGATATGCCTATCAAATCCAGCCATTCTACTCCTAGGTATTTACTCACGAGAAATTAAAGCAAACATTTATTTTAAAATGCATACGGGGATGTTTATGTCATCTATATTTTTAATGTCCAAACTTATAAACAATCCATATGCCTATCAACAAGTTACTGGGTAAAGAAATTGTGGTATATTCGTATAATGTGATATTACTCATCAATAGAAAAGTATAAAGTATTAAGGCACACAACAATATGAATGAATCTTAAAATTATTTTAAGTGAAATAAGCCAGATGTAAAAGAAGAGTTTGTATGTAATTTCCTTTATATAAAATTAAATAAATGTGACAGAAAGCAGATCAGAGATTGGCTAAGTATGGGAGGATGCAGGAAGGGGCAGCAGGGAGGAAACACCAAGCTGCTCAGGGAAAGTTTGGGGGATGATTTATATATGTGTTATCTTGATAGCAGTGTAGTCTTATAGGTGTATGCATATATCAAAACTTGTCAAACTGTGCAGTTTATTATATGTCAATTAACTCAATACAATTATCTTTCAAACAAATATAAAATCTTCCCTGGCCTATGGAACTGAGAACTAGGGAGCTGGGAGACGGGAAGATTTTTTAATGGTCCCCTTTAAAACTTTGAACTGTGTAAATGATTTTCCTCTTCACAGGATAATTAACGAAAATGTTCTGTCCAAGCTCCTGAATACGAGATCGTGACCTTGGTATCATCCAACACTCACGCCTCTCTCTTCTTTTGATTCACCTTTCTTTAGTCAATCACAAAATTATGTCAATTGTGCCTTAGTATCTTAATTCAAATTTGTTCCACCCCTCTTACTGCTGCTTTTGTCCTAGTTCATGGACTTTGATAAATGTCACCTTCTTGGTGACGTCTTCTCTGATCCTTCCACGCAGATGATTGCCTTCGTCTTTGCTCTATGTCTGTTGACAGTTTTACTGTGGTAGATTTTGGAATATTTATTGTGGAGCTCTAAGAAGAACATTTTAAAATGGGCTTCGCTGGTAGGAACAGAAACAGGGGTAGAGAGGAGCAAATGTTCTGAGAACTGGGGTCCACCAAAAACAGCCCACTTGCACCCAAGCATCCTGTTACAATCACTTAGCTCATGGCCCACCTACACTCAAGTATCCTGTTTGCAAGCAATCAGACCGAGCAGCACAACCTTACAAAACTTTCCTCCAGCTCCTGCCTCTTTGCAGGCAGCCTTGTGTCTGCTGTAGTACTCGTTGCCTTCTTGCAACGTGTCTCGCTCTTTTCTCTAATGAATCTACCTTTCTAAACTCATTTCTCTCTGTCAATTCTTTTGCCACTCGCCTGCCAGCCTCAGGCAGTCCCTGATCCTGTCATTTATTATAACTTTTTGTTTTCAGGCACATTTTATTGGACAAAAGTATCTTTTTAAAAACAATAACTTATTCTTATTTAACAAATATTTGTTATGACAAATTTAAAGAATAGTTAAATGAAAGGAAAATATTTTCCCTGGAATAATTTGCAAAGAAGTTACAGCTATTTTTATATATTTGAAGTGCTACCATTTTGAAATTGGCATATGCTGGGGATTAATAAGAAACTTAAACAATTCCGCAGGAAAAATTAAATAAGGCAACTAAAAGTGGGCAAAAGATCTAAATGGACTTCACCCAAAAGAAGAACACAAATGGCAAACAGGCATATGAAAAAATGTTCAACATCACTAATCATCAGAGAAATGCAAACTAAAATTTTAATGACATATCATCTCACCCCTCTCAAAATAGCTTTTGTACAAAGACATGCAATAACAAATGTTGGTGAGAAGAGAGAGAAGGGGGAACACATGTAGACTGTTGGTGGGAATATAAATTAGTACAGTCACTGTGGAGAACAGTATTAGAAGTTCCTCAGAAAACTAAAAATAAAACTGCCATATAATTCAGCAATCCCACTGCCGGGTATATATTCACAAGAAAAGAAATCAGTAAAGCAAAGAGATATGTGGACTCCCATGTTTACTTGGCACTATTCACAATAGCCAACATATGGAACCAACCTAAGTGTTCATTAGTGGATGAAAGGATAAAGAAATGTCGCGACAGAGCAAGACTCTATCTCAAAAATATAAATTAATGAAAAAAAAGAAAATGTCAAACATATATACAATGAAATGTTATTCAGCTATAAAAAAAGAATGAGATCCTGTCCTTTGCAATAATATGAACAGAACTGGAAGACATTGTGTTAGGTGAAATAAGCAACATGCAGAAAGACAAATATTGCATATTCTCACTCATGTGGGAGTTAAAAATTTTAAAACTTGGACTCACAAAGATAGAGATTAGAATGATGGTCACCAGAGACTGGGAAAGGTAGCAGGGAGGCAGAGGATAAAATGGGAAGGGTTAATGGGTACAAAACTACAGTTGGAATAAATATTACCTACTATTCAGTAGCACAATAGAATAACTATATTTAACAATAATTTGTGTATTTTAAAGTAACTAAAAGAGTAGAATTGGAAAGTTCTTAACGCAAAGAAATAATAAATACTTGAGGTGATGGATACCCCAATTATCCTGATCAGATCATTACACATTGTATGCACTATATTTATATATATATTATTATTTAATATTATTATGTAATATTATTAAATATTATATTAATATTATTTAATAATATTAATATTAATATATTAATATTATATAATATTATATATAAATATGTAGTGCATACTATATATTATATAGCATAATATATAATATATTATATAATATATTACATAATAAAGACATATTATATAAAATATATAAAATATATATTATATATATTACTATTATGTACCCGTAATAATTAAAAAATTTTAAACCTTAAAAATGTTAAAGATAAAGTGGGCATGTACTTATTTATTTTATTTATTTGTTTTTTTTTTAGTTTTTGAGACGGAGTCTCGCTCTGTCAACAGCCCAGACTGGAGAGCAGTGGTGGGATCACCGTTCACTGCAAGCTCCGCCTCCCGGGTTCATGCCATTTTCCTGCCTCAGTCTCCAGTGCAGCTAGGACTACAGGCGCCCGCCACCATGCCCGGCTAATTTTTTTGTATTTTTAGTACAGACGGGGTTTCACTGTATTAGCCAGGATGGTCTCAATCTCCTGACCTCATGATCTGTCCGCCTCGGCCTCCCAAAGTGCTGGGATTACAGGCCTGAGCCACCGTGCCTGGCCACTTATTGTAGTTTTAAAATAAAACTGTAGAAACTAAAAGGAGAATAATTTTGATTAACAGAAAAAAAAACCTACATAAAATCTATTTTAATTAGATAGTTTACACAAAAAAGCAGTAAATTTAAAAGATTAAACATTTCAGTTAAAACAAAAGTCCCTTTTAAATACTGTGCCCAATCCCTACCCTTATATTACCATTGGCCAAAGGTAACCACTATTGTGGGCTTGACGTGTGCCCTCCAGAGTGTAAAATAACATTCTTCAAAGCTTGAGTTTTACAAAAATGAAATAACGTCTCCATGCAGTGGTGGAAGGGAGTTCCTCCATCATTGTCAAAGATAGACATCCAAATGTAAAGCCATAAAGACTCTAGATGCAATGCTCATATTAGTTAGGGATTTGAACTTGGTCACAAGGTTTACTTCTGAGTCTATCATTGTGTAAGTACATGTTTCTAAAACTGTAAAAATGCATACTTTGTCCATTGTACCATTCTTAAATTGGCCCAACTCTTTAGAAACCAATCTTTCAGAACTTTAGATTTTACTTAACTGATTTTTTAAAAATCTGCATTAAGGCAACATCAATTTCCATTTCTCAGTTTTGTCTTACACTAATTCTTGAGCATCTCACTCTTTTAAAATCCTGAAAGTGACTAGTCATGGGAGAAAAAGAATGTTATAGCATTTCCAATAACTCCTTTCTCTGAGTGCTTTGAATGACACTAAGTTGTTCTCTCTCTCTCTCTTGCGTGTGTGTGTGTGTGTGTGTGTGTGTGTTTGTGTGTCAGAGTCTTGCTCTGTCTGCTCTGTCACCCAGGCTGGAGTGCAGTGATGCAATCTTGGCTCACTGCAATCTCCGCCTCCTGGGTTCAAGCAATTCTCCTGCCTCAGCCTCCCAAGTAGCTGAGATTACAGACACATGTCACCACACCCAGCTAATTTTTTGTTTTTCAGTAGAGATGAGGGTTTCACCATGTTGGTCAGGCTGGTCTCGAGCTCCTGACCTCAAATGATCTACCCACCTCGGCCTCCCAAAGTGCTGAAATTGCAGGCCTAAGCCACCGCGCCCAGCCAAGCTCTCTGTAACTGATCTGGTTTTAAATAAACAACCATACTCGGCTTAATATGTGACGTTTTCTCATTATGAACACTAATGTCTATAAAACAGTCCTATTCACTGTGAATGCATAGATGTTTGAAAATATCAGAGGCACTGAACAGCTCCAAAGATAGTGTTAATACTACCAAAATGAGAATAATTGCTATATATACATCAGCATTCAATCTGCCACAATAGAATAAAAAATACAGTTTCTCCTAGAAAAGGAGAATTTCACGAACTTTTTGCTCTTTAAGAAACAAGCAGAAATACATGTTCCTAAAATTCTCACCTGGACTCAAAAAGACTGCTAGATCTTTCACAGGTGTTCTTTAGTTTCGTTAGTTACATGCACCCTGAGAACATCCAATGAGTCTAGGGCACAGAGACCAAATTATCATGACTGTAGTCTGATGTGAGCAAAGATTGTAATTAAAGTACACTTTGGATATCATTGCAAATGTGCATTTTAGTTTTTGCTCCTTGCCTTCCAATTAGATTCCAATTTGAATCTGTGCTCCTGCATCAGTTATGCTTGTCCCGTATTAAAAAATCAATATTATATTTGTATAAAAATAATTTTGTCCAAGCCAGCCACCCTAGATCTTTATGCAAAGTAAAACAACTAAACATAATTTAGGCACTTTAACAGGGAGTTGTTAAATAAAAAAAAAAGCAGAGCTTTGTAAATTGATCCCATATATTCTTAACTTTAGTAAAGTAATCATTTAATACAATGGAGAACTGTATTTTCTGCTTTCTTTGCTTACTAAAGCTTTAGCCCTCCCCAGTTAAGAAATGTCAATGGCTAGTCAATACCTGCAAGACTGATTTTAAATTCTTAGTATAGAATTCACGACCTTTCCCAGGTTGGCCTCTACTCTTACTACTTGGCTAAAAATACTATCACTGTTTCCTGAACATAACCTATATCTTCTGACTTTCGTGTTTTGGGATAGTTATCGCTATAACAAAATATTTGACAATATACGCTGTGTACCATGTACTATACCAGGTGCTAGAAATATTAAAACAAATAGCCATACTTAGTAACTTAAGGAAGTGAGCAGACAAAAGAGAGATAAGTATATTAAGAAACACATCACATGGTATGGGCAAGTGCTACCATAGAATTACATACAAAGTGTAATCATGGCAACTCAAAATAACAGATAACCTTCCACATTCTCTACTTGAAATATTTGTTTGGTATATCTCTTCTGGTTCTTTCAAGAAGGAGCAGATCCATCTCTTTATACTCTCCTTGGCACATTGCATATATATACCTCTATTGGGATATTTTTCACGTTGTATCCTAATTATCTGTAATTCTATAACTGTTTCCCTGGAAAATATGTCACAATCTCAAAAGCAGGTGGTCTGTTTCATCTTATGCTATAGCAAAGGGAACCAATATCACTGAGTCTTCACTACGTGCTTTTTATGATCATAATATTTTTCATAAGTTATTTAATCTTTAGAAGAATCTATTGAAAAGGGATACTATTATACCAATATTTTGCGTGAAGAAATTCAGACTCAGAAAAGTTGTCACTGGCATCAAATTACACAGCTACCATTTTTACCATTAAGTTATATGACATCCAAACCCATGTCCTTGACACTGCATTAAAGTTATGATTTTCCAACCCCTAAAACATTGTTTGACTCACGGTAGTTGCTAAATAAATACTTCTTGCATGAATAAAAAATTAATAAAATGAATGTATTGATAACTTTTCATGGTATAGTAAATTGAGAAAATAGTGTTACAATAGGTGTGCTATTAGTTTGGCCTACAAAATACAGACATTGAAGAGCTTCTAGACAAATGAACTATTTACCTGGTAACAATAACCATGTATACTTTCAAGAAGATATGTAGATGTTACCACTGCATGACTTCAGTAACCTCTCCGCAGATTACACTGAACTAACACTTAAATATCAAGCATTTAAAACCAGAGAATGGGTTGGAAATAAGACCAGAAATAAAGAATGCAAAGATACGTGTGGAATAAAAATGGAGAAAGTTCATCTAAGCAGAAAAATTGTAACTTTTTAATTTTGGTTTTATTTATTTTACATTTGGCTTTTCTCATTTAAGCATTAACTTGGATGCTCTAGAATTAAATCTGTTTATTTAGTAAAAAAAAAATTGATGTCAGAAAAGGAAAAACAAGCTACTTTGACAAAGTCCTGAGCCTCAGTTCAGACAAAGTTTCTGAAAAAACTAAAACTTTGCTTCATACTGGAGTGTATACCGGACATGAATCACTTCTTTCCTGCTTTACTATTTTTCTTCAAACATAAAGTAATGCCTGGGTATAAACTTTTTGTTTCTGATGGCATGTGATATAAATCAGAGGACTGATACACACTAAGCAACTGAGATCCTTTGGATCAAGTGATTTGATTTGTGAAGTTTCCTGTGAACACTCTACCAGGAATTATTTAATTCTAGATGTATCCCTGAAAAAAGTAGCATCAAGGACTTCCCCTTGTGGTGACTTAGTATTACATTTAAAAAGTAAGGTGATGATAATAGTGTCTACCTTCAAGAAATCTGTGGTAAAATGTACGCCAAATACTCTGATCAGGTTAAGAAAAAGGGCCCAGCTACTACTAGACAGCTTCAACTTCTTGTACTCAAACATAACTGTTTTTGTTTCACATAGGTTATCTTTTAGTAAAGCAAATATTACTGGAAAAATTCCACAGAAGCCATTCAAATAAATTCCGGTTCCTTTCCAGAGTTTGATGTTGGTGCCTTTTTGTTTTGGCCTGGTAAGTTGTTCTGATTCCTCCTTTTAAATCCAGAGTTAGATCATTTTTTTTTTTTTCATTCAAAAGCAACAGGTTCTTTTGCTACTTTCTTCCTAATTTTTCATCCCCAAGTTCCTCCAAGTTCCATTCTGACAATTCACCACATAAGCTTGATCCTAAGAGCTTTCATTTATATATATATAAATAATATATACATGTATAATATGTAGATATATACGTGCATAATACATATTATATACATATACAATATATAATATATATATACTATACATATAATAGTAAATTGAGAAAACAGTGTTACAATAGGTGTGCTATTAATTAGTTTGGCCTATAGAATATATTTGCACATTTCAAATATATATATATATTTCTTCTGTGTCTTCTGTGTCTCCTTTGACTCTCTCTATATAATGATATACCCATTACTGTATGTACCTTATAGCTAGCCTAAAAACAAAATATACACATATGTATATAAATATTTATTTGTATACAAATGTATATTACATATACATACAACAATGAGTATGTCATCATATACAGTGAGTCAAAATGAGACACAGAAGATGGAAGACCTTAAACACAATAGTGAATCAGTAATAGAGCTTAGATGCAAACCCGCATAACTAAACCCAAATGTAACTCATTATACTACTTTGCCTCAACATAAACAAGAAATATTGTTATCACCGCTGGTAATACAAAGCGATAACAACTCTTTTTTGTTTTCCTTAATGTACTAAGTAGCAGGACAAAAAAAGTCTCCATACATAGCATTCAGTTATAAAAGAAATTTGTTGCTATTAAGTGCAGCAAAAAAGATAAATCATTCACATACATTCAGCATTAGCTTCATGAATAAGAAGCAGATTTTATCCAGTACGGACTACTGGTTCTGAGATTTTTTTCCTAGAAAAATATACTGCTTTCTGAAAATACACAATAATATTCTGAATTAACAATACAGCCCTTCCACTTAGACAAGGACTTTATCTAAGAAGCATGTGATACTAGAAGGAGAAACACACTTAGGATTAGTTGTAGAAAGCACAGGTTGATTATTGTATTGAAAAATACAGTGTCTGATTATCTCCTGCAGGTGAATTTAAGCTTTGAGACAAAGTACTATGAAGGAGATTCACAATGAATTCAAGGTATTTAGTACAAATAATCTGAGAACACAAGACAGCTTTCTATTTGTGTTACAATCATCAATCATATGTGGACTTGCACATTTAAATACTCTATCACGTAAGAAGTATACAGTAGGCTTAATTAAACCATAACCAGCAAAAAAGATTGATAAAATAATGATAAATGTTGAAAACATAAAGCATACACGCTTTATCTTCACATGTACCCTAGAACTTAAAGTATAAAAAAAAAAAAAGAATACTTGTAGCTGGGGTAAATAGGACTTTTAGCATTTTTGTGAAAATAAATCGTTTTTAAGGAAAATAAAATAAAATAAAATAAAAGTTTTTAAAAAGAAAATAAATGTTTTCTTGACTTCCCAAAGTCTATTTTCTTTCATTTTCCAATTTTACTTTTTATTTTTATTTATTTTATTTTATTTTTGAGACAGTCTCACTCTGTTGCCAAGCTGGAGTGCAGTGGTGCAATCTCGGCTCATTGCAACCTCAGCCTCCTGGGTTCAAGCGATTCTCCCGGTCAGCCTCCAGAGTAGCTGGGATTACCGGCACACGCCACGAGGCCCAGCTAATTTGTGTATTTTTAATAGAGGTGGGGTTTCACCATGTTTGTCAGGATGGTCTGGATCTCTTGATCTCGTGATACCCTGCCCTCGGCCTCCCAAATTGCTGACATTATAGGCGTGAGCCACCATGCACGGCCACATTTTCCAATTTTAAACTTATTAGTTAAAAAATAATTTTCAAAAGTGAAAAAGTTAAAGAGGAAAAATAGAAATTAGAAGACTTTAGTTGCCAGAAAGGTGATTAAGAAAATTCTCTTCATACACATGGATATAAAAATTTTTTAAAAGTAGCTGCTGACTTACATCTGATTATATTTATTTATCAAAAAGTTGCTATTTAAGAGAAAATTCGGAACATAAAAACTTCTACCTAAACCATTACAGTGTTAAAGCTGAACTTTCCTATGTAGCTGACACCTGAATTGTCTCAACAATGACTGTTGCTGCCTTCAATAAAATGGTAGCAAATTTTAAAAACGGTAGTTCTAAAAACTTGTCAATCTGAGCAATTGTTTGTGTTAATTTCTTTGTCTTCCCAAAGCTAAAATTTATTTTCTTAAATATCCCTGTGATTGCTTGCAACTATTGAGATGAAAAAAGAAACAATTTCTTAGATTGAAAACACAGTAGTCAACCCAGTATTTATCTCCAGATTTGCTGATTTCTGCTTGACAGTAACATAATAATGGACCATAGAAAAACTAGTTGTGTTATTAGAAGAGACTCTTTTAAACCATGTTTTTTTTTTTTTTTTTTTTGGTCATCAGTAAATGGAATTAATGTTTGGCTCTGCACATTTCAAAGCTAGTTGAAATAACAATACATTGCAGAGAAAATAGGATTGTGGTAAGGATTAAATATGATTGCTTATGAAAATAATAAGTATAATGTGTTGAGAATCTAATGTATTCCAAGAATTTTATAGAACTTGTCTCTAATTTTTCCAACAATTCTCTAGATGGATATTTGCCATCTAGAGAACTCCACTTGCAAATGAAAAACCTAGTTCAGTAGGTTGCCCCAGGTTATGTAGTTAATAATTGCTAGACCTGAAATAAAATTCTTATTTTTGCCCTTCTGACTCTACTCTGCAACATTGTCTCTAATGAAATAATGAGGAAATTATCAAAGTACAAATGCATTATATTATTTATAAATGTCTTTATTAAGGGATTAGGGCAGAGACGCAAAAGCATTCATCAGTGGTAACATGCAGTCTCTAATCTTAGTTCCATCACTTCTCTTTTCCTCTTAATGATTTATAACAATGCACACTGCTGAGAGAATCTTTTGCTCCAGCAATAAACAACCAGGAGGGATACAATTTCCAGGCCATTTATTATCCCTATTTTTGCAACATATATAGTCAGTTAAGTCCTGTTAAACAATCACAAAGGTAGCTATTTAGTTACAATTTTGTTGAATTTGTTAGCAGACTTCTCTGTGCCATTTGATTCTTAAATGAAGAGACTGTAGCAACAGTGAAACCATGTGGCAAACTGGCATTGGGCTGCAGTTCATTAGAATCTGAAAGGCAGGAGAACTCATGCACATTTAAAATTCTACATCCGAATTTTCATTGCTTATGCTGACAATTCTTGAAACACAAAGTCATAAATCAGCAGGCAGTGCTAGGGAGCCACCTGCTGGAATAACTGGCTGAATTTTGCTGCTATGATTCTACAAAATATAAATTCACTTAATATTAATTCAATTAGAAAGTTGTCAAATTCAGGATTCCTTTTGCCTTAAATAGATATCGTTCACAAAAACTTTCAAACTACACTTGGTAATGGTAAAGAGCATTTAAGAAAAAAAAAAGGTAGGAAGCATGAAATAAGAAAAATAAAAATCAGTGAACATTATTATGTGATTGACATGTGAAAATACAAGAGATAGCCAAGAAATTACAGTGACATTAGTTAGATTTTCAAAAGAAAGTTACCTATTGCTTCAAGATTGCTATATCATTCGTCAAAGATGTTCACTCTAACAATTTTACCCAGAAATTGTACTTAAATAGTAATTTATGTAAATGATAAAATTTTGTTAATATTAAAATGCATGTGTTTTTAAAACCTGCTTGCATAAAAACCACAGGAGGTCTAATTTGGAATCGAGTGATGCAGATTCTTTTTCTTTCCCAAACTGTCTAAATTAATCTCTGTTACAACATTTTACCATTAATATTAATCTCTGTTACAACATTTTACCGTTAATATCGAGTGGATGATAAATTAAAGTTTTTACCTAAAAATTGATTAGTATAGTATTTTTCTAGACTGTGTTGTTCAGAATTCTGTGCTAAATACAGCCACCCATTTTCCAGCCTTTGTTGTAGAGTATGTATAATGAACATGAAAGAAATGTTCTTTGATGATGCTTTTATGCTGCCTAAGGTTCATCTTTCTAAATATGCTCTCTGTGTGTAGCATAGAAAGTAAGTAAAAAAGATAGGAAAGATTGATCTGAAATGTCTACTATCTCCAAGACATAGCCTGGAGTTATTTTTCTTACTGATTCCCTATTATCAGTTTGCTTTCTTATCACTTTCTTTATCCTTTAAAGAGTAGCGTGTCTCAATATTCTATTTAATTAAGAATTTCAGTTCTGGCCGGGCGCGGTGGCTCAAGCCTGTAATCCCAGCACTTTGGGAGGCCGAGACGGGCGGATCACGAGGTCAGGAGATCGAGACCATCCTGGCGAACACGGTGAAACCCCGTCTCTACTAAAAACTACAAAAAACTAGCCGGGCGAGGTGGCGGGCGCCTGTAGTCCCAGCTACTCGGGAGGCTGAGGCAGGAGAATGGCGTAAACCCGGGAGGCGGAGCTTGCAGTGAGCTGAGATCCGGCCACTGCACTCCAGCCCGGGAGATAGAGCGAGACTCCGTCTCAAAAAAAAAAAAAAAAAAAAAAAAAAAGAATTTCAGTTCTATGATTTTATTTATAACTAAGTATTCTCATGATGGTGGAAACCTTAGATAATATGGGTAGGTGAGGAGAGTTCTGTAATTCCTGTTGGGCTGAAACTATTTGATAAGCCCTTTACCAACTGCAGTCGCTTTATTCCAGATTCCCTTTGACTCACCATGGTAGAGCCTCACTTAAAGCATTTTAGAATAGATCAAGTCATTTACCTTAATCTATGTGACACCTAACAACAACCTTGAAAGACGTGATTCTTATCTTTACTCTACAGGTGAGGAATGATGTTCAGAGGAGTTAAGTAAATTGTACCATGTGGCATCCTACTAAGGGCCTAAGGAAGAGATTCAAGAACTTGCAAGACCACGCTGAATCCCTCTGAAATATCCATGTTCTGAAAAAGAGCAAACCACTTTTCTCTGTGTTCATTTTGCACCCTTGTCTCTATGCTGACTACATTTTAATCACCCATTTTATTTCTCTCCAAAGTCTGTATTCTCCTCCAAACCATAAACTCCTTTTTAAAAATACTCTCAGCATTTGGCATCAAACCTGATAGTCACAAAAGATGATAAATTAGTGCTTGTTGAATGTTTGTTGAAGGAGATTTTATTATTTTTAAAAAACATACCTGAGATCTTATATTTGTTTGTTTTATATTTCATGGGAGTGTAGTGGTTTAGAATGAGAAAGGACAAGGAAATGATGTTTATTGAGATCCTACTATATGTCAGGTCATCTGAGAGTACTTAACGTGCCAGGTCCTATGAAGGTGACTTAGTTACCTAAGGTACTATTCTTATGCGTCTATTAGAGACATGATAGCATATATACATAGAGGCCATAATATTATACATATGTTAGAGACCAAAAAAAAAAAAAAAAAGAAAGAAAGAAAGAGTGGTTAGATAACTTACTCTAAGTTACCCAAAGCATTCTAAATTATTTTTCAACATTTATCTTCTTTGAAAATGTCATCCACTTTTGTAATCTCAACCATCAATCACCTCTATGCAAGTGATGGCCAAATTTGCATCAATCATTCCTCAATACCTCACTCTCCCAAATTGCATTTGTAACTGTCCTGACTGTTCTCAAGAAATAACTATTGAATAACCATTTGAATAAATACCTATACTGGCAGGCACTGTACTACTAGGTGCTGTATATCTACAGTGAACCAAACAGTCTATTTCTGCCTTCAGTGATTCAGGCTAATAGAAGAGTTAAGCAATATATGTTGTCATGAAATCCATGAACAAGCAATCTTCTGTAATAAGATGATCAGAGAAAGAGTCCCTAAAGGGTTAAAAATTAACATAAGATCTGAAAAAAGCCAAGGAATCAATCATGCAAAAGTGACAATGAAAGTGCTCCAAAGGAAAGAAAGAATACATTTGAGGGCAGGGAAGACTGCTGAAGATGTGCAGAGCTGAAAGTCTGGTTGTTTGCCTGACCATAATTGGAAACTCCTAAACGTTTTCCAGTAGGACATTAAAGCAGTCTATTTTATGATTTTAAAAAATATTATTCTGACAATTATGTAAGGAAGGGATTAGAACAGAGCAAGAATGGAAGTGGTAAGAATCATTAGACTAGTCCAGGAGTCCAGGCATGTGAGTCCTGTGCTTGGGACTAATTGGTGGAAGTGCAGATGGAGAAAGGTAGATGAATTAAAAACATACTGTATATTCTGATGTAAGCAACATTTGGAATGCAAGTAAAATAAATTGGTGAGTTGAAAAAAGGAGACATACTAGTCTTCTAAGCTGAGCAAATGATGAGATGGTGGTTTTCTTTGGATCCTTTCTGGGAACAGTTTGGTACAAATATACCTAAGCAATATTAGGTATATTGGTTAACGAGTAGAACTTAAGACCAGGGAAAAGTCAAGAGGAAAGTTGGGACATGATAGATTTAGAGATCTGAGTAAAATTTAAAGCAGACTATACACTATTTCCCAGATGTCTTAACTTTATTGTCTAAATGTTTAATACTTCATGTTTTCACTCATTAATTTTACCTAGACTTTGAATTGCATCTCAAGTGTTCATGAAGGAAAAAAATGGTGTGGTCCATTTGCATAATCTCTTCTTACCAAAAATATTCATAAATTGTGTGTGTGTGCTTCTAGCTTAGTGCTTACCTTGTTCTACTATTAATCTATAAGATCTTTAAGGGTGTAAATGTGCAAGGAGTCAAGACTTACTCTTCTTGGTATCCACGGCAGCAGTAGAGGCCCAGTAAACATTTGTTACATGCATTATAACTAAGTTACATTTATGTCTCACAAGAGAAAAAATATTCTAACCCTTTTTCTCTGGAGAAGAAACTGTGTATTTTGTTTAAAAAAAAAAAAAGTACAGAGATAAGGTTCTATGAAGACCAGTGGCACATATATTTGGACTATTTCCCAAATGTCTCCAGTACTTTGGTATTATCTCAATTCCAATATCTGCTTTAACAAAGCCAATCTCTCTTCAGAAATACCCATCCACTAATAGATGGATCAGCAAACAATCCATGCCGTGAGCCAAAGTCAGCCCACTATGAGGCCAACTCTGTTTGCACCAATTCTTTATAACTTTTGTGCTACAGTGGCAACGTTAAGTAGTTGCCACAGAGACTGTAAAACCTGTAAAGCCAAAAATATTCACTATCTGGGCTTTTATAGTTCCAGACTCTCACAGTAGTGGAATACTTTGAAAATCTTCAGGTTCTTTCTGGGAATAGTTTGGAAAGACTATCTCTAAGCAGTATTAGATAATTGGAATCTTACCATTTAGCACACTTTCATACGAAAAGTGACAGGTAATGGTCGGGATCAGAACAGAACAACATAAAGAGGGAATGAAATCCAGAATAAGAAAACTTGCAGGGTAGCAGTTAAGAATCAATAACATAATTCAGAACAGAGTTGCTCAGATCAATATAACCTAGCAGAGTCAGCAAATTTGTCTTTGGGTTCCTACTTCCCTACTCCACTGTTTTCTTTGAGGCCATCTCCCCAATTCTTTACCCATCCCATTTTAAAGAGCTCTTTTCGCATTCTTAAAGGCTCATTTCAAATGCTATCTGCCTGTGAAGCCTTTTTTAATTTATCCAATCAACAAAACTAGGTATGATAATGCATACTTGGATTCCTAGAGCATTTTGTTTGTGGAATTTACTGTGCAATGCTTATTTTATTCTTCCAACCAGATTATAAAGTACTTTGAAGAGAGGTATTGCCCCTAGCATTGAAGTAGTTTAACCGAAATTAATTCATATGAAGATGTGAATCCACCACAATTGCCTGACAAGAATTTAGAATATGTGTATGTTGAGAGACTGAATATACAAATGGACAATGGCTGAACCACATATAACAACAGACCCACAACATCTGCAGCAACCAGCCCAGAATAGCCTTTAACTTGAAACAGCCTCTGTTTTCATTTTCACTACAGCCTTCTGTCGTCTACTGAAACCATGTGGCTGGTTTGACTCTGCTATTGAATCTTAGTAGAACTACTAGGCTTAGGATTGACAGGCACAGGTTTCAAAACGGTGTGCCTTAAAGACCAACTAGGAACTTTAGCAGAGCAAGGGAAGTCAAAATTTACCAGTTGTTGTACCACAGCAAGGTACAGTCCAAGAATAATGGTTTAAACCTGCCCCTGGGCTCTCCCTCATTTCAGCATATTTACTTCTTTGTCAGCCCTACAGATTTAGACTTCCCTTTTACTCAAGAACACTCATCCTCTCATGCACGGCCTTGCTCAGATTTGTCACATCTGACACTTTGATTTAATGTCTGACTATGGCTCAACTCTGACTTTGTTTCATGCCGTGAATGAGATTTTAGTGCTGCTCTAAAGTCCTTCTGTTACTAACCAGGACTCAAACCCAGAGATCAGATATGCCTCCCCAGTCTCAGCATGATCTGTCTTTGTGATCCAGTCTTCAGATCCATATTCTGAAGACTGAGACAAGGCAAAGTCCAGCAGGCATTGAGTTAACAAAAGCAGAGCAGGCATATACACTCTGGATCAAAGAAGCAAAGTTGGAGAGAACAGCAAACAGCAGAATTCAAATGGCCAGGAAAACAAAAAAGAAGCTTCCCTGTACCCTGTATCAGTAGAATAAGCTGCTGATTCATTTGGGGCCTTTGCTGTCTCAATTTCACATAATTACATCCTCCTGCATCAATCCAATGGCCCGTCAGGGAAAAGGTGTTGTAACTGACTAAAATAAGATAATTGTTCAAGGTCCCGGTAAGAAGCTAACCGGATTGTGAAACATACATCAGGGTTCTATTGTGACAATAGAGAAATAATCTCAAAATTATTTCAAGAGTAACATGTCACATGAGGAAGTCATCACCACTGTCATGGTTGAGGTATGTATACCCCCTCAATCATTTTAATGACATTTTACCTCTGCGTGGATAGGTCAAGCATGATTAGCCTGCTGAGTTCAGTAGCAGAACCAGCCTAGGGGAAGGAAAAATGTCAAAAATTAGAGTTACCTTGGTAGAGTCATTAAATAACAGGCCAAGAATGCCAGTATTCTCATTTTCCCACATCTTTATTTGTTTAGTTTTATGCTTTATCAAACAATGTATATGTGGGAGATATGGGTGGTTCAGGAGTACATGGGGTGTTTAACCTCTTTAACCTCGAACAATTGAAAATCATCAACATAATATCAAAATACAGATACAATATGGAGATATTTTAAAATAGTATTTACTCTGTTGATATGTAACTTCTAAAACCAGCCAGAGGCTATCATAATAAACAAGTAACACAGTCTATCGCCTTTAGGAGTCATAAGTCTGAAAGTATATAGGGAAACCTACAAACAGTAAATAATACAAGTTCAGATGCTCCCAGCAGTAGAAAGATTGAATGTCTTAGGAAGAGGATAGTACGATGTGTGTGTTGATACATAAACCAGGTTCCTATAATAATTTATCCAAAGTGAACTCATTGATTGAGAAGACTTCAAGCCATACCAAGGAAATACAGAGTTTTTAAAGAACAAAACTTTCAATTAAGCCAATTATACTTGGATCATGCTAAAGATGTAGAATATGCTTTCTTTGGTGGGTAGCATGTGACTTGAACAGTATGGGAGATCGTCATTACCACACATCGTCCTTACTGCTGCTCTTGACAAAATGTATAAGGTTTTACATTCTCTATTAAGTCATTTGTACTTTCAAGAGAGTTCTACTAAATACATAGACATATGTACAACCCATTAGTTTATAATATCATTTTGAGGCATGATCCTAAAAAATAAAAGTAGAAATTTAAGAAAACAAAACAAAATAAACCAAAAGCTGTATGCTAAAAATATTTTAGATTTTTAAAATAATGATGAAAATTGGAGCAATAAAATGTTGTTTTCAGGAGTTAGTTTTTAAATGATGTTCACATAATGAACTCTTGTGAATCCATTATAGTATTTTTGAAGAACATTTAATCACAAGATAAAACGCTTCATATAAACTTAAATGGAAAAGGAATATTCAAAAATAATATGCAGGATGATCACAATGTACGAAATATATATGTTTTATATCCTAGTGTGTATAGTAAAAGAGCTGAAAGCAATGACAAATAAATGATTATCTTGATGCAGAGAGATTATAGATAATATAATTTTCTTCATTATTTTATGCATTTTCCAATTTTTATAATAAGCATATATTATTTTCATATTTTAAAAGAATAGTAATTACACTTAAATAATACTTAAATGAGAACATATATATATGTGTGTGGGTATATATATATATATTCTTGCACCCCAGGAAGGGATTATGACTCTAGCTGTTATTAATTAACACATTAGAAACTAGCTAAGCACAGGGACAGGAGGATGGCATAAAGAAAGTAAAGTGGATATATGGAGGATTCAATTCAATTAAAAACAACACTCCATCACAAGTTTATAATGTTCTGCCTTTTATAACGTGCTTTCACATACTTGATTCCGTGAAGACTGTCTCACATTTCTAGTGCACACACACACCCACACAGGGAGACACAAAAGACGTCATTAGTCATTTTAAGTACCTAGAAAGACACATCTACCCTATTGCCCCCAAACTGGGCTGTTATAACCAGGGAAATAACTCTAGCTTTTAGTGAAAAGTAACATCCATAAAAGACAATCAATGGTGACACATTATTCTTGTTCACTCTGCTGTCTTTGGTTGCTACATGTCTCCTTGGCTCTCTATTAGAGACCAAGCCTGCCTGCTTGGAATGCCAATCAGTATCCCCATGGCTGAAGATAACTCCTTCTTTGCCTTGTTCCAAAGTCCCGCCCATAACTGAATACATCTCTCTTATCTTGCTTTCCCTTTAATGAAACAGCAATGTTATTACATGCTTGGATTCACCAGTGAAAAACCTAGTCCATGTTGAATGAGTGTTTTCCATGCCTACACATAAAGAAACAGGTCAGAAAAGTCTAGATGAGGGTGTATAGCTTACTATATCATCACACTAGCAAAGCACCAGCTTCTGATTTCCTTTTCTTGGCTACATGCTGGAGGCCTGGTCCTGGGCCAATGACAGCTGTGCATCACTTATCACAAAGAAAGCAAGACCTTGGGGAAAGCCTGATGATTTAACGAGTGCTCAGCTGGGACTTGTTCACTTGATGTGTATCTTAATGCTGCGTAGCAACTCCCTTTTAGTTCAAAACAATACATCTCCTTTAGTTTATCAGGTGATTGGCATAATTATGAAGAAGAACAAAGATGAAATACTGTGTCCAGAAGCAGAGGGACTAAACCACATGGTAAGGCAGCAGCTAGAGAGAATGATGGAAAAGTATCCCCTGCTTCTGAATAGCAATCCTTCTAAAAAAAACACCTATGAATAAACAAAAATCAGGATAGGTGATACCCCTTGTTTTAAAGAGTAAGAAATCAATGTCGAGAGTGGTGAAATAACTTGCCCTAATCTACACACTTGCAAGAGATATAACTACAACTTAAATGTAGGCAGTTTGATACTGAGTTCTAAGCTTACTTAAGTCACCTGCATTCAGCAAAACTGTTGTATATCATCTATTAAATGTCCACTGTGAACAAGACCCTGTGTGTGTGCACATGCATGTGTGTGGGGGAGAGTAGATGTGCAGGAGTTAAAAAAAAAGAGCTCTTTTTTTTTTTTTTGATCTTGTAATGATATACATAAAACGTAATAAACATTACTTACTCCGGTTTGAATGTTTGTGTCCACCCACAATTCATATACTGAAATCAAATCACCAATCTGTTCCCATCAGGAGGTGGGACTGTTGGGAGATATTTCGGTCACGAGGGCAGAGCACTCCTACATGGGAATGGTGTGCTTATAAAAGAGGGCCCAGCAATCTGCCTTGCCCCTTCAATCATGTGAAAATTCAGAGAGAAGTTGCCATCTGTGTACCAGGAAACAGGCTCTCACCAGATATCACATCTGCCAGCAGTTTGATCTTAAACTTCCTAGCCTCCAGAACTGTGAGAAATAAATTATTGTTGTTGATAAACGCCATAATTAATGGTTTTTTTTTTTTGTTACAGCAGCCCAAGGACACTAAGACATTGTATAAGTACAACAGAATAAAATATGCAAACATATTTTATCACTGTAATGCATGGCAAAAATCTGAACTATAATCAAATATACAATATGCCATAAGAAACTGGCCTATTCTACAAATGAAATTTGGAACTGCTTTCCCTGTAGAGTTTAAATTTGTGGATTACCACTTCAAACTCACTCTTGCCATTATCCCCAGTGCACCCGTCCCACTATCATTTGGTACTGGCTTGAGGCGATCTTGAGTCCGGGTCCTTCATAGCTGCTGCCTGTTCTTTAAATGTTAGGTCTACAAGTCTTGCATATTATTAGGCTGATGCAAAGGTAATTGCGATTTTTGTCATGAAAAGTAGTGTGAATGCACTTTTAATGGCAAACATCACAGATAACTTTGCACCAACCTAATAACATGGTCTGCTAGATTAAGGCCACTATAAAGTCTTGGTCTCCAAATTCAGTCTCTAGATAATCCCAGGCAAGATCTTTGACTCCTTATTCACTGCTTGCTACTCTTTGTGGGACTGGCTATTTCTAAACCATACAGTCTTCTCCAATCTGCATCCCACCACCTCCTCAGTCACCCTCACTTGATCTCTATTCTATACATTCACTTCACAAACAAGAATATCATCAGACTTTCTCAGCTTTCTGCCACCTTAAGACTGGGTCTCCACCTGGATCCATCAGGTGCTTCCTTCCTTTACTGTCACTTAGAGCTCTCTTCTCTTATGTAAAAATCACCACTCGCCCTCTCTGAGGAATCATATTCCCTCCACCCTCACTTTCTCACTCTATTTTTAATAGCAGCTTTATTAAAATATAACCCAGAGACCATAAAACAAACCTATTTAAAAGTTTTTAACCTACAATTTGATGTTTTTTAATCTATTCACACAGTTGTACAACCATCACTACAATACATGTTAGAAAATTTTCATTCTCCACCCTCCAAAAAGTGTATCTATTAATAGTTACTCCTCGTTACCCCAACCCCCTCATCCCCAGCCCCAGCCCTAGGTACCATTAACTTGCTTTCCATCTCTATAGGTCTGTCTGCTTTGGACATTTCACATCAATGGAATCATATGGTATGTGGAAGCCTCACTCTATTAACTTTCCTCTGCTCCTCTTTTGTTTTTAATATCTCCTCCTCCACTTGTTCTTTCTCATCAGCATTATGCATGTTCAAATCCTGCCCATTTTTAAAACCAAACCAAACAAAACATAATTGTGCATTAGCATATCCCATCCCACTCCAGCTTCTGCACTGTCTGTTTCCTTCCCAGGAAAGCTTTTTAAAAGAATTGTTTTTGGCTCTCCATGTTCTCACTACCCACTCTCTCCTCAAACCATTTCCAACTGCACCCTGTCAAGGTCAGTAACAACCCCCTTCTTGCTAAATTCAATAGATCGTTAACACCTACTCCTCTTTCAACTCTCAGATTAAACATCACTTTCTCTATGAAGTCTTCTTAGCCCCTTACATCTAGGTCAGTGTTTCCCCACTTCAGCACTGTTAACATTGTGGAATGAATAATTCTTTGATGTGGAGGGGGCTGTCCTGCAACATCCGCCAGCTAGATGCAAGTAACATCCCTACCCCCAACCCCAGTTGTAACAATCAAACATGCCTCCATGTATTGTGAGGCGTCCCTGGGAGGACAAAATCACCCGTGATTGAGAACTACTGATCCAGACATGTGTTTTTCTTCGTGTACTCATGTCATGCTTGATTTCTCTTTCGCAGCATTGATTACATTGTACTGTAGTTGTTTGTGGGTTCCTCCCTAACCCAAACCAGACCAAATTCATGGATCAGGAGCAATGGTTATCTGGTTTATCCCAATGTGCTGGCACAGTGCGTGGCACATAATAATTAAACAATGTATATTTGTTGAATGAATAAACACAGTGCCTTTTTCTCCTGTGTATCAGTAAGCAATGAGACCCTCCTGAAAACTTATTTTATTTTCTCCATAGTTTTTGACTGTTTGTGGCTATTTGGTTTTTGTTTGCTGTTGCTGTGATTACACCTTGTTATGGAGTTTGTGTAGGATCACTGCTAAAAATCATAACATCCAAATCAAAAGATTACAAGTAGAAAGCAGAGAGTTAGGAAAGTATGAAAAGATTGATCTTGTATGCCACCCTGTTATTTGTCATTGTCTTCTTGGTTTAGCTTTTTAGTTGCAGCATATTTGTACGAATGCTTTATATTATTGGACTTCAAAACACCTAGAAGGCCGGGCGTGGTGGCTCATGCCTGCAATCCCAGCACTTTGGGAGGCTGAGGCGGGTGGATCATGAGGTCAGGAGATCAAGACCATCCTGACTAACATGGTGAAACCCCATCTCTGCTAAAAAAAATAAAATAAGCCAGGCGTGGTGGCAGACCCCTGTAGTTCCAGTTACTCAGGAGGTTGAGGCAGGAGAATCGCTTGAACCCGGGAGGCAGAGATTGCAGTGAGCGGAGATTGCGCCACTACACTCCAGCCTGGGCGACAGCGCAAGACTCCATCTCAAAACAAACAAACAAATAAAACACCTAAGAAACTAGCACTTGTTGGTCCCATTTTTAGATTCTCTCCATTGTCTTAGTTTTGTGCAAAGTCCTCTTTGATATTGATTGTGTATTTTCCAGAGGGAAATAGCTCATAGAGTCACTAGAATCACATACTCTTGGAACTGACTATTTGCACCATATTTTTACAGATTAAACAATTGATCCTCAGGGATATAAGGTAACATGCTAACATTTCAGGAATAATCTCTAAAGAACTAAACCAGAATGCATGTTTCATAATTTTTCAATAAACAACACTAGATTATGTTTTAAAACGTCTCATTTGTTGACCACCTACTATGAGCCAGACTCTCTTCCCTGAGCCTCACAACAACCTTATCATTTTCTTTATAACTTTACAAATGTAACAACATGAAATCTATCTGACAGGGCCAGGTCTCCCTGACTCCAAAGCCTTCACCCGTCTCTTCCCCTGGACTGCCTCTGCTAGACACTACAATTAAAGATCATTTTCTCAGTTCCACCACATGTAGCACAATTTGTGATACATAGTAGCTACTTCATATCTGATAAATAATTTAATGTTATTCCAAATGAGCTCTTAGGTTTATCATAATGGTGATAAAAGGGGACAATAATCAACAGATAAACACAAAGGGTAGCAGTGGGATTGAAAGAGGAAAAACTGGAAAAGAGGGAGGATAGATTCATAAGAGAAATTAGGTAATGTCCTAAATGATGCTGAGATGAAGGCTAATATATCAGTATCCTAGCCATGTAACTCATTTTTTAATTGAGTTGGAATAGCTTTATAATGTAGGATTTGGGTAAAATACATATCAGTTAAGTGAAAGATAACCATGGCCCAGTTTACTTTATGAGATCACATGTTATTGAGTTTGAACATCCGCTTAGCTATTCCAGGAAGTAACTCTAGTAAGACAACCAAGTATGCTGACTACAACATCCCCAATTTAAACTGTATTGTTTTAAAAACAAGCTTTATTGCAACAAAAAAAATGTGTAGCTATTAGCTATTATGCAGCATATATATTCTAAAGTCCCCAAGTTACCTAAAACTATAACTCTTCACTGTCTTTTTTTTTTTTTTTGGTTGAAGAAACCAGAAATCACTGTTTGCATCCATCCAAATGACATAATTCTTCTGCCCTCCTAGAGTCTCACACAATGTGTGCTGCTTCCCTGCTCCCCTGGTATGGCTCCCACTATGCTGGTTGTTAGCTGTGTTAGTGCCACTATTTCTTTAACTGGTCTTTTTATTTTATTTTTTGAATTCAACCATAAGTAGCAGCAGCTTTTTTTCTGTGCTGGAAAAATAAGGGAACTTTGGAAGGTGTTTTTCCAATCTAAGTAGAGGCTATATCTCCTTTAGTAGAACTAAAATAACAGGTCTGATGAAATTTTTATTCTCTTGAAAGTTCTTTTATTTTAGACTTTAACAATCTCTTCATAGCCAGTAATCTACTCTCATCTGGGATTAATTCTACCTTTGGCTACAGAAGCACCATTATACCCACTCATACACAAAAGATGTAGCAACTGATCACACTCAGGTACTGACTAATCAGGAGACCACTGACCATAAACAACTGGCACAGCCATACCCAAGCTACCTGTTGACTATCAGTCCTTCATGAAAGGTGAGCAAGGGCCCTGCTCTAGTCTGATGCCTTTTCCAAGTGATGAAGTATCAGTTCCCCTAGGAAGTGTTCCTTATTTCCAAGTCACTTCCACTATCCCAGAATTTATTGTTGCGAGGATTTGAATAAGAATGTAATCAATTTAGATTCTAAACTATAAAGACCTCACGCCACTATCTCCTATCACAGATGAAGCTGCACCTTCAGTTTCAGAAAGATGTAACTTCAGGATCTTCTTTGTCTTTACTCAGTAAGACACAGGAGTCATCTCCAGTTAACCAAGGTTATGAACGCCAGGAACCAGTCCGATGCATAAAAAGAACCAATTACATGCTTCAGTGGGTAGACTGACCCAGCGAGAGTAGAGTTCTATTATATCTGGCAAACTCCTATGAGAGGAGCTGAACAGAAAGAGGACCTTTCCATCTTTGTTTACAAGGGCAGGTCAGTGGAAAGGCAAGTTGACTTGCCTGCCTATGTTTACTTGTGTGCTGTTTGGATTGCCTTAATTACCTAAGCATCTTGTTTTCAGAGCAATCACCAAGAAATTTATCTAAGATTGATTGTTGCTTCCAGTCATTTTTACATTTGAAAAGAATGATTCCAAATCAACTCAAGCATCCATAGGCTTATAAAAAAGAGTGGAGAGTATAATATGTATTAATCTTGAATAACTACTATGTGCATACAGCATAATAGATACCTCTTCGGGTAAGTTTAATTATTGAGAGATATTATGATACAGTCATTAAGACATGAACTTAGGAGTCAGAGATATCTGGAATCAACTCTTGGCTCTGTCAGTTACTAAATTATGACCTTGGATAACTTACTTTCCCTCTCAAAGCCTCTGTTTCCTCCATTGTTAGATGGAGACTTCTAATGGTAGTAGTCTGCTTCAGAAAGTTGTGAGCTGCAATAAGATATGGACAAAGGATCTGATGTAAGCACTCTGTATTAATCTGTTGTCTCATTGCCATAGAGAAATACCAGAGCCTGGGTAATTTATAAAGAAAACAGGTTTAACTGGGTCACAGTTCCACAGGCTGCACAGTCAGCCTAGCAGCATCTGCTTCTGTGGAGGCCTCAGGAAACTTCCAATCATGGCAGAAGGCAAAGTGGGAGCAATCATCTCACATGGCTGGAGCAGGAAGAAGAGAGAGAGCGGGGAGGTACTACCCACTTTTAAACAACCAGATTTCACTAGAACTCAGTCACTATCATGAAAACAGCACCTGGGGGGAAATGCACACCCATGATCCACTCACCTCCCACCAGGCCTCACCTCCAACACTGGGGATTACAATTGAACATAACTTTTGGGTGGAGACCCAGATCCAATCATATCACATTCAAAATGGTAGCTATGATTATTATCCATGACTATCACGACAACATACTGAGGTTAGGTATTAGACCCATTTCACAGATGAGGGAACAAAGAATTATGGAGGCTAAATCGTTCCCAAAGGCTGTTTTCTTTGTAGTACATCGTGGAATAAATAATGTGGCCAACATCATTATGTGGTTTTACAAACGGCCTCTAGATGTGGTTCCCAAAGAGGAGTGAAAACATTTTGTATAACTACAATTTATTCCTCTAACCCTCACAAGTATTCACAAAGCAGCCAGCTTGAAGGACAATATTCATATAGACGCCTAAGTTCTGCAAAGTGTATTTTTAAAATTCACATTACTTCGTGGATAAAATTCCTATTGTTTTTGTTCTCTTGCCCACTCTTCCTGAGCTGCCTGACTTTTTTCTTTCAGAATCAACTGACAAGATGTTCTGGAAACAAGATGTTTCTTAGCAACATTTTGTTTATCTAGACAAAAACATAACCTTTACTGCCACCTACTAGAGCAGAGAGATCCTCAGCATTTAAATGATATATACTTATTGAAGTTCTTGGTTTTTAATTTCTATATGGTCCTCTGTGTTTTTCTTTATTTGGGGAGGGAAGTGTCCTTCACTTTAACAGTAATTCTTCTTCAGGGTCATTGTTAACTGTACAGCATCTCCTCCTGGGTCTCCACAACTATTTCTATGTATACATGTAAGAACACAAGTTCATGAGGTTACAAGTGCATACATCTTAAAAGAAACACATGTCACTTTGGGAGGGCGAGGTGGGCAGATCATGAGGTCGGAAGATCGAGACCATCCTGGCTAACACGGTGAAACCCCGTCTCTACTAAAAATACAAAAAATCAGCTGGGCGTGGTGGCGGACGCCTGTAGTCCCAGCTACTCGGGAGGCTGAGGCGGGAGAATGGCGTGAACCCGGGAGGCAGAGCTTGCAGTGAGCCAATATCGTGCCACTGAACTCCAGCCTGGGCGACAGAGTGAGACTCCATCTCAAAAAAAAAAAAAAAAGAAAGAAACACATGTATGATGAGTTTTCTTTGTTTCTGCTGGTTTGCATCAGTTCCCCATTCTGCTTCTCTGGCATGTACACCCTGTCAAAGTAATCATTTATGCAACTTTGATTATTTAGAGGATTTGCTCCTTCCCAAAAGAGAACTCACTGAACTCAGAAAACTGTTAGAAATATCTGACAAAAAGATCAATTAGTCTTGAGAATAAGTAGCCTTCTCTGTATCTCCATTATGGAAATGTTGGCTGTAGATGATCAAATCCCTAAGAGATGACAGTTTCCTGACCCAAAGGAAGTTACCTGCAAGTGAGAATTATGACCTTGGATGACTTACTTGCCTTCTCAAAGCCTCTGTTTCCTACGTTATTAAATGGAGACTACTAATAGAGCCTGCTTCACAGAGTTGTTTTGAGGTTCAATGAGACGTGCACAAGCTGTCTGCTGTAAGCACTCTGTATTAATCCTTTCTCTCTGCTCTAGAGAAATACCTGAGACTGGGTAATTTGTAAAGAACACAGGTTTAACTGGATCACGGTTCCACAGGCTGCACAGGAAGCATGGCAGCACCTGCTTCTGCGGAAGGCAAAGGGGAAGCAAGCACCTCATGTGGCTGGAGTAGGAGGAAGAGAGAGAGGAGGAGAGTGCTACACATTTTTTTTAAAAACAGGTCTCATGATAACTCAGTCATTATCATGAGAGTAGCTCCCCGGGAGAAATACACCCCCATGATCCAATCACCACCCACCATGCATGCCTCACCTTGGGTAAGGGATAACCTCAAGCCTCCGAAGAAACTGCCGTGTAATCACATGGATATTTGAGAGGATTCATGGTATTTAAGTTCACAAAAAAATTTCTTAGGCTTCTGTATTAGGGTTCTCCAGAGAAAAAGAACCAATAGAATACACACATACACACACACACACACACACACACACACACACAGAGAGAGAGAGAGAAAGTATTTTAAGGAATACATTATGTAATTACTGGGGCTATAAAGTCCAAAATCTGAAGATTAGGCCAGTAGGTTGGGTACACAGGAAAAAGTTAATGTTTCAGTCTTGAGTCTGAAGGCAATCAGGAGGCAAAATTCCTTTTTCAGAGGATCTTAGTCTTTTCTCTTAAGGCCTTTGACTGACTGGATAAGGCCCAGCCACACCATAGATGGTAACCTTCTTTACTGAAAATGTTAGGTGTTAATCACATCTAAAAATACCTTACAACATCTAGGCTGGTGTTTGGCCAAACAACTGGGCACTGTAGCTTAGCCAAGTGAATGCAAACTTTAAAGATCACAGCTTTCTAGTCAGCCCTGAGCCTCTTCTCTCATGGTCATCTGGGGGCAAGCACCACCCCAAATAGAAGACTAAGCACCTATCTGGGATATTCTGGGTGACTAAAATCACCTGAGCCATCAACCACACAGGTTATGCTATGGAACATGTTATCAGATTATGAATGAACTTCTTTGTTTTGCGATTACATTTTTAAAATTTATTTATTTATATTTTTTATTGATTTATTTTCCCATTAGTGATTGGGTTATAGGTGGTATTCGGTTACATGAGTAAATTCTTTAGTGGTGATTTGTGAGATCCTGGTGCACCCATCACCCGAGCAGTATACACTGCATCATATATGTTGTCTTTTATCACTCACGCCCCTCCCACTCTTCCCCCAAAGTCCCCAAAGTCCATTGTATCATTTTCACCCTTTGCATCCTCATAGCTTAGCTCCCACATATCAGTGAGAATATACAATGTTTCATTTTCCATTCCTAAGTTACTTCACTTAGAATAGTAGTCTCCAAGCTCATGCAAGTCACGTAATTACGTTTTTTTATTTTGAGATAATTATCATTTTACACATAGTTGTAAGAAATAATACAGAGAAATCCTGTGTACTCTTTACTCCGTTTTCCCCAATAGTATCATCTTGCAAAACCATAGTACAATATAAAAACCAAGATATTGACATTGATAAAGTCAAGATACAGTACATTTCCATCACCCACAAAGATCACTCATGTTTTCCTCTTACTGCCACACCCACTTCCTTCTCTACCCCCAACTCCTACTGAAACCCTAGCAAACACTAATCTGTTCTCTATTTCTGTAATTTTGTTATTTCAGGATGTTATATAAGTGGAATTATATGTTACATAACAATTTTAGATTTTTTTACGCATAAATGTTTTTATGCAGCATACTTTTCTAAATATTTATCTAAATTATTTCTTATATTGATTGTTCTTTTATTGATGAGTAACATTCCATGGTATAGTTGTACCACAGCTTGTTTCACCATTCACAAGTTGAAGGATATCCGAATTGTTTCCAGTTCTTGCTGTAACAAATAAAACTGATATAAACATTTGTGTACAGGTTTTGTGTGAAGATAAGTTTTTAATTCTCTGGGATAAATGCCAAGAAGTGGAATTGTTGGGCCATATGGTGGCTGCATATTTAGCTTGCTAAGGAACTATTTTCCAGAATGACTATGCCATTTTACATTCCCTCTAGGAATGTGTGAGAAATCCAGTTTTTCTGCATCCTTGACAGCATTTAATGTTGTTACTAGTCTTTAAGCATTCTGATAGAGGGTACAGTGATATCTTGTCCTTGTGGTTTTAATTTACACTGCCCTAATGATGAACGATGTTGAAAATCTTTTCTAGTGCAGAATTGCATACCTGTATATTTTCTTTCTTGAAATGTCTGCTCAAATCTTTTGTGTATTTTTTAATATGATTGTTTATTTTTTTTCCTGTTGAGTTTTGAGAGTTCTTTATTTATTGTAGATACTAGTCCTTTGTTGGATACATCCATTACATGTATTTTATCCCAATCTGTACCTTGTCTTTTGTCTTCTTAACAGGGTCATTCTCAAAGCAAAAGTTTGTTGTTGTTATGAAGTTTAGGTCAAGGGGTTTTGTTCTGTTCTGCTTTGTTTTGTTTTTCTTATGGATGTTCAGTTGCTCTAGCATCATTTAATGAAAAAAAGCAATTTCACCTCCTCTATTAAATTGCCTTTTCTCGTTTGTCAAAAATCAGTTGGATACATTTTTTTGTGGATTTATTTCTAGGTTCTCTATTCTGTTCCATTGATCAATGTGTGTCTGTCTCTCTATCAATACCAGTCTTGATTGCTGCAGCTACATAATAAGTCTTGAATCAGGTAGGGACAATTCTTCTCTCTTTGTAATCTTTCAAAATTATTGTAGCTATTCTAGTTCCTTTGCATTTTCATACAAATTTTAGAATAATCTTGACTGCATGAATAAAAATCTTGCTGAGATTTTGATAGAAATTGCACTAAATTTGTGTATCAATTTAGAGAGAATTTATAACTTTATTATGTTGAGCTTTCTCTTCCACAAACACAGTTTGGCTTTCCATTTATTGAGATCTTTGATTTCTCTCATCAATATATTTTAGACTTTGGCATACAACTGTTGTAAAAGTTGTGTTAGAGCTACACCTGAACTTAAAAACAAACAAACAAACAAACAGAATGGAATAAAACCTTCCTTATTGAGGAGATATCACTTTTTATTCATTCTTGTCACTATGCATCTACATATTCAGGATTTATTAGCTGGATTTCTGTTTTACAACTTTAAAAATCATCTATTTGCTGATTAGAAACAACTTTCTAACAAAACATGTCAAAAATTACCAATATTTATCTGACTGACAAAATCAAGGAAACCTATAGCTGCAAACTAACTGGGTTTGGCAAGGCTCATCTATTTATTTCTGTTGTTTTTCATAATAGTGTGTCTTCTAGCTCCATTAGTAGAACTCAAAGTCTCATAAAATGTAATCTTTTTTAGCTTAACCCTTATATACAAAGCCAGATCTCAGTATTTTTAAGGTTCCGAATGATGTCACCATTTGCTAGCATGGCATTCTAATAGATAGTAGGGGTTTGGATGCAGAGCTTTTGACACTAAAAGTATACATGATGGTGAAAAAAGAGACTCTGGACATCAGGACTGCTGCTGGAATTAATTTGTAGTTCACAGTATGAACTATCAACTTGTGATGGCCTTGCAGCAGAAAAAATATTTCATTGAGTCCTAGAAACGTGTAGTTAATGTGGTTTGTTTTCAAATGAAAGCCACACATTACAAATCACTTATTTTTCTCTGATTAATTGCAGAATTTTATTCTAGGTTCTGAGTTGCAATATTCCTCTTGGCACAATCTCCTGAAGTTTCATGTGAAGGAAGAATGCAATTCGTAAAACTGAGGATGAATGCTGGTTTGTTGTCCCATCTAAAATAAGCAAGCATGTAAAACCCACTGTAAGATATTTCTACCATATAAGCCTCAGTTTCCCAGCCTGAGTGAATAAAGGCATATTGAGTAAACCAAATCATTGAATCTGATCCATGAAACCTATCATCGAAGTTATGTAGCAAGGTAAGAGGACTGAAGTCAGAATTCTTTGATTCATAGATCTCTAGCTAAAGTGATCAACTTCTCCAAGTTTGTCCAGGACTTTTCTGATTTTAAAAATAAAAGTCTCATGTCTCAGGAAACCTTTTATCCTTAGTTTTAAAATTGAGATTCCCATGTCCCAGTACCCACCATCAGTCCCAGGAAAATAAGGATGATTGACTACCCTACCTTCAGCTTTCTGTCTTACTAACTTTGGGGTTTTAAGTGAAACATACCACTAATCTGAGTCTACCTCCTCAGATGTAGAAGGTAGAGAGTAACTACTTTCTCCCCTCATAGCGTCATCGAAGGAATAAGTAGGATAATGTTAATGGGATACTTTGTAAACAGTTGAGCACTATATGGACATACGGGTTTGGTACCATCATAACTCACGGCTGTCCCAGGCTAACAATGAATATATTTGTCTTATGCTTTATTTGATTGGACTCTCTGGAAAAGAAACAGTCATAAAATTATTTTTAAAACTTTTCTCAATAGCTCATTTCTTTTCAACCAGAACAATATTTCTGCCATACTCTAGAGAACCCATTAGCTAAGCACGAAGTATCATATACCCCCGAATCACTGCTAAATGCTCTTTACCCTCTAATCCTCTAATTCTATTCATCTGACATCACTTTATGGATCTCTGGCAGACAGCACAGTTCAAGCGTACAAGCTTAGAGGATTGATTTGAATAATTGCATGTTTATGTTCAAGAATATAATAAAATATTTGCAGATCCGATTCCCTTTTCCAAGAGTAATATACCCTTCTATGTAAAGGCAATGGGTTGATCGCAAATTACCTTCAGCATTTTAATGATAGCATTTAGGAAAGTAATAACAAGGCTTTGGTTAGAGGTCCTTTGCAAATTTCTGGAACATAGATAGTTGAGTGTAGCATACCAGCAGATTTTAGCAAATTCATGAGGCTTCAAAGTTGATATCTGAAACACTGTCAAGTGCCAGATCTTTTGTTTCACTCTGTTAGTAAATGTAACAGATGGTTTGCAAACATGTTTGGGATCTGAAGGCTGACTGATTGTGTCAGTCTGATAGAAATAGAAGGCAGTCATTTACCATATCAGAATGTGAGAAAAGGAAAGCATCAAAATTAAACCCTTAAAAGAGAGGAACTTTCTGAGTCTGACTAACAAGACAGGACCTTGAGTTTAAAAGGTATGTTACCTCCACTCACATTTTACATATTTCCTTTTATTTTATGCCAGTATGGAATATTAGAATAAGACCCTGTCATGTTCCAAAAAACAAATAAAAACCATATGTGTCTCTTTGATGCAATAGTGAAATCACTATCATAGATAGAATTCCGTTGCCATAGGGATGATTATGCTCACAGAACCCAGTAAGGCAACTTCATCTCTGTGAATCCAGCTAAATGAGAGACAAACTTCTGTCTCTTTTTTTTTCCATTCTGCAAACAAGAACATTGTAAACCTTGCAGAGAAAGAAAGTTAATAGCCAGTCTCCTCTACCTGTCTGACTTGCACCTCTACCCTTCTCATCTCCGTGTTAACGCATAATGTAGGTCAACGAAAACCAAAGAAAGTTGTGGCTGTGACAGAAAATGCATGCGATAACATACATAGCTTTATTCTGGAACCAATTTGAGGCAGAGGCAGGGCAAGAAAATTTCTGCAGTTTGAGTCTCTGAAACACAGGCTAAATGGCAGGCTTATTGAAGATTTCCATCTGGGCAGGTGCACAAAAACTCAAGTCACTCCAAGAAGACTGCTGGTAAATGATTGATATTGGATATTGGATTGGACTTCCCAAAATAAGAATTGGACTTCAAAATGGAGAATTATGGAATAGCTCTTGAAGCAAACTATACTTTCTCTTTTTTTCCATCCATGTTTAACTGAGGGCCTTCCCTGTACCAGGCACTGTGTTGGCCACAGAAGATACAATTAAACAAACTGACAGGGTATCAGCTCTGATGGGGCTTACACCCAACAGAGAGAAACAGACACCAGGGGAGGTCTCTCTGAGGTGGTTACATTTGAGCTAAACCTTGCTACGTCCAATGAGGAGTGCCATTTTATAAATGTTCCTACAGTAATCTCACACTTTCTTTTCACCATTTTTCTCTATCATGGACATTCCCAATCAGAGAAATGAAGATGACTAGTAGATACAACGTACTTAATTATTAAATGCTCAGAGAAGCAAGGGAAAAATCTAATGGAAAGGGTCTGCTGTAGTTTCACATTCCAGCTCAATCACCAGTTGAACAATTAACTTACCTGAGCTTGGGTTTCATCAGCAGTGAATGCTGACCTGACACCCTATCAACCCCCAGAACTACAGTATGTATTTCTTATAAGTAAAGACATTCTCCAACATGACGCCAGTACAGCCATCAAAATCAGGACATTAGGATTGAGATCGTTATCTGATCCTCAGACTCCAAGTTTTACCAAATGTCCTAATGGTATCCTTTACAGCAATAGAGTCCTGTTTAAAAGCATCTGTCTCTTCTGGTTGTCATTTCACTTCAGCAACCTTTCATTTGGAGGAGTGCCTCCATCTGCCCTTGACATTCTTTAATAGATGAGTCAGTTATTTTCTAGTATGTCTGTCAATCTCATAACTTGATATGGACACCCTCTTCAAGCTGCTCAGTCTCTGACGTAACGCACTTGGGTATCCTCCCACATGGACTCTCTCCTCAGCCTGCTTGGTGAAAAGTTCAAAGGACTGCCTTCTTTACCTGTTTGCATTCTGATCCCCCATGCCATGTTGCCCCTGAAGGGATGCGCTTCTCACTCTAACGAGGTTCTGACACCTGTGACAGGCAGTTCTCCTGTGTAGATATCCAGGTTACCCCCAGGTCTGGGTCACTGCACTCCTCTATATTCAAAATGAATGTCTACCATATTCAGCTCCACCTATTGACTTTAGAATACAATTGTTCAGGGGCTGAGAGCAATGGCTCATGCCTGTAATCCCAGCACTTTGGGAGGTCAAGATGGGTGGATCACCTGAGACTAGGAGTTCGAAACCAGCCTGGCCAACATGGTGAAACCCCATCCCTACTAAAAATACAAAATTAGCTGGGTGTGGTAGCACAGGCCTGTAGTCCCAGCTACTCAGGAGGCTGTGACAGGAAAATTGCTTGAAACCAGGAGGTGGAGGCTGCTGTGAGCTGAGGTTGCGCCACTGCTCTCCAACCTGGGTGACAGAATAAGACTTCATCTAAAAAAAAAAAAAAAAAAAAGAAAAGAATACAACTGTTCAGGAAGAAAGGAAAGGAGAAAAAAGGTTCAGAAAAGGAAAAGAGAAATAACGTGATTACTATTTTGAATATTACTCAAGAATATTTCAAAGTCTAATACAGAGTTCTTCATATTATTTGCAAATAGCACGAATTATCCTAGGACATACTGTCCAGAAGTCAGTGAAATCAAAACAACTGCCACCATACTTTGCCTCCCCTCATAAGGAAGGCCGTATTAAACACTCCTCTGCATGGGGCCAAAACCACCTACTTTGGGATATGTAAGCCTCTTAGCAGACAATTATTCAGAATTTGTCCCAGCTGAGCTTAAGGTCCCTACTTCTTTTCCCATCCCCACTGCCAACTTCTGTAGATGAACTCAAAATTCTCTTTGTCCACAGGTAAACTTATGCTTTTATTTTTAACTTGTCTCTGATTGTACTTATTTACCTAAATAAACATCCATTCAATTTCAACATGTATACAATAGAACTCGATGACCGATGCATGTAAACACTTCTGATACATGTTATGCAGGGCTTGCGGACAATATTGCAGTCTTTTACTTTCCTGGCTATTATTATACAAGAAACTAGATCTCATTGGCCCATCACAGAGACAACAAACCTTTACCTCATCTCTCTCTCTCTCACACACACACACACACCACACACACACACATTCTAAGGACCATAGTAGCTGACTGTGGATTCTGCATAACTCATTTATTCACCCACCTGTACTTTCAACACACATTTTTGAGTGTGGTTATTATGAAGCTCAGGACTAGGCACTGGGGTTGAATACATGAATTCTGGACTAATCTCCAGGTTAGTGTCTAGTGAGGTTCAGTGGCAGAGCTAAATGTGTAGACAAATAATTATAATCTATTGCTTTGTTGATTGCTTTTTCTCTTTTGACTTGTCTATCCAGTCAAGTCTCCTTAGTTGACAATGAATGGGGCCAAAGAAATATGTACTTGGCTGGGTGCAGTGGCTTGTACCTGTAATCCTAGCACTTTGGGAGGCCGAGGTGGGTGGATTGCTTGAGCCCAGAAGTTCGAGACCAGCATGGGTGACATGGTGAGACCCCATCTCTACTAAAAATACAAAAACTGAGGTGGGAGGATCACCTGAGCCTGGGGAAATCGAGGCTGCAGTGAGTCATGATCACACCACTGCACTCCAGTCTAAGCTGCAGAGTGACACCCCATCTCGAAAGAAAAAAAAAAAAGAGAAAGAAATCTATATACTCTTTATTTTTAATATTCCATTTATAGAAAAGTTCATAAAACATAAATGCCAGTTTAATGAATAATGATAAACACTGATGTTCCCATTACTGAGATAAAAAAAGAGAATATTGCCCGTCTTCAGATTTCCCAGTCTTGCTCCCCACAGAAGCAGCCGTTATCCTGACGTTCTGATGGGTCATTTCCTTACTTTCTTCAGAGATGTATCACCAAAGTATGCATCTCTAAAAAGTTCAGTCATTTTCCTTTTTCAAGCTTTTGCATTAGTGACATCATAGTGAATGCACTTTTTTTCTTGTTTCTTTCTTTCAACATTATTTGTATGATTTATCTATGTTGTTTGTAAGTGTACTGTGCTCATTTTAATGATGAAAAATATTTTATTGTATGAATACATTTTGATATAGTTATATATTCCCCTCTTAAAGGATCATTGAACCGTTTCAAATCAGGGGCTATGACGAATAGTATAACTATAGACAATCTTTTGCTTACATCTCAATGCTCAGGAATATAAATGTATCTATATCTGAGTGTAATTGCTAGACATTTGATCATATATATTCAACAATATCAGATAACATTTATCTTAAAAAATAATTGTATTAATTTATACTACTACCAGAAGTATTAAAAAGTTCCTGTTATTCCATATTCTCATCAACATTGGCATTATCAGGCTTTTAAACTTTTGTGAATTTGATAGATGATGGGTGTTCAATGACACTTTACTGTTATTGCTATTTACATTCTCTTGATTATTTAAGAAATTAAACACTAATCCACGTACACTTTCAAATTTTGACCATTAAGTCTGAAGAGATTTCTTCTTATCTGATCATGAGTAAGCAAACATTCAACATCAGGCTTGTGGAAAAATTACTGTAGAAGGAAAATCCCTCATTCTTAACAACCAGAGGAAGAGAATATTCTTTAGTAAGATTAGTATTAAAACATTTTCTCTTAACTAAAATGGTTTCATTAAGAAGATTTGGCCTTCATCAAATAGGAAGATAAATCTGTATAAAATGCATAGTCTAAGAAATAAGAGACTACATTTTTAAAGATTGCAAGAAAATAAAACACAAGAGCATAATAAAAAGACGTCTTATAAAGGCATCGAGGAACCAAACTAGGATTTGGAAAATTACATTGGTGGTATTTGTCCATAAGGAAAGAACAGCAGAAAATGTACCACTGCATGTCCCTTTCTTTCCTCTATGCTTTCACACGCACGTGTATCATAACCGTTGACTAATCCTCTACTCCTCTGACTTTTCCCAGTGTGTACATTCATGGTAATAAACCCTCTTTTGGTTAGTGCTTTACAGAGAATTCCTAATTAAGAACAAACAAGCAAAAAAAACTCCTGCGTATTATTTATTCTCCATCAGTCAACTTCCAATTATACTTGTTCCAATTTCTTTACCAGAGCCTCTCCTAGCAACCATCTGTTATGGCTCATTCTATTATGATGTCTGCCATTCTGCCTCTGTCCACTGAATCATTAAACTTACCTATGTCCATATTTTTTACTTAATATTTTCCAGGAATCCGGTAGCCTTGACCGAGAGTCTTCTCTTTAAAAATATTCTTAATGTTTGTGGGTTTATATATTTATGAGGTACGTGAGATATTTTGATACAGATATACAATGCATTATAATCGTACCAGGGTAAATGGGGGATTCATCATCTCAAACATTGCTATTTTCTTTGTGTTACAAATAATCCAATTATACTCTTTTAGTTGTTTTTAAACGTACAATAAATTATCGTTGACTGGAATCACCTCATTGTGCTATCAAATATTAGACCTTCTTTGTTCTATCTAACTATAGTTTTGTACCCAATAGCAATCCTTATTCCCCCTTTCCCCCGACCCCTGCCATCTTGTGCATTCTTGATTATGCTTAATGGTTAAACAGACTCTGTATAACAAATAAGGGCTTTCTTCATTCTGTGTGACAATATTCTTGGAGTGCCCAGGGCTTAGATATAAAACCAATACTGAGTCTGTCTCTCACCAGTTATCTGAGACATTTCTGACTTTAGAATAAATGTCAAAGTCTTAATGTTTGCTCCTTAAAAATACCTACCATCCTAAAGTAGTGTTAGTGGCTTTGTTCTAATTCAGGTCAAGTCTATAGTTTTCATGGATATTTTAAGAACATGGACAAGCTTATATACATGCATGTACATCTGTGTGTGTTCATCTCCAGACTTTCAACCTAGGGGTTTTGAACATATTGATTTGATTTGTATTTCAAGAGGTAAATGAAGCTCTGAAGTATTTAAATTTTATTCTCTGTCCTTTTATTTTCTATTCAAATATATTCTTTGAAATGTCTTTTTATTTAAGTCAGCTAATTAGTCCAAAGGGCCAGATCGATGCTGTATAAACACTAATGTGTTGCTTAGAGAACTTCATATCAAAAGCACACTATTCAAGTTCATTTATGCATGTATTGTTTGTTTATTTGAATGTTGTGAAAGGCCAAATCACATGAAATTTTAAGAGGACAGTGTTTCCAATCATTTGGACTTTGGCAAATGCAATTTTGTTTAGTTCACCATAGCTTAGTTTAGTGCTGGTTTCAGTTTGGGAGAAAGCACTCTGTATGGGGGGAAAACAGCCAAGACATTGCTGATGGCATTGGCAGTGGAGCCATTTTGGCGGGGGATCCTAGTCCCAGTGTCCCATTTATTCACTGTGATAGAAGTGACAAGTTATTCATCTTTTATTCCCCTTTTCCCTGTTGGTACAGGGGAAAAAATAGCCTGAATGATCCCTGTGGAACTTTGGGAGGATACTATATATTCTTCAATATGTATAGCAACTTATTTGAATAACATTTATACCCATAGTGCCAAAGATGGTCTCAAAACGTTACCTAATCTAGCTGATTTCAGGCAAGAGCTACTCAAGGACTATGACCATTATTTTACTCATAATCTAACATCTCTCTGGAGAAAGATAATCAGTAAACATTCTACAAAATCAGCTCAAATGATAGTTTCTTTTCTTAAAGCTTCTTTATATCTAATTCAAATCTCTTGCATTTGTAATTCATGTGTATTTCTTACATGCTATTCATGGCCAAAGGAGAAAAATTATTTAAGTTGTTTTTGATGTCGATAAACTAGCTATATACAACATAAATTTTGACATGGAAAAATTTGTTATGAACAGCACATACGCAAATTACAAGCTGAGGAATAAAACATCTGAAACTTAGAGATAATTGATTTTTTTAACATATAAAGATTGCTCCTATAAGACAGTTTGAAAAGACCAATAGCCCAACACGTAAATGGACAGATAATCTAAACAGAAAGTTAAGAGGAAAGAAACTATAAATTGTTCTGAAACATGGAAAGATGCTCAGTTTCACTTTTCATGTAAATAAAAAGAATATTGAGATACCATTTTTCAGCTTTGAGAATGGCAAAAAATAAAAAAGATAATGTACTAGATTGAGGAGAAGTGAGAAGTAGGCACTTTCTTCCACTAAAGGGTTATGGAGTGATAAACAGTTGCAGTTCTTGTGAAGGGCAATTTGACCCTTCACAAGGAACTTTTAACCCAGAAAATTTATTTCTTGGGATCTTACAGATACACCAGCACATGCGTAGGACGATATATCTACAAGGTTATTAATTGCAACACTTTTTATAATAACAAATGATTTAGAATATCTTAAAGGCCTTTCAGTATACTATTGGTTTAAAGAAGAATGAGGAAGTATCTGGATAGTGCTATGGAAAGATGCCTAAAGTATATTTTAATAGAGTATAGCAAATACACAGCAAGGTTTGTAATATGTTACTACAATAAGCATTTTAAAAAGGTGGGATAGATAGATAGATAGATAGATAGACAGACAAAGACAATTTCTGGAACAATGCATGAGTTGCAGTAATACTACTGTCCCTTGGAAGGGGAATTGTATGAGTCAGGAGACAAAATTTATGCATTTCACTTCAAACGTTCTGCCATGGTCAAGTATTATCTATTCAAGATAAAATAATTTGAATGCAAAAATTTAAATCTCTTATCAGTCCATTTGACTTCCATCTTTTTTTAAACTTCTTTGTGTATTTAGTATTCATTTAACTTGTCTAAGAGTAAGAAGTAGAAAAGATATAGAAAATTGTTAAGATAAGTACACCATTATTGTTACCCTCTGTATGGAAGGGTGACATACACTTGTGTTTTTAATACAAGGCAGAATTGTGATAAGTGTTTTAATTGTGATAACAGTTTTAATAAACCTCTAATCTAGAAACAACATTAAGTTTACTGAAGAGAAATTCACAACAGGGAATGAGCAAAGGCTCATACTAGAGATGAATATATTTGCCTTGCCTTGATAAAGACAGAAATTTGAGGATGGATAGAAAAGAGAAGGAGTTTTAGATGGAAGAGAAGGCACACAGCCTTATTTACTCATCTGCATAAAGACAGGCATGTCTTCTCTTTGTCAACAAAGCAAACAACTTAGCTCTTGGGACGACCTGCACTAGTAATGAAATTCAAGTGACATTTGGTTAGTTAAGAATTTTGTCTATTTGAAATAAACTGCTTTGCAAATATTCCCCTGTGAATTGACAAACATTGCTATTGGTATTGTCATTATTATTTTTATTAACTGAATTGTCCAGTTATTTATAATTTGTACTTATTACTATACAGTAAAATTTTGGAGTCATATTCAATAGCTTGGCCACCATGTGTGACTTACAGATTATGATTCTGCACAAGAGAACCCTGCCAACGAGTGAATCTAAGACATGCAAATTTGAGGGTTGTGTTTACCTAGAATGGGCACCATTTTCTAAAATACTCAAAGATACCATATGGTCAAGTAATCTCCCTATTTTGTAGGGAAACAAAGTTTTGTAACATGAAAATACTTTCACATTAATTGGTCACTTAATTATTCCTTAGTTCCATTCAAATATTCCACCCTTATTCTAGTGTCTATTCCCACTAATTCATTCCATACCTCTCTGGAAGGTCACTTGTTGATTGCTGGATATTGCATATATAATATCAGATAATACCCAAATAAAATATACATGTCAAAACACTGGTTTCATTAAAGAAATTGAAGTAATGAATAACTGCTGGAGTAACCTGCAAAATCTTTAATAAATAAAATTCTGGAAAGTTAGACCAGATAATGGTTCACAAAGAGAAATTCAATGATAGTTTTTGTAACACAGGCACTTGGAAAAGAAATAAAAGTGAAATAACTAAAGATAAAGAAATGCCTTAGAGAAAAATTAGTAAAAACAATTGTTGCAGTATTCATAGTTTTGTTGTATTATATATGAATTTGTTGTAAAAACATCACATTTTGCTGTGATATATTTTTAAACATCAAAATATAATCATTTTAGCTTAGTCTAATAATTGTAATTAATCTACTTTCATTAAATATAAGTTTAAATATATTAATATTTACCTTTTAGGATATCTCTTAGTTGCATTCTCCAAGGTAAAGTTACCATTTAATATTTTTTCTTCTTCTTTTCTTTTTTTTTTTGCTATGAAATTGTATTTGGTCATTAAAGTTCCAATTTAAAAGGTCTTTTTAATATTTTTCTTCATCAGTAGATTTTTTTGTAAAGGTGATTGCTTATGAAATAAAGCAATGCAATAAACTATGCCTACCTATTTGTAAGTTAATATATAAAGCAACAATTTATTTTTGGAAAGATAAGAGAAAATCTTTGTTTTTGTTTTTTGTTTGTTTGTTTTTTGAGATAGAGTCTCTCTCTGCTGCCCAGGCTGGAGTGCTGGAGTGCAGTGGCGTGATCTTGGCTCACTGCAACCTCTGCCTCATGGGTTCAAGTGATTCTCTTGCCTCAGCCTGCTGAGTAGCTGGGATTACAGGTGCACGTGATTGCACCACTGCACATCAGCCTAGGCGACAGAGTGAGACTCCGTCTCAAAAGAAAAAAAAACAACAGATGCTGGTGAGGTTGTGAAGAAAAAAGAATGCTGGTATGCTGTTGGAGGGAGTGCAAATTAGTTCAATCACTGTGGAATGCAGTATGGCAATTCCTCAAATACCTAAAAGCAGAACTAGAATTCAACCCAGGAATTCCACTACTGGGTATATACCCAGAAGAATATAAATCATTCTACCATAAAGACACATACTAGTGAATATTCGTTGCAGCACTAGTCACAATAGCAAAGACATGGGACCAACCTAATGTTCATCAATGACAGACTGGATAAAGAAATTGTGGTACATATATGCCATGGAATACTATGTAGCCGTAAAAAAGAACAAGATCATGTCTTTTGTGGGAACATGGATGGAGCTGGAGGCTATTATCCTTAGCAAACTAATGCAGGAACAGAAAACCAAATACCACATGTTCTCACTTATAAGTGGGAGTTAAATGACAAAAGCTTATGTGTACAAAGAAGGAAACAACAGACACTGGGGTCTACTTGAGTGGGGAGGGTGGGAGTGGGGAGAGGAGCAGAAAAGATAACTACTGGCTACTGAGCTTAATAACTGGGTGACGAAATAACATGTACCACAAAGCCCCGTGATATGTGTTTACCTATGTAACAAACCATCATATGTACTCCCAAACCTAAAATAAAAGTTAATAAAAAAGAAAAATAACCAAAGTTAAGCATGATCATGGTTGAATTTTTTAAAATGATAAATGTTCAAGGTGAGGAATATTATAAGTGCCCTGATTTGATCATTATATGTTGTATATACATATCAAAATACCACTCTGTATCCCCCAAATACATACAATCATTATGTATTGACTAAAAACAAAAGGAAAAAAATGCTGACCATTTGTTCTTGAGGCTTTTACCTTCCTCTTTAGCCTAGTTGCTGTTGATTTATCCCCTTATTTATTTTTTTTTCTCAGCTCCGAATTGCTTATGTTTTCCTAAACAGGGGTTGCTATTTAGCTCCTTGTTAAATTTGATTAGGTCCATTCAATGCACTCTCAAAATCTCCACTGTCTGAAAAACATTCAAAATTTTGTTCAGCTAGCACCTCCTTCAAGACAGTTTTAAAGATTCCCATATATATCACTCCTCCCCACCTCCAAAGAAGATTATATTCCCAGAAAAAAAAATGTAAAAATACGTAGTACAAAATTATTAATTTTACTTTCCTTTATAAAGCCTGAGAAGTTAAATCTGTAAATCATATTGAGATAAAACCAAGATCAATATCAGAATCTTCCTCCCTCAAAACGTAAAGGATTCATCTCACACTCATTTGCTTTAATTGCACTCTTTTCATCTGCATTTTCTGCAGATGTGTTTTTAATGTCTACTTTTTAGAGAGATTTTTGACAAGCTAAATGGCCTCATCAACTTTCTCTGGCTTTATAGTGGCAAACTGCAGTGAGGAAAAACAACTGACTAGGAAAAGAGGTAAATAAGTATATGGCAAGCTCTTTGAAAGATTCACTTGTTCACTAGAAAATCACAACTGTCTTTAGTGGAGGGACACGTGTCTTCTCTCCTCCACATGCCAAATAAATTTTTAGGAAGTCTCAAGTGAAAATATTAATTCCCAAGATTGCATTGATTTTTTTCTCTCTTTATTCCACTCCTCCAATTCCTTTCTTTATTCTGCCAACAACATTCTTTTCCCCAGTTCTATGTCTGACTATTAAAACCCTAATCACTGTACATGGTTCTATTGCAATGTACCTTCTCTGTGAAGTTCTCCAGGATCAGCCCTACTGGTGTAATTCTTCCTTTTATCTGACTTCCTACAGCACTTTCTTAGGATCAAGCACATAGTGTTTACCCTTATTTATACTAGAGTTATTATTCTAACTATCTTCTGTTTCTTAGTAACTTGTAAGCTCTGGGAATCAAAGACCATATCTTTCGCATGTTTATTCCCCAGAATGTCTAACAGATGGATTTGCATAATGTGTATTCAATAAAAAGAGTTAAGGAATTTGAAAGAGAAAACGTTATGAAGAAAGATTAATAAACACTGAAACAGTTATTAGGAAAAGGAGTCAAATAGAATACAGATAATACATGGCTGACTACTTTGAGTCTTCTAACCCTTTTCATAGCCTGACGCCTTGGACATTGACTTCTTTCCCTTAAAAAAGTCACGAATCTAGAAAAACAGACATACAAGAATAGTTAGTGGCAGTTACCAACATTGACCACAGAATAAACAAGGGCATCACAACATTATCACCTGTACAGTATCAGAGCAGCTGCTAGTCAATGGCAGCATCCACTTCACTGCAGCCAACACCACCTGAGCATTTACAGTGTAGTAGACACTCTGCTGAAGAAATCTCAGGTAATCCTCACAATGATGGTCAGCATAAGATACCCTTAATCTTCTTGTTGCACAAATGAGAATGCTTAAGCTTCAAAGAGGTTAAATAATTTATTCTAGGTTACACAACTAATGATGAAATAAGAAGTCCAATCCAGACGGACCTGACCTCAGAAATACTGTAATGGAGCCAGCTCACACCTGTAATTCTAGCCCTTTGGGAGACCAAAGTGAGAGAACTGCTTGAGCTCAGGAGTTTGAGACCAGCCTAGGCAACAAAGTGAGACCTTGTCCCTACAAAACTTTTTTTAAAAATAGCTGGTTGTGGTGTGGCACACCTATAGTGCCAGCTACATGGGCGGCTGAGGCAGGAGGATAACTTGCCCCTAGGAGGACAAGACCGCAGTAAGCTATGTTCACATCGCTGCATTCTAGCTGGGTGATAGATCAAAATCTGTTTCACAAAACAACAAACAAAAATTCAAGCAAACAAAAAATCAAATAAACAAAAAAGAAATACTGTAATGCCTCAGCATGCCCGAAATTTAGAGGGATAAAATATAAATTTTTGTTTTGTAATTTAAAATATACACTTTGTAAATCTAAAATATAATTCATATGAAAATCTCACTCTAAAAATATTATACAAGAAATAAACATCCTAAAGCTCAACTGACTTCGAAATACAATTACCTTTCAATTCCTGCACTTCCTTCCCCCAAACTTCACATTCTATTGGCTTTTTTCCTCTCTGCAATGATGAGTTGGAAACTAGTGAGTAACTATTAGCATATTAATATCTGCCAGCTAGATGTTTCTATTTCTACCATTGCAGCCTACAATTGCATTGGATTGTCAGAGTTGATCACATAGTTACTTATACAGGGTTTGTAATTGTAACATTTAGAGATGCTTTTGGCTGCAAATAACAGAAAACCCAATACTGGGGCTTAAATAAATAGGAACGTAAGTATCAACAATGTGGAGTTTGGAAGTAAGCAGTTCTGGCTGCTGTTTCAGTGGATTGATGACTTTCTAGCTGATATCTCTGTAATAACCTTGGCCACTTTTTCTTACATGTTGCCTCGGGACACCAAGATAGCTAACCTAGTTATCATGTGAAAACTAGGAAAATAGAAGAAGAAGTGCTTTGCCAGTTATATCTCTCTTCCTTTTCAATTTAAAAAGCAAATCTTTCCAGATTTCTGTTCTTTTCTCATAGGCCAAGTCCGAGATGTATGGCCAACCCACATTGCAAGAGAGGCAACAAGGGAGAAGAGATTCTACATGGTTTTGGGGTAGCAAGGAAACAGTACACGATACATTAGCATAAGATGGAGAGCTACTTGACAGGAATATTGAGACGTTTCATCTCTCAAATCATTGTCACTTCCTCAGGGCTATCTTTATGACCTCTCAGATCTCTGTATCATCTGTTCTAACAGCATTATGGATAACTTTTCATAGCCCTCATTACAGTTGATAATTTACACTTTCTGAACAAAGACATCTCACATCTTTGGGATATTTCTCAGATAGTGTTTTGGGGCAGACCCTAAGAATTGGTCATGACTTAAGAGTGTGTGGGCTTTTTACAGCTTTCTATGTGTGTTCAATATGCCCTAAAATACTGTTTTCTCTATACGGCTTATATGTTGCAATTGGAAGATGTTTCACTTGATATTTAAACATTCAAACAGGATGCTAATTTGCTCAGAAAATAAGTTAGGCATGCATTTGTTTAGAATTATCTCTAAAAGTGAATTATAATTTCCTTCTTATTAGTCAATTTCCACTTAAAGAATGAACTATACCCCTGAGCACAATTGTGAATTCCAGTAAGTGTGACCTCTGCTAACATATTAATTTTAGACAGCTTCCCCTTAAATTGTTTTCCTGTGGCATCAGGTGAATTGATCACAAGAGACTTAATAACTTTGGATTAAGTCTACGTCCTTTATAAATGTGTAATCACTTCGCATCAGACATTCCATTAAAGAGCTGATATTTGTAAGCAAATCACTGGATTCTTCCAAAGCAGTTTGCTGAATGGTCGCCCAAACTAATTAGTGTTTATTACAACCTACATATCTTCCAAGGGAAGCTTTAAGCAGGTAAGACAGCATATTTTAACAGAGAGCAATATGTAACTACTTAGGAGACAGAAAATAAATGTAAAAGCTTACATATTCTTTTAAAGCTGCCCATTCGTTTCTCAAACCAATAAACAATAATTCCTTGAAAGATCATGCATGGCCACTCTGAGAAAGACAAATGTGCCATGATCAATATATTTTAATTAAATAAAGAACACTCATCAGTGTGGAGATGCACATTTACAGGACCAGGCTGACTGCATCAGTTCAAAAGTTATAATTGTTTTAGGTTGGTTCCTCTTAGGATGCATGAGTATGATAGTCCTGTTAAAACTTTCTATTTTCGAATTTCAATGATAAAAAAAATCTGCCTAGGCAAAGAGGTATGTAAACGTGTAGAACTCATTTGCTCACAGGACACAACCTATGGATGAAACAAAGTCAAGCTTTAATGCTACTTCATACCCTCCTAAGATCCAGTGGGGAAAAAAAGAAGATAGGATTAAAGGATACTATTTTCTCCACTTATGAAATATGATACCTGTCATGCTGCCTTTTATTCCAACACCCTGTCAGGTCCCAGAGAAAAATGGTGGATGAGGGAAGATTAAGATTTGGTCTTCAGGCTGAATGAGGTGAAAGAGAAGCAGCATCATGCACTAGGAGCCTGACCTCTTTGCCCAGGCTGCTCCACATAATTTCAAGTTCCTATTTTCTTTTTTTTTTTTTTTTTTTTTTTTTTGAGGCGGAGTCTCGCTCTGTCGCCCGGACTGGAGTGCAGTGGCCGGATCTCAGCTCACTGCAAGCTCCGCCTCCCGGGTTCATGCCATTCTCCTGCCTCAGCCTCCCGAGTAGCTGGGACTACAGGCGCCCGCCACCTCACCCGGCTAGTTTTTGTATTTTTAGTAGAGACGGGGTTTCACCGTGTTAGCCAGGATGGTCTCGATCTCCTGACCTCGTGATCCGCCCGTCTCGGCCTCCCAAAGTGCTGGGATTACAGGCTTGAGCCACCGCGCCCGGCGCAAGTTCCTATTTTCAAGGTACGACTTGGTATACCCTGAGTCATACCACCCAGGCACAAATAACCTGCTAACCTGTTTTGCTTTATAACATAACCTGTTGATTTTCCTCTCTCTTAATTATTTACTTGTTTATTTTATTTTATTATTTTTAGAAAGTAATTTATAAGACAGAAAGGATTCTATCTCTCTGGCTTATCACAGTAACTCCAGAACCCAGAACATGGTTTGGTATACAGCAGACTCTCCATCATTGGATTTCACAATTCATTTTGTGAAATGAATAAATGAAGGGGAGGTGCCTTAAAAACACAATAACCAATACATTCAATCAATGTTAGCATTTTCCCCACAAGCCCAAATGAAATTACCAGAAGCAAAAATACAAAGCAATTTTATTCTTAGCATTGTCCAGCCTGCTTAAAAAAAATACTACTGTGGGCTTAATTCTCTTTTCTCTCCTGAATATTTTAACTAAGGAGCTTCCATCTGCACTGCCTGATAGAACATGCAGTTGAGCCAAAGCACATTAAAAACAACAACAACAACAACAACAACAAAAACAGACCATTGAAGATCGAGAGAGGCAAGCTTGGCATATTTTTAAACATATTAAAAAGGATATGAACTCCTAGGAGTATAGTTCAAGCTATTTGACAATACCTTGTGGTATTTGATTTCATCCAGATTAGTAGACCACGATCCAGAAAGTTGATTCAAACATGTTGGAATACATAAAACATAAGTGACACTGCAGGGATCCAAACTAAAGAGAGATTAATAAGAATTTCTCACTGCCCGCTCACCTCCCTATTTCAGATATATTATACCAGATGCAGAAACAGTTCTTCTTCATACCTGAGCCAACCTGACAGTCTAAAAAAGTGCTGCTTTCTCTGATTTTAAGTTTTGGAAATCCCACTGGAAATAGCAAAGACCATATGTTAAGAATCACTTCATTACACAACTAGAGGGTATTCTTTCCATATAACTTTAGAAGCCGTGTTGTCTATTGCCAAAAGAAATTTCGAAGTTGCTTTGACATTCTTTACTTCAATTTTCCTTAATTTACAGAACTGTGAGGGGAAACTAATGTTTTTAGTACTCTAAATTTGACAGTAATTCGGCTCAAGAATATCTTTGATATTTCTTTACCTTAGTTGTAGCTTTTAAAAAATCATGAGAGCAAGAGGCATTAAACATAATATTTTACCTAGCTAAACAGAAAACACCTGGAAGGCACACATTAACCTTGCCAGGAATACCTAATTGTCCTACTAGCACAGTAAATGATACTGACCATGTGATCACCTTCCCAGCTACTCAAATATCAGGAATGAGAAAGTTTCACAGGGAAAGCCATGTCGAGGAGTACTACTAGCTAAGTTTGTGATATTGGGGAAATAACTTCTGATCTCTAGGCTTCTATTTCCTCATGCGTAACATAGATGAGGGGAAGCCCAGCTGGTGTGGTTCAAGTACCCTCCCTTAACAGCAGAGCACTTTTATGATGTGTTTTAAGTATTAAGAACTTGTGTGGGTCAGTTCAGTGGGTTGAATGGAACTTCCCAATAAATATACCTGTATGTTTTAAAAACTGTAAATATTACCTTATTTAGAAAAAATATCATTGCAGATTCAATTAAGGACCTTGAGATAAGATCATCCTGGATTACCTGAGTGAACCTTACATTCAATGACAAGTGTCCTTATAGGAGACAGAAGAGAGGCAAGCACAGAGGAGAACATCCTGTGATGACAACGGCAGAGACTGGAGTGATACAGGCACAAGCCAAGGTATACCTGAAGCCACTAGAGGCTGAGAAGAGGCAAGAATGGAAGCCCCCCCCCCCCCCCCCCCCCGCCATAGTCCTGCCAATACATTGATTTCAGACTTCTGGACCCCAGAATTACAGGAGAATAAATTTCTGACAACTTAATAAATTTCTGCGGTTTTAACCATCAAGTTGATGGTAATGTGTTACTGTGACACTGGAAATGAATAGTTAAGTTCCCACAGGTATCAAAAGAGACTTTCATAAAGATACTTTTTCAAGGGGGTAGGGCAAGATTGGAGGATCCAAATAGGCACTCTGAGAAGAACAACAGCAAGCAGGAACCTTTGCCACCTTTAACCACAAAGAAACAAAGGAAGAAACAGCCTTATCTTTATGAAAACTAAATGAGAGCTGGAGCTGTAGAGGAGTTCAGAGGAAGCTGTAGGAGTGCACTAGCGCTGCAGGGAGACACACCCAAACAGGACGGGATCTAGGGGAGGAAGGCAGAAAATGCATTAACCTCTTCTCTATTTGGCCTCTCCCATCCATTCTCCAACCTTGCCAGCCCTGCTTTGCCCCCAGAGAGCTGAGTCCTATGGGATATAACCCTCGTGTTCCTTGCTTTCTGCCTCTGGTTGGATTTGGAGTGGCTGGAAGATAAGGAGAGAGGCCAAATAGAGAATAAACTGCAGATGTAACAAAAAAGATTTCGTTTTTTAAAAATGAATCTATTGGGCAAAAGAAAGGCATAAAATCTCTGGAGACTTTTTCCAGGAACTGTTTTAGTTCTAACATTCTGTGATTGTCTAAAATATTGTATGGAAACGTATTCCCCTCTTCTAAACATCATTTTTCTCCACCTTGAAAGAAATCGCCTCCACAAAGTTTAACAAATCTTTAATAAATTCAATAAATCTCTTCAATCAGCCCAATAGAGGGGAACTAGCATTTTTATGGCACTTCCAAGAACTCTAGTTTATAGAAAATTTCAAGTAAGCTTTATAATGACCAAATGATGCAATTATTATTGTGCCCATATTACAGAGAATTAAACTGAAGCTCAGAGAAATTGAATGTAATTTCATGGCTAATAAACAATTAAGCTGAGGTCTAAATTATTTCTTTCTGCCACTAAAGCTTTTTGTTTGCTTGTTTGTTTGTTTGTTTTTTTACCATTCCTGCCTTCTCTGATTCCATAATTGTACCTAATCCAGGAATTAAGGTTTTACTGTCCCTTTTCCTCTATTAACCTCATCCTCAAACTAGAAAACTAGTTTAAATGTACTCATGCAAATTAAAATTCTGCTGAAAAACAACAGGAAAATATGCTACTATCTTCTACAGTTCTACTTTTACTAAAAGTTTACTGCTTCAAAACCATTCCCATCAATATTTAGAATAGGAATATTAAAATAGTAATGGCTATTATCTAATAATAGTCTTTATAAATATGCTCAATTATTTTACTTTTTTCTTATAAATCATATGTCCATCCATAATGGAATAAAAAGGAGTGAACTTATTATCCTAAATACATTTTTATTATCCTAAATATCATAAATAACACAATTAGAAAGCTGGACAAAATTAGAAAGTTTGTTCAAATCTTTTGCTTAGAGTAATGTAATATACTGAAACAAATAAAAGAAAGAAATTGGTAGAAGGCACATAAAAGCTGGAAATTTCTGGACTACTACATTCCAAACTTCTGAATTTCTGTCTTGCTTGGGGTGCTAAAAAGTTGGTATATCTTTCAAACTCTACTTTTTGAGGGCTTGGTGAGACGCTTCATTTGTAAAATTTTTTAGCACTCACAGTGAACTCTGTGACTCAGGGATATTCTCAGTTGTGTCCTTTGTTTTCCAGATTTACTGTGCAACCTGCTCCTTATCATAGAATCTTACAGTTGAGGAACAAAATAAATTGAAGCAACTTTCACTTTGTATGCACCCTTCCCCGCACAGAGCAATATTTTCATCAATATCTTGCAGCAGCATTTCATCTCCTATGTTGCAACATTAACATCTACTGACCAGGAACAGCACCGTGGCTAATTTATCTGTTCTCTGACTTCATGCTTAATAATGAATGTTGCAAATAAATAATGCTCAATGCGAGCAGAAATGTATGTTTTAAATTTTTCTTGATTTTAAAAATGTTTTTGTTTGTTTGTTTGTTTGTTTTTGAGACGGAGTCTTGCTCTGTCGCCCAGGCTGGAGTGCAGTGGCGTGATCTCGGCTCACTGCAAGCTCCGCCTTCCGGGTTCACGCCATTCTTCTGCCTCAGCCTCCGGAGTAGCTGGGACTACAGGCGCCCGCCACCGCGCCCAGCTAATTTTTTTGTTATTTTTAGTAGAGACAGGGTTTCACCGTGTTAACCAGGATGGTCTCCATCTCCTGACCTCGTGATCCACCCGCCTCGGAAAAATGTTTT